>NW_027202604.1:17595785-18795785 GCF_024711535.1 Dipodomys merriami | reverse complement strand
TTACACCCTCTTCAGTCAAAGTAAGTGTGGCTGACAGCTTCCAACTGTGATGTTTTCCAGGCTTCCTTTTGTCAAATGGGCAGCAGGCTGGGCTGCTTGGTACATTTCAGATTACTGATTGTACACTGTCAAATGTGTTAACATGGAGGTTAAATGAGTCTTTATTTGCTGTTCTCTTGTGAGTTTTTAAGGTATTTAAGAGTATTTAAGGTATTTAAGAGTATTTAAGGATATACAAATATATGTATATACATATGTATATATGTATATACATATATAATTATGTATATACATATATTTGGGTATATATATATATATATATATATATATATATATATATATATATATATATATATATAAGCAATTTCTTGACTGGGAAGGACCTTGGCAATTATCTATCTGTGTGTGTGTGTCACACTTTGTTCTAGCAGATAAAAAGATGTGTTAGGGCCTTTTGAAAGGAAGTACTGAGATATGAACTCAGGGCTTTCTGCTTATTAAGCAGTAACTCTACCAATTGAGCCATACCCCCAGGTCGAGGAAAGTCCTTTGAAGCTATTGAATGAGCAGAATCTAGAATAATCTTATTTGATGGAAATGTATACATTCAAGATGGTATATCTTCCATTTATGGCTATTCCTCCCCTTTTAAAGTGACCAATTAGAATTTGAGTGATTTTGGGTGTGTTTTAGGATCTTTTTCCCATTCCTCATCATGAAGAAATTGCACATTGTTAAGTATTATTCCTAACACTGTTGGGTACCTGCACAGCCCAGGCCAAAAATTTATACTTAGAAAGACATCTATATGAAAATAAAAATATATCTATGATAACCTGGTTAAGTTATCCTGCAATGAACAATATTACACTATCATTATTAAAATAGCATTTTAAGGTGAGTTAAGCCCTGCCAGTGTTTTTTCAGTCAGTGTTTTGTCACTAATACATTTGTGTTTCTCCAAAGGAAGCAGACTTTGAAGGTGACAGGTACACAATGGGAAGGAATGTAGCTCAGCTTGAATCTTTGAGATTAAGGAGTGATATCTCTACCTCATAGCCTTATAGGTCAATGGGGAGAATCTTAGAAATCAATTCTTGTAGCAGCCAGGAACATCTGAAAGGAAATCAAAACTTATTATGCCAACACAGTTTATACCAGCTAAGAATGTCATATGAATTCGAAAGTCTGAAGCCAGGCAAAAGGATATGTAACAAAATCTCTTGCTAGAAATGTAGCTAAATTAACTATCATATTCTTTCCATGTGAATTAACAATAATGTGTTTACTATCAGAATAATAACTATATATGTATGTATAGGCATGCATATATTGTTTATAATTCAAAATAAACACACAGAAGCATGTATTGCATTAATACATGAGAATATTCTAGTATGTAAGAATGTTTATTGTGTAGTTACACTTAATGCAAAAGAATTCCATACATATTAAGTTCATTTACTACTACATCTATGTACAACTTTCCAGCATATAGATACACATGCTTTTAAAATTTTGGGTGCTGTGTGTACAGCCTTAACCATGAAGGTTCACAAAGGATTCAGTTACTGTGTGGTATTTAGAATTTTACTTTTATGCATGGCATGTTTGCCAGAGCATGTCTGTGTTCCAGTATGTAGAAGATGCTGACAACTAACACATTTTTTAAAGGATTGATTCCATATGTAAAGGTGATTTAAAAATTGCCAAGCATTCTGAAGAAAATAAAGGAAAAATGTTGAGTAAGAAAGATGCAGAGAGGTAGTAGGAGAGCATGAAGGTGGTTGCCTTCAAGTTGCATGTCAGAGGAGACCTTTGCTGGAGTGTGAGGTGGAGTGGGGTCATCTGGAGGAAAAAGATACAACTGTGGAACTTCCAGGGTAGGGCCCCTCCAGGCTAAACTAAAGGAAGAGCGTAAGCAAAGGTGCTGAGGTGGCAAAGATGTTGGCATGATGAAGGCCCAGGGACAGCTGGGTGGCTGGTCAGTGGCTCGGCAGAGCTGGAATGGGATGAGGTCACAAAGGGTTAACTTGGCCAAGGCAAGTGCTTACTATTTGACTCTAAATGTAATCAGGATCCACTGGGATTTTTGTGTGTGTGTGTGTGAAAATGCCGTACGGAGGGGTTACAATTACATGGGCAAGGTAACCAAGCACTGTTGCCTCCTCCTTTGTTTCCCCTTCCCATCCCTTCCCATCTTCTCCCCTCCCCCTAGCCCCCCTCCCCCTCCCCCAGCCAAAGTTGTAAAGTTCATTTTTTGACCTAACATCTTGTACAGATGATTTTTTTTTTTTTTTGCTCTGTATGTCCCTCCCGCACTGGGGTTTTTTAAAAAAGGTTTTGTTATGAAAGTTTTAAACATATACAAAATAGAAAAGTATACTAATTCCTGATGATGCTTTATTCAGCTTCAATAATTTCCAACCCATGGTCAGTCTTATTTTATCCATGCCCTCACCCTGTCTGCCTGTGTTTTTTGAAGCAGTTATGGTGTCATTTTATTTGTGCAGGTTGCACTGTATACGTCTAAAACATTTCAACTCTTAAAAAAAGAAATCTAGCCGTTGTATCTCCCTCACATCTAAACCCCAGCAATACTCCTCTAGTGTCATCAGCTATCCGGGCTCATGTGGAATTGTAAGTGGCATTACACCTAATTAATCATTTGAAAAAGAGCATGGGGCATCTTCTGTTTGTAGCTCAGCTTGCAGAGAGGCAGGTATGGAAGCTGGGAGATGGCTTTGACATTACTGTAGCCTGAGCAAGGTGCTGGTGGTGGAGATGGAGATCAGTGGGCAGCTTTGGGATGTGCTAGAGACAGACACCACTTCTTTTCCTGACCTGTTCTTGTCTTAAGTCACAGTGGAACTAAGATGGAAGAGACTTGAATGGGAAAAATTGTGAAAGGAAAAATTAAGAATTCCACTTTGGGGGCTGGAAAGGTGGCTCAGTGGTAGAGTGCTTGCCTTGCATGCCTAAGGCCCTGGGTTCGATTCCTCAGCACCACATAAGCAAAAAGAAAAAAGCCGGAAGTAGCGCTGTGGCTCAAGAGCTGAGGGACAGCGCCCAGGCACCGAGTTCAGGCCCCAGGACTGGACCCCCCCCCAAAAAAAAAAAAAAGAATTCCACTTTGGCTTTAATTTCACTTTTGAAAAAAAATGTTTCTAGTTAGAAGACCAGAAACTGTTCTTTATTCAATTTTAAACCAGAAGAAAAGACAGAGGGACAGAGGATAGTATGTGGTTGTTTTTTTTTTTTTTTTTTTTTTTTTTTTGTCAGTAGTGGGGCTTGAACTCTGGGCCTGGGCTCTGTACCTCAGCTCTTCAGCTCAAGGTGAGTGCTCTACCACTTGAGCCACAGCACCACTTCTGGTTTTCTGAGTGGTTTATTGGAGCTAAGAGTCTCACAGACTTTCCTGCCCTGGCTGGCTTTGAACCACGACCCTCAGATCTTAACCCCCTGAGTAGCTAGGATTACAGGCTGTGGTTGTTTTTATGGATAGTTATCTTCAATCTGCCATCCTGCTCCAGAATATGTTGAGGCAGGGGGGGAGTGGGGAAGAGTATGATATTGGAACTAAGAGATCTTGTTCTTAAAATGGATACTGTGATCCACCCAAGAGAAGCCTTTCTCTGATGTTGCTTTGAAGGATAAGGGAGTTTGAAAAGACTGATACTCTAAAATCATCTCCACCACCCTTCTATGAATATAACCTGAACTTGTGAACTTGTAATATGACTCACATTTTAAGAATGATAAAAGACAGGAAGCAAATATGGCCTGTGGCTGGTTTTCAAAAATAATCAAGGAGCCTTTGAAATAGTTGACCATACATTATTAGTGTGCAAAGGTAAAGTATTATCATTTTTATTATCTGCTCTGGAAAAAGTATGATCACCTTTTATTATTATCTGCTTCCTTTCCTTTGTTCCCTCCCTCCCTTCTTCCCTCCCTCCCTTCCTCCCTCCCTCCCTTCCTTCCTTCCTTCCTTCCTTCCTTCCTTCCTTCCTTCCTTCCTTCCTTCCTTCCTTCCTTCCTTCTTTCCCATTGTCTCTCCTCTAAGAAGACTCAAGCCTTTCTTTTAAGGCCTTCCAGTTGATTAAACCAGGCCCATGCAGTAATCTCTCTCTAATTTAAAGTCAACTGATTAGAGACTTGAATTACATCTGTAAAATTCTTTCACATCAACACCTAGATTAATGTTTAATTGAGTAAGTGGAAACTATATATATGCTAGTCAATTTGACAAGTGCTCAATAAGGTTAGTTGTTCTGAAAGGCAGGCATCTTTAAATACCTGTTTGTAGCAACAAAGAGGAGCTGTCAAAACTAAATGGTATCTTGTTCAGGAATGGAAGCTAGAAAAGAGTACCACACAGAGTTGGGGATATAGCTTAGTGGCTGAGCATTTGCTCTGAATTTGATCCCAATCATTACCCCTCTCCTCCTCCAAAAGTTCTAGAATTTTCTCATGGTATTAGAAGAATGGATTTTGATTACCTTGATGGGGTGGTCACTGAAGGCTGTATTGGGTAGATTCTGAGCTGCAAGTAACATTTTTGATCTGAGTTTTGGTTCCATGAAATGATTGAGATTATATGAGCTCATGGATTTATGTTTATGTTAAATTTGTTCATACATCTGCATGATAGAAATCAACTTTATGCATGGTGGTGTATATTCTCTGTGTGTATGTATATGTTTGAACCTGCAGAGTCTATATCCTGAGCCATAGATTCACGTTATTTTTAATCTTCTCTTGGTAGTTATAATTACATTCTAAAAAAATATCCCCTTCAGAATGCATAATTCAAAGGTCAGGTAACCATCGCCACTGCCATCTAGCTCCAGAAGAAACCTAAAGCTATTAAGGAGTTGCTTCCATTGTCCTATCCCCCAAAGCCTAACAATCATTGATCTCCTTTCTGTCTTTATGAAGTTCTCTTTTCTGATGTCTCACATAAATGCAGTCGTGCACAAGTTACTTAATAATTAGTTGATAAAATGGCTCTCTTTTTCCTAATTAAAAAAAAGTCAAGAAGAGGGAGAAAGAAATGGAGAATAACCTTGAAACAAAGGAGCTCTTTGTCAATGCAGCATTCGGCAGACTGTAGGAGCTAGGAGCTACAGGCCATGTTGGTCCCTTTCATTCTATAGTGAGGTAGCTTAAGCTTGGAGAACATAAGTACCAATGAGTACTTAAAACTTACGTTATTTAAGACAATGTTGGACAGTTATCCACAGTTTACCTAATTGATGGTAAATATGGGCAAATGTTAAATTAGCATAAGTCATGGTTTAGTTCAGCCATATTGTTTCTATCTGTGTTCTATAGCTCACTAACAAAGGCACATTTAAAAAACCAAACAAACAAAAAACTCAAAGCAGATATCACATGATTAGAAGACATATTTCACATTCCAAGGGAAATGCAAATAATGAAAACATACTGTACCTGAATTAAGTTGTCTACATGGCCTGAGTAAGGAAACTTTCATTTTCTCACTGCCTCTTACTTGGGTAATGAAAATATTTCCAAGGCTGGGAGCATGGTCTTGTGGGGAATACCAGCTTCACTCATAGGCAAAGTCAAGGTATTAGAGTTTTGAAATATATGCCAAAAATCCAATAACATATGAAGCAGCCAAAGATGTTCATTTTATTAAGAGTCTCTGTAAATGTCATTTTCTAGAGCCAATGTAGTTCTGTGAAACCAGTGGGTAGTGTTTGGGGATTCCTTTGAATCACCAGTGGTCACAGCTCATTGCCCCAACCCATAATTCTAATATCTATTATGTTATGTGGTTTAGGCAAAAAAAAAAGAGAGAGAAAGCTTATTTTAGCCTTATTCCTTTACATGAATGGGGAGAATTTTGATTTGCTATGTACCTCTGAGCTCTTGTAGATTTTCTCATCATCCTAACTGCTAGTTTATTGAGATTAAGTGCTTTCTTATATCGATGCATGGAAAGGACTTCTGATTTGCTTTAAATTAAATTTGATTCAATTACCACGTTAGATAGATAGATGTTCTTGCCAGAGGACAAGAAAGAAGTACATATTTAGATAGAAGAGTAGCTTGGTGATGGAGAAGAAGTGGGAAATCAGTGTCCAACGAGGGGAACTTGCTCTGAAACCAGTTCTTCCCTGCATAGGAATTGTAGGATGAATATTTGATTCTCTGGCTTTTCTCTAGACATATTTACAATCTCTAAGAAGTCCTCTTCCTGACTCTACCTCCCTCCTCTGATTCTCTTCAGTGCTGACAACCAACTGTTGTTTTTCCACTGGACTTTTTTCCAACCTGGATGGTTGGGCTACTAATAAGCATGTCAGTAGATGAGGAGAATAATTTGAAACTGATTAGAGCCCAAGTCTATGTGAGTATTTCCTCCAGTCAATTCTTTTGTTTGTCCCACTGCCTCTCTGTAGAACATCCTCACCCATGATCCAACATTGTTTTATAGAGAGATCCTAGTTTCCTGGGTCCCTGCAGCACCCTAGAGGGCCCGCAGAAGTGTGAGGATGACATTTTCCTTTCCTACTCAGAACTTTATCTTTCTCTAGTCCTATGGATATGTTGTTCTAACTATAGAAGTGGGCACGATGTTTCACACCTGGAATCTCTCAGCACTCAGGAGACAGAGAAAGAAAGACTGTGAGTTTACAGTGTCATAACAACACCAGATGTGTCAAAAAACCAAGGTCTTCCAGGAAGTGGAAACATGTTTTGAGGGGTGGGCACAGGGGAGGGCATAGGAATGGAAGGAGGAAGGGGGAGCAAATGTAGTCATTATATTCAGTGTACATTAAGCAAAAAATAAATTGTGTAACTTGAGGATAGGGATGGGAAGAAGAAAATGGAGGAGAACAAAGGAAGGGATGACATTGACCAAAAGGCATTGTACTCATGACATAACTTTTGGAATTGTAATCCCTTAATTATTATTGACTACTTAGTAATAAATACAAAAAACAAGGTCTGGTAGATAGCTCAATGGTAGAGTACTTGCCTAGAATAAGTGAGGTCCCTGGATTTGATCCCCAACACCTACCAAAATAAAAGATGAGGGAGAGAATGTAAGAGTAAATTGTATATCAGCTCTAAACTGTCCTTAAGTCATCTGTCCCTTCCCTCTGTCTTCCCATGGTGCCCAGTTAACAACTTAAATTTGATGATTCTAAAATCACTGTCAGAGAACAAATTTTTCACTAAGTCCTTATTAACAATTTCTGTACTGTTTACTGGAACAAGCTTCTGAAGGCCAGTACAACCTTCAGAACTTGGTTTTAAGATTTTTACCTCCTGCCTAATGGTACTGTATACTTCCATATAGCTGCCCTTATCTTCTGTCTGAGAAGTCTTCCATCTTGCAGACAGTCATTCATGGAGAATGGCTTCTAGTCCTTTAGCCCTGTTTCTGAATTTTCTCCATCCTCATTTTCCCACAGCTTTCCAAATGTTTGTTCTACTTACAATTGCTCCACTGGGCTGTAAGTTCCTTGGGAGTTGCTTTGTATCTTTGTACCTTTATCTTGTAAGAATAAGTTTTTGACATTTGTTTTTTAAAGAATGCAGTAGGGTAGATATTTGGAGAATATCCAGTTCAATTGGTCAGTGTCTACTTAATGAAGACACTGAAATGATGTCCCACCAGGTCCTTAGGTAATGCCAAGAGAAGGGAAGACTCTGGCAGAACAGGGTACAGTGTATGAGTTGGTAAAGCCAGGATGCCATTACTGTTGGAAAGTGAGCATACACAACATGGGGTATAAAATCTATGAATGGAGATGTTGTGCCATTAATTCTGTATTAATATAAAATCTAGAAATCATGATGAAAGATTCAAAGAAGAATACATCAACCTGTCATAAGGGAGTTCATGGTAAGGGTGGGCCTGTGATATATTGTTCCAAAAGGATACTTCAGAGAATATGAATAAGTATATTGGAATAGAACTAATAAACTAGGACTCTATGGTTATACTGATGACAGTCTGCATGCAAGGATTATGTGGGGACAGTTTCGACTCCACAGAGGGTGTTGTGGAACTTCAGAACAATCGCTCTACCATCAGGAGTCTTTGCAGCCTCTATGAACCTGCTTCCTCTTATGTCAAATCTCCACAAGGTGATTTTTTTTTTGAAGAAGTAAATTTGTTTTGTAAAAAAAAATTCTTTGCATAACATCTGACAGAAAGGCAATAAAAGTTTAAGTTTGCTGCTATTACTAAGCAAATATATATATATATATATATATATATATATATATATATATATTTCACTATATATAGTAAGAGAAAGTACTTACACATTTTGTTTAAAAAATGACTACACCCAAATTGTTTTGCCTGCCCCACAGGCATTTAGAACAAAGGGAAGAGGAGATAGATGCACAGCTATGTACAGAGCTGTAAGTTCAATTTACTTTGAGAATGAGAAGGGACTTGGGGACAGACCCAAAACTGTCCTAGGTACTCTTGACTGGCTAAATGCTAATTAATAGGACAAAACATTCAAGGCCTGTTCTTGATCATGAAATACAAATTATATGGCCTATTGTGGAGAATTATCCATGATGCTAAGAGAGATGTTAGGGCCCGGACTTGGGTAGAGGTATTAGAAGAGTCCCAGAGCAGCCTGTAATTATGAAAATAAAAGTCTAGATGTATGAAATACAGTGATTAGATTCAGAATGGAAAGGACAGCTCTACTTGTTTTTAGCAGTCTCTCAAGGAGCTTAGGGATATGGCAGTAAAGTCACCTGTGTGCATGCAGGATTCATATTAATAAACAAAATAAGTAAATAAAAGCTCTGACATGAGTCCCTTTGGGGAGAAGGAGAGTTTTATTGTGAAACAAAGCATGTGTTGATTATGCTTTTCTGAGAAAACTGCTGTGATGCAGTTAGTTGGGCACCAGTGCCAGACAGTGACCTGAATTTGAACACTGCTCAGGCTTGTTGCAACCTCTGACCTTGAACAAATGTCTTGAGCTCTTGATAATCTGTGCCTCCTGTGTAATAGAGATAATGAAAGATAATGCCTCTCTGCTTGGGGTGTTATCCTCAGTGAAGGGCTCACACAGGGCCTCACTAGGCTCAGGCAGAATGAGTACCTGTTTAAGGAAGCATCAATAGTCCTCAAAACCCTCTATAGTGACATATTACCTCAGGGAGCTTGGGCCCTGCAACCGAATCTCCAGTGTCTCCTTGGAAATGCACTGCTTCCAGGTATTGGAAGAGATAGCTTTAAACAAAGAAAGTGTATTTAAATATATGTCTGTGTATAGGCATGTCCTTGTGTTTGAATCACCTCAGATTAATTGTAATGTGATTTGGGACAAGAAAATAACATCCCTAGGGAAAAGAAGCTCATTTTACAAATATTATTTAGTGTGCAGCTACCATTAAAAAAAAAAAAGAGGGATGGGAAAAATACCAAGTAAAATATTGGTATGTGTGATACCTACAGGCAGGCCAGATGGTATGGGGGAGGGGTTAGGAGTATACAGTAGGTTAAGGAACATGCCGGGGAAGGTAAAGGGAAGCTCTCTAAAGAAAGAATGGCACTGTGTTTCCAGGAAAGATGGTGATTATTCCTTCTTTTATATGAAATTTTAACCAGCTAAATCCTATATATTCATAGGTTGAGTATCTTCTTCACAGAACTGCTAGACTAGAAGGTTCATTTTTTTCATGCCACAAACACCCTCACACATGTACATATTCAGACACACATATATGTTTATATAAATACACACACACACACACACACACACACACACACACACACACACACACACACACACACACATGTTGTTTTGAGAACTGCCTACCAGAATCTGTTCTTAGTGTTGGGAAGAGAGTAACAGGCAACACAGACCAATCATCTCACCTCATCAAGTGAGGTGTAATTCTTTTTTTGTGTGTATGTGTTTATACCCACACTTAAGTGATGGAAACACAATTCGTAAAATAATTTTGCTTATCAAGTTCACCATGCATAGAGAAATGAGGTCAGCTGTGGGTGCGATGATCTCTGATGTGAGATTTGAACGGAGGTCTGTAGAAGGAGAAGGAACTGGTTATTAAAAGGTCTGAGTGAGGATATTCCAGTCTGAGGGTGCATCACATATCACTGGTTTGGGTAACAGAGAGTTGACATTGTTTAGGTCTCAGGCCCAAAAATCAGTTGGGGAGATAGAGGTCACGAAGAACCTTGTGGCCCATGACAAGTAGCTTTCATTTATTCCTATTGAAAGTATGTGTATTAAAACATTGGAATCTTTTGAGTTGGAGTGAGCTGACCTGATATTTTCGTAGATGACTAAAGCAGCTACATGAAGAATGTGTCTTCTTTAGAGAAATATATATACAAGTCTTTTACTTAGTTTGTAATTAGATCAGGTAGCTTTCTTTCTTTTGCTGTGGAGTTGAGTTCCTTATATATTCTGCATATTTACCTCTTATGAGATGCATAGTTTGTAGATATTTTCACCATTCTGTAGGTTCTCTTTGCACTCTGTCAATGAAGGAATGAATAAAGAAAATATAGTGTGTATACATGATTATATATTCAGTGGAATACTATGAAACCATAAAAAGAATGAAATTCTATTGTTTGTGGCAAAATGAATGAACCGAGACATTTTGTTGAGTGAAATCAGCCAAGCAAAGAAAGACGAATACCATGTGACCCCATTGATGTGAAATATAAAGTCACTGATCTCAGAGAGTACAATGATGTTTTACTAATGGCAGGGGAAGATAAAGTGGCAATTGGAGCCATGACTCTTCATGAAGAACAAAGTTGCAGTTAAGTAGGGGGAATGAGTTCTGGTATTCTGTTGCATAGCTGCTAACTGTGGTTACCAATATTATATTGAATATTTCAAAATAGGTAGGAGGGAGGATTTTAAAAGCTTTCTCACAAGGAAATGATCAATATAAAAGGTGAAAGATAGGTAATATACCCTAATTTTGTTGTTATACATGTATGTGAACATTATATTTTACTCCATAAATATACATATTATAACAGATGTCAATTAGAAAAAATAAAAAAAATATAGAACACATCTCTACATAGTTTTAGGTGGTATCTTTCTCTCCATTTAACATTTGGGAGCAGCTGAATACACAGTTACACGAGTCTCAAGAGCCATGGGGGAACATTAAGAATTATAAGGAAACTAGCTAAATGCTTTAGGCCTCACAGATCCATAATATACCAAATGTGTTATTGTTAATTCATGTGGCTAGCCCACCCTTTCGATAGCAGCTGGGAGCCATTAGGACGCATGCTGTGAATATATATTAAAACAATCACACAAGTTGCTCTGGAAGTATTGGGTAATTGGATGTTACTCTGGATTCAGAAAGGCTTAGACATAGTTACATGGAAATTATGTGTACTATGGCTTTTTTTTTCTTTTAGAACTACTGTAAAGAACGTGCAAGTTCTAAAAGTATAATCAGTGCTTCTCCACTAAGTGTTTTGGACTGGAAAACAAGATTTTTGAAGCCACCATCCTTGAATTTGAGCAAGTCCTATTTATCTTTTCGGCCATTCTGTCAACAACACATTTGTGACTCAAGTTGTATTTAAAGGTAGTGAGAAATGTTAAGTAAATAGTATATCCCTGGCCAAGGAATTTTTGTATTATCATAATAATTATGTATTTGAATTTGTCTTATAAGTCCTGCTTTTTGCTGTTACTAGGGACTGCATTTAGAGCCTGCCATGTCCAGTGCTGAGAGGTGAACAGGTACCCAGAAAGGGGACAGTTTTGTATGAGAAAGGAAAGAAGGAAGGAAGCAAGGAAGCAAGGAAGCAAGGAAGAATAGAAGGAGGGAGTGAGGAAGGAAGGAAGGAAGGAAGGAAGGAAGGAAGGAAGGAAGGAAGGAAGGAAGGAAGGAAGGAAGGAAAGAAGGAAGGAAAGAAGGAAGGAAAGAAGGAAGGAAGGAAGGAAGGAAAAGAAAGAAAGGAAAAGAAAAAAGGAAAGAAAGAAAGAAAAGAAAGAAAGGAAAGAAAAAGAAAGAAAAGAAAGAAAAGAGAAAGAAAGACAGATAGTGTCAGGAAACAAAATAGGGAACTTCTGGGCACTACATTTTAGAGGATGAAAGCCCCTAGTTCATCTCCCAAGCAGTTTTTATTATCCAGTTGTATAGTAGGAAAGGCAGTAAACTTTATACATAACTAGTGATGAATAAATAGGGTTCCTTTCTAACACAAAAGAGGCATCATTCTTGTAGAAAAATAACCCCTGAGCTAAATAAGCTCTTAAACTAACATCTTTGAGAAAATTAGTTATCTTCTTACCTTGGTTTGGGAGAAGGGCCAGGGGCCAGGACCACAGTTCTATGCACGTCCCTGCACTCTCCCTAAGAGACCCTGAGCACTTAGACATCCTAGCCAAAGGTGCCTTCAGCCTTGCTTAGGGAGATCAGGGGTCCCCAACAAGAGCCGAATGCTCACTGGGCAAGTGCTCTACTACTGGATACCATCTCTCAGAAAGTATTCACAGAATTAGAGATGGAAAAACTTTGAGGAATGAAGAGGCTTTGGAAATGCACAAAGAGCAACGATAGAAACCATTCAGGCCAAGGCATTTTACTCAGTTTTTATCAACCCTGATGTTTATTTGATATATTTATCCCACTCCAGCTTTTATGTTATGTTTGTAAATCACACAGGCCTAATTAGGACCCAAGACCTCCATTTTGTGATAGAGATCTACTTGTTCATTGTTTTAATGGAATCTGTTATTGGCAGTTAGACCTCAAGTTCATGTCCACCACCTATCTTAACATGTAATTCTTTGCCACTTTCTTACTGAAATAAGCTTTTGTAGGCAAAGGATTAATGCATAGGATTTTCCTTGGCCCCAATCATGGAAAATGAAAGTATGAGTACATAAATGCAATTATTACAAGGTAAATGAACTATTATAATTTAGTTAAGATAGTTATAGATATGGTGGGAACTGAGGTTTATACAATTTTATTTTTTACCCCTAAGATCAGTGTTTGAACTCAAGGCCTTGATCTCACTTGGTTGTTACCTCTACCACTTGAGCCATGCCCCTAACCCAACATTTTGCCAGTTATTTTGGAAATGGAGTCTTTGAACTTCTCTGCCTGGGCTGGCTTTGAACTTTGATCCTCTGGATCTCAGCTTTCTGAATATTTAATATTGGAGGAGTTAGTGAACTTACAAGTTTTATTTCCTTCTCTCTATCTCTGTCTTGCTCTCCCCTTTCTTCCCTCTCTACCGCTCTCCCTCCCTCTCTCCTTCTCCTCCTGCCCCCAAGTGTTGGGATTATAGGTATATGTCATGAGGCCTAGGTTGCTCATGTAGTTTTTGTCCTTGTATAGTTGTAATTTTGTATAATTTAATTTTAAGAAAAGGTCATGGGGCTTTAAAGTTAGTAACCTTAGCTTCAGGATGGAGGTGAGAAGAAATGGGGTGGAAGAGCAAGCTCTTAGAAGAAGCAGTTTGTGTGTGTGAGTGTGTGTGTGTGTGTGTGTGTGTGTGTGTGTGTGTGTGTGTGTGTGTGTGTGTTGCCTCATATCCTTGCTTTGCTTTTTCCACTGAAGTTTGGTGCTCTACCACTTGAGCCATGGCTTCACTCCAGGCTTCTTGCTTGTTAAATGGAGATAAGAATCTTTTGAACTTTTCTGAGTGGGCTAGCTTTGAACCATAATAGTCAGATCTCAGTCTCCTAAGCAGCTAGATTTATAGGCATGAGCCACCTGGCACCCAGTTTTCCTTCCATTGACAGTTCAACAAAATAATAATATATTCTATCAAATGATCTCTATCTGCTCAACTATATGTTATAAAGTATTGCTTTCCCTAAATTATTACCATCTTCAAGGTTCCATACTGAATAAAGAGTTTACATTTGAATCAGAAGGGTGTCAGGTCAAATAACACATTGTAAGTCAAGAACTCCTTCTTGTTGCACATAAATATATTGACCTTGAATAGGATTTTCTTTCAATTACTGGATACTCTGAACTCTGGATATTTATAGTACCTCCTATGCAAACAGATGAAGTAAGTATTGAACAGAGTAGGAGGCCACAACAGAAACAAAGATGCCATAGGGCTGGCTTTCCCCTAGGCCAGTGGCCAGGGAGCATCAGTATTTGATATTGGATGTTATTGACACACAATTGAGGGTACAAACCCAACCCTCCCAGAGAAGTCATCCAGCAACAAAAACCTAGCATAACCTAGCATATCACCTAGACAATGGGTGATATTAATACCTTAAATCGGCTCTAGTGAAAATTAGAGCTCCAGGTCCGGGTATGTTTCATGAGAGTCTTCAATGAAGCTGCAGAAGTGTTTGGAGAGCAGAAAGCAGGAGAGTTAGAAAGA
The DNA here is from genome assembly GCF_024711535.1 of Dipodomys merriami. Taxonomy (NCBI): domain Eukaryota; kingdom Metazoa; phylum Chordata; class Mammalia; order Rodentia; family Heteromyidae; genus Dipodomys; species Dipodomys merriami. The sequence goes on along the minus strand of NW_027202604.1, from coordinate 18,781,393 downwards.
CAACTAGTTGATCTATACATAGGTGGTATAGTGTTAAAGTTCAAAATCTGGATTCAAATCCCACTTCCATTGCTTTCTTAGTATGGAGGTCTGGTATATGATATATAGTATACATACATGTATATGTATAGAATATATCTATATATAGTATTCATGTTATATAGTAACTGAACTTATTTGATGAATTAACAATTAGTTTAAATTAAAGGAAACTTTTTGAACCATATAATATATGTGTTTGTTTTCAGTAATAATTAATAGCAGTAACCTTTGGAGATAATCCATAATCTTGTTATCATGAAATTGTTTTAGTCTTTTAAGAAGTTTGCTCTCATATCAAAAGGTTTCTTTATAAATTATGATTTTTCGATGATCTTTTCCTGATGTATTTTAGGGTATAAGTATATGTTATTACAGGTGCCATTTGTTTAAATGCTTAGGAGACAAGTGTTCATTTAAAGATGTAAATTATATTTGTCATAGAAACTTGAACTTTCTTATCAACTCTGTTAAAATTAATATGTTCATTGTGACCTAACCAATCCTATTACCATTTGCTTAGCAAAACATAAATTGCATTTAAGTAAAACTTTAAATTGATACTTCTATAATGCTTAAAGTATAATACTAGCCTTCTTCTTTAAAAGGCCATAGTATAATTTCTCCTTTCTTTCTTTCTCTTTTATTTGGGGCCTGGGTGCTGTCCCTGAGATCATTTTTCTCAAGGCTAGTGCTCTACTACTTTGAGCCACAGCTCCACTTGTATTTAATAGTTAATTGGAGATAAGAGTCTCATGGGTACTTTTCTGTCTGGGCTAGCTTCCTCAGATCTCAGCCGCCTGCGTAGTGAGGATTACAGGCATGAGTTACTGGAGCCTGGCCTTTTAGTTTTTCTTTTGAGGTATTGGGATTTGTGCTTACTTGGATTGCTTTCTAGGCTGGTACTTTACCACTTGGATCATATGCCTCCAATCCTGCTTTTCATTAGAAATTTTGAAGATAGAAGCTCAGGGTTCTTAAATTTCATTAGTCTCAAAATCCTTTTCTAATTCTAAAAATTATTGAAGACCCAAAGAATTTTTGCTTATGTTACTAAATCTGTTGTTGTTTACCATAGTAGACATTAAAACTAATAAATTAAAAACTATTAATCCACCTAATGTAATAATAAGCCCATTATACATTCATGTAACACTTTACATTTTAAAACCTGCATTTTTCTGAAACCTAAAATGGAGGAAAATGGCATTGATATACAGTTTTGCAAATCTCTTTAATGTCCAACTTAATATGTTAATTAAATTCAGTTGTAAAAACTGTCACAAAGAAAAATGACAAGACCCCAGGAGAGATAGAGAAGGATACCTAGCATATTCTAGTTGATTGAGTAGTAATTCCCTGAGGAAGTGACACATAGTAAATCAAGATGTGAGGCAGGAGGAAGAGGGAAGCAGGCCAAGAGAACAGCACATATAATAAGACCTTACAGGTAGGAGAAGATGGATGCATTTGGATAATGAAAGGAGGACCAGTGTGGTCTGAACATGTTGAATATGAGGGAGATAGGCTTATGATAAGTCTGGAAAGGGAAGCTGGGGCCAGGATTGTGCAAGACTTTGAGGTGCAGGTGGATAAGTGTGAGTTTTATTCTAAGTAGAAGAAAGGCCATTCATTGGATTTAGAAAAGGAGCGGTGGAAATGACATGATCCATTTTGTACACTTAAAACATACCATTTGACTGCTTATGTAGAATAGATTGAAGTGGTAGGCTGAAGAGATATAGGAAAAATTACCTAAGTGAAGATAGGTACTTAGGAAGTAGAAGAACGTGGAGCTGGTGATTGATTGCGTTTGGACCATCAACTGTTCTCATCAACTCATCCTTTTTTTTCTTGTAGCATATATGTTGTGGTTCTTAAGGCTAGTAATGAACCATCAAATTAGGCCATGAAGCAGAAAGTTTGTGTTTGAACTCTAGGGGCTTGTATTCATCACCATTACTGTGGTAGAAATTTAAGAAGCATGTCATAGTTTGTACTTGCAGATTCATAGCATGGGGCATGAACTCAGGGCCTTGTACTCTGATAAGACTTTCTCATTCAGATTCTACTACTTGGACCACATACCTTCACTTCCAGCTTTTTGCTTGTTAATTATTGGAGACAAGAGTCTGGAGGGTTTGTCTGTCTTGGCTGGCTTTGAACTATGATCTTCCTATCTCAGCCTTGTGAGTAGCCAGGATTACAGATATGAGCAATTGGTACCAGGCCAGAATCATAACATTTTTTATATTTATTTCCATCTCACAAATATCATAAAATTGCCTGTTTATAACAAATTATTCAGAGTTCTAACTCTTTGAAACAGCCATTACTTGAAATAGTATTTGTTTAGTAGGCAAAAGTATTATACTCTACCTCCTGTTGCTTGTTTTTATTTTCAGAGCTGGGTAGGCTAAAATGGAAGCTGTCCATCACAACAGTAACCATCCTGAGTATCCAGATGTCAGAGAGTTTCTGCCAGGAAAGGAAGACAGCTGTTTGGAATAGAAAGGAGTAGAGGGTACTGCAAACATGTGAAGAGTTTTATCAGGGGATGAGATGACAGTTGGTAGCAGGAAAGGGTGAGCAGACACTGGAACATGTCCGGAAAAATCAATTTTGCTTGTGGCTTAGGTGATAGCCTAAGACATTCAAAAATGGAATCCTACACTTGTTTGGATTAATCTAGTCAATCAGCCTTGTTTAAGTGCAGGCTGCAGGATGAGTAGATTGTAAACATACCCTGATCCATCAGTGTGTTTCAGCCCAGAGTTTGAAGACAAACAGAATAATGAATAGTTTCATAGATGGTTTGTAACAGGTTTTGCCTATGATTCACATTCATATGGGACACTGATTCTCTTTCTCCCATGGAGAGCATAGACACTGTCACTATTAAACAGAACTTCAAACATGTCATAAAATGAAATGTGCCTTGAGGGACTTAGCTTTTTATTGAATTGGTATTTTAGATATAACTCTAACCATTATCTCCAATAAAAGCAAATAAACAGATTAGATTTGTAGAACTGCATGCACCTGTCCTGGTGAAATTCTTTGGGAATGTCTTCTCAGGTTATGGCAACAAACCTTCTTCAAGCTATCCACATTTCCATATCAATTATTATTATTTTTTACATACATTAACATCTATATAACATGCCATTTTGTGGACATCTGACTGGTATCTCTTCCATTTCCTGGTCAAGGTTTCAACTGACATTGTAAAGCTAAAATGTTTTATTATTGCCTTTTTGGCTAACAGAGACACGTGTAACACGTTGTTTGTTCATTTTACTCTCATTACATATGCCTTGTACTTGTAGAGCATGTTTATTTGTCATGCTAATTGATGAGGCCTTGAAAAAATTTGCTTCATTGAGGAAAATAAAGCCAATATTACTCTAGTAATTACTCTTTTTCATTATAAAATCTGTAAGTGTTTTCTTAAAGATTATTGGAAAGTCTATTTTACCGTCAAGGCATAGCCTATGCATTGTATGTGAATGCATTGTGCAGAGTAAGTTATAAATATTATTCATTTCTGATCCTATAGGCTGTTAATCAAGATTATTGCTAGAACTGCTCATTTGAACTAAATAGTTTATTGAAGGGACTTACTAAGCAGATTCATTGACACTTCAGTAAGTGGGTGTATATACATATATGTATATATATATACATATATATATGTATGTATGTATGTATTAGACAGCATCTCTTTATGTGGCTTAGGCAGGCCTCAAATTTACTATATCCAGAGTGGCCTTGAATTTGGAATCCTATTGCTTAAGCCTCCCAAGTGCTGCAATTACAGGCATTTACTGCCTTACCTGGCACTACATATTTCTTCTCTTGTTTGACATTGCTGTTGATTTTAGAAGCTTTGAGAGATCAGAAATGCTCTTCAGAAGCCTAAAATTCTCTAACACAGCTTAAATATTTATATATAGTCTAAGAACTCAAGCCCAGAATATTATTCTTAAAAAATATTTTCTGGGCCAAATAAACTTAAGGAAGGATACCTTCTGAAATAAAGGAAGTGTTGGATTGGGAATTAGAGTCTAAAAGTCAGAAACTGTTCATCTTCATTAAAGTGAGGGGACTGGGTGGAACACCATCCCATTTGAAGCAAAATCCCACGTGAAACTCCCAAGAATGAGAGGTTACACAAGCTGAGACCTGTTTGTAGGGAGAGGAGGACCAGCAATTTTCTTTACATATGTTTTTCCTGAGCCATCGCTACCCTTGACATTTCTCTTCACAACCCCTGTGTTTCACACACAACAACTGCAGGATTTTTTAGACTCTTAGAACCATGGACTGCTTCTAAAACCTAACTCTTAGGAAGACTGTTGAATGCTTTCAGTTCATACATTCAATCTATGGAATGCTAGTAGATGTGTTTTCTAATGATGGCAGTTTTAAATTAACAGGTCCTTTTCTCTTTTTGCTTTAGTATTCTGGGTAGCTTTTCTCTGCTGATTTAGTCCATCACAATCATCTAATGGAGTCTTACAGTGAGTGGGAATAATTCTTTGATGATGTCTACAGCATTCCTAGTTCCTGTCTCAGCAATTGGGAGGCTGAAACAGAGAATCATGACTTCCAGGCTATCCTGAGCTACAAAGCATAGAGATCTTTTCTCAAAAAGCGAAACAAATAACAGTAAAACTTCTGTTTCCTATCTGTTTAATTAGGAGATGTGTGTTTAGGAGGTTTTATAGTAGAGAGAAGGCAAAACAACTTTTGATGACCCTGCCCTTAGAGAGGTAATGGCCTTCTTGGAAGTTTAGTGGGACTTGCTGTTTAATGACACAAACCACCTTATGTGGTGAGCATAGTGGTTTATCTACCTTAGTGTGGAGCTTGTGGGTAGACACTGATTTTGGGGACTCACTGATTATACTGGGTGCTGATCTATTTTCTAAGGACAGTCAATACGAGCCCTTCTATGACATGAGGCTTTGACACAGCTGTACATGTGGGGTTTCAGAGCCAGCTTGTGGAAGATACTATAACCAGTGTTACCCAAACCAAAGATACTCAGAGACAAACCGAATATGGGTAGAATAAAGAAGAGGAAGAAAGAAGGAAAAGGAGAAGGAGACAGATAGGAGAAGATGTGTGGGAGGGACAGGGAGGAGGATGAGAGGCAAAGAAAAGATGAATGGGAGGGGGAGGGAAAGAGAGGGAGAGAGACCAGGCAAGAAAGTGTGTATTGCTTGATAATAGGTTTGAAGATTTGCCTAATGCTTTGTAATATCTACATATATAAGGTTAAGGTGAGTTTGAGATACATTTTGAGGGGGGGTATTGAAGATTAAACTCAGGGCCTCACATGCTAGAAAAGCACTCTGCCATTCTTGTTTGTATTTTAGCTGTGAGATATGTTCTCGGTAATTTTACCTTGTCTGGCTTCAACTTTGGCATCCCTCCGCCTCCACTTCCAGAGTAGCTGGATCTCCAGGCCAAGCTTGATTTGCATTTGTGTTGTATGTCCTGGGGCTTGAACTTGGGGCCTGGGTACTATACCTGAGTTGTTTTGCTTGAGGATAGCTAGGGCCTTACCATTGGAGCCACAGCTCCACTTCCAGCTTTTTTGGGTTGGTTAATGAGAGATAAGAGCCTCACAGACTTACTTTCCTTGGTAGGCTTTGAACTGTAACCCTAACATCTCAGCCTCCTGAGTAGCCAGGATTACAGATAGGAGCCACTGGTGCCCAGCGATTTACATTCTTGTAGGCAACCAAGGAGCCTTAGATAACACAAGAAATCAATGAATAACATAAAGCTATCATAAGGTTCTTAACTACTTTTATTTTCAAGTAGAATGAAAGCTCTCAAAGTATTAAGCATGCATTCACAGATGTCTAAAGGATTCTGGGTAAAAGGGGAAGCTGCTTTGGCATACTCTAGGAACTTCTGATTTCCTGGTCTTTTTGGAAACCCCTTTGAGCTTAGGGTTGCTCCACCATGTTTGTGGTTTTGTTTTTTTTTCTGGCAGGCTTCTCTGTGTTCTCAAATCTTCCATTTTCTCCTGGTTTCTCTTAGACGATCCTTTTTAGTACCCTCCCCATGGTTTATTTTCTTTCATATGTTACAGACCATAGGTAATTTTTTTATTGTGAAAATATCGTACAGAGGGGTTACAATTACATGGGCAAGGTCATGAGTACATTTCTTATCAAGCATTGTTGCCTCCTCCTTTGTTTCCCCTTCCCATCCCTTCCCATCTCTCCCCCCCTCCCCCCCTCTCCTTCCCCCCCTTTCCCAACCAAAGTTGTAAAGTTCATTTTTCAACATAACGTCTTGTACAGCTCATTGTTGCAATGGGTCCACCTGTAATTTTTAAAACTAATTTTATTATTTTTAAGTGGTACTGAGGAATCAAACCCAAACCCAGGGCCTCATGCATACTAGATAGGCACTCTACCACTAAACCAATTTCCAATCCCATATGTGTGTGTGTGTGTGTGTGTGTGTGTGTGTGTATTTAATGCAATTACTTTATACATGGATTCTTTCCATCTTCTTACTAATTCATTATAATTTTTCTTTTACCCCTTACCCACACTTACCTGGCTCTCATTATGGCACAAACTTCCATATCTCATGTTATGTCAAAGATGAATATTTTCTTGAGAAAATATACATTATCTTACTAGTAGAAGTATCTTCTGAACCTCTGTCTTGAGGATCTTTTCTTTTTGATGCTTAAAGAAGGTTACTGAAATGTTCACAGGATACATCTTTTATATACAAGTCGGTGTCCTAACTTCTCTCTTAAGTCACCTTTGCTCCATCTTACCAATAGAGACCATATAGGCTACAAGGCAGTTTGTCTCTTTTTTGAAGACAAGAATATGGCTCAGGCTGGGAAGGTGGCTCAGTGGTAGAGCGCTTGCCTAGAATGCCTGAGGCCCTGGGTTCGATTCCTCAGCACCACATAAGCAAAAAGAAAAAAAGCCGGAAGTGGAGCCATGGCTCAAGTGGTATAGCGCTAGCCTTGAGCTGAAGAGCTGAGGGACAGCGCCCAGGCCCAGAGTTCAGGCCCCACGACTGGACCCCCCCAAAAAATTAAGAAAGAATATGGCTCAGGACAGGCCCTCACTGGTTTTAATATACACTCTACCAGTTAAACATAACTTATATTTAAATTATTTTCTATTGGAAGTACCAAAATCCAAGTTGATGAATGAAAGCTGGAAATAACACCATACATTTGAGAACTGTTTTCTGCCTAGTGACTGTACAGAGTGAGCATCTGAGGAAGGGGGAGGGGGGGAGAGTGAGGGCAGATGGGGTGGGCAGCAGATTGACATAATCTGTGTACTCTGAGAGGAGGCAGTTTGCCTGTGCAGTATTTGCTGTGGTGGGAAATGTAATGGATGGGTGAGGCTATGCATCTCAGTAAGTACATATGCATATTTACATGTACACATATTTATGAACATATATGCTGACCCCATCCTATGAAAAATGAACCTCAAGAGGATTCCATGAAAATAACATTATAGGCAAAAACCTGAGAAAGAATGTAAGGCAACTTGTAGATTTATCTTTAGGAGAGCCTTTTTCTCTAATTAGATTGCTTTAACCTCATGAATTTTACATTTTTATTTTCTTTTATTTTTCCACATGAAAAAGAAAAGAGAAAAGAAAGAATGAAAAAGAAAGCTCGCTCTTTTCTATATCTTCGGCAACACTGAGATTTGAATTGAACTCAGGACCTTGTACTTACAATGCAAGTGTTCTACTACTTGAGCCACAAGTCCAACCCTTTCACCTTCACTTTTCCGTTTTTTTGGATAGAATCTTACATTGTTTTTTGTTTGTTTGTTTGTTTGTTTTACCTGAAGCCAGTCTCAGACTGATTCTCTTACATATACTTCTCATACAGTTGGGAATGAGGGTATGTACTACCACCCCTGCTGTATTGGTTGAGATGAAGCCTAGCTATTTTTGTGTCTAAGGGTGGGGGCTGGTATCTAACTGCAATTCTCCCAATCTTCACCTCTCAAATAATTGGAATTGTAGGTGTGAACCACCCTACCCAGCCCGAAAGCTCAGTTGTTAATGATATCATCATAATTGCATTGATTTATCTACAATACTTGCACATGAGTCTCAGAGTCTCAATATCAATCCTACTATAAATAACATAATTACATTGTTTGAAGTTTTCCCCCCCTCCAAATCACTGTGTTTTAAAATAAAATCACTGAGAAGAGCTCCTCTGTGAGTACTTAGGACACTGACTGGATGTAAAATTAGGTTCATTTGTTTTTCTCTTACTTTCAATTTACAGATTTTTTTAAAAAAGATTTAAATTTGTACTATATAGTCATGTGCTACATAAAAATGTCAACAAGAGACTCATGTATGATGGCGGTCTCAGAGATTCTAATGAGCTGGGAATCCCTGTCACCTGGTGCGCACACAGCTGTTGCAGTGCTGCGCTTGCATGCTGGGTACTGCTCCTGTGAACAGGACAGATGCACCTCTGGTCACAGATGTGCACTGTGGCTCTGATTATGCATAAACACATGACACTTGATGATCCATGACTAGGTGCCTGCTGCTAGGTGAACTCATGACACTATGCTTGTGTCATTCTTTAAAGGTGTATTCCTTCTTTAAAAGAAAAAATTCCTGCATCAGCTGGGTGCCAGTGGCTCACGCCTGTAATCCTAGCTACTCAGGAGGCTGAGATCAGAGGCTCATGGTTCAAAGCCAGCCTGGGCAGAAAAGTCCATGAGACTCTGATCTCCAATAAACCTAGAAAACTGGAAGTGGCTCTGTGGCTCAAGAGGTAGAGCGCTCACCTTGAGCTGAAGAGCGCAGGGCCAGCACCCAGGCCCAGAGTTCAAGCCCCAAGACCAACAACAACAACAAATTCCTGCATCATAAAATAACCTAGCATGTGATATCAGCAACAGCCTGGCACATCTTATTTTGAATGTGTGTTGAGGGCATTACAAGACAATGCCTAGGTTGGGGTTGTGTCAGTGAACTGGGTAATGCCACCATGATCTTGATGTTGTCTAATGAGACTGACCCCCACTGTTACAAATGATGAATCTGTGTAATGATGTAGAATTGTGATCTCAAAGTCAATTATAAACAAATATTCAAAGAGGTTTATGCTTTAGTCTCTTTCTCTTTACATCTACATCTCTAAAATATATTTGTCTCTTAATTTTATTCTTTTTTTTTTTTTCCTTTTTGGTGCTGTTACAGGGGCTTGAATTCAGGGCCTGGTTGCTGTGTCTTGCGTTTTTCACTCAAGGCTGGCACTTCCCACTTGAGCCACATCTTCATTTTTCACTTTATTTTTTTTTAAGTGGTAAATTGGAGATAAGGTGGTTGTTGTTGTTTTTAATGTACTATGTGATTCTTTTTGTTTCTTTTGTATGTTCTTCCCCCTATGGTATATACCCTGTTGTCACTGTACTTGATTTTGGTACCCTGCATGTTGTATATCCATTTGTCTAATTTGGGGAGGGGAAGGGGAATAACAAACTGCTGAAACAAGGACCCATTGCAACAATGAGCCTCACATGACACTATGTTGGAAATCAACTCTACAGCTTCTGGTGGGGGGGGGGGAGGTGGGGAGAGGTGGGGGAGGGAAGGGACAGTAGGAAAAAAACAAAGGAGTGGGTAACAATGTTCAACAAGAAATATACTCATTACCTTACTCATGTAATTGTAAGCCCTTTGTACAGCATCTTTACAATAAAAATGTTAAAAGAGTCTCACAGACTTTTCTGCCTGGGCTGGCTTTGAACCTTGATCCTCAGATCTCAGTCTCCCAACTAGGTAGGATTACAAGTGTAAGCCATTGGTACCTGGCTTGTTTTCCTCTTTAAAACAGCTACAAGGTATATATTAAATTTGATATATGCATATGTGTTGATAAAGGTAAGTTATATATACCCCACACTTTAATCAATTTTCTTCTTTGCCTTAGCAAAATACCCTAGAGCCCATTCCCTTGCAATCTCTAGAAGATTCCTCCCCTCCCTACCTCCCCCCCTCTCCCCCTATCCCACCACACATACCACTTTTCAGCGTTTCATATTACTCCATCATAAGATTTTTTTGTTGCTTAATTCTGTACATTACTATTTATATACATTTTGATTAATTTCATTCATTAGTCATAAAGAATGCTGCAGTGTGTTGCTTTGTGTGTAGGGGTTTTTTTTGTCTTTGCCCATGTTCTTTGATAGATTCCCAGAGGTGAAATAGTGTGTCAAAAGATAATGCCTGTTTCATTTGCCTAGGTGTTGACAAACTCCCAGATGTATGCCACTGTATGTTCATGCCCAAACTGTGCAAAAATTTGTTTCTCCAAGTGTGGCCAACATACTATATTGTCAAACAAATTTGTGAGACTTGACAAATTTTCCTGACAGAAAGTTAAGGAATAATTTGTTAATGTAATTTAAATTTGCATTCTCTCATGAACAGCAAAGTCACTATATTTTCATATGATTGAGGTCAATGTGCAGTTATTTTTCTGTGTCTGATAAGTTCATATTTATAATTCATTATCTGCATGATTGTGATTTTCCCCCCTAATGTTTGAGGCCCCTTATATATTGGGAACTTTGGTTTCCAACATAACTTACAAATAGGACTTTGAAGTTAGCTTTTGGATTCTTCACCGTACACGTTTTATGTTAACACAGGCATGCATTTCACTTTATTGACCCAATTTTTAAATCATTCTTAGGAAGGTTTTTCTGCATTTCTAGTTATTGAGAAATTTCCTATGTTTTCTTGTACTCTGTAATTTGATTCCATAAGTCTTTTATCTGCTTAGAATTTTCCATGTTTTCAAGTCTATGGGATATATCTGATTTTATCTTTCTTCAGGTACAACCCTTTTTTTTCTAACACTGCCTATTAAAATTCTATTTTTCCCCTATATTTCTGTGCTCAATTCACTAATTTCTCAATTGTGTTTCTCTTATGCTTTCTAAAAAGTAAAAAAGAATAAAGATAAAAAAAATTGGATCAAGAGCTCCCTCTAACAGATTTCCATCACCTTTCTCATTGGTTAAAACTAGACCACACTTCTTTCTCAAATTAGTCTTTGGCAAAGAATGAAATTCTACTACTGGTTTAGTGAAACCCCATACAGGCCTTTGGGGTGGCAGATTGCCTGAACTTACTTGAAAGAAGTAATACAAATGAGGTAGAGGGAGGAAGATGTCTGGATGTACATCAGTTAATGAATATTACAGTTGTCTTCCTTTTTGGACTATAGGTTCTCAAGGTCATAGGATTCTGTTATGTCTTCATGTGTGATACAGTGCCTAGACTTACTACTGGAGCACACATTCTTCCTGAAGAGCACTAATCTGGGAAAGTGCTATTAACTATAGTTTTACAATACAACGCTTAAAAAATAAGTTCACAGGTCCTGAATAAGTTGAGTAAATACTTTGGTATTTATTTTAAGTCCTATTTTGAAATTTAGATGGGGAGGTGCATGTTTAGTCTGAGAATGTCAATAAAATTGATATACATTCTTCCTATGGTGAGGTAGATGGGAAGCACTAGGTTGTAAATTTCCTTAAAGGCAAAATTAGTGTGTTCTCTGTCACCTCAATGCCACCTATCTCCGTACCTGAAATATTGTGAATGTTCTCTGAATATTTATTGAATGCATGAATGATATCTCCATTTTACAGCCAGCCATGGAAACTTAGAGCTAAATGGCTCTTTAATGCTATTCAACTGAAAAAAATATGTCTAAAACTTTTGCCCACACAGAAATCTATTGCCTTTCCTAGTGATTATATTCTTTTATATTCTCAGAACTATACTTTTATAGTCTGCAAACACAGAATCATACTATTAATAAAGCAAGCTTTTGTAGAAAATAATCACCAATGCTTTGAAAAGAGGCCTATTTCTTAAGAGAGATTGAAAATACATATATTATACATAAAAGAGTAAGTTTGTTCCTAAAACATGACTAATACAAAAAGGAACTAAACATATTTAAAATGTATACATCATTTGGGCCCATGTCTTGTCTTTCTGTAGGCTTTCTAAGTTCTTAACCATCCTGGAAAACTTGGAATTTTATGCAATGCTTAAATGTCAACATGTAATTTCTGAAGATGACTTTACAATTTGGGGAGGTGGTTTTAGATGCACTTAGGGTTGGTGAAAGATAGAGAAAAATTGTCAAGTTCTGAAAGCCTGTATCTCTTAATCAGCTCCTTCAAGAAAAAATATGATTAAAATGTTTCATACAGTTAAGGTGTTGCCTGTGGCACTTTGAATTTCCTCAGCTTAACACATCATCAGTATGACACATCACGCTTGGCTTTGTCAGCAATTCTCATATATAGATTAAGTGTAAACACATTTAAAATGACAGTTTTAAATGTATCCCAGTACTAGAGAAATCACTTGTAATGTGGCAGAGATAAAATATTTCTAATAAAAACATTACTGTCAAGGACTCCCTGGGTCTGGCTGGCTACTCTAGTTTTGTGGAGACCTACACACTTTGTCTTTGTTTGCTCTTCCTGGCCCCTGGCTTCTCCCTGAGTAGGACATTTATTCTAGTAGCATAGAGCAGTCTAAAATGCACATAGAAAACTTCAACTGTATCTGGAAAAAGAATGCAACTTCTCTAGTAACTAAACATTATTCCTACCATACTGTTTTATAACCAGTGTCTTGCGGTTTCCTAATTTTTTCTTTACCTATTTTTATGTGTTTTCATGATGGTATCCCAAATGCTTTATGATACGCCCTTATTTTTTAGACACATGTATATTGATGACTTCCTGATTCTTCTTATTTTACTTTTTCTAAGTGTTGTATTATTATCAATATAATAATATTTTAATTAAGTTTTTTATTGTGAAAATATTGTACAAAGGGGTTACAGTTACATGAGCAAGGTAATGAGTACATTTCTTATTTTTTACTTATTCTTTTTATTCTGGGTATTTATTGCTATGAACACACACACACACACACACACACACACAAACACACACACATACCTGCATACATACCCACTAACTTATATAATATATTTGAAATAACACTTATCTGTATGAGAAAATTTTAGCTTTCCTAGGTAGGTTCTAGTATTATCTCCCCATCTCAATAACCTACTTGCAGCATGCTAATTGTGTGTGTCTGTGTCTGTGTCTGTGTGTGTCCGTGTGTGTGCATGCATGAAGACAATCTTTTAAAGTGGATCTAGTGAGAGCTTCCTTTACTGAAGAATTTCAGTGAAAATACATGTGAAATTAAGCTAGAATAGTAGTGGTTGCAACTGAAGTGAGCTATAAATTGAATTATCAAAAGTATATAATAAGAATTGTTGTGTGTATGTGTCTGTGTGTGTGTGTGTGTGTGCTTCAGGAACTTGAATTCAGTCCCCGAGCTTTGTTTTACTCAGTGTTAGTGCTCTACAATTTGAGCCAGAGCACCACCTCCAGCTTTTTGATAGTTTACTGGTGGGATGAGCCTCACAGAAATTTCTGCTAGGTCTGGTTTTGAACTGCAGTTCTCAGATCTCAGCCTCCTTAGTAGCTAGAAGTACAGGCGTGAGTCACGAGGCTCTAATGCGAATATTTTTAAACAGTACTTCCTTTGTCTTATTTTACACACAGGTACACAAACATACAGGTACACACACACACACACACACACACACACACACACACACACACACACACACACACACACACACACACACACACACACACACACACACACACACAGAGCACCTTATTGAAACTTACCACTGTCCACTTAGTGTTATTTTTCTGAAACAGTGATTTCACAGCAGCACTTGCTACCTGCTCTGCATTCTCGAAAAATATTAAACTAATCATAAAATTGATCCTGCATTGTGTGATTGATAAATTCATATCTTTTATGCTTTAGAGATCTCACTGTAAGGGAGTAAGATTAATTTCTACAAACTTTTGATGGTTCTCTCTGTGTTAGATCCAAGCAAATTTTTAAAAAAGATTATGTTTTGGGCAATAAATTATAGCCTGCTGGGATATACACTCTCTACCCAGTTTTGCCAGACAACCAATTAGAAACTCTGGTTTTTGAAGGACTCCTTCACCTCTGCAGATTAGATACCTGGAGCAGCTTCTTTGAACCTTTGAAGGATGGTCATTATATTATGTGTCTTGAATCTTAGGAGCAAGAAGTGAGAGTATTGTGCCTTCTTTTAGAGGGAGATGTACTGGGGCTTGAACCCAGGGCCTACGTGCTGATCTTAGCATCTTCTCTCAACGCTATCATTCTACCACTTGAACCACAGCAGGTCTTCTGGATTGTTACTGGTTAATTGAAAATAAATGGCTCATGGACTTTCTTGCCCAGACTGGCATGGAACCATGATGCTCAGAACTTGGCCTCTGTAGTAGCTAGGCTGACAGGTGTGAGCCACCAATGCCCAGCATTTAATGTTTTTGAAAGAGATTACCCTTATGTTCTGGAGGAAATATTAGTGATGTATATGTTTTTTGTTAAAAGATATTAACTTTATTTGGGGGGAGGAAATGTATTCAGAGGCAGTGAAGCCTCTTTTCTGGCTGCGTTTTGCATCTTGAGTTTAAATTTGAGTTTCTTTAAGTTTGGGGACCATCATTTTGTCAGCTTTGTTTCTTGAAATAATTCTAGATTTACAGGAGTAGCAAAGAACGTACAGCGAGGTTTCACACACCCGTAATATGCCCTTGCTAATGTTAGTGTGTTTTGTAACACCAATAACTATAGTATGTTATCAAAAGTAAGAATGACACTGATACAAACCACAGGGATTTTTAGAATGCTATAGGTTTTGTAGACATCCGTGTGGGTGTAGTTCTATTGGATTCATTGTTATAATTCCACAAAAGAAACAGATGATGGTGTGAATGCTGTTCTGTGTATAACCCTTAAAAATGATCTATAGGGCTGGGTATGATGGTACGCTCCTGTAATTCCAGCTACTGAAAAAAAAAATCCCAGCTATGGGGCAGAAATTTCTCAGTTAGGTTGCTGTATCTGATAAAAAGCCAAAGGACTAGGGGAATAGCAATAGCGTGCTTGTCCAGCACACATGAGGCCATGAGTTCTTCTACCTCCAGTACTGCCTTCTCTCCCCTGCAAAATAAAATATCTACACCAACTCCTCCATGTGGGGATGCTTTCAGATGAAAATCCAAACTGGGCACTTTTACATTGAGCTAGCAGGAACTTTATTTACTCTTACTTAAAAGTAAATTAATAGATAATGAGTGTTTGTCGGAAGATATGTTCTCCTGACTACAGTGACACCTGCTGAGATCGCTAGGTTTGTAGTTTTATAGCTGCCTTTTCCAGAATTAATTACATATCTGCAATCAGGCAACCATAGCTACTCTTTACAAGTAAAGTCTTGTATGCAACTGTGAGAGAGTCAATTAGTGCTGACTGGCATGTGGTCAGACGCTGTGGCAAAGAACGCTTGCTTGGGTAGCTGCACCTCCCTTCTCTTCAGGAATGATTTTTTTGAAGTCTCTAGTGCTTGAAAGGAGGTGTGTGTGGTCTTTGTTTTGTGTGCTGGCGTTTTGGGTTGGTTTTTTTTTGTGTGTGTGTGTGTGATGGGAATTTTGCTGGCCCCTGATGGAAATGTCGCTTTAAAATACTTTCATATTAGGAGCATTTATGTCTCAGGGTATGAGAGACAGAGATCTGTTCCCAATAGCTCATGGGCCCAACTTCTTCTTGTTGTTGTTTTCAAATATATTTTTATTTTCTTTTAAGTAGTTTTACAAAGGAGTTGCCCTTCAACAGAGCAGTTTAGGAATACAGTGTCTCTAGATCAATGTCACCCTTTTCAATATTCTCACCCCACCCCACCTCTTCCCTCACTCTTCTTAATTTTTAGGTTATATGTTGAAACTTTTGCCATTGAACAAAACAGTTTATGTATACAGTGCATCTTGATCTGTATCATCCCTTCAATATCTCCCCCACCCCCCACTTTGACCCACCACCCCTTCATTTCCCCTGCTCATACTTCTAACGCTCTCCAATTTCCCTCCCAGCTTGCAAATACCCATTTTCTGGTACATATTTTGTTGGGCTTTGACTTAGTCTTTGTAAAGAATTATATTATCTGAGCTCTTCATAGAGTCTATGGAGACTGCTGCATCCAAACGCAGAGAATTAGCTGGAATAGAAATTATTTTTATCTGTAAGCAAATGCAGTCCAGAAAATGGACATGATAGGCTTAAAGGCACAAAAGAAAAATAGTGGCAAAGTCTTAACTAAGAGTCATTTTTGTTTTGTTTTTCTAAAAATATGCTCTTCCCACTATAGTACTGTAGTACATTGCTCATTTAATGGATGTAATCAATGGATTAAAAAGCTATAACATTCTATATAACTTTAAATTTTCTCTCTTTTTCCTTGATTGTCCTGTGGGCACATAGAAAATCAATCCTGGAACATGCACCAGACTCGGAAGAGAGAATTTAATGGCTCTAATGCTTATGTTAGGTTAACATAGCAAAACTCAAAGAATTCTAGAGCATTCTTGTATAAGTTCTTCCCTGAGGATGCATGGGAAGTTTAATTAATTGTGATCTGGTGATGATTTTTGTTAAAAGTTTCAGTACCCTTTAAAAACTCAGTATACTCAGAAGAACTCAGCCATTCATTATCATCAACTGCTTTAAAATATTTTTATGGCATTTTAAAAACATACACAAATATATACTTATATATATATATAAAGATGTGTGTTAATATATGCATAGTATATCCTCACATAGAACATGACATTCAGTACAGCTATAGGGGATCACATCTAATATAAATATATATGTGCCAGGTGTTGGTGGCTCAACGTCTCTATTCCTAGCTATTCGTGATACTAAGAACTGAGGACTGTGGTTCAAAGCGAGCTTGGGACAGAAGAGCCCTTGAAACTCCATGACTAATTTGCCAGCAAAATGCTGGACTGGAGGTGTGGCTTAAGTTGTACTGTACCAACTATGAGTGAAAAATTGCTGAGGAAGATTGCAAAGCCCTGAGTTCAAACTTTGACACACACACACACACACACACACACACACACACATGTGCACACGCACACACGTGTGCACGCATGCAGAGACACACACAATGTAAGAAAGTATATATAAATGACTGTTTCCTTCCAGATGACCCTTCAATTTGGGGGGAAGGAAAGGCTAGGTTGTTATCAATACTTACTTGCTGGTGGTCTGTTTAGTGTAGCATCTTTTTCTATGTGTCTGGTAGAAGAGAGAGTCACAGGAATGAAGATACACTCTTAAGTGTCTGGCTTTCCTTGGCCAGCTCCCAAGTCTATTGCATTTGTGTCTGTTTAATGCAGGTATAATGACACACCAGGCTTTATCCATGGCTAACAGCAGTGTGATTCCTCCAGTGACTCCTTCAGAAAATAATATCTTACCCTGAATATACTGAAAAGGAGTAAATATGTTAGGCTTGTACATTCCCTGTTACCACAAGAGAAATATTTTAATGATCTTGTGTTCCACCCTGTTTACGTTTATACTTTAAAATTTTATTCTCTGCAGTAATACTGTTGCAGATTATTAATAAGCTTTCATTCCTTGTGAGAACTTTGTTACCTTTACACCCATGCAAATACACTTTTCAGTAGTCTTCTTGAATTATTCTATTCAAGTATGTAGAATTTGCCAAAAATATTGAAACAAGAAGTTGAGACTTGGCTAGTTAGAAAGTAGTACCAGAGTTGAATTTCCTCTCTTGTGCTTTGTTCAGAACCAAACATTGACGGTGGTATTTTGCAGGTGTAACTTGGACAAACAACAACGAAGACCAAGTCTCAGTCCTAATGAACATGCAGAGGCGGTTATGTGTTCGGTCTCCCTGGAATACCAGTAAAAGAAAATTAAATCAGCTCACGACAGCTATCTTGCATATCTCACCTGGGAAGTATGCATGCAGTAGGACAGGCACTGCTTAACATTAATCAGCCTCCTGAAGTCATTACATTCATGAGGAAATGTAATTCACATGTGATTACTTTTTAATTTACTCTGTAATCACATTCCAAGTGAACGGGCCAAGCTTAAAATGAAATTTAAAAGTCAAATACTGCTTTGTATTAGGAATTCACAATTTTTATATGCACTTAGGTTAATAAAGATTTTACAATAACCATTTGTGACTGAGCATATGATAATTTTTTTTTGATGAAAGTTAGTAGCATACCTTAGAAAGGATGTATTTGATTACTCTCCAAGTACTGAACTGGACCCAAAGAGTCTCAGAACTCTGCTTGTCTGTACTGCATTCATGCCTCCTCTAAGCTTTATTTGAAAGGGGAAAAAATAATATCGAAACAACCCTCAATCCGAGTTCAGAAGTTGCAAGGAACTAATGTATTTTTAATTCCTGCTGCGCCTGTGAGGCGTATCCATTTGTTTTATCTGTCATTGGAAAGTGTAGACAGAACTTCATAATAACTCACTCAGGCTGATCAATGGGGAATGCCAGGGCTGCTGCACTAAGAGTCTTCCTCCAACAAGGTGGCCTTTGAAGTTTATGGAGTTACTAAGCAGCCGTGTCAGTTTCACAGGAGCACTGAAAGTAAAGGTTCAAATGTCTAAGACCAGCTAGTTGCGGGTAGCAGAGGGTAGCTTTGTTTGCTTTATCAGTTAGAACTAAGGCCAATGTAGAGAAATGTACAAAGGATTTATAGATTTCCAGTCGATGCAAAGGGGAGTTTTTATCATTTGGCTTTCATGGCCTTGGATTGAACGACCTCAAAAGTGCTAAGATCTTCCCAGAAAGTATGAAAGGACTGAATTTTATTTCCAGTGGCTATTGTATAGTAGAGTTGCCAAAACATCAGTTATCAGCTGTAAAGTTTCAAAATATTTGTGATGTCTTTATGCCAACTTCAGTGATACTTACTCACTTTGTTTTGACCTAAGCAATAATATATGGCCTGTTCTGAGAAACACAGCAATTTAATGTCTTCTGATGGATACACTGAAGAAAGAAGAAAACAAATCAGGTTAAAATTCATTACTTATTTAACTCAATATATCTTCATGATTACCAGTCCAATATATAATCACTATGAAACATTTTCCTGAGATAACTTACTTTTTTATACTAACCTTTAAAATCTTAGACAGGGCGCTGGGAAGGTGGCTCAGTGGTAGAGTGCTTGCCTTGCATGCCTGAGACCCTGGATTCAATTCCTCAGTACCACATAAGCAAAAGGAAAAAAGCCAGAAGTGGCGTTGTGGCTCAAGTGGTGGAGCGCTAGCCTTGAGCTGAAGAGCTGAGGGACAGCACCCAGGCCCAGAGTTCAGGACCCATGACCGGACCCCCCCCAAAAAAAAATCTTAGACACATTTATTCTTATAGAGTATCTCAACTTGGGATAGTGTCATGTCAAGTCCTCAAGAGTCATGTGAGGCCTGTGGCCACTGTACTGGTCAAGGTAAATCCACGCTACATGTTTATGAACTTATGACTTTGATATGCTATTGATACATTGTTCTAAGTGGAAAATGTACTATATACAGGAAACTCTGACAGAATAAGCAGGGTATTTGTTGGAGGCGAGTAGTTATATATATGAAAGATATTACTCATGTTCTTGGTGCTCTACAGGGCTGCATGACTCTACCTGTGGCCTTTAGCACACCATATGTGAGTACATAATAAAATAAACACAATGCATACATGTGAATAACATACATATGTATCATATATTGACATTATATATTCATAATATTTGCACAAACAGGATGTATACGGAAAGGAAATAATGTCTCCCAGAGCCCACATAAATCAGCCTGTGTCTTTTTAGTTAACCCTTAGGGCCAGTGGGTGATATCTAATTCATTTTGATGGATAGAATAATGGCTTTTTAAGAAGTCTGCACCCTAATTTCCTAGAACCTGTGTATGTTTCCTTATAAAATAACTTCTCAGATATAATTAAGGATCTTGAGATAGGAAGAATAACCTGGGTAGTCAAGTAGATCCTATATTTGAGCAAGGATCCTCATAAGTGAGAGAGGGAAGCATTATAAGTCATCAGAGAAGGTGATAAGTGGATGGAAGCAGGGATCTGGGGATGCGATATGAGAAGATGTGACCTGCTGTTGCTGGCTATGTAAATGGAGCAAAGGGACATGGGCTAAGGAATATGTGTGACCTCTGGAAGCTAGATGAGGCAGAGGAATGAATTCTTATGCACAGCTTCCAGGAATATCCTGTCATCTTGATTTTAGTCCAGTGAGAATGCTTCAGAGTTTTACTCTCCAAAATTGTATGACAGATTTACATTGAACTGAAACCACTGACACTGTGGTAATTTGTTATTGTACCAAGAGGACACTAATAATCCCATCCTGAGTAATCGAATGATTAAAATCTCCACCAATTTGCACTTGTTTAGACTGGGACAAAAAGTTATTATTTGGCACCAATGTCAAGTACTTCTTCCCCTCAGAGAATTTTCTGAACAAAGTGGATGAAGATTTTCCCC
This sequence comes from Dipodomys merriami, assembly GCF_024711535.1. NCBI lineage: Eukaryota > Metazoa > Chordata > Mammalia > Rodentia > Heteromyidae > Dipodomys > Dipodomys merriami. The sequence continues at coordinate 18,760,788 of NW_027202604.1, read as the reverse complement.
CCTTCCTTTCTTCTCCCAAATTCTGACATATTATTGAGTGGATATTTATTTCAGGACATACCAGGTCAAAAGAAAACAGTCAATCTTGCTTTGAACAACAATAATATTGTATTATAAAAGCACTTTACAATTCTATCCTATTTGTGAGTGTAAGTTACAGGTATGTGGGCTAATGATTATCTGAAAGCATTTTTCTATTCTGATCCATAAACCAAGTGCTCTCTGAATATTACAAGGAGGCAGTAAGTGAGAAGTGGAGGAGGAGCCGGAAGCCAGGGCAATGATGTTTTCCCAGTGAAGGTTTTGTTGCAATGAATAGATGAGGAAGTATGAATTCATTTTTCTTTTCGTCTTTTATACAGAGTTAAGTAATGCTTGCAACATAAATTCAGCAGGCTTTTTCTGAGCTGTAACTCAGAAATTTTCCTCTGTAAACAATGTATTTACAAATGTGTTTATTAACCTACACAGCAATATCACAATAACTAGTAAAGATTAAAAAGGTGTGCTCCTAGTACGCTCTTTTGCAATATTTTAAGAGACATACATACTGCCCTGGCAAGGAACCTCTAAACTGATTCAACAAAACACCCAGAAATTTAAAGACTTTTAAAAAAGGAAAAGAAATAAATATCACCAAAAGATTTTAGTTTAAATGTAAAACAAACTCACTGATTAAGTAACTATATAGATCTAATAAAAAGAATGACCAGCCCCAGAGGCCCAACATTTAAAAATGCTAAAAGTTAAGGCATAAATTTGTGTAATACTGACTCTTTATCTCCATTCTCTCCTTTCCCTCTTCAATGTATGCTTTTTCTAATCTTTTTCTAATCTAATTGTCACATATATATGTTAGTCCAGGATTTTGCCTTCCTCCATTCCTTGATCAGCCCCTATATATGAATGAAAGAATGAACCAGTGAATGCCTACAAGTTTCTATCCTACATTTGTGAAGTGCATTGTCAAGGTCATGGTTACAGGGTATGGGATGTTTCTTCTTCACTACCTTGCTCATCCAGTATGTTTGAAGTTTGTCCATTAGATTTCTGAAATTATCTGAGGACCACTTGGAAAGTGGCTTTTGAAAACACTTTAGCCAACTAAATAGCATTAATGTTTTATTTCCTTTGGTTTCCTTTTAGAAATTTGCTATTACGCTGCAGAACATCACTAGGAAATTGATGTGGAATTCAGTTTCCTCCTTCTGCCTTGGGAAACCTGTGCCTGCAGCTTTTTTGGCCTGGGCCTTAAAAGTAAGAGCCTTTTGAAGCCAACTGTGCGGTCCAGTGTGGGGCAGGTCTATGCTCTGCAGTAGCATCCTTCCATTGATCAGTGACTGTACTTGGCCTGTGAGTAGGGTTAGAAGTATACTGTAGTAGATCTTGTAAAGCTTTTGATGTATTCTAAGTGAAGTATATGCTGTTGATTATATGCTTGTAGTTGAAGATTTTAATCTTGAGAGAATCTCATCTTCCTATTAAATGCAATCTGGTGTTTACAGTCCTCCCCTTTTAAACAAAATGTCATTCACTTAGTTTTGCGGTCATCCTACCCCGGTGTCATTGAACATGAAAGGTTTAAAATTCACAGGAACATTCTTTCAGTGACAAGTACAGATGATGGGCCAGCCACTTCAGGATATAAATTTTAAACTTGTATTGTTTAAAATTACAGAGTTCAAATAATGGTTTTTCAAATTGCATTTAGGGGAAGTCAAAATCAGGAATGACTCACCCAGCTTGTACTTTGCATTGTTCCTTCTACTTGAACAGATGATGGCAGAATCATTAAAAAGTTCAGAGTTAAAAACCCAAAGAGTATGAGAGAGAAATAGAGATGAAAATAGCGATCCCACATGAACACACACACACACACACACACACTGCTGGGCCAGGAAGTGCCTTTTCAATAGCATGTATGCAAATCACATTAGGATACCTGACCTGCTCTTCAGGTAGATTTCTGTCTTTGCCAAGTCCTTCCAAATGGGTCTGAAGACACTCAGGGGTTAGGTTTGCCAGACCAGATGAGGAGATGCCAAAAACTGCAACATCCCGGAGGGATTTTTGGCATTCAAAATCATGGCATAAAGTTCCTAAGAACCAAAACGTCTTATATTACATATATCTGTTTTCAGATTGTGCAAGGTCATTAGTCTTTCTTTCCAGAATGCTCTTTTCTTTTCACATTTAGATGGAGCCAGCTGGTACAAGCGGTATCTTAAAAATTCCTTTGGCTACTCCTTTCAGTCCTCTTTTTATTCCCAAACCACTCATCATCTTGGAAGACCATTTTCCTAAGAGATCTCAAATGAACGCAATTCATAGAAAACCTACCTAGCATAATTAAGGTGAAGACCTCCTAATGAAAAGTCTAGTATTTTAATATGAGAAGGGCAGAATGCCCAAGCTCCTAGACCACCCTTGCCATCTTCCTGAAGGTTCTGTCAGATCCTTGGGCTACCTGAGGAAATCCAAGAACAGAAATTAAAGGCCGATATCTATGAAGGGTGGGAATGCTATCAGAATCACAGGCAGCCATGGTCGCTAGTCATCATTTTTTTTTGTACATGTTTTCTGCTTTCTTTTCTCTGCATGTAACTGGTATTCCCAACCTTTTCCTGCATGAGTCAGGAAAGCAGAAAGTGGCTGAATCATTTCACTCTTCTCATAGGCTCCCATTGTCTCTGCTTTTCTATTTCTGAATAGCCTATAGACAACACAATTCTACTCAGCCATATCGATTATTTATGGGTCAGCTACCCACCCACAGACGAAAGGTAAAAATATCTCTGCACTCATTTGGAAAGTGGGCACGTGTGATTTCTGCTGGCCTTCTAGAAAGGCATCCACCACTCTCTGCTGGTTTACCTACCTGCACAGCTGAGTCCCAAATATAACAGCTTGCTTTCGGGCTTTTAGCTTAGCAGGACGTAATTTACTACATATCTTTGAAAGCTCCTCCAAGTCTTTTTCCTTTACTATGTACCCTCATTTATAGTAGGTTCTTGGCTTTAGATATTTCTGTCTTCTTAGTTTAGATGATTATAAACTCAGGTTTTCATATAATTGTGTACTTCAGCCTTTCCTTTTGGTTTCTTTCACTGTAAGGATTTAAAAAAATCTGTATTATTAGGCATTTGATGTTGGTGTGTGTGTGCTGGATTAGGACTGGATACTCTGGGGCTGGACACTGTCCCTCAGCTTTGTGCTCAAGATCAGTGCTTTACCATGTCAGCCACAGCTCCACTTCCGGCTTTTTGCTGGTTAATTGGAAGTAAAAGTCTCACAGATTTTCCTGCTTGGACTAGCTTTAAACTGAGTTCTACAGATCTCAGCTTCCTGAGTAGCTAGAATTACAGGTGTGAGCTACTGGCATGTGGCTTAAGAAATATTTAGTTGTTTTTAATATTTTATATTTGAAGAAAAACATTCTAAACTTTTAAATAGTTGAACTTTCTTGAATTTATTGGGGAAAAAGTGTAAGGTAAGGTCAAATGCTTTCTTTCCAATGTCTTCATATTCCAAATACCATTGATTACGTTCCTGTGGATTGGAAATGTTATTTTTATTATGCACTTATTTACTAGGTGCTTGGATTTATTTCATGTGGGAGCATATGCATATATAATATGCTTCAGTTACAATATTTTAATATGTATTCATATGAGAGCAATAAAAATGGCCCTCATATTCCCATTATGTTTACCTCAACTCAGTAGCCTTGAAATACTTCCCCTCACTCTTCTAGTCAGAAAAGTTTCAAGAGGTACAATAGCTACACACTGCCCCTTCCTAAAAACAAGCCCAAGCCGGGCGCTGGTGGCTCACGCCTGTAATCCTAGCTACTCAGGAGGCTGAGATCTGAGGATCGCGGTTCAAAGCCAGCCCGGGCAGGAGAGACCATGAGACTCCTATCTCCAATAAACCACCAGAAAACCGGAAGTGGCGCTGTAGCTCAAGTGGTAGAGCGCTCGCCTTGAGCTGAAGAGCTGAGGGACAGCGCCCAGGCCTGGAGTTCAAGCCCCATGACCGACAAAAAAAAAAAAAAAAAAAACAAGCCCAATCCACAGATGGCTATTCAGGTAGAAAATTTAGATGTTTATGTTTCAAATGTATCTTTTCTTCTGAAACTTGTAACAGAACAAGCTATTGAGCCTGCTTATCAAGGTTTAAGTTCTGCTCCTAGCTATTTTTTTTTTTTAAATGCTCCTAGCTATTTTATCTTCTGCTTGCTGATGCTGTCACTGCAACTCTACAGTAGAGCTAGTTCATCTCTGGTTGACTAGGAAATAACTCCTTTTTTCCTTAGACGATACCAGCTCTTTTAAGCTGACAGAAGCTTTAAGAACACCTTCCTAGAACCAAAATGGACCCTCAGTGAGATTTTCTGAGCTTCCAAAGATCTCTCCACCACCACAAAAAGACAAAACTTCAAAATGTCCCTTGGTATTTTTTTTTGTAACTGTCTTCACTGCTCTTCTAGAGTTACATGTAGTACATCAACTTTGTTATTTCCCCTTCCTTTTTCCTTTTAGTTTTTTTTTTCTTTCTTTCTTTCTTTCTACTGAGTCCTACTCTCTGGCCATTAGCCATTTCAATGTGTCACTTCTCAGCAAACGATCTCACCCATCTCAGAAAAGCAGCTCTGACTGTTCTGAAGGAAACAAAAATAGCAGAGCAAGAAGAGAATATGGGACATTATTTTGGTTCTGTGATGTCATTAGTCAATCAGAAGCCACATTTCCATGTGTTGTTTGCAGGTCTGCTTAGGATGGTGATATTTTAACTGGTTGGTTTTTATAGGCTAGTTTAGAATCAATAGCTCTTCTCAAAATAGTTTTTCCCCCACTGAAGAGTAGCTGACTTAAAAGAAACATGTTTTAAAACCAAGTGGGAGCACTCATTAGCCGGCCTAAATGGAGGTAAGACGGAATCCTCAGGGAAGCACAGGTCCTTGGGTTCTCTTTGTCTTTGAAGTTTGGAGAGGTAGCTGCTCACTGTGTGCATGGCTTCCACCTCTAATTAGTAGTTTTGCTGAACAAGTGCTGGATTATCAAGAATTTATCAGCCTACCCCCAAGAATGCAGACTATTTCAGAGTTTAACTTTCATCATAACAACTTTTTTTTTTAGTCCTTAGCACAGTAGTTATTCTTTTGAAATGGAAAATTGTGGGTAAATGTCAGAGAGCTGTAAAACTATTCATGTCACTTTTCAAACATTCAAATTCAATTAAACCCAATTTAACCCAAAAAATCGAGTCAGTTCAGTAATGGCTGCATAAAGAGGTAAAATGTCCAGGAGTTTACAAGCCTTTGTCTTGCAAGAAATATGGAGAATGCAGGGGTGCAGAGGAGTTAGTCTTCCCTAGTTCTTTGTCACCTACTTGAAAGAAGGAAGGAGCCAAGGAGGGAAGAGCAAAGTTGTGACATTTAGCAAGATTGCCCTAAAGTATGAATCTAAAAGCATGAGTGATTGATTGTGTGACGATTTCAGTAAATGATACTCAAATTAAAACATTAAGCAAGTGACTTTAAGCAAAATTACATTGCCACGTGTAATTTATTCACTGAAAAGGATTTTTAAAAATAAGATGAATAATCCAATACCCCAGAGATACAGTTAGATAATACAGATTTTTCTTTTCTTTTCCCTCTTTCTCCCCCCCCCCAACTCTGCTGCCCACCTTCTAAATTGAACACCTGTCAGATTTTTATTTTCTTTCATTTCTTTGACTTGTCAGAGGAAAAAGGTCAGAAGTGATCACCAGTTCTTACTTTTTAGCAGACAGAAGCCTGTAATTGAGAGTAATTCCTGGGCAGTTTTGTAGGCAGAGGCTGTTTCAGATTGGCTTTCAAAAGCTAGGTGAGGAGAGAAATACTCATATTCTGTAAGTGAATCAACTTTATTCACTGGGCTGCAGATGATTTCTGATTTTTACCAAAATGCAGCAAGCTATAGCACTTACATTATTGTCCTTTGGAATGAATAGAAGTGTAATCTATTTTTAACAGTTCCTGAGGTAGCCTACGGCTAAAAATATCACTGTGTGCAAGGTATCCCAGAAATATCTCCTTTTGGATGATATATTTTTTAAAGCAAAACATGGATGATTATTATTTCTCTGTCTGAGAAATTTCTATCCCTGTTTAAGGTAACCCAAGAAGAAGATCATGTGTATTTGTCTTTAACAGAGTTCAGTGGAGTGTTTTTCATCATAATGCAGTATGGATTGTACTATAAGTTAATGGTTTAAGGAAGTTATGGAATTGAATTCTCTGTTTTAAAAACTTTCTGTCAAAACATGAAGGGTAAAATGAAAGCATCCCTTACTCATAAACTTTGTAAAATATGTATCTGTACCTAAAGCTTATGTTGTTCATTAGAGTTGTTTGCGGCAAGGTGAACACTAAAAGGAATTGTTTAGAAGATAACATTGAAATCAATTTAGACTTTTAAAATATACAACAATGAATTGAAAAAAATAACTGAAAATCACAATATGTGATAGAAACATGTCAACATCAAAAGTAGGATGTGTTCATATTACCAATTAAAAAGTGAGCTGTAAGAAACAGAAGCTAGATGATAAGGGTAGAAATATCTAAATAGGAAGGTACTGCATCCCATTTGGCTTTAATGTAGTAATGATTTTTTTTTAAGCCCAAGTCTTATAGATCACAGAAGCCTGTTAGAGTCTGACATTCACTGAGGTGTGCTTTGTGAAAGTCATAAAATAGTGATACCATAGGTGTAAATGGCCCAAGTCATAGATTCTGTACCATTCCATGCATCATTTAGAAAATGTATGGGATTAATTCTACGGGTCACTTGGAGCCACCCTCCTTTTTGGTATTATCACTTAATAAGCATTTGTCCTTATTTAAAAAAGGCATTAAAAATCCTTAAAAAAAATCATTCAGCCATAATAGATAACCATTCCTAAATAAATAATGGAGTTGTGATTAAATAAAAACAACAACCACCAAAAAACATGATCTGAACTGCAAAACAGAAGAGTGATTACCAGCTATGATCAGCAAGCCTGAATTATATCATACTTTGAGGAGAGTGATGCAAATGAATGAATTAAATTAGGAGCACCATTCTCTTCTTAAATCACTATTTTTGACTGTCAGAACCCGGACCAGAGTGCATAATTCTTAATAGACTGTGATTTGTATTGAAATAGGACAATAAATCTGTTTATTGGAATTTACTTGCTGCTTGTTTTTCAATCGCTCTGGCTTTGTGCATGAGCAGGGTGAATGTAAAAGGCAAGGCTGGTGATTCAGCAGAATGCCATTTCTGTAAGTGATCACACGTTCTCTAGATTGAAGACTGATTACCACTCAGATGAGATAGAATCTGCTCCATTCCCTCTATTACAAGACAGTGTTTCATAGAAAAGTCATAAAAAGCTTCTGGGCATCCAGCAGTGGAATAATCTAGAAGTCTGTCTACCCTACCATGGCCTAATTAAAAAAAAAATGCTTATGAACTTTCATCCTAGGAGGACAACCTCTTTTTTGAACTTTACCCTCATCTACTTTAATTGTGTCTGTGGTAATTTCATCTATTTCCCCTCTCTCTGATTTCATGAAGCCAATTTAATGGCAGGCTTATGATGTGTTGATTCCAATGTGACATTAGGGGGTTTTTACATTTTATAGGCTGACTCCAGTGAGAGGCTTTTGTTTTATGCTCCCTGGCTGTCATGAATAAACAGGCAGGAAGAATAATTACAAATGAATCCTAGTCTATACTATTTGATCTCCCACGGGCCCCTCTGAAAGATGAAAAGCTTGTTTTGACCTTGTCTTGGTTCACATGTTTTCAGCAGGCTCAACTCAAGATCTTTTTATCAGTTTTTGTATTTCAGTTTTTATTTCACATTGCAGTCTTGGTGTCTCATGCCTCCTAATTTGAGGGAGGATGAAACGTAGACAAGACATGAAGAGATGATCATATGTGTTAAAAAAAATCAAATAACCCATGGATAAAATTCGGGACATGGCAATTTCTACCTTTTAGGTAGTCTTTTTGTTTTAATTTCTTTTGCTTTTCTCAGCATGCTTAATCTTAAGCCTCTCTTCTTGCTACCAGGGCTAATGAGACTCACCCCTACTAACCAAGGAACAATCAATGATTATAAACCATTTAGGAGACACAATGTTCTGGAATAGCTTGGATCATCATCACTAATGCTTTTGATCTGACTTTTACACACAATGGCAGTGACATTAACCTGCCTTTATCACGTTGCTTTGGCTTAAAGTTGAGCATTCTTATTTTCTTGAGTTTACCAGGACATTATTAAAAAAACAAAACCCAGTAGACATACCTATATGAATTTAGTCTATCAGCCTTTGATAAGGGCACAAAGGCAGTAGAGAAAGGCCGGTATTTCCAACAAATAGTGATTTAAAAAAAAATTAAATCAAAGCTGGGCACCAGTGTCTCATGCCTGTAATCCTAGCTACTCAGGAGCCTGAGATCTAAGGTTCATGGTTCAAAGCCAGCCTGGGCAGGAAAGTCTGTGAGACTCTTATCTCCAATAAACCACCAGAAAATGGAAATTGGCACAGTGGCTCAAGTGGTAGAGCTCTAGCCTTTAGCTGAAGAGTTGAGGGAGAGCATTCAGGTCCAGAGTTCAAGCCTAATGACCGACAAAAAAAAAAATTAAATTAATTCACCCAGTGCAAAAATATGATTCCAGACACAAACTTTGCCTATGTCACAAAAATTAATGCAGATGGATAATATACCAAAACATGAGATACAAAATGATTAAAAACTAGAGGGAAACATGTAAAGGAAGAAAAAAATATGTAATCCCAGATTTGGTATTAAGTCTGTAAGTACAATATAAAAAGCAACATTGATGGAAGAAAACAGGCTAGGATAAACTTTTTAAAATAAAAAAATATACTCTGCAAAAGACATTATTAAAAGAATGAAAGGATAACACAAAGACCTAGAGAATCCAGAAGGACAATGAGCAAAAATATTTGGTTAGATACCTCACTAAAGGAGAGATTCAGAGGAAAAAACATATACTGTATGAGAACTTGTTCAGTATCATCTTCCACGTGACACTGCAAATTAAAACAATAAAGCCCACCATGTACCTTTGCACTGGCCAAAACCTTCAGAAAGGAAAAAAGAGAAATTACCATTGTCAGGATGTTTTCGTACATTGTTCATGAAAAATGTAAGCCACTTTAGAAAACAATTTTGCCATTTCTTACCAAGTTTGACATCATTTTGCCATATGGTACAGCAATCATGTTCATAAGTATTTACCACTATGATGAAAACTTACATTCTTATAAAAACCTACACAGGTTCATTATAACCATAAACATTGGAGTGTAGTTTAGGCAAGGGAATTGAAGACTTAACTTTCGAATGGAGGAACCTGACAAACACCTCTTCATCCATAAGACCAAGACTAACACCAACAGTGATATGATGTTAAATTATGTGGAATATCGGTACCTTTGGTATGTAAGGAAAATGACATTTTATCTTTGTGATGTTCTTCTGGCCAAACCATAAACATAATCATAATAAGGCCTTTAGACAAACCTTAGTTGAGAGACTTCTATGATAGACTCTCTTCAAAATTGTCAAGGTCAGAAGAAACAAGAAAAGTCTGATTAACTATCTTAGCTAAGGAAAGCCTCAAGAGACATAAGTCAGTGTTAATATGGCATCCTGGATAGGTTTCTAGAAAACAAAAGTTAAATACTAAGGGAATCAGAATAAAATGGAGGCTTTGGTTAATGTATCAATGGAAATGCAATAACTGTGAAAGCTGTATTATGAACAAAATAGTTGTGAACAAAATAGTTTTGGATTATAATTGGATTATAACCCTTAAAGAAAAGTGACTCTGGGCACTGATGGCTCACGCCTATAATCTTAGCTACTCAGAAGGCTGAGATCTGAGGATCACAGTTGAAAGCCAGCAGGAAAGTCCACGAGACTCTTATCTCCAATTAACCACCAGAAAACTGAAAGTGGCACTGTGGCTCAAAATGGTAGAGTTCAAGCCCCATGACAGAAGGAAAAATTGAAAACATTTTACCATCTTCACAGTTTTCCTACATTTTTAAAACTAATATATATCTCCTATATATTATGTTATATGTAATATTTTAGGGAAACAGTTGACTAATATCAACATGTGGATTCTAGGAAGAAAGGTTTATATGTTTATTGAACCTAATAAAAGTGCAGAAAATTGGATGTGACCTTGAGAATGTGTTTGGGAGGAAGAAGTACTGGCATTACCAAATTAGATTCTGTCTACTCATGAAAGTACTGCATGGGATATAAAGCATCTGAGACTTCAGTATGATCATTGGTATAGCGCTAAGAGATCTGAGAACAACTGGATCTGATCTGTGTAGTTCCTGAGTTTGATTTTATTGAGAGATAGTAACAGTCAAACTTGTTAGGTAGATTTGGCATTGACTCCCAAAGGTCCTCTCACCTCCCCAATTTTTCTCTAAATGTTTTTTCTTTCTACTTGGCTGTGTTATGGTGATACTTTCTTATGAGAAGGTACAAGAGAGAAATTACCCCCATCATATATATATATATATATATGTATGTGTATATATATATATATATATATATATATATATATAATTTATTTTTGGCCTGGGCGTTGTCCCTCAGCTCTTCAGCTCAAGGCTAGAGCTCTACCACTTGAGCCACAGTGCTACTTCTGGTTTTCTCGTGGTTTATTGGAGATAAGAGTCTCACAGACTTTCCTGCCCAGGCTGGCTTTGAACCATGAACCTCAGATCTCAGGCTCCTGAGTAGCTAGGATTACAGGCATGAGCCACCGGCACCCTGCTTACCCATCATATTTTTCCCAAATAGGGTAGAAATGTATGGAAAGATCTCTTTTTACAGGAGAGAAACTGAATTATTTTCTTTGACTTTTAATTTTGCAAGGCACAGTGGAATCATTGGCTTGTGCTGCTCTGTGAGAACAGCTGGTGCAGCCTTGTGAGCTTGGACCGGCCCAGTTTAGCACCACCGCCTTTCTTTGGCTGAGGATTTTGTGCTGCCATCTTTGTTCAATCTCCCTTATTTCAGGTTTTTTCTTTCTCAGAAGCAGATACAGGAGGCCACTCAGTGTAGGTGTCAAGTTGCATGTAGGGAAGTAATACAATGAGAGGCAGACAGAAGCTCTGTGTCAAGGGTAAAGAACACTGTCAGTTCTTTCCAGAATGAAATATGGAATAAATTAAGAAATCTCAATTAGAATATGAGAGGTATGACAGTGTCAAGATGGAGTTATGGGAAAATGCAGGCTATAGAGAGTGAAGGCAATACAATTCAGTATATAAATGCTAAAGAACTGTATTGGAATTCCATCTTGCCTGTTTAAGACCAAATTTCAACTGTGTTAGTAGAAGTCTGAGTTTTACTTTTTATTATTACCAAGAGATTTTGTACTTTTTTAACCTTTCATTACTAATCTGATCATTACTAATTGCTGATCTTCTGTAATACACAGCAGTAGTAACAATCAACATATAGTAAAATCGAGTGCCAGTGGCTCAAACCTATAATCCTAGCTACTCAGGAGGCTTAGATCTGAGGATTATGGTTTGAAGCCAGCCTGAGCAGACAAAAAAAAAATGGGAGATGTGGCTCAAGCGGTAGAGGGCTAGATTTGAGCTAGGCCCTAAGTTGAAAACCAAAAGAAGATTTTGTTATCAGATGGGGCCTGTTAGGCACATGTCCTTATGAAATTCTTTATCCTTCTTAACTTAGCATCCCTATCTTCAAAATGAGGATAATAGTCTATAATTTAGGTCCTTGAAGATGAATAATGATATTCATAGAGTGTATTACTTTGTGATTCTCTCATAATTGATGAGTTAACAGCATCTAGGTAGCAGGTTTTACTTACAGTAATAATAGCAAGCTCAGTTTTCTTTCTAAATTTCGTTTTAAAATAGGATATAGTCAAGATTATCAAATAAAAGTGAATAGGTTGTTTAAGCAGTGTTTAGGATATTTTAACTTTTTATTTTTAAATTTGGTTTGAATATTTTAAATTTCATTAATGCCATATATGTCAAATAAATATCAAAGTAGTTGATTCTCTGTATCTAATTGTACAATCCAGTGATTTAGAAAGAGTATAGAAATCCTGTTGGTTCTTCCAAGAGGAGATATGAATTCCAGAATTAGATTTGGCATTTATTTAGGTTTTGAAAAATAAATGCCCATTAATTTTGTGAAGAAGCATCATCATCAAATCAGCAATAAAGACCTTCCTACATTTTTACAACACATGCCATGCTTTAAAAACAGAATTTTAAACTAAGATCTACATCATTCTGAATGCCGAGACAAAGAAGAAGGAAAAATCATAAAAAAATGAAGCTGTTATAAACAGTACTTCACAATCTTTCTTGCAGGCTAGAAAAATATTCTTTGGCAGCTCTAACCTCTACTTGATTCTTTCTTAGTGAAAATTCCTTCCGCCCTCTTTTCATATCTTTCAAGGCCTGAGTCTGGGATGAGGGTAAAATATGTAACAGCAGGTGGTCCTTAATTCTGACAAACCCAAACCATCCTGTCATGTTTTAATGATTCTGTTGCAGGTGTGAAAAGTTTTTCCCTCTCTCCTTTTTATAACATTAGCATAAGCACCAGTTGAGTTATTTTGGTTGCAACAGCCTGGTAGATTTTTTTTTTCCATTTAAACTTGATTCATTTTTCCCCTTGATTTTCCTAGTTAGGGATCACTTCAGTGTTGTGTTGCAATTTTTATTTTTGAGTTAGTGTCCTTTTGGTCAGATCTTCATGTATGTCATGTGTTAAAGAACATTATCGACTACCTTTCCAAAGGCTGCTTTTCCCAATCCATGTGCTTGGATTTGTGGGGGTTTTACTGACCATCCCTGACAGAGACTGCACCAAAGGTTAGGATCTCTTTCCTCAGAATGTTTAGAATTATGGCTAAAAATTCCACCTCATATCTACTGCATATTATGTTTGGATAGAGAGGTACTGGAGAGTATATCAAAGCTAAATCCTGTCCTGTGGCATGAGCAAGAGAAACTGATTTGAAGCAATCAAGGTGTCAGAAAGAGTAATATATCAGACAAAGGTCTACTATCCCAGTATATACAAGGGGCTCAAGAAACTAACCCTTCCCAAACATAATAAACCAAATCACTAAATGGGAAAAGAAGCTAAGGACTTCTAAAGACTTCTCAGAAGGAGAGGTAAGAATGGCAAAGAAACATGAGGAAATGTTCATCATCCCGGGCCATAAAGGATATTCAAATCAAAACAACTCTGAGATTCCATCTCACCCCAGACAGATTGGCCAACATTGTGAATTCAAACAACAACAAATGTAACAAATGTTGGCAGCAGGGAGGTAGGGACAAAGGAACCCTACTATACTGTTGGTGGGAATGTGAACTAGTATAACCACTCTGGACAGCAGTCTTGAGGTTCCTCAAAAAACTAAGCATAAACCTTCCCTACAACCCAGCCATACTACTCTACATTGTCTACCCTGAACACCATGAGCCAGGCTATGTTAAGGACACCTGCACATCCATGTTCATTGCTGCAGTATTCACAATAGCCAAGCAATGGAAACAGCCCAGATGCCCCACAATAGATGAATAGAGAAAAAAATGTGGTACCTATACATATAGAAATTGGAAAGAATAAAATAATGTCATTTGCAGAGAAATGGATGGAATGAGAACAAATCAGGTTAAGTGAGGTAAGCCAGGCTCAGAGAGACAAACAGCATTTTCTCTCTGATTATGTGGAATTTAGATCTAAAATACACTAGGATATGATAAATTATACAGGATTCTAGAAACTCATATGCTGAGACCAAAAGAGGATACTCGTAAGTGAGAAACACAAAGGTACAACAATTACATGCCTCTTCATATTTACATAAAATTACTATATATATAAACAAACTTTAAGATATGGAAACAAAAGTCCTCTGTTCTTTATTAAATTTTTAATTTTTTGATGATTCTGTCTTCTTTTTCATGCATGATGTATTCAAGTGTCTATCTTTAGGAACGTTGGGGGATGGTTCATAACTTAAAGGGAAAAGGTGGAAAAATGCAGCAGCAGAGCTCACTGAACACTGATAAAAGCAAACTATTCAACTCATGGGTGGAGATGGGAGGGAAGAACTGGGAGAGAGCAAGGGAACAGAAGATGCTGTATGAAAGGAAATGTACTCATTACCTGACTCGAAATTGTAATCCCTCTGTACATCACCTCTATAATAACAATGAAGTAAATTAATTTTAATTAAAGAGGTAAGGAAGAAGGTGAAAGATGGTCAGGCTGACCCCAGAGTTCTAGACACTTCTATGTATGGGACAGCATCCGGTCTGGGTTTTTGATGTTGTTTTTTGTTTGTATTACTTAAATTGGCACACATTCTGTTTCCGAGTGTGTGTAACCTACTGACCTACTATGTGCAACCTGATGCCTGAGGTTATATAGCTTTGAAGTTTCATTTCTGTATTGGTATACATCTTGTAGGTAGATTGGCTGGATGAGATCAGGGATTGATATCAGGGCCTTATATTTCCTAGAAGGTATTCTATGCCTCCTACCCCTTTCTACATTAGTTCTTTCTACATTAGATCTTGCTTTATGCTCAGGCCAGTCTGTACTTCACAAGTCACTGAGGATGAGATCCACTGTGTCCAGCCATTGTATTTCCCCTGTAGCTGGGTGACTGGACATGCAGCACCTCGCTCAATCATTGGTTGAAGTAGGGTCATATGTCTGAGCTGGCCAATCCCTTCTGCCTCCCAAGTATCTAGAATTTCAGGCTTGAGCCACCATGCCAGGTTTTGATTTACATGAAGTCTTGTGAAGATCGGCGAATTTTACACTTATTTACTCATGAAGCCTGGGTCACATACAGCATGTTGCTTTTCCATTGTATGTCATGGTGTAATGTAAAGCAGATGGTTGAAATCAGAAGCATTCATGTTGTGATATCACACAGGACAAATATTTTGAAATGGCTCATTTTTACAATGTTGTAAATAATATGGAAAGACAATTTCTGTATGACACAGGAAATAGCCACAGGCCTTTAAAATCCCTACCTTGCCATTTCTGAATTATGTGGCACTCAGTGGGTTTTGTAACAATCCAATGATACTGAACTGAAAATTGTGATGGTTTGCTGTGGTGGCAATGAGTTCTAGCTTTTGTTCTTTTCTTTTTCTAACCATGGAAGGTTCATTCTGAAAAACCTTTGGTCATTTACTGTATATTTATTGTTGAGACAGGATTTCTGGCTTATAGCTGGAGTCTGCTTTGATTTTAGGATTACAGAGATGTGCCACCATACCCAGCAAATTGTCACTTGTATTACTTTTGAAGATGCACTTCTTTAAAAAAATCACTATTCCTGAAGTTTGTGACCTTTGTCTCATGATAGGAGTTGAGAATAGAGGTTTTATAAACGGAACAAAGAAAAACTGATCTCGAGACCACTATGTTGGAGAAATGCAAGGAACAAAATTTAGGTTTGTTGCTGCAGAACTTCTAAGAATGGGAAAGAAAAAGAGATTTAATAGCCAGCATTGCATATTTTATTCAGTCTATGAAGGCTTTTCTTCAAGGTACATTTCCAAAACTAATGAGTAAAAGGTTACTTAAAATACAGAGCCGATGAACTAAATTCTTCATTATAAATTCTCCTTTTCCTTTAATAGCCATTATTTTTAAAATTACATTTATTTAATTTTCTTTTAAACTTTTTTATCCTTTTCTTCTGTCCTTTGTTGAGGATGGCACCTAGGATTTGTACATGCTA
The DNA here is from genome assembly GCF_024711535.1 of Dipodomys merriami. Lineage (NCBI taxonomy): Eukaryota > Metazoa > Chordata > Mammalia > Rodentia > Heteromyidae > Dipodomys > Dipodomys merriami. The sequence goes on along the minus strand of NW_027202604.1, from coordinate 18,744,918 downwards.
GGAAAGTACTTTACCACTTGAATGATTGCCCTGGTTCTTTATCTCTTCTTTTCTTTTCTTTTTGAGATGGTGTACCTAACTTTACCCAGGTTAGCCTCCATCTTGCAATCCTCCTGCCTCTGCCTCCTGAGTAGCTAGGATTACAAGCTTGAACTACCATGTCTGTCTGAAAGCTAACAGGAAAGTTCAGTCTCCTGTCTGAAACAGGAAGTTCAGTCCCCTGTCTGAAAGTAATTAGTGAGACATCCCCTCTGAGTGCCTTTAAATACTATACTTCCAGAACCACGTGCAGTGGTGCACATCTGGAATGTCATCACTTGGAGGCTCAGTTTGAAGCCAATATGGCCACATGGTGCAAGGACATCTGTCTGAAAGGACAACATCAGCACCAACAAAATACAAGCCCAAACTAGATTCCTATATTCCGTGTTTTATCTAATAGCTAATTAGAACAATTCATATTAAATGTCATTCTGACCTAATAAGGCTACAGGTTGCTTGTAGCTCCAATGCTAGGTCTCTATTTCCAACTTGAGGATTGTGAGCCTCCCATTATAACATTAACTTTCTCTTGCAAGAGGGGTCCTGTGTTATACACCAGCCACGGTGGAATATTTAAAGTACAGAACCTCTTCCCACATTCACTGCTTGCATCCAGCATTACCTTTGCCAAAATGTAATTGTGAGAAAGCGAAGGAAAATGACAGTCCTTTATGGGAGCGGTTATTTAAATAATAAAATCTAAGTGGAGAAAAAAAAGTCCCTTTCTGAGCAGGAGAGAGATGAGTGTGTCGCTTGGTTTGGCATAATTACATCTGACATTGTGGAAGGCACAGTATTAGTAAGATGTTAGGAAGTGATTCCAAGAGCACTCATCTCAAAGGGCAAAACCATAGTGCTAAAGCCAGCACTTTCAATAAACACCCTCCTCCATGTTGGGTCACAGCTAGGTTTGTCTGCCTCCAGTCCCCAGTGATCCTCTTCTGTTTTGACCTCACGCTTAGCAAAGGCATTGTATTTAGAAGCATATCTTTTCCTTTGGTGGTTGGGTATTTTTTTTTATTTGAAACCTTAATGTTATGGAGAAAATAAGTGATCACTTAATTCTTCTCAATACCTGGCTTTCGTTTTACCCTAACTAGTTTTGTAAGTATGGCCCCAACTTTTCCTCCTTTTTCTCCTCCTTCCTCCTTCCTTCTTCCTTCTTTCTCCTTCCTCTTCCTCCTCTTCTTTTAAGTGAGTAACTTACAGATTTCAAGTGTTAAGATATTCTGTCCTCCCTCCCTCTCTCCCTCCCTTTCTTTTTCCTTTCCCTCCCTTTCTTCATCCTTCCCTCCCTTCCTCCCTTCCTCCCCTCCTCCCTCCCTTCTTCTTTTCCCGTCATCCCTCTTTCCTCCCTTTCCTCGGCCCATTGTATCATTTCCCTGACTCCTTTCCCCTTCTTTATTATTAATTTTGATAGCAGTTACTTGTTTTCATGTGAAGCATTTGTGGTTCTGAGAAACATGTCTGTAATTTGTGATTTATACAGACGTTCGCGCAGGGCCCTTTGAACTGCTCAGGCATGCTCCCTCCTCTGATGCTTCATCATTTTTCTCCCTGGGAACATTTTATCTCCTTATGAGCATTTTGTTTGCTCCCATAATTTAAGCTTTTTATTTCCGTTCCCTTTTGTATTTCTGGTCTTTCTTGTTGAACTTCCTACTTCTCTCCTTGCTTTGCCCCTCTTCAGTGTCTCTCCATGACCTCTTTTCCCCAATGAGAGGAAGCAGGGAAGACATGATGTGGCTGAGAGGGGGGTCTTACTTCACGGGAAGGATGTTATAGCTTGATATCCAGAGGCCATGGCTGAGCTTCCCTGACGCTGCTCCTTTCTGTGAGAGAGCTGTACTTGTGCCGAATCTTTCTGACAGCTTTTGCAAATACACATTGTTGTAAGATGGAAGCCTGTTGAGTCTTTACCATGAACATCTATGTGTGTCCTTAAAGGACTTCTATTCTTTCTCCATGCTTACTCCCTCTCCACTTTGACCACCCAAATGATAATCTTTTTATTATGACCATTCTAAGACATGTGTTTATATATACAGAGCCTCAGACTTTGAGGAATTAGGACTTCACGTTTATGAACTGCAGGTAATTTGTACTAGAGAGTATATCCACCTTCTCTAATTCCTATTCTTTAGCTAGCCTACAAGTAGAATATGTTTTGTCTGGGTTATACCTTCTCTAGAGCTGTTCTGTCAAATATACCAGCTATTAGTTAATTGAACTTAACCTAAATAAAAATACAAAAATTCATTTTTCAGTTATATCAGCCCTCCTTCTAATACTCAGCAGGCTTGTTTAGCTAATGACTGCTGTGGTGAACAGGACATTTCTGCTATCACAGAAGGTTTGCTTGGAATTTGCTGCTATTGATTAAGTCCTGATTTCTCTGGATTGAACCAGAGAGTTAACATTTGTGGAATCCATTGGCTTCTGCTACCATTAACTATGCTATGAAGAGCTTCAATCCTAACATGCTTTGATTTTTGAACTTGGTAGAGGATTTGGTGGCCATGCCCCAATTTTTAAAAGGCATAGAAGTGTTGGAATGACCCTCTTGCTCCAATGAAAAAAATTGAGCATTTCTCCTCTTTCATAAAATAAATTTTTAAAAAATAGACTGAGGATTTTGTCCCGTGTAGGCCTCTCCTGCACTGTAATTTTGCTAATTCTGCTCTGTAAGCCTCTCAAAAGGGCCTTTACATTGAATAAAAATAACTTATGTTTCTTTTTTGCAGGATTTTACCTTTTTATTTTTCCTTATACTTCTTATCTTCCCTCTTCTAAGGCATTACTAGGAAGAGCCAGCCTGTGTAATTATGCCATTATATCAGACCCTGAGTACCTTATAACACAAATTGAGAAGTGGATGATAATTTCCAGGCTGATAACCAGGGGCTTACCCTACTCAAAACTCTGTACTCTTCTTCTTAAGCACTCAGACAACATTAGTTTGATATTTACTATAGTAATATAGCAATAGGTATAGCTTAGCCTGGCACAATTTGAAGTGGCTATCCAGTGCGCTGTGCCCTGATTATATTTGGATTCTGTAGCTTCATTTAAATAAATAGCCAGCTCAGTGGGCAAAAGACAGGTTTTATTTAACATGCAGCATTAACACTGTTGAGCTCCATGGATAGGTTGACATACTGTCATTGTTACAGAAGATAAAATTTGAAGGAGCATTTGCAGAGCAGCTACCAATGGATGTTAGAACAATAGCTCAGGATTTTATGGTGGTTTATTTAATCATTATCCACCCCCATCCTATCATTCAGACAGTCAACTCATATTTCTTGAAATTTACTATGCCAAGCTCCATGTTAGCTACTGGCTGATTAGAAGGCAAGAAGAATTTTCAGGGAGAACCATTTGTTCAATGCAAAATGTAACCTAGGAACCAACAGTAAAGAGTCTTTTCCTTGAGAAACTATTTGTTTTCCATTAGCTTAAAGAAAGTATTTTCTAAACAAAATTATATCCATTAGCTATTGCTCTGCATTCAAAATTAGGAAAGAAAAACACAATAGTAAAGTTAAACTAAAAGGTGCACATGCTTTTATTTTTGTGTTTTAGTGCTGGGATTGAACTGAGGGCCTTGTGTATGCTAAACAAGCTCTATTCCCAGCCTTAATTCTTTTATGATAATTTAAAAAATGAAGGATCTTTAGAACTTGGAAAGTAGGTCAGTGGTATTATACTTACTGAGCTTGAGTGAGGCCCTGGATTCAATCCACAGGGCTGGAAAAGAACAAAATAAGGAGAGATTTACATTTAGTCTTACCAGCTTGCTCAATGTATGTTGAAGATACTAAGTTGGCTATTTTCTTTGGAACTAGGTCTTTCATACTCACCAAGAAGCTGACTCCTTGTGAGAGTTTTGTTTGTTTTTTGGATTGGCTCTTCGTGGGGCTTGAACTCAGGGCCTGGGTGCTGGTCCTGAGATGTTTTGTTGAAGGCTAGTACCATGTGAGCCACAGCTCCACTTCTAGATTTTTTGGTGGTTAATTGGAGGTAAGAGTCTTACAGACATTACTGCCAGGGCTAGCTTCAAACTGTGATCTTCAGATCTCAGACTCCTGAGTATCTAGGATTATAGATGTAACCACTGGCACTCAGCTTGACTCCTTGTTTTTGATGGTCTAATGAACTACTTGTGTAGAGGGATTTGGAATTGCATGTCTTGGTCTGGGCAAGTTGCTCAGTATCTTGGCACTAGTATTCTTGTTTAGGGGAGACAAATGGACCACTATTTATGATCATTATTTATTGTTATTGTAACATGTTATATAGACTATTCATAAACATCTGCAAAAACTAAATACTCTATGGAAATAATAATTTGGGGTCAGAGACAGAGGAGAATGTTCACTTTTGTCTATTATTTGATCTTGCTGTGATTTTGATGGAAAAACAGATGTTTTGATTATCTTTCATTTTTAAAAGCTTGTGAATTTGAGAGAGAATTCTTGAGTCAACAAATATGCATTTTCTACAAATTTTTCTATTCATTGAACAGTTACTCAAAATCTTTTCATACAAACTCTTGTTCTAAGTGGAGGGATTACACTATTTGGAAAGAGTTTGTACTTATGAAGGTCACTCTACATATACACCTTGAGTGTAATGGATTATTTTATAGGTGACAAAAATTATGTATCAAAGTAACTTTAGCAAAGTAGAAAAGTTATTGGCTCAAATAATGTGGATTCCTAGCTTCAGTCATGATTTCATTTAGAGACATGTTGTTAGTAAAGCTGGTCATATCTCACCTTTGCTTTCTTCACTGATAACATTACTTTCTGGAAATTTTGCCTTGAATGATGATAAGGATGGTAGCCAGTCCATCCACTTACCTCTCATCCTGACTACCATCACCATCTTACTAACCCATTGTCAAGAAAGATACTCATTTTGAGTAGTTTCAACAAAAATCTGTAGATCAACTCTCATATGAAGCTTAGTCTTGCATTTGATTCTGGGAGCTCCCTGCTCAAATCATAGGAACTCTGAATTGGTGAAAGAAAATAGGAAGAAAATGAAACTCAGTAGATCTCCATTTCATTCTGAGTGCCTAAGTGCTTCTGTTTTCTCCTTCCACTGAAGCAACTAGTAAACTATGCTGCAGGTTATTCTGGTTCCTACTTCTCTTCAACATCCTCCCTCCTCAGCATTGTTTTTCCCTGTGCTCAATTTTTTCAGTTAAATGTTGCGTGACCATAAGATCCAAGTTCTTCTAACAATTAGAGATTTCTGCTGAATGTTCCAAGCAGATGGGGTTCTCTTCCTCAGAGGACATTAGTCTTGAGAAGATGTGTAGGAATTTCACAATAACTGATTTTTCTTTTTATTGAGTCAGAATAGTACTTCTCTGAAATGTACAGTGGTTACTTTCCCAATTTTTTTTTATTGCACACATGGATAAACTTACTTTTGAAGGAACTTAATTTAATTTTCCTCAGATTTTTGTGGAGTTATAAAGATTATTTCACTTTGACTTGTACTCACTTTAAAGCAACATTTCCCATAATCCCAGCTACTTAGGAGATAGGATCACAATTTGAGGCCAGACTAGGCAAAAAGTGAGTGAAACCTTATCTCAAAGAACAAGCTAGATATGGTCATACAGACCTGTAAAGCAAATAGGGCTGGAAGTGTGGCTCAAGTGATACAGTGCTTGTGTTGCAAGAGTGAGACCCTAGTAGTTTTTAATTGATTATTATATGTTGCTTCTCTATGCACTGTAAGGAAGAATACCATAAAGTCTTGAGTATTTATTTCTGCTCTATTTGTGGGGCTCAGAATAACCACACTTATTTTCAAGGGTAGCGGGATACAACAAAGCTTTGAGATCTTCAAATACTCATTTTGCTCCATGGAGTTCCTCTTTGAATATGGAAAGTAGGAAGGAAGCAATTTTGGACTGACTTATCTGTGATTTTGTAATTCTGATTATATTGTGATTTGGGGCAATCTTTCCATTAGCTGAGGAGGACAGATGCTGACTCAATGTGGCTTTTTTTTTTTTTTTTTAAATCTGGCTGAGGATAAACTATTGACAATGAAGGTTATCCATATCGTTTCACTCATGTTCCAAGAATCTTCTAAATGTATCTTAGGTGTTATTTACCGGGCTTGAAGCTGAACAGCCAATACACATACCCATATGTCAAGTTAGTGCTTAAGGTTTGATGTCTGCTGGGGTTTGCAGTTCTTCCACTCAACAGCTTTAAATAGCATTCACCAGAGGAAAGGAGAAAAGGAGGAATCTGCAGATGCTTGATTGCTGTGGCAGAAAGAGTATCAATCGTTACAGAAATAACCTTCAACCTTTTAGCTCCACTGTGTGGTGCCATCGACAAGTCATGGAATAGATGCTGTCCACCAGCATGAAAAAGCTGACACTGATGGAATGTAGCTAATGTTCCTGGTCTCACCCTTCAGAGTCAGACTCTTCCTCTTCATGTCATCTTCCTTTGAGAATGAAGCCAATAATCACAACTGGTGTGAATTACCAGGCTTTTATTTCTCTCCTTTTTTTTAATTTTTTGTCAGTCGTGGGGCTTGAACTCTGGGCCTGGACGCTATCCCTCAGCTCTTCAGCTCAAGACTTGGGCGCTGTTCCTGTGCTCTTCAGGTCAAGGCGAGCACTCTACCACTTGAGCCACAGCGCCACTTCTGGTTTTCTGGTGGTTTATTGGAGATAAGAGTCTCATGGACATTCCTGCCTGGGTTGACTTTGAACCATGAGCATCAGATCTCAGCCTCCTGAGTAGCTAGGATTATAAGCGTGAACCACTAATGCCCGGCTTTCCTTCTTGATGCCCTCATCTGCCTTCATCCTGTGCTGATATAGCCAGGAAAAGAGTGGACACTTGCTTCTTTTTCAAGATCTTTTAGACAGAGAATTTTTCAAGTCCTAGAGAGATAGTCTCGAGTGGTCCTTCACCTTGAAGCTGGCAAGCACAGATCATTAGCTTGATGGTTGGTATTGGCAGGGATCCATTAATGAGAATTTTGCATAATCAGAGTGCTCATAGAAACTGTTAATAGACAATGTACTTGAAAACGAAGGGTAAAATCTGTTCCACCTGTTAGATTAATTACATTGGCCCAACAGTGATAGAGGAGGGATGGAAGACACCTCTTGGGAGGGAAGAGTATGTTAGTATCATTCATTCTTCCAACCAGGTTTTTTTTTTTTTTAATGATTGTCTAGTCCCCACCTGAATTGTGACTAGACAATCTTTTTTGTAGTTTCTGTGACCATCATCACAAAAATGAGAAATAAATGGAGTGGTATGGGGCATATGATCAACTCAAGAAACGTGACAACAGGTTTCAATTTCTGTAACGATCAATAGTGACAGCAACATTCTGAGCTATTCTCCATCTTTGTGGCAGGATATGTGATAGGAAAAAGAATGGGGTTTTCCAGGAAAGTTCATAAAAATCATACAGTTCCCGTGTAAGTGTCAAACCATTGCTACCCACTATCTTCCTTCACAATTACTACAATGCATACTTTGCTCAATCGATGCCTACTTGTTAGATTCCTCTTAGATTACTCACAGAATTTCATCTCTTGTTGATAAGAGTCTGAACAGCAAAATGCAAATACTTATGTTTGCTTAGAAAGTGTCTACTAGAATTCTAACAGATGTGATGCACACAGTACACAGCCCTTTTTTTAAAAAAAAGTTCAACAGTATGTGGTGAGCATAGTACTGACTGACAGTGAGAAAAGAGACATGTAGGATTTATAGTGAGGGTGATATTTGACTGTGCATGCGCTTGATTTTCTGACATAGTAAGAATAACACAAAGCATGTTAAAGGAGAAGACAATGAGGGGGTAGAGTTCTTTTGCAAAGTAGGAGAAGGCATCTTTTGAACAGAAACCTGATTAAGTCTCCTCCATCTGGGTGACTGGGTGGGAAGGAAGGTCCCCAGGCACAGGAACTAAATCAGGCACAACGTGAAGCATATGGCATATTTGGAGAGCAGCAAATGGTCGCGAAGGGACATTCTTAGAGAGGCTAGACTTTTGGTTACAGTGACAAGATTAACCTCCCTTCTTGTGGGAAGTAGGCACAATAAAATTTCTGAAGTTGCTTTTCCCTTCTCTTCCTGTTCTCTACTTCCTCATCCCCCAGTCCCGACTGTTCATTCCAGTTGGCAATATACCCACCTCAAGTGGAAATCTAGTTCAGCACACAGAAGAAAAAAATATTCTTTTGGGCATTTAAGAAGAAACCCAAGTCACAAAAAATACTTTATCTGTTCCTCTTTGTGGCAATTTAAAGGTATTCTGTGAAGGCCACAGATCCAGATTGTAGAAGTCTTTGCTTGGATTTAGCTATGCTGAGAGCCTAAAGGCTCACGCCAGACTTTCCTCACCTCTTCACTGGGGATGATAATACCATCTTACTCTCATAGTGAGTATGACAATTAGATAAGATAGTCCATGAGTCATGCTTAGCAGTACACTGCTTAACATGTAAGCATTTAACATCTAGTACATATATTCACATCAAAGACAAATATTTATTCCTGAAAGCTTGAAATAGCAACTAAAGCTGACTACCCTTTCCAATTACAAGTTGGAATATATATATATATATATATATAATATGCTATATAGTATATATGGAATATATAGAGAGTATGTATATAGAATATATAGTTTATATAGTATACATAGAATACAAATAGAATATGTGTAGCATAGAGTATATAGAGAATAGAGAGAATATATAGTATATATAGAATATAGATACAGAATATAGATACTATAGTATAGTATCTTTATACTACACTATATATTACTGTGTATATACATATATACATACTGTGTATATACATATTCCAACTTGTAATTGGAATATTTGGTCCATAATTGTACAATTCTGTGGTCTCAGAATTTTCAAAACAAATACTCTTCAACAGTTCTCTTTCTCTGCCTGAAGATTTTATCATGATGATCTCATGCTAGGCATTCCTAGGTCATCTTTTTTTTACCAGCCCACATGAAGGCAAAACTAATTCCTTAAAAGAGCCATCAGGCAAAGGCAGCCGCTTTCATGTGATTGATTTCAATCAAATGACATCATAATATTAGAGCAATAGGAAAGGGGCCACATGGTAGGAATTTGTCCGTGATGACTGCTGAGCTAAGTCAACCTGAGGACTTCTAAGTCATCTTTACTAACCAAGTACAAAGCCAATATCTTTTTATGGATATAGAAAGTTGCCCTAGATATTAAGTGAAGGAAAGGACCTATCTTCATAACATTATGATCTTATGTTTTACCCATAAGTGTACACACACACATCCCTGAAATTGTTCACTGAGGATACCTGTCTGCGTACTGGAACTTGTATATTTTTGTATTGTTTGTTACTACAAAAATACATTTTATAGTTTAGAAATGTACATAATCTTGTTTACTTTTTTGTGAGCGCTAAATGTGTATAGGGGGAGTGACTTTCTTTAAGGGGAAGAAAGAAAAGCCAAGAGTGCTTTTTCCTTTTCCTTCTTTATAAAATGTAGATAGTAGTGTAACCTTGTGCATGGTCCTTGGTCTTCATTTTGTAGACTAGACAGTCTACCAAGCCTATTGTAAAATGTTATGGACTCTCAGGTTATTGTGAATGAGGCTATCTTATCACAAGTTAGAAGTTAAATCTCTTAAGGCATGAGATGTAGTATTTACAACATCTCCCAGCCTAGGCACTAGTTTACCCATTGTTTCCAGTTTCCAAGTGAGTTCAACACTTTTAAACCTAAGGGAACACTTCTACTAGTGGATGCCAGGACCTGGGATCAACAGAGGGAAGAATCAAAGAGGAACTCATTCATTCCACAAACTGAGCATCTACTCTGCAGGTGGCAGGCCTCAACACAGGTACTGAGCATCTGCAGCTTTGGTAGTATCCCATTGCCTCCCTCACCCTCACCCCCACCCCCCACCAGTGACACAGAGCTCACAGCCTGCTGTTCCTGTTTGTCATCCTCCTTCTCACTTCTTCTGCAATCTGGCTTCCTGGACTCATTTAGGTTATCTGCCTGGCATGAAAAATTTTTCTGGGTTTTGGATCTCTAATCTAAACTTGCTTAGAATTTAAACTCAGTCTGAATAAAACTTGTTTTTTGATTCGTTTGTTTTTGGGGGTTTTTTTTTTGGTGACCCTTTTCAGTATTTCACACTAATTTTTTTTTTTTTTTTTTTTGGGTCCGGTCATGGGGCCTGAACTCTGGGCCTGGGCGCTGTCCCTCAGCTCTTCAGCTCAAGGCTAGCACTCTACCACTTGAGCTACAGCGCCACTTCCGGCTTTTTTTTCTTTTTGCTTATGTGGTGCTGAGGAATTGAACCCAGGGCCTTGAGCATGCAAGACGAGTGCTCTACCACTGAGCCACCTTCCCATCCCCCACACTAATTTTTTTGTGGAAATTTTGTTTTGTTTTATTTGGATCTGGGTTATCAGGAAAACTGGATGTCGACATGCAAACATGACCAAGTACAAGGAAGCATGGAGGGTCAGGCGGGTACACATATATAACTGGGCAAGGAGAAAGCTTGGCTATGATAAAATTCTGCTGGAAGTGTATGATACTCATTGCTTTACATCAGACTGTCCAGACAAGGGGCCAGGGTCGGGTAGGGTTAGGTGGGAAGAATAGGAACAAAGTATTGGCAAACACTGGTGTAGGCAGTGAGTCAAGAACTCTGAACACACCTGTAGGCCAAATAATTAACTTGACAGCTTTATAGGATTGCTCTCCTCCTCTCTCACCTTTTTTTTTTTTTTGACCAATTACTTTCAATAATGATGGCAAGTCGGCTTCTACCCCTGACTGCGTTAGAGATTAGAATGTCAAAAGGGCCTTTGTAATGTCTTCTGTGTCTTAATAAACCTGTCAGCTGAGGTTATATTATTTCCTAATTTCCATCAGGGAAACATGGGGTGGCGCAGCTGGGCAATGATGCCAGGTCATACTGTGTATTTTCATACTGGTGTGATGTGCCATATCCCAGCAGTGCCAAGGCTGTGTGGCGGGACTTGCCAGAGAACAGGCTCTCGTTTTAATTAAGGCCCAGCTAATGGTTTTTATTTTATTTTTTTGGTGGAATGTCTTCCTTTTGGGCTGGTAGGGAGACTATTAATAACCTCTCCCCTCCCTCCTGGGCAGGAAATTCTGCTAATGTTCTGCTGGTTTGGTTAGTGCCCATCTCGGCCACTGATGAACCTCCTCAGAGCCTAACGATAATGGCATTATTTGTGTGCAAAAATGGTTCAGCAAATCTTCCCTTGGCTATAGGCTTGAGTTTATGATCTCCCCGTAGGACCCGTTTTTTTATGTAGAAATCATAAACAATACATGTTTTCCTTGAAATTGTGCTTTAAGTCAGATACTGCCCTTGATACTATTCCTGCCTTTAAGAAACTCACTGTCAAATAGTGCCTATTCTATCTGATTCTATCTCAATAAAATCTTTCCTATGACAAGAGGACTTTATAGACTTCACAGCTTTTGCAGAATAGGAGATGGCTGTATTTTCAGCATGGTCCACAAATTAAAAAAAACTAACAGTCCTAGATAGTTATGCGGTTCTCTTGGCTTAGGATAAAGTGACTTTTGCCAGAAGTGGACTGCATACAATGGGACATGCTTCCCAGATGACAATATACACTGTAAGTTACCTCCCGAAAGCTGAGCATTATCATCTACATTGGGAAGCTGATGACTAGCCAGGTCAAGTGACATGTCCAGACTCACCTGGGTCATAAGACATAGAGCAGAGATCCAAAATAGTCTAGTCGTCACACAGATAAGCACCCTGGAACCAGTGCTCTGTAGATGAGTGTGATACCCCAGGGCTGGGCCAGTGGATCTCAACTAGGAGTGACTTTGTCCTCCAGTGACACAGTTTGGTTATTAAAACTGAGGGAAGAGTGCTGTTAGCACTTAATGAACACTGTTGGGCTATATATAAAATGCAGAGTAGAGACCCTACACCTAAGAATTGTCTGACCCCAGGGACCTCTAGTGCTTTGCTTGGAAACCCGTGCTCTGTACCATAGGAAGCTGGGGTCCTGAAGGGAGTTCAGGAGGCGTCTTAGTGGTTAAAGATGCAAAGAAAGGTCTCTAGGGTCTTGGAGGAGTGGAATGAGACTACTGGGGCCATTTATGGGAAGAAAGAGAGGAAGTGAACTGTACATGGAGTGTGTGAGCTGCCCAGGATCCCATGCTCCGCTCTGGGTTTCAAAGGGTTGTCACAGGCAGTGAGATTGGAAGGGAGCTCCTGAGCTCAGGGGTCGGACCTGCCTACCTTTTCAGTTGATGTAGCATGGTCCTAACAGAGGAGAGTGCTCCTTTTAAAGCCAGATGCAACTAGGCTTGGGTACCTAATCTGTTCTTATGAATTTTCTTGAGCTGCCCTGTCCGCAGTATCCAGGAGGATGAAAGAAACAAGGCATTTACTCTGTGTATGTGTGAGTGTGTGCATATGTGTGTTTTTTTTCTTTTTCTTTTCTTTTCTTTTTTTAATTTTTATTTATTTTTTATTGTGAAACTACTGTACAGAGGGGTTACAATTACATGGGCAAGATAATGAATACATTTCTTATCAAGCATTGTAGCCTCCTCCTTTGTTTCCCCTTCCCATTCCTTCCCATCCTCCCCTCTCCCCGCCCCCCCACCCAATCCTCCCAGCCCCCCCCCAAAGTTGTAAAGTTCGTTTTCGACATAACGACTTGTACATCTCATTGTTGCAACAGGTCCACCTGTATCCTTATTTAAACGACTTGTTTTTCCCCTTCCCCTCCACAAATTAAACCAACATCAAATACAGTGAAAGCAGGGGTTATACTATGGGGGAGGGACATACAAAGCAACAAAGAAATAATCTTATAAATGCGTTAGCAACAATAGCATGAAAGAAAAAAAAACATTTGAATACATATCTTAGGGTTCATTTCCATAACATCACCTTATCTGACCTTTTCTGCTTGACTCAGACATATACTAGATATTGCAAATAAGGGAAACCATGGGACCTATGTTTCTTTGGGCCTGGCTTACTTACTTCACTTAATGTAATTTTTTCCAAGCCTTTCCATTTCCTAACAAATGGGGCAATGCCATTCTTTCTGATGGAGGCATAGAATTCCATTGTGTACATATACCACATTTTCTTGATCCATTCATCTACTGAGGGGCATCTGGGTTGGTTCCATATCTTAGCTATAGTAAATAAACTTTCTTTTTTTTTCTTTGGGGGGGGGGTCCGGTCCTGGGGACTGAACTCTGGGCCTGGGCGCTGTCTCTCAGCTCTTCAGCTCAAGGCTAGCGTTCTAGCACTTGAGCCACAGCACCACTTCCAGCTTTTTTTTGCTTATGTGGTGCTGAGGAATCGAACACACGGCCTCATGCATGCGAGGCAAGCACTCTACCACTGAGCCACTTTCCCAGCCCCTGCACATGTGTGTTTGTATTGGCTGGTGAGTGCGCATGCGTGTGCTTGTTTGTACATGCATATACCAGTCCTGGGGCTTGAACTCAGGGTTTGAACACTGTCCTTGAGCTTTTTTGCTCAAGACTAGTTGCTCTGCCCATTTGAGCTACAGCTCCACTTTCAACTTTTTGGTGGTTAATTGTAGATAAGGGTATCATAGGCTTTCCTGCTCACGATGACTTAGAACTGTGATCCTCAGATCTCAGCCTTCTGAATAGCTAGGATTGCAGGTGTGAGCCACAGACTCCAACTTACTTTTTTTTAGACTCCAACTTTATACAGTGCCTTTTTGCAGAATGTACTCTCCTGTCTTTAGACTAAGCAAGGCTAAAGAGATCTCATCCAAATGCCAAAAGAATTACATGAGAAACTGGGACTCAGTTTTCTTTCATTTTACTTTTTGAGTTCTCATTTCTTCCACAAACACCAGTGTTCCTTGCCTTCCGCTGTGAGAGTCCTTCTCTTACAGAAGAGATTGTCAGGGGTCATAGTTAAGATAGTTACTTTGGTCAAAAATTCCAAATATAATACAGATCTCTTAATAAGGAAACAATATGGGGGAAGATAGGCTTGTGAGATGTGTTTTTATAAGTGTATGGAAAGCCAGATATGGTGACTCATACCTGTAATTATAGCTACTTGAGAGGTGGAGATCAGAAATATCACAGTTTAAGGCCAGTCTGGGAAAACATTTAGTGAGACTCCCTCTTAACAAATAGCTGAGTATGGCTGTTTTAAGTGCTTATAACTCCAGAGACAAAAGGGGTGGGAGATGCAGTCATAGTATTCAGAGCATATCATATGAAACTAGGAAGATCCAGGAGATAGATGGGAGGGTTTGGTGATAGATTGATCAAGAGTCATAGCACTTATAATTTGACATGTTGAATGGTAAACCCTTTGTACAACTACTTAAAGATAATAAAAAATATAATTTAAAAATAAATAAAACTGAACAGCCAAAATAAGTCAAAAGGGTTAGGGGAATAACTAAAACAGTAGAGCACGTGAATAGCAAGAGTAAAGTCCTGAGTCCAGTCTCCAGTTCTTTGAAGGGTGGGGGCAAGAAAAATATGTGGAGAGTACTACAGTATGGTGGCTAACAGAGCTGGCTCTTGAACCAACATTGGGTCCTAATCCTGGCTTCTCCTCTTTTTGTGGTTTCTTTGCTAGCCATCTAGGAAGTGGGTAAAAATGAAAATTGTCTCTTAGGGTTAGTGTTGGAATAAAAGGAAAAGAATATGTGAGCACATAGTAGTGCTATCAGAACAGAGTAGACTTGGTTCCCACTGCAGGGAAACTGAGGCAGAACTGCATGCTGTTAAGTAAGTGAGTGACCAAATGAATCAATCAGTAAACAAGGAAATGAGAATTTATCACTGACCACTATGTCAGGTATAAATCCTATGTCTTAAGGAAATGAGACAGATGATTTCAGAAAATGCATGATTATTTGGGAGGCATTTGAGAAAAAAAGATATTTAAAATGGTTTTTCTTCTATCAGAAACCTAAAATTCATGTTTGTAAGGAAGCCCTCATTAAAAGAAGTGAGATGAGAATGGCCTTTAAGTCATTCTGTGTATTCTTGTTAAGGGCCAGTCTCTAGACATTTCACAAGGCTTACCATACTTCCTTATCATCCCCTCAAAGGCTTTTCTCTTGCTAATCTGCCCACAGTTTGGGTTTTGTTGTTGGAAGTCCTTTCCAACATCACACTTACATTTGTCATGCAGTTACCATCAGCAAGACAAGACCCCTTTATTCCATTTAAGTAAAAAAAAAACACCATGTACTTGTGCCAACTGAAAGGGAGAATTTATCCACCTGCAGTAAGGCAGCAAGCTCCTTCACAGGAAGCAGGCGCCATCAGGCCTGGTATGCTTTGATTTTCCCCAGGTGCCCCCTTTGTGTGCATCTCCATATGCTGATTGTGACTTTGGGTGCTGTCTTCATTTAGTAGAAATAGGGCACACAGCTGCTTGCTCATTTCTGCTGTTTCTGTTGGTTCTGTGCTGTTTTTGCATCACATGTCGGTCGGTCCCTCCTGAGTTGCCTACCTGACAACGCTGTCTGTGCACAGGTACCTCCTGTTGCTGGCGACCAGCCTTTTCCTACGTGGACACCTTTGTTATCCTTCCCAGAGGAGTGATGCCCTGGGACATGGGTTCTTTCCTGATGACTTTGCCATGCCAGCTCTCATGAAGCACAGTTTCGCTCAGGCCTTGCCATGTCAGTCACAACTCCGACCCTACCCTCATCACAGCTGTGGAAATAAAACCTTTATTCGGGACTGGCCGTGGCTGAGTGAGGCAGGCAGACATTGGACCATTTTGCCTTTACAAGCTCCGTGATGAATGTGGAGGTGTTTGTTGTGTCAACTGCCACAGCCTTTCCAGCCATAAGGACAACACAGTTGGCAGTGCACTGCTCTACCACCTTTTAATGGCCTGATAATTGAAAATGATGGGCAGATAAAAATAGAAGAGCCCAACATAGCCACAAATGAACTTGTCCTCTACTGACCATCACACACCCCGGGAGAACTCGGCTCGAGCTCGTTAGCCAGGCCTATATTTTCACTGCCCATGATCTCATGCTTCCTTTGCAAAAAGAGTATTATAAAATAAATCCATTGTTTCAGAATATGGAGCAGGGAATTGTCCCGTTCTGCCTTGTTTGAAATAGAGATACAAAATTTTGACGAAAAATATCAGTATCCTATAGCTTATTCAGGAGGAATCTGGATTTGTATTTTAATCACTCTAGCTCGTGCTCTTCCTCCGGCTCTTGCTTTTATTCTCTCTCTCATACACACAAAAACATGCACACACACACACACACATACATACACACACACACATTCTCTGACTCCCATTCAGCTCTGTTTTACAAGTAACAATGTGTTATTGGTTTGGAATTGATTTGGGTGTCATATGTTGTCATTTGATAAAAAACAGTTTAGCTAAGCTGCTTGACATTACAACAGCTGGTAATGTCACTTTTGTTAATGTCTTTAACCACATTTTTAACACAACAGCAGATGCTCATCACAAAAGCCATTTTCTCTCTCTTTCCGATGGTTTCAAATCAAGGGCTCTGGCTTGAGCAGAAGCCCAGCAAGCAGATCACTTGGAGAGTGGGTCACTTGACCCCAGAAGAATATTTTGAGCATCCTGATTTCTCTGGCACTTTGGGAAACAAAAAGACAGTTGTAAAAACAAACAGTGCAAAACAGCTTTAGTTTCTTCTTTCTCTTTTATTTCTTTCTTGTATTTTTTTTTTTTTTGGTGAAGAGAATGTTCAGAAACTGTGATCTATGTGGCCAGGGAGTACATTTAGTCTCAGCCTGAGCCCATACCCAGCCAGTGTGGCAGCAAATGACCAGTAGTGACCAGTGGTGAAGCAGAATGTCACCGTCTCCAGTCACTGAACAATGTTGACATGACGTCTTAATATCTAATTTCAGGTGGAGAAAAATGGTGCCTTTTTTCCCTCCTCCTCCTCCTCTTAACCAGAGCATTTTCCACTTAGGCAAACCTATAGCTGCACGCACGGAATGGCGATTTGCTTTCTGCAGTGTTTGACAGTCTTAAAACACAGACTGTAAAGATTTCCACCCAAATGCTTTCCAATGTCATAGACATCTTATTTTTAGGTCTCGCCCCTATGTGCGTGATTCTTGACTGTTTTGTTTCTAAATGTTGGAAGTAACAGGGAAATCATGATGTCTGACTGCTCATTTGTTTGTTCGTGCATTTAGCACGTATTTAGGGGGCCGGGGTTAGAGTAAGAAGTCCAGTGACGCCTCGTCTCCTCTGGGCTCTACCCTGTAATGTGGAACATGACCCATGGCCTTTCTAGTGTGCTCTGTTTTAACATGGAAAGACCTGCCACCTAGGTTTTCAGATGAAAAGATTAACAGGCTTGTAGTAGTAAAGCTGGCTGGCTAGAAAACAGTGTAATAATTACTTTGGCTCTGGTTACTGCATTACCAAACTAAAGATATATTGCTAACACTGTGTTGTGTTTTGTTTTGAACGTTTTCTAGTGTACTCACCCTTATCCTTTCTGTAATGGTTAATTTTAACTGTCAACTTAATTGGATTGCCTATGGCCTAGGGGATTAATAAAGCACACCTCTAGGTGTAGCTGTGAGAGAGTTTCCAGAGATGATTAGATCTTGAGGTTTCTGACCTAATGAATAGATTAATCCAATGATGGATTCATATTATGCTGGCATTGTTGGGAGGTATGAATGGTAGGAGGTGGTGTGGATCACAGCACACATGTCCTTAAGTACATTGACCCTGAACCTTTCCTGTCACTCTGTCTCCTTCTTATCCACAGAGAAGTGAACTGCCCCTTCTCCATACACTAGCACTGCTATAATGTTCTGCAACACCAGAAACATGGCATCCAGTGGATAAGCATTGAACTTTCTAAAGCTGGAAGCCAAAATAAATCTTTTCTCCCTGAAGTTTTTTTTTTGTCAGCTATTTTATGACAATGCTGAGCAAAGTAAGTCATATGCCTTCTATCCACTCATAGTTTAGTCTCAGCACATTTGAATTGTGAGAGTATTTGAAACTTATTCTTTTCATGCATTGAGAACATGAACAGAACTAAATGTACTGTGCCTGCAGGATTAAGATTTCAAAAGTGGGGTAATAGGCTTGGTGGTACACACCTGCAATCCCAGAACTCAGGTAAGGCTAGATCACGAGTTCAAGGATGGTCTGGCTACCTAGCAACACCCTATAATAAAACAAAACAACTCCCTAAAATCTCAAGAGAAGCAAAAAATATTTTCAGGGTAGACGATAATTAGGGAAATAACAATAATGAGAGAGAAAGGTCTGTGAACATATTGATCTAAAAACCAGGATTAGTGCTTCAAATATTAAAAGAACTTGGAGTAGAAAAAGTTGGGCTTATGATTCATTATAACCAGAAAAGACACCATGGAGGAAAAAAAGAGTCTCTCAGTAAGAACGTTTTCTAGAAGTTTTAGACTTATATTGGGTAACCTGGGGAGGAACAATGGGAGTGAGATTTATTTATTTATATTTTTATTGTGAGAATACCATACAGAGGGGTTACAATTACATGGGCAAGATAACGAGTACATTTCTTATCAAGCATTGTTGCCTCCTCTTTGTTTCCTCTTCCTATCCCTTCCCATACTCCCCTACTCCCCCCACCCGATCCCCTCCCCACCAAAGTTGTAAAGTTCATTTTTTGACATAACGACTTGTACATCTCATTGTTGTAAAAGTGAGATTCATTCTATTGAGGGTACTCTCACAAAGCGGACAATTTGAATGGAAAGAGCCAAGAATAAGACATCTATGACTAGATTTCTCAATGAATCTCTCTAGGAAGGACATTATAGAACAAGCTAAAGCTTGTTGGAAGAGCAGTTACTTTCATTCATCATAGGAGGACAATATATAGTGTTTTATGGGTTTTCTGGTATTGTCCTGTTCATTTGTGTCTAAATGCTATTATGCAGTGGTCTTATTTTGTATTACTTTATCATGGTCTCAAATGATGTTTCCCTGGTTGTTGGTGTCTCGCAAGATCTTTTCTGTCTAGCAAGAGAACAGAACTCCCATGCCAGTCATGATGGGCTGGCTCCTAATTTTGAGCCATTTTTACAAATGTCAGGCTCAACTTCACATGTTGACATTTTCTTTATCTCCCCATTCCTTGCTTGCTTCTTTATGTTCTCTATCTCTTTCCCCTTTATTCTTCCCTCTGTCCTTATTTCTTTTTTCTCACCCTTGCCTGGTATTGACTCAAAGATGAGTTTAATCTGATCCACTTTGGCCACAGAGCTGTAATATGGGAAAGCTTGCTCATGCTTCTGTGAAAAGAATGTTAGTCATTTTCAGAAATTGAACAAGGAAGCACAGCTACCAAAAGTTATCGGCTCACCATTTGGGCAAGTAGCCCGAGGGCAAAGCTTTTATTATTAGATTTATAAAGAGCATGGCTCTACAGTTTGGGACTGCTTATGCCACTGGAAATCACCGTAGTTCCCAGTTCTATACTTCTGTTTTATGAACCAGGAACCTATGGGATCCTATAGCTGAAAACATCCTGAATGAAGCACAAATGCATTTCCATCTGTAAAATACATGTTTGAAAGGTTATGTGTAATAAAAATTGTGTATTTTTAAGAAGTGGACATTTAATTCCTCCCCCCCTTCCTTTTGCTTTCTCATCCAATATTCTTATCTAAGTTTATTGCTGTCTGTGTTTAGCTAGCTCATACTAAAATGCTCTGGCTGCTGATCATAAGAGCTATTACCATTCTTTCATCAGAATATCATAACGTGTTCAAACTTGAAGAGACCTTAGAGGTCATCTAATCAAAACCTTAATTTTAAAGATGAGTAGACCAAGAAACACAACTTCACAGAGTTCAAGCAGCTACTGGAAGAAAAAATGGACTTTTACCATGCTTCAATGACTTAACCCAACTCCTATGCCCCTTCTAGCTCTTACAGCCCTTCCAGCTCCTCCTTCCCCTGCCAGGACCTGCTCCCCTGCTAGACAAAACTGCTGTCCTCTTTCCTGCCAACTTTCCTGGCCACTTTACAACCTGCACCCCAGTCCTATAGCCAACTCATTCCAGTTATTCATTATTGCCATGTGCACTGAAACTTTTATTATGCAATGCACATTTCATAATAAATACTTATTTCCAAATAAGAGATATCTATTTAGATACATGTGTACATTTTAATCACAAGTGCCATATCTAACAGATTACAATCCAGTGAACTCACTGCAAACTCCAAGTCGATTACACTTACCTACCAGATGTCAGAGCTTAGCAGCACAGAATGCTGTGTAGATAGAAGATACGTTGGTGGCTGAGAACTGAGGTTCAATGTTGCTGCTCAGCATTGAGGAAGAGTGTAATAATATATACTACTGGCCCAAGGAAAGACCAAAATCAAAAATCAGTGTAATTGCTACTGAATGTTCATGGCTTTCACATCGTCTTGAAGTCCAGACATTCTAAGTAGAACAACTCTTAAGTCCAGGATGGCCTAAATTACATGAGAAAAGTATTGTCTTGCTGACATATTAACATGTTATGACCCAATATCACCTTTGATGCCAAGGGCACAGAGTCTGAAACAATATGTTAGAACACAGAAGAAGAAGAGTGAGCTATTAAAACAGAATTTCTAACTATTGTGCTCTACATTACGTAATTTTTAAGGATGTAAGGCTAGTAGAATGTCTAAGGTTTTAAACAAGTGCATCTTAAAGACAATTTCTGAATTGTAAATACCGAATTGATAGCTCTCTTCTCTTTTACTTATTTATTTTTATGTTTTGTAACTATTTATCGTCGAGGTGATGTACAGATTACAGTTACATAAGTAAGGTAGTGAGTGCATTTCTTGTAGATCTCTTCTTCACAGTGCTGTATTTAAGCTAGAAAGCAGTTCCAATCTTGTGAGGGTTACTAAGCAACAATTAAAATGATTTTTTAAACTACTATTTACCTAAGAGAGAACAGTGTGACTCTTGCACGTTATGTCTCTTGCCAGTGCGTAACACTGGGACGTGAGAAAAGGAGAACAAGAGGTTTAGATGGAGTGAAGGTTGGAGGCCGGTGGGGTGAAGGTTGGAATGGGCTGGTGGCACTATTTGATATATTTAAGACATTTCATTTCTGGGATTCTCTAGAAATCACAAATGGAAAACTAAAGAAAGAATTCAAAATGATGCTCTTTATTATGATAGACAAATCTCGGCAAAGACCCAGGAGACATTTCTGAATTTGGGATCTGCACCTGGGTCTACCACTGTTGTGAGCAGTGGCACTCACAGCCATCTCTCTGCTTGCATGTGGAGATAGTAGTAATTGAAAACCCCAGCTAGGACTACACAGGTAAGGGAGTACAGATGTGTCCTTTGCAAAGGCAAATCATGGTGCCCTTGTCACTATTGGGAAAGGTTGTTGGGTAATTACAATAGTTACAGTCTAGGTAGCTTCTTTTCAAGTCATCCTTCAGTGAATGGACTAGAGAGGAACAAGAGAATGGATGGGAAATATTCCTGCTTCTTCCATGTCTAGCTCCGAGCATGTAGCTGGCATCCACCTGCAACTGGAGTGATTCAAAACCCAAAGTATAGGAAAATACACAGATGAGAACTAAAAAGATTTATGATATATTTGCTGTTCTATTTGTGCTCTTAACCAAACATGGTTCAAAGAATAAGAAAATGCCACCCACATCATTTTTTTTTCTTACTCTTTAATTACTTGACTCGCTTCTGGGATTCTTTGTAACTATTAGAGATATTTCAGTGTAATGTTTCTGCCTTTCTCTCTGCCACTGAATAGTTTAAATGTAAATTGGCTTTTTTCAAGAAACAAATGTTTCATATAGGCATGGGTAAACTGTTATAGAGATTATTTAGTCTAAGAAAATGATTAATTATGCCTTTTAATGATAGTTCCATTATCATATGAAATAGTCATGTCATTGGACCCATTTCAGTAATGAAGGTTTAGCACCACTAAGAGCATATTTGCATTAATGAGGCATCACTGGTTATTAATTGAAATCTAATAACAGTTCAGAATATTGTAAGTTCACATTAATTGGTAACAGAATTGTAAATTTATTGGCAATATACCTCTTGTCATCTACAGTAACGATTCCTTGATGAGACATAAAAAGACCATTTTTGCCCTGACTGGAATTTCTGGCTCTTATGTGTTGATTTTATTTTAAACTAGCTAACCTTTCTTGCCTGATTACTTAAGCTGAACTTTTTGGTATGCATGATACTATTCCCATAAGACTTGCTTGAGTTCTGACCCATTTATCAGCTACCTACTGAGGACAAAAGTATGAATTGAAGCAAATGTGGATTATGGAAGGCATTCTGGCTAAGAGTAGGTCTGTCTGTCACTGACACACTTTCCCAGGCAAGCCTTGCCTTGCCATTCTACTATTCATAGAGATTTCATTATGCTCTGTCAGCACACCTTCTTATTTTCTTCCTAGCATTTATAATCATTATAATTGTTTGTTTACTCTGAAGCACAACAGGCTTTTCTCTGTTACTCATTGTATGTCTGACACCCAGTATGGTGTGGATGTGTAGTAAATACTTACTCAGTGAATGATTGAATCCTGGTTTGGACTAGAAGAACTTGGGAGGAGGAGGGGAGGGTGAAATCTTGCACTCATTCTGAAGGACATGATGGCAAAATGCCAAACCTAAAGTTTTCTCCAGCATCCTTCTGTGTCCTTGAGTTTCTAGATCAGAAACCTAACCATAGGGTACCATTAGACTCAATTTGTCAGTGCTGTTTCTGAGACTGGGAAGAACAAAAAATAGAGATAGTCCCTGGGTATTGTGTCCCTTGACAATTGAGTGAGAGCAAAGTTTTCTAACATTTCTTAATTAAGGGTTTTGTTGAAACCAACATTCAAGATAAACCTCAACAGAGAATTTCCATGTAATAATTGGCACTTCTGTTAAAGATAATAGAAATGAAACATGTAGCCTCTGTTGGATGTAGCATTGAGGTTATAAGAATGTAATGCTAAGTAAGACTAGAGTTCATTGATAAGGATAGGTATAGCAGAATAGCACAGGAAACCAGAACAATTGCTTCTTTCTCTTTCTCCTCCTCCTTTTCCTCCTCCTCTTTCTCTTTATCCTCTTTTTCCTTCTCCTCTCCTCTTTCTTCTTCTGTAGTTCTTCCTTACTTCCTCTTCCTTTTTGTAAAGGAATGAGGTAAATCCTAAGCTAAGTGCTAAGTATCACTGTTTTTCATTGTTTCCTGAAGAGAAAAACCAAGACAACCAATGGGAAGCAAATCTTATCAGAAGAACAAGAAAACACACTCAAACTCAGAGATGAGAATGGAAACATCACCATAGGAAAAAACAAGATTCAGAACATTATAAGGGAATACTTCTAAAACTTTTATGCTAATAAGTTTTAGAATCTGGAAGAAATTCATGAATTTCTAGCAAAGATTGACGTTCCTAAACCAAACCAACACGATTTAAACCAGTGTAACAGACCTATATCAAGCACTGAAATTGAAACAGCAAGAAGAGACCTCCCACCCAAGAAAAGCCCAGGACTGCTGGATTTACAGCTGACTTGTACAAGGCTTTAAAAGCAGAACTCACACCAGTACTCCTCCAAATAGCCAATGAAATTGAAAATGAAAGTTCACTATCAAACTCTTTCTGTGAAGCCATAATAACCCTCATCCCAAAACCAGGCAGGGACTCATCAAAGAAAGAGAACTATTATAGACCCATTTCTTTGATGATCATTTATGCAAAACTTCTCAACAAAATTTTGGCCAATTGACTTCAACAACTCATCAAAGAAATCATACACCATGATCAAACAGGATTCATTTCAGGGATGCAAAGCTGGTTCAATATACACAAAGCAATTAATATAATTCATCACATCAACAAGAGCAAGGATAAGAACCACATGATTATCTTAAGAGATGCAGAAAAAGCATTTGGTAAGATCCAACACTTCTTTATGACAAAAGTTATGGAAAAACTAGGAATCCATGGAACATTCCTCAATATAATAAAGACTGTTTATGACGAACCTACAGCCAGCATTATACTTAATGGTGAAAAGCTAAAGCCATTTCCTCTAAATTGAGGAACAAGACACTCTCTCTACTTCTCTTCAATTTAGTATTAGAATGCCTAGTTACAGCAATAAGACAAGATGCAAACATAAAGGGGATCCAAATAGGGAAAGTTAAAGTAAAATTCTCCTTCTTTGCAGATGACATGATCTTGTATTTAAAGAATCCCATGGACTCCACTCCCAAGTTACTCAAGCTGATCTGAAACTTTGGCAAAGTAGCAGGGTATAAAATTAACCCTAAAAAATCAATGGTTTTTCTGTATGCCAATAATGAGAAGAGCAAGGCTGAAATCAGGAAAGTAACTCCATTCGTAATAGCCCCACAAAAAAATAAAATAAAATACCTAGGAATTAATTAAAATAAAGAAGTGAAGGACCTCTATGATGCAAACTTTAAAAGCCTGAAAAGGGAAATTAATGGAGAACTAAGAAAGTGGAAAAACTTACATGCTCCTGGATTGGGAAGATTAACATTGTGAAAATGGCAATAATGCCAAAGGCTATCTACAAATTCAATGCAATACCCACCAATATCCCAACCTTGTCCTTCAATGAAATAGAAGAAGCAACCCAAAATTTCATATGGAACAATAAAAGACAACGAATAGCAAAAGCAATCTTGAGCAGAAAGAACAGTGCTCGAGGAATATCAATACCAAATTTCAAACTCTACTACAAAGCCATATTCATCAAAACAGCTTGGTACTGGCACAAGAACAGACCTCAGGACCAATGGAATAGAATTGAAAACCCAGAAATGAACCCACAGACCTATAGCCACCTAATCTTCGATAAGGGAGCTAAAAACATAGAATGGAAGAAAGACAGCCTCTTCAGTAAATGGTGCTGGAAAAATTGGTTAAACGCCTGTAGAAAACTAAAGCTAGATCCTTATACATAACTCTGCACCAGAATCAACTCCAAATGGATCAAAGATCTCAAAGCTAAAGCAGACACTCTACAGGAAGGAATAGGAGAAACTCTGGGGCATGTTGGCATAGCCCAAAATTTTCTTAATAGAGACCCAGAAACACAACAAATCCAAGAAAAGTTGGACAAATGGGATTGCATGAAGCTGCAGAGCTTCTGCATGGCAAAGGACATAGCTAGCAAGATCAACAAAAAGCACACGGATTGGGAGAAGATCTTCACCATACAATGGACAAGGGTCTCATATCTAAAATATACTTAGAACTCAAAAAATTAAATCCCTCAACAACAAATCCTGAAAGAAACAACTGTCCAATAAATAAGTGGGCTAAAGATTTACAGAGAAACTTCTCTGAAAAGGAATTAAAATGGCCAATAGACACATGAAGAAATGCTCAACTTCTTTAGCCATAAAAGAAATGCAAATCAAAGCAACATTGAGATACCTCCTCACCCCAGTTAGAATGGCTATAATCAAGAAATCTAATAACAATAGATGCTGGAGGGGACATGGCCAAAAGAGAACCCTACTGCTTTGTTGGTGGGAGTATAAACTTGTTAAACTACTTTGGAAAATAGTATGGAGCTCTCCTATAACCCAGCAATTCCACTTTTGGGCATTTACCCAAATGATCACAAACAAGGCCATATTAAAACTACCAGCACAACTATGTTTATTGCAGCATTATTTACCAGAGCTAAGATATGGAACCAACCCAGATGCCCCTCAGTAGATGAATGGATCAAGCAAACAGGATATATACTGGAATTCTATGCCTCCATCAGAAAGAATGACATTGCCCCATTTGTTAGGAAATGGAAAGACTTGGGAAAAAATATATTAAGTGAAATAAGCCAGGCCCAGAGAAATATAGGTCCCATGGTTTCTTTATTTGCAATAACTAGTATATGTCTAGGACAAGCAGAAAAGGTCAAAAGCTATGTACATATGACCATATAAGATGATGCTAAATGAAATGAACCCCAAGATAGGGACACAAGAGGTTTTATCTTTCTTGCTGTTGTTTTTAATGTACTTATAATATACTATGTGATCTTTATTTGTTTTCTTTGTATGTTCTTCCCCCATGGTACAACCCCTGTTTTCACTGTATTTGATTCTGGTGCCCTGCATCTTGTATATACATTTTTCTAATTTGGGGAGGGGAAGGGAAATAACAAAATGCTGAAATAAGAATACAGGTTGACCCATTATAACAATGAGATGTATGTTGAAAATGAACCTTACAACTTCGGGGGCAGGGAAGGAGGAGTTGGGGAGGTGGGGAAGGAAGAGATGGTAGAGGAAAAACAAAGGAGTGGGTAACAATACTCAATGGGAAAGGTACTCATTATCTTACTCATGTAACTGTAACCCCTCTGAACAGTATCTTTACAATCAAAAATACATATTTAATAAAAAAGAAAACCAATGGTAGAATTTTACAGAGGACATTACAGAGGTCAGCTCTTCGTTCACCAGATGCTACACCCATTAGCTCTTTATTAATCCGTTTTTCTTTGGAGCCTTGAAAAATACATTCTTTTTTTTTTGTAATCAAAAAGTTTATTTCAGTAATTACTGAAATTTTATTTTAAACAACTTAGCGAGCTCCCAATTAAATCAGTAAGATGTAGTATTTTATGTTAATCCTATAGGAATGATTTTTTTTTGTTAAGTTATAATGCTTTAGATGAGCAAAGGTCATAGTGCTGAACATTTTCACCTCCTGGTGATTAACTACAGGAAGCTCCTGTAGTATTGATTATAGAGGAACGAATATATAAAATGCCATTTGGAACAGAGTCCAAGCAGAAAAGAACTGCCGTTTTGTGGGCTTTCTGAAACTTTTCCTTTGTCATACTGGGGTTTGGAGCATTACTTTGAAATATCTTGATTCTCTCCTGGATTGGACTCATGCCAGTTGTTCATTCATTTATATGTGTTTGAAAGTTGCCCTTGCTGGAAAATCCCATGTGTCTTCTGGTTTGTTCACTCTCTTATGTGGCTGCAACTTGCTCTATCACCTGGAAAAAGAGTTCAATTTGCTGCTGCTTTGTGGTTAAGGCATCACAGCAATGCTCTCCTCCTAAAAAGGGGTTTCAGAGCCAGGTACAATGGTGTACCCCTGTAATCCCAGCACTTGAGAATCATTTGGAGGCAGGAAGAGATGAAGTTCAAGGCTATCCTGGGCTGCATAGTGAGACGATGTCTTTAAAAGAAAAAAAAAATGAATGATTTTAGGTAAAGATATAGGAATTTGTTTAAAGAAACCAGAGAATTTTGTGTATACATCTGTGTGTGTGAGCACGCGCATGCATGTGCACGCACATTCAAGTTCATATGTGTGTCCAACAAGGAGATACATTCTTCCTTGAACGCATATTCGAAATTACCTGACAGATATGTTTACCACTCAGCGATCATGAAACATTTGCTAAATAGAATCAAGTGCAGGTTCCTTCTTATCCTTGTCATTACATTTTACATCATGTTATGGCCATGCCCTAGTAGTCATTTACTCATTCACCCAAAATTTGTAGAACAGCTCTTAGGCTGGGATATGTCCTTACTACTGATTCAGCATCACATAAGAGTAAACAAAACAAACAAACAAAAATATCCCTGAGCTTGTGCAGATTACATTCCAATAAAGAGAACAAACAATCCACAAGGCTAAAAGGAAACAGCAGAGTTGTAAGTGGTATGAAGGGAATTAAACAATGTCGTAGTGGGCAGTAGAAAGAGATGTAATTATTGATTATGAGGTCCAGGAAAGACTTGATGAAGATGTGATATCCAAATGGAGCAAGTGCCAAGTCCTACCACTGCCAGCCTCTCTTGAAGAGCTCCGACTTCACTGATGTCATCGTACCCCTTCAACATCCTAAGAGCTTCCTTAGGGAAGTCAGCGAGGTTCACTAGAACTATGTGAGGGGGATCGGAATGGAGGCTGCATGAAGTTGGCAATGGGAAGACTTAGGAGGCGCTTAAGTTTGGTGCCATAATCTGATTTTTTTCCAAAGAAGATTCATTATTTAGTCTGTGAAGAATAGGTTACATGAGAAACAGTTTGGAAAGAAATGAAGCTTTGAGAGAATTTTAAAAGGAGATAATGATGGCTTGCATTGGATAATAATGAGTTGATTAAGATGTAAACAATATCTTAGTATATTCCTAAGATACTGGAATGTGTTATACAGGAATTGAATTTAGTAAAGTCATATCACATGACTATATAATCTATGCACTGACTTTAATTTGGGGTTAAGGTTTTTCAATCTGACTAAATGAGTAGGAGATGGACATAATTGCAAAAGTGTAGCAACTGATTTCAGTCTTTTGCATCAAAAGATGTATGCATTTTTTGGATACATTATCTTTCAGCCCAACTTTATAATTGACAAAACTACCATGTTGCCACATTAAGCCTGTTGCCACTTACTGGAAGTCATTAACTCCATCTCATAGTAAATTTCACTTCATTCTTTTTATTTTTATTTTTCTCCTGTAAAAGAACTGACTACTCAACTTTTACCATGGAATGACAAAAGCCGAGTGAAATTCAGAGGGAGCTATTCCTGGGTTTGGCCAGCCACATTCTAGCTAACATTGGAAAATGACTTGAATATGTTTTCTCACCAGTGAGAATTTATATTGCCATATCCCTCACATTCCACTAAATGTCAAACTTTGTCCAGCCTAGTCAGTAGAGGTAGGGTGGCCAAAGAAACTCCAAAAAAGGAATGTCTATCTTATGATAACTTTTGTAGACATCAGAGTATCACTCTGATTACAAAGGATTAAGCCACATCACTATTCTGTAAAACACCCCCTGTGGCAAAGAAAGTGTAATATCCCTGTTGGCTTAACCTGGGGCGCATTCTCTGTCATTAAGAATGAAGTTCCAGTTCAGTGCTGTACTATTAAGGCTTGATTCATTGTTCCCATAATCTTATCCAACTTTCACAAAAGACAAGCCACCTTTCAGCAAGTCTAAAAGTTTTAACTTTATCACTTAAATAAAACACATCCATTCACTCATTTAAAAAAATGAAGTTCTAGTTGGACTATACAGATTGAGAGTAAAGAATAGATGAGTCCCCAGTTGGTTCAGGAGAAAGGAGAAAAAGAACTACAGAGCAACAGATGTTCACAGACTGGCAATAGCTTCTTTAGGGTACTGGATCTTCTGTGAATCTTCCTTCAGATACCATTCATTAGGTCTATGCTGTTGGTTTTAATGGCAGATGAGTTTTGACCCAAGTACCACATCCTCCTCCTTTTCATTTATTTTGTCACTATGAAGGACAAGGGAATAAGACTCTAGGATGAAATTTACATGACGACTTGCTAGAAGAATTTCATTTTTGTTTTCAAATGAGCCCATCAATGGTGGACCTTTACAGATCATATCCAAGAATTTGTTCCATTGTATTCAATTCCAGTGGTATATTATGATTCACCTATAGGATTCTCTTGTGAAGTTCAATAAGATAATGGTATGCCTATTTTCAAAGCTATTCTTTTAAAGCCTATGGCACAGATGCCAAAAAACTAATGGAAGAAAATGCTGATGGAAAGAAAATGGAGGGAGAAATACTAGACTATCCATCTTCACTGTCTCACAGCAGTGGTTTCATACTTTTACCATCCATTAGGAAAGTTGTTGGAAGGAGTTCATATTAGTGTCCAAATGAGAAATCTTCCATGTAGCATGTCAACAATTACAAGCAAAATAGTACCAAGTGGAGAGAACCTCCTCTTGATAAAAGACTGAATGTTCATAGGAATACTGTAAGACATTCAAGGTCAAAGAGCAGCAGCTAATGAATACAACATGGAAGTAAAGATGGCAGAGTGAAAATTAGGGTCATGTTTGCGCTAACTTTATTAAGGCTAAATTTATGGTTTTAGAAATGCTGCCTTTACTGAAATACCTAGTGCCAAAGAATAAATAAATATCTTTTTTTCTCTGGACAAGCAATGAAAACTTAAGATACAAAAAGAATCATAAGGCCTTAATTTTACAAAAGGTAATCTTTAACTCAGTTGCTTGAAGGAACATTGAGCAGCATTTGGTCTTCAGCTAACATGATGTGGTATAACATAGATGAAATTCAGCTGCCACGTCTGATTGCTTCATCTATATAAGCTTCATCAAGGTATTTCCCAACTAATAATTATGGTTTTAAATCAACGATGCTACTAAGGTATAGGTATTATTAGTACAATATCCAGAGTTAGAATTCTACCAGAAAGGTAAAATATAATTCATAAGAATAAAAAATGCCATATAGCTGAGCGCATAGTCTTGTGCCTATAATCTTAGCTACTTTGGAGGCTGAGATCAGAAGGATTGTGTTTCAAGGCCAGAACCCTGCCACATGTGGCCACTGCCTGTCATACCAGATACCAGGGGAAGTGTAAATAGGAGGATTACGGTCTAGGCCAGCAAAGACAGAAGGAGAGACCCTGTCTCCAAAATAACCAAAGCAAACAGCAACAATAAGTAAACAAAGTAAAAAGTACAGTTTTATCATTGAACCCAGAAAGAAAACTCTCTTCAGAATCAAAAATACTTAAAGACAATGAGAGTCAATCAGAACTTGTAGCTCTGATTTTCCCGTGTCCAAACTAGCCTGGCTGGGGATTCAAGTACTATGACAATGTGCCTTTAAAAATGCACTAATGAATTGGGTGCCGGTGGCTCATGCCTATAATCCTAGCTATTCAAGGAAGCTGAGATCTAAGGATCATGCTTCAAGGCCAGCCTAGGCAGGAAAATCTGTGAGACTTTTATCTCAAATAAACTACTAAGAAAATGTCTGAAGTGGCGCTGTGGCTCACATGACAGAGCACTAGCCTTGAGCACAGATAGGCTCAGAGACTGAGCCCAGGTCCTGAGTTCAAGCCCCAGAACCAGCAGAAACATAAAAAAATAAAATCACAAATAGGCCTGGGTTTGTTTGTTTGTTTTTGGTTTTTTTTGGATCCTGTCATGGGGCTTGAACTCTGGGCCTGGGCGCTGCCCCTCAGCTCTTCAGCTCAAGGCTAGCGCTCTACCACTTGAGCAACAGTGCCACTTCTGGCTTTTTTGTTTTTGCTTATGTGGTGCTGAGGAATCGAACCCAGGGCCTCATGCATGCAAGGCAAGCGCTCTACCACTGAGCCACCTTCCAAGCCCCTATGGCCTGGGTTTATTTAACTGAGCATTTGAAACTATTCCATCCTTTCAAGGTGCACACTAAGGTAGAACAGCCATATTTTTGCAGCTGACATAGTTTGGTGTTAAAGAGAAACCATGGGAAGGACTCAGTTCTTTTGTTCTGCAGGAAACAAATGCCTGTCTACTTTGATATTTCCATGTTCTTTTCTTTTGCTATTAAGTAAAGATATATATATATATATATATATATATATCTTTTTTTAAAGTTTGTGAATTTCAGTCTGTGGACAAGCCATGGAAGAACAGAACTTGCCTAGGACAAAGCCACAGAATTCTGCTTGATCCTTCCTCATCTTAGACTGGATTTTTCACTTCTGTGTTATGATACTAACTTGCTGTAGCCAGAAGACAAAGGTGCATCGTAGTTTGTATTTTGTTCCTCTAGTGCCTCACAGTTTGAGACCAGGCTGTATGGGTTTCTTTCGAAACCCATAGCTACTGAGATCTCTTCTCTTGAATAGTCAATAAGACACATAGTTGAAATGAACAGTTCTTTTAGTAAATCTTCAACTGAGTTGTATACTCAGCTTGCAGGTGAGATCATTTCTACACAGCCGAGGAGTTCAGAACATCCTTTGGCTTTCAGACTTGAAAGTGGTTTAGAAAAGCTTTGTTTGTATTGTAGGAGGCGTGTTTCTTCTGGGTGGACTCATTAGTCCCTTTTGTGAGTACTATTTTACTTTTTCGAATAGCTTTTGCTAAACAGCTTCTTTTTTTTTTTTTTTTCTGGTGGAAAATCTAATTTAGTTGCAAGCAGTTTTGCCAGTTCCGCTCCTTTATTTTTCTTCCTCAGTGAAAGGAAAATAAAAGATGGCATGTCAAAATGGAGATGTGCGATGTACGACATTAGCACTTCTATTAATAAATGTATGCGGCAATTATTTATCTTCACTATTTGTATTTATTCATGACTGAAGACAGCTTCTTTATGTTGCAGGAACATATTTTCCTTCCAAACACATTTAATGTTCTTTGATCTTAAATGCCCCAACTTTCCATTGAAAGTGGACACAGAGTAGCAAGTGCCAGGTGTTTGTTACCCCAAAGTGGAGGAAACTTTACTGTAGATTTAATCAGAGACCTACGAAAATTAATATAAGTTTTCCAAGTTTACCTGCACAGTGCATTTTAATTACAGAAAGTAAACTTTACTCATTCTGGACAAACCTTCCTTCATCTAAATGCCATTGTAGGCTGTTTAAAAAAAATCTGGGGGCTGGGAAGGTGGCTCAATGGTAGAGTGCTTGCCTTGCATGCATGAGGCCCTGGGTTCAATTCCTCAGCACCACATAAGCAGAAAAAAAAGCCGGAAGTGGCACTGTGGCTCAAGTGGTAGAGCGCTAGCCTTGAGCTGGATAGGAGCTGAAGGACAGCGCCCAGGCCCACAGTTCAGGCCCCACAACCGGACCCAAAAAATAAAAAATAAAAAAAATCTGAAGTCAGTCATGTGAAATTTCTAAAACATTTGATTGCCAATAAGGACAACTTCACTGTTTTTGTGGAGCCTTCAAAGTACAAAGGTAGAACCATTAAAGTTGCTTGGTAAATTGATGGTTATTGTCTAGGATTCACAATCCTGGAGACAAAACTGGGTAGCCAAGTTTTGAGACGGTACGTGGATATGTTTTTCTGTGTATTGATTTGTTCATTGCTTTATTTTTATTTTGAGACACAGTCTCACTTCATTGCTCAGGCTGGCCTCAAGTGGTCCTACGGCCTACGCTGCCCAAGTGCTTGGCTTATAGGTATGCACTACTATGTCTGGCCTGTTTGTTTGTTTTGGTCATATTTCTAAATAAAATATATTGGGATGAAGTTGGTTAAAGTTTCTCATTACAACAAGTAAGTGAATCAAGCTGGTATAAAAAGCAGGACCATCTTTTTTATGTTTTTTTGTTTTGGTCAGTCATGGGACTTGAACTCTGGGCTTGGGCACTGTCCCTGTGCTCTTCAGCTCAAAGCGAGTGCTCTACCACTTGAGCCACAGCGCCACTTCCAGGACCATCTTTTTTTTAACCACTTAATATGTATGAATCCTAAATTCATTCATTTGCTGATGAATATCCTAGATTCAAATGTCAACCTCTTATAGAACTGCATAATTTTTGGAGATTTTCTGTCTTTAAACAGTCCCAGGGGGCTGTGTTTAGTTCTCTGAGTTAAACTGGAGACTAGTGGCATTGGAAATGCTTATGTACTATGCACAATGGGTTTATATTTAATTTCTAATGATTTAATGCTGGTTATCATTGCCTCGTATGCCATTATATAAAATCATTGCAATGATGTGCAAACCCAAGTGGTATAACTTGTTCAAGATTTACATATAGCGTGGATATGGAATCTGTCATCGGTCTGAGGTAGCAATAGTAAGAAACAAAGCTAAGGAGGAATTACACAAAGAACCCGATGCCTTCACAATGATGAATCAGTGTGTTATTTTCAGCAGAAAATAATTCAGAGGATAAAAGGAAATTGTAGGTGTCCATCTAACAGTGGAAACTTATGGCTAGGAATTCTGATGGGCCAGAGTTAGTTAACGGGAAAGGCTGGGGATTGAAAGACCCTTAAATAAATCTGAAATAATATCACTGAAATTGACGTTCTTTTTCTAAAACAGGGAAGAGGTGCTTTAGTACATCGCTCTCCCTTCCATTTAGCAAGTGCGTTCTATTTGGCATATTTTTCCCCAGACCTGTAAAAATGATTTAAGAAAGAATTAAAATGTGAATCAGCTAAGCAAATGTTTTCTCTAAGATGTATCTAGAGCAAATAATAATCAAGAGTACCTACTAGAATTTTGTTGGTTAGTTCTGATAAACAAAAAGTGGTTGTGTGCGGGGCGCTTGTGGCTCAGGCCTATAGCTACTCAGGACGATGAGATCTGAGGATCGCAGTTCAAAGCCAGCCCAGCAGGAAAGTTCATGAGACTCTTATCTCCAATTAATCACCAGAAAACTGGAAGTGGCTCTGTGGCTTAAGTGGTGGAGCACTGGACTTTAGCTGAAGAGCTGAGGGACAGTACCTAGGCCCAGAGTTCAAGCCCCACAACCTACCAAAAAAAAAAAAAAAAAAGTGGTTGTGTTACCACAGGAAGGTCTCCTACTTCCCCAAACTTCAGAACACAAGACTGTAAAAGCAAGAGTGACAATGGGCTACAGAAGAGATGCCTTATCTCTTAGAATTGATGTTTGAACTGACAAATGCATTAGCATTGTTATTTGCACATCCATATGGAATGAGTTTTATTGTTATCATTACTAGTTGACCTCCCACAGCATGATCATGAGAACCATTAGCCATGGCTTAATACAATCTCTACCACTCCTACTTATGTACACTAAATCAAGATTTTCACAGTAAAAAACAACATCAACTGAAGATGTATCATTTGAAGCATATCATTTGTCTTTTGAAGAACGTACAACCTTGAGGGCTGGATTGTAGCTCAGTGGCAAAATCCTTGCCTAGCAAGTGCAGCATTCTGGGTTTCAATCCCCTTTACCTAAAAAGAAAAGAAATGAAAAAAAAAAGTAAAGAAAGGAGGGGCAAATCACAAATTTGAAAACTTCTTACTTTTTTTTTCATTTAAAAAATCTTATACTGGTTTTTCTTTGTCCTGCCTCCTTATTTTTCCATTCATTCATTTATTTTGTGCTGGCCCTAGGGCCTGAAATTTGAGCCTGAGGTTTTTTTTTTTTCTCTGTTTGTTTGTTTCAATAAATACTGCTTTATATGTTCAGAGGAGTTATACTGTTGTGTTTCTCCCCTGACAGTATCCTCCTTTAGTCTGACTGTTTGTTTTATACATCTTCGTACATATGGCAGGTTTCCTGCTGGCCACAAAAATGACTAATAATGACTTTAGAAGTTATTGGTCTAAATGTCCAAGGTACAACAAAACAATTTTATTCATCTTTATCCAGTGAATTTTCTTTATGCTCTATGGCCTGAATTTGGAGACTGTGTCAAGGTACTTTCTATTGGTATGATAGACAACAAACAGAAATTTTGTTATTTTTTTTACTTACATTAATTATTAGTGGTTTCTAAAACGATGAGAAGGTTAAGAAGCTATGAGATCATGCCTTGATATTCTCTGTGCCAAATTTGTCTTGGTGAATCTTCTGGGTTTGATCTAGGCTAGTCTCAGCTGGATGGGTCTAACTAATTCTGTTTTATATCTTCTATCTTCCTTCAACTAGGCATCCCAGTTCACCAGGTCATTTACTTCTGATGGCTGTGGTAAACAAGCAGCCAGACAAGCAGGAGTTCTAGATACCTTTTCAGGCCAACAGTGGGAAATGAGTTAGGACACTTAAGTTGTGTCCACCTATGTATCAAGGCTAAGGAAAAGGTCAGATCCAAGGACATGGCCTAGTGAAGGTATGGATCCAAAGAAAGGTGAAGGGGCTGGGAAGGTGGCTCAGTGGTAGAGTGCTTGCCTTGCATGCATGAGGCCCTGGGTTCAATTCCTCAGCACCACATAAGAAAAAAGCCAGAAGTGGCACTGTGGCTCAAGTGGTAGAGTGCTAGCCTTGAGCTGAAGAGCTGAGGGACAATGTTCAGGCCCCCCCCCCAAAAAAAACAACAAACAAAGAAAGGTGAAGAATTGACACCAACAATGCTCTCTACCATGGTTATTAATTACATGCTCCACTAGAGGTGTGATACACTGCTGGCAATGGTGCTACATATTCTTTGTTTCTTATAAAATTACTATACTCTTTCTAGGCACCTAGAACATTTTATTCTCATGGGTACTAAAAATCATGCTACAGGTCCAGTTTTCTTTCTTGGTGTTGAAATGCCAGAAATCCAAATACTAATTAGTGTTTTATTATAGGTAGCAGCCATATCTCTACAATTCTTTAACTTGTTCCTGGCTCTTTTAACTTTTGTTTACTTATTCATTTAAACCCCTTTTCTTAAGTAGGGCTTTTTTTTTCTTTTGTATATCTTTTAAATCATCTCCCATCATTTCTGATGCAAAAGGAAATATATAAATAAAAATTGAATGATTACTGTTGGTCCTTTTCTTGGTGAGTGGCAAGTAGTACAAAAATAGCTAACATTTATTGAAGATTTCTTTCTTCTTGGGCCATAAGCAGAGTGAACTTTTGAATAGTAGTCCATTCAGTTTTCACAAGAATCCTATGATGTAGATGCCAACATTATGTTATCCCTGAAGAAATCAAGTATGTTGACAAAATTCATTCAAGCACCTGGTATTATACTGTAGGTATTTGAACTGGTGAAGATTGACTTTAGATGTCACATTTCATTCTGTGTGTGTGTGTGTGTGTGTGTGTGTGTGTGTGTGTGTGTGTGTGTGTGTGTGTGTGTGTGTGTGTGTGTGTGTGCATGAATGCATGACAGTACTGAGACTTGAACTCAGGACCTTACGTTTTACCTGGCTTTTTTGCTCAAGGCTGGTACTGTGCCCCTTTAGTCATACCTTCCCTTTCAGCTGATTAATTGGACACAAGAGTCTTGGGTATTTGTCCTTGCCAGTAAGTTTTGAACTAAGATTCTTAGGTTGGCTTTGAACTTGTATCCTCAGACCTCATCCTCCTTTTCTTGGGGGAGGGGTGGAGAGAGGATGAGGGAACTACTCCTGAGGCTTGAACCTAGGGCTTGAGCACTGAGCCTGAACTGATTTTTCTTCCTCAAGGATCATGCTCTATGAATTGATCCACAGCTCCACTTCCAGCTTTTTGGTGGTTAATTGGAGATAAGAATCTCACGGGATTTTCCTCCCCAGCCTGTCTGCAAAATGACCTTCAGATCTCAGCCTCCTGAGTATCTAGAGTTACAAGTATGAGCCACTTGTACAACACCATCCATTCTTTTTTCTTTACTTTTTGTTAATCATAGGGCTTGAACTCTGGGCCTGGGCCCTGTCTTTGAGTTCTTCAGCTCAAGGATGGTGCTCTACCACTTTGAGCCACAGCACTACTTCCAGTTTTCTGGTGGTTAATTGGATATAAGAGTCTCACAGACTTTCCTGCTGGGTTGGCTTTGAACTGTGATCCTCAGATCTCAGCCTCCTGAGTAGTTAGGATTCCTGGCTTGAGACACCAGTGCCAGGCTGCACACTCCATTCTTAAACACTAAGTTATGCTGTTTGTAGTTGATACACAAAACAGAAAAGGATGAAAAAAAGGATAGGTGATCATTCTTTATTGTGAATCTTGGATTCATCTTTTATGCCTTGCTTATCTTCTGTTTTTGATTGTCTCTTGTTTGTATCCCCGATTGAGGTCCCAGTTGCTAATAGCTTAAAAATGCCATGTAAACTGCATGGCACTTGTCATTTTGATCCCTGAAGTTTAAACAGAAAAACTTAAGG
This sequence comes from Dipodomys merriami, assembly GCF_024711535.1. NCBI lineage: Eukaryota > Metazoa > Chordata > Mammalia > Rodentia > Heteromyidae > Dipodomys > Dipodomys merriami. The sequence goes on along the minus strand of NW_027202604.1, from coordinate 18,707,158 downwards.
ATTTAGGTAAATGATTATGATTTATGAGTCATCCATACTGGTACAGATATGCTTAGCATAGCTCTGCTCATATTTATGATGAGCATTATACTTCCAGGTACATTTTATGTTTACTTGCAGAAGTTTGGTGGTAAATGTGGAAATTAAACTGGAAAATATGGATAAATCAGCATAATTCCAAACACCTGCTCAAAACATTCATTTTATTGATTTAACAGTTGACTCTTTAGGATGTTTTCCTAAAAACATTGGCTGTAGGCAGAATAAGTATTCTCAGTGAATATATTTGTTGACATATCACTTAGAAACTACTCCACTGACAGATTTTAGGAATTTTTTTATGCGTTTGAATGACAGGCAAAGGCCATTTTAGCTGAGAGTCACTCTTCCTGTTTCCATTTTACAGGCAACCCTCTTATATTACTGCTGTTTAAGAGGGGCGGGGGTTCTTGCTTCGATCATTCAGTTTCTCATTTGGCTCAGTTATTTGGAAAGTTCTCAATGATTTTTTTTAATGAGCATCATGCTGCCTCAATATTATTAATTACTGTACAACTAACATCTTTAGATGAAATTAGAACTAGTCATTTTCCTTCAAATCATTTGTAATTCCCACAACCCTGAAGAACTCCAAAGCTATTTTTAATGATCATTTTCTATTAATCAATTATCTGTGAATACATATCAGGAACAGGCTTGTTGTGTTTTCTCTTCTCCTGAGAAAGGTGGAGTATTGGTTGCTTCTCCCCCAGCTATCTCCCTTGAAACGGCTATGTGGTGATAACCAACATCCACATCTCCAAAGCTGGGATCCCCACGTGGCTGAAACAATGTTTTAACCCTAGGCTGTGTTCTGATTGGGTCCTTGTTATAAAGAGGTTTGGAAGTTATTGGTTGGATCCCACACTTTGTTCAGTTGGTTGTTATTGTTGTTGTTGTTGTTGTTATTGTTATTGTTGTTGTTGTTGTTATCATTATTATTATCTGGTCATGGAGCTCAAACTCTGGGCTTGGGCACTGTCTCTGAGCTTCTTTTTGCTCAAGGCTAGTGCTCTACCACTTGAACCGCAGCACCATTTCTGGCTTTTTTTTTTTTTATGATTAATTGGAGATAATACTCTCACAGACTTTCCTGCCTAGGCTGACTTCAAATCACAATCCTCAGAGCTCAGCCTCCTGAGTAGCTAAGATTACAGGTGTGAGCCACTGGCGCCCAACTGGTTATTAATTTTTAATCAGTCCCTTCTGTAAATCCTCCCCACAGCCTTTTGGGGAGAAAGGGCTAGAGAAGAGTAGAGGCAGAATGTTTGAAAACACTGTCTCTTTGCATGTGGTTTCCCTTTGCTAGGTCAGGGTATTGTCAGAGGCCTGGGTTCTAAGTAATCTACCCTTTCACAGGTTCTGAAATGATGGGGAGAAGCTTTGTCTCTCCTCTGTGTGCTGTGGTTCCTCTATATTGGTTTGTCTCTCAGTTCAGTAACTTGCTCTGTTGCCCTTGGAAACATGAGGCCACCATCTTTGCTATGGCAACAACTTCCTTAGAAAGTAACTTTCTCCTAGTAGCTTATAGCAGAGTGAAAGATAACTCTCATCCTGACCAGGATGTGTGTGCTCAGCTCAAACCACAGGGCTTGAGGAGGTCTGTCACATGATGATATAGGCCCTATGGAGAAACTGAAGTTTCATTATCAAAAGAGAAGAATGATTACTCAGTTAAAAACAACATTTGTGGGGCTGGGAAGTTGGCTCAGTGGTAGAGTGCTTGCCTCACATGCATGAGGCCCTGGGTTCAATTCCTTAGCACCACATAAGCAGAAAAACAAAAGCCGGAATTGGCGCTGTGGCTCAAGCGTTAGCCTTGAGCTGAAGAGCTGAGGGACAGCGCCCAGCTCAGAGTTCAGACCCCATGACCAGATCCCCCCCAAAAAATTTTGTTGAGTACTACATATAAATATACAAATGTAATACATAACAATATATTTTCTTTTACTCAAGGGTGGTGCTCTATCACTTGAGTCACACCAATACTTCCAGCTTTTTGCTGGTTAACTGGAGATAAGAGTCTAACACAATTTTCTGTCCAAGCTAGCTTTAAACTGAGATTCTTAGATCTCATGGTCTTGAGTAACTAGGATTATACGCATCAGCACTCAGGCCTGGTAAAGAACAATACACTTTTAATTGTATTATACTATATTGTGCAAATAACTGATTTTTTATAATGAAAGGTATTTAACATAAGGAGAATATTTTTTAAGGAGACTATTTTTGAAAGGAAATGATTTATGGTAGATTAACCAATAGTGTTTATTTTGGAAAGAACCTTAGGATGTGAGGATGTGACATAAATTTCACTGAGTTTTGAATATGTGCTAAGCATCTTGCAGAGATACAACATGGCATAGCGTCTTTCTGTCTCTAACCTCCCATCCTAGTTGTCAAAGGAAACAGGAGACAGACCAGACCATCAATGGTTACAATCCTGTGCCATAAGTGGTTGAGGATTGTTCAAGGCTTCTTAGAGACTCAAGAGGGATATCCAGCTTAGTCTGAGAATACTTCTAAGCTCAGGTGACAAGACTTTTTCATTATCCGGCCCTTTTATGCTCTTCAGCTTCATCCCTTGTCATGTTCCCCAGTACACCTTCACTTTAGTTATACTCAACTCATTTTCATTTTCTCAGACACCCATTGTCACATCCCCATGTATTTAACTTGTACAGTTGGGCATGCCGTCTTTGGTTCTCACTGACATGAAACACCCTGCCTGCTGGATGACACAGCTGCTGTGGTAGAGACAATGGCTGATCCCTTGGGAGCATTTCTGACCTCCTCATTCTGTACCTTCTTCTACTGAAAGGCAGGGAAGCCAAACTACCTTTCAGCTAGAGTTCAGAATAGGATTTTTTTTTTGCAGGATACATACACATATTTGAGTTTTAGAAGGCAGAATTGAGCCTGAGGCCACCTTTCTGTATTCTCACCAATTTCCATTGGAAGGGGCATTGGGTTTTTCTGCAGTAGTATTTCAGCATATAGTCACTAGCTCTAGAGTCACTGAGAAACAGTGCCTAAAACACTCATTTCTTGATTACTGGAGATTTCCTTTATAGTCAATGTTCTGTTGGTAATAGCAGCTTTCTGATACCTATTTACAAATTCTGTGGTATAGTTCCAGTGTCAGTGGTTCCTTCATTGAATTCCTGTGACAGAAATAGCATAACTCCTCCTGAACCATTCAAGATGTCTCTCTAGAGCCTGTGACTCTACTCTTCTCAGTGATTTTGAGATACCGACCTCTGCCCCTAGTTTTATCTCCACTTTAAGCAAGTTAGCATTGGATAGTGTACATAATCATCTCCTCTGAGCTTCATTCTCTATCAGAAACTTGGAGAACACAGGCAAGTTATTGTGAGGATACCATGAGAAGCAGCCTGCACTAAACTATTACATAGCAAGAGAAAGTGGCTCAGTGGATGACTCCTTTGCCAAAGGGTTATTGTTCGTTAGTCTTGAGTATACTACCTTTGTTTATTAAATATTGAGAAAATTTGTCTACAGGAAACATTATTATGAGAAAAGAAATTTTCCTCTATCATCCAGATAGTAAAAACAATGTCAATATCCTTTTTCCCTGCTACTTAGATTCTTAACTCTGTGGTCAGTCAATTCCAAACTTTCAGTTCTAGTCACTTATGTGGCTCATATGTTGTATACTGAATACTATTATTTCTCATGGTGAAGTTTTCTAATCCCAAATTCTATCACTTTGGACTTCATGTGTATGAGTTCAGATTCTGATGGAGCCAAAAGTTAGAGACAAGAGAGCAAGCAGAGAAGTGGATTTTACGGGGGGGGGGGGGGGGGGGCGGAGAATAACTCTCCGAGTCATTAAGAATGTGAACTCAGCTTCAGTTTCATCTTTAAAATGGGTATGATATTTACTGGCTGCTATGGGCATTAAACTAGACAATTGACAAGTCTTTTATACATGCAATTAATGGCAATGTCATCCAGATAATGTTGGGCTAGGCCAGTGGGCTTCAAGATAATCGGTAACGTGTAAAGCATAGCTTTTGTTCTATGGATATTTATTCAAGGTCTTTTATGTGCAGACATGGCTTAAATATTTTATGTGCACCTGTCACTTTATCTTCACAACACACTTATTCGGCCTGTATTTCTACTCTCAATTTATAGGTGAAGATGTTGATTCAGTGTAATTGATTTGTCTGAGGTGATATTGACTATGTGACTCTGGTCCTTGGCTTCCCCTTTAATGATATAGCCAAACAATTCCAGTTTCCTACAGGAGTCTCTCCCATTCCTGTATATAAAGAAATCATGCCTGCCAAGAACTAGTGGCTCACACCTGTGATCCTAGCTACTCAGGATGCTGAGCTCTGGTTAGAAGCCAGACCGGGCAGGTAAGTCCCTTAGACTCTTTTCTGCATTTAATCACCAGAGAATGTAGAAGTGGAGCCACAAATCTAGAAGTAGAGCCACAAAAAGAAGCTCTATGTGCAAAAAGATGCTCAGAAGCTTAGAGACAGTACCAAGACTCTGAGTTCAAGTCCTAGGAACAGCAACAATAAAAAGAGAGAGAAAGGAAGGAAGAAAGGAAGGATGAGAGAGAGAGAGAAAGAGAGAGAAAAAGAGAGAAAGAGAGAAAGAAAGAGGGGAGAGATTGATTTATGTGCTTGCCTGACAAAGATAAAATATAGATTCCCTCTCAGGGAGGTGGCATCCTGAGACTCTCCACTATAGCTTCACCCCATGATGGTCAGTCTCCTACATGACTCCCGTATAAGTCATGAGGTTGACATTCATCACATAGTCACGGGATTGCCAAAGGAGAGATAGAGCCAGCTACCCAATCATATCCTCCTGGAATGGGAAACACAGATGTAAGGTGGTTCTCACTTTAATTATGGTCACTTTGTAAAGTGCTTAAATGGGAAGATGTACTTCTCCAGCTGAGATGGGATTTTTAGAAGCTCTTGTAAAAAAACATTTTGTGCTCTAAGGGGATTCTTGCCCCTTATCATCTTTACTTGTACAGTGACAGGAAATGAGATGGAAGTTCAGATTTTAAAATTTCCTTTCCATGGTGGCTCTGCCTAAAAAGAGATTCCTTAACAGAAAGCCTTGGGGAGATGGGAAGCATTTGAGAAAAGCTGCTTTGTTGTTTCCTTAATTAACTTGGTTGTTGCTGTGCATTTAGTGGAGATGTAATAACCTGGTAGTTCTCACTACCTGTGTATTTTGAAATAGAAAGTTGTTTGAATGATACGGTTCCTTAGTCGTATTCATGCTGATGCTGAAAGGATATAGTATACAATTTTTTTCTGGCCAGGCTGTAAAACAATGTGTTGTCTCATGCCTGTAATCTTAGCTATTCAGGATGCTGAGATTTTAGGATTGTGGTTTGAAGCCACCCCAAGTAGGAAATTTTGTGAGACATGTCTCCAGTGAACCACCAAAATCCACAAGTGAAGCTATGGCTCAAGATTGCTAGCCTTGAGCAAAAAGGAGCCTAGGGACAGTGCCCAGGCGCAGAGGTCAAGGCCAGGACTGGAAAAAAATCCCATTTGATGTATTTTTTGTTTATTAGGGGAGATGAAATATTAAACCAAAGGGAATATTATTCCTCTTGTAAAGGGACCTGCTTTTATCTGCCACATCTTAGGTATTTTTTACATTTTTGCTTTTCTAACCTATGGGGATGTTTGTGAAAATTAGGGAAATTGAACTCTTTGTGTGGATCCCTAGCCCCCCACAAGGCAAATGACTTTGTAAGAGGGGTTCATGCATTTCATCATGCAAGGATGAGGATGTGTTGTTCTGTGTTCATTTCACATAATCTTCACACATGCAAGTTCCATCTGTGGGTAATAGAAAGAAGTGTACAGCCATGTGTGTGATGGGGGAACATAATTCCTCAGGTGTGAAGGCAGGCTGAGACTCAAACCTTCTGTAATGATGGAAGTTAGTACATTATTGAAACACTTGCAAGCTAGTTTGGGGAAGAATTTCAGACCCAGTTTATACGATAGGGTTAGACAAAAAGGATGGAGTGGTTTTTGAATGGGCATCAGCTAATGGGTCTGGAATATGAAATTAAACTTGAGTTTGTGTCATATCACGGAACGTTTTTCCTTTTTGGGTTACAGATTCATGGAGCATATGGAGTCTTTGTCTCTCCTAGCACAGTCAGGCAAAAGTAAGATGGCAGCTCTGAAGAGGAACTTGACATTAGTGAAGCATTCCTTTCCTCTTCTTGCTTTTAGCAAAATAGAGTAGTCAGGGGAATTATCATTTGTCAGGCCAAAAAGGAAAGAGACTTCTCACACCCACTGTGTGCCAGATTCAGAGATGTAGTAAATGACTGATCTAGACTCCATCCAAAGTCTCACTGAATTTATGTTTTAGTAAAATGTCTGGAGTATGTTGTTACTAACAAGAAAAAGTTTTGGGAAAACAAGTATAATATACAATGAATGCTTAATTGGAGAGGGAAGATGCTGACCAGTTTAGATGGGTTTAGAACTTGATCCTCTCCACCAATGATAAAAGAATATAAGAAGCAAACACCTGGAGGACCCATCTAAGCCTTCTCTTGGTGAAGTTCAGTATTCTAACATTAGCACAAGATAAGATTTCAAAGATGTGTGTGTGTGTGTGTGTGTGTGTGTGTGTGTGTGTGTGTATGTGTGTAGCTGGGGATTGAACCCAGGCTCTGGTGCAGGTACATGCTCTGGTGCAGGTACTATACTTTCAGACCCCAAGAAATTTCTTGAGCCAGAGTATTGTGTTTGAATCTTTGCCATATCTTAAGGAGCTGTGCAGGGTCTTGCTGTTGAGGTTTCTGCTCGTGGTCAAAGCCAGATTGAAAAGCTGTCGCTGGTCAGAGGTGATTGTGTTTCCTTTTCTTTAAAACATCAGAATCGGGTTATGTGTATAAAATTTTTTCTCCTCTTCACAAATACTGAGCGGTCTATGTTCTCAGCATGAAGAGAGGAACAAAGCTGGATGAGGCTAGAGGTTATAGCCATCCAATAAAGGTTTGTGATTACACATCCATTGTAGATGTCCCACAAATATTTGAATGAAATTGATTTGCTAATCCTGGACCATGGAAACAGAACCTGGGCTGAGCTATTTGATCTACATTAAGTGTTTCTTTTATAAATAGAGGCTAAACCAGACTTTGTGGCACATGTGTGAAATCCAAGCACTCAAGAGGCAGAGGCTAGAGGATGATTGGCCTGCGGCCATCATGGACTATATAAAGAAACTTTGTTGAATGATTGAATGAAAACAGAGGTTCTGCTTGATACCTGTGTCTCTTCTCCCCTGTGATATTATAGATCTGCTATTTTTCTAGTCTCTGAAGGCATAGAAGATGGCATGGTTTACCAGCACTGATCTAGGTCCTGAATTAAATTCTTGTACCTGATGATGGTGAGAGAATGACTTCTTCATTGAGTCTCATCTTCAGGAATTCATCCACCTCTTTAGAAAAATTTGACCTATTGTCTCCCTTGTCACTGTCTACCATTCATTTTTGTCTTTGTGATGATTCCTTTGACTTCTCCCTGCTTCTTGTTTCAGTTTCTTTCTCCATCTTCAGCTTTGGTATTTTGTTTCTCAGTAGCTTTCCTTTTCCTTCTACACTTTACTCTTTCTCTCTCCCATGCCTTTCTTTTCCCTCCCTTTCCTCCTCTCTCATCCCCTTTCTTCCTTTTCCCCTTCCCCACCTCTTTCCTTCCTGACCACTCTCTTTCACTCTATTCTGTAAAGTATCACCTTGTTGCCTTGGAGACCATAACAAGGCAGACTCTAGACTGGTGATTGGCGTGAGTGAGTGAAGGGGCAATGGTAACATATCTTTCTGGTAACGACAAGGTTTCTTTGGGACATACCAAAGAGGGACCTAAACCAAGCATATCAACACACAGCTGATTCACACTGCAGATCTTGAAATAAGTGATTAAACACCCTGCATTTGGAGTAGAAATAGTTTGTGTCTGAAGTATTGGCTGGCAAAGTTGGAACAGAAACCTGGTTTCATAAAAGTGTAGATTTGTAAAATCTGTGCAATTGGAGAAGCCGTGATTACATGAGCAGGTGTACCATGAATGTAGCCATTGCCTTGTTGATTTATGAACAATCTATGAGCTATGTAAGGACAAAATAATGAAATTGTTTCATAAATGCAGGTACATCTCACACCTAGAAACTGAATCCCTACTTTAACCAAAGCTCACTGGGTGAATTATTAAGTGATCTAAATTCAGAACTACCATCCAGAACAAACGTGAACAGTGCTCTAAAGGAGAGAATGCATGATGCCGTTTTCTACTAGATTAACTTTCCCTGGAGTCTCTGCACCAAAATGACTAAATGCATATAGACAAGAAAGTGTCGCATCTTATTTATGAACTTGTTATGCAAAAATGGAATTTATCACGGGTATTTTTCTATTACTATCTTGGTCCAAAACCATTACACACTGATGTACATTTAAACTTGATTTTGTTGGATTTGTTACTGAGTAGTAGTTACATCTTTGAATAGCATTTCTGCTAGACGAGTCACACATGAATCAATCTTTCAGGCAAAACATGGGAAGACCTTTAGTTATGTTGTAGCTCAGTGATGACAAAAATCAGTCTTTAACAAATAGTTAATATAAGAACTGTGTGCAGTAATAAATAGGTTTAGAATACCAGCTGGCACAAAGTCTGATTTTAGATTGAATGACAACCAAGCTATGGTATTTTCTATTTTTCCAGGGAGGAGAAGAAAGTAGCAAAAATGGAAATATACAGGTTTTTTAGAAGCTATTTAAAATAGTCATGAGTGTGAAGTACCCCACTTTTAGATTTAGGTCATGTGAAATGACATCTTTTTCTAAGATTAAGGAGAGTTAGTTGCAGTGGACAATTTTCCTTAAATTAGGAGGGCTCTGTCTAGTGTCTGGTCTGGTCTGCTATGCCCCAGTTACTATGAAGTAGGGCAAGTCAGCAACTCTGCCTTCCCTCCTCTGACCTTTCTGTGAGTACAGTCTTCTTGACTGGGAAGGAGATAAGGAAAATAAACCAAATTACAAGTTACCTGTAATCACAGTGCCCAGTAGACAGGAAGTTAAGGATGCAGAACCCTGTTTCTTTCCTTCTTCCTTCCTTCTCTCTTTCCCTGCCTCAACCATCTGGGCAGAAGTCCTGAAAGTAGCTGGTCCAAAAGATCATAATGAAATCTGCTTTGTACAGCTAGTACTCCAGCATCAGGAAAGGAATGCAAAAGAGTACAGGACAGAATAGATCAGAGACAGAGAAATTTGGCGTTTCTTTGCTGAGCCCACTGCATCTTGGGATTTCTAAGAATAGACTATCCCCGGTCAGCACTGGTCTTCTCTTTCCAGATCAGCAGCTGTAAACTCATATCTAAGTAGTAAAGACCAAAGATTTCTGTAAAGCTTCTTAATTTCCATCCCTCTTAGATTACCATCTCTTATATCTTTCATATGTCTTATATATTTTAGCAGGTACAAACCCACTTCTGTTTTTCACTATCCACTGAGTAGATGTTTGTATATTCCTTTTGTTACTGTTTTAGAATCTCATTTATCTTCAGTAATCAAACCTAGGAACATATTTAAATGTGATGTTCTTAGATGGTAGATTTAGCAATACACATTTTGATTTTTAAAAATAAATTTCTGTCTACTCAATTGTTGTTGATCATTCTACAGTATTTTCCTTCATTTACCTTAGCTTTGTTCCCTACAGATATATGAAAAAGATTGTAGAATAAGTTGATAGAAAGGAAGGAAATATGCCCAGAAGTTTCTAGCACCCAGCAAACCTCACAGAAAGTCTTATCAATTCATTAGTCCTTGTCAGTCATATTGAACAGTCTCATCCATTTCTTACCTAATGGATTTAAAAGTACCTTCCAATTGGGATGATGAATGAAATATATTAAAAAGCTGTCTTTACTCTCCGTTCTTTTAACATCTATGAAGGACCTATAAGCATGTTTACCAAAGCCATTAACTGATACTCATTTTTAATATTTCCCTCTCACAAGGTTTACTTTTCCTTTCTCTCATGAGTTCATTCATATCACACACAAGTACTGACTATCTAACCTGAGGTAAGTGGTAATTTGATGGTGGGCTAGATCTATGAGCAGCCCAGTCTTCTTTCCTCCTAACACTGGTATTTCATTGGGGAGGGGGGAGGGAGATGTTCACACATGTGTAGAGATGAATATAATGAAATCATTATCAGTTACTAGTATTATGAGGGAATAAATAGAAAAATAAAGAGAGAATAACAGGGAATTGGAACAAATAATATAAGATGGGCAAAGAAAGCTCTCTGGTGATTGAGAAATGGGAAAGTATAACTGCAGGTACAAGGGGAGAAAGAGTATCCCAAGTTAAGTGTTCAGGGTATGCAAAGATTCTGAGCTGGGTGATAGCACAATGTATATGTCAGATAGATGAAAAAACACAAGTTGAACTCATTGCTGGTGGCCCAAACTATAATCCTTGCTACTAGGAGCCTGAGATCCAAGGATCGCGGTTTGAAGCCAGCCTAGGCAAGAAAGTTCATGTGACTCTCAGTTCTAATAAAGTACCAAAAAGCCAGACGTGGTCCTATGGCTCACATGGTTAGAGCTGTAGCTTTGAACAAAAGAAGCTCAGGGAAACCCCATGACCAACACACACACACAGACAAGTAGACACTTAGAAATGTAGAAGACTGGACAGTGGACCTCTGAAGCAGTAGAGAGGTATTTGAATTTTATTTCTACAGAGATGTGGGGATGTGGCTCAATGGTAGAGTACAAGACCTGTGTTTGATCCCCAGAACAATGAAAAAACAAAAAAAAATTACTCTAGTGTAGTACACAGCCATTCGTTGGTTGTGAGTGGTGGGGAAGGAAGCTTGGTGACCAGTTTTTTGAAGCGTGGAGGCTCCCCAAGGGAGCTCGCAGTCCAGTGGGTTATACATATATATGTGTATACTTATATATTCAAGATTTGACAATCTGGAGATTAAAATGAAGAGTCTTGCAGAATTTGTGTTGCGTCCTATGACTAGCAACAAGATGTCCTTATTGAAGCGTAAAAAAGAATTAAGGTGTGTTATTTCTGGAGAGGAATTTAATGGGTATATTATCTTGTTGAAAAGGAACCAGTTTCATATCCCTGATAGTTTATTAATGTAATAGCTTTGTAGATTTGGAGAACATTTCTAGAGCTTGTTGGGAAGGGGGAGGAAGTTATTTTAATCACTTGCAGGAACCATTTATAGGCCTGTCATCTTCTCTGTCATGAAGATTATCACTTAATTATAAGATAACATGATTTGCTGTTTAGGTATCAGAGATAAAATTGTGCAGGCTAGGATCAAAGTGGAAATCAATTCTCAAAAGGTCTGGGTACTAGTTAATAAAGTTGGTGCAACTGTATGCCTGTCATCCCAGCCTAAGCTGGAGCATCTATTTTCAAAATAGGATGAATGGAGTTCTCTGGCCTCTAGATCAGATGAGATGGCCTCTATAAATCTAGAATGGATGAGTTGTACAAGTGGGAGATTGTCCAAATAGAAGTCAGTGTGACAGAGGGGTAAGGCCCCAGATTCTCTTCCAAGAACATCTCCTGCCAAAACCCTTACTGACCAACTTTTGTGGGAAGTCAGAATGCAAGAGCTCTATCAGTGGTGTCCACATAGAGTGAAGGGCAAGAAGAGGTGAATGTGTTAGAAGGGACAGCAATCACAGTGCCTTATTTATAATAGGCGCTCACTAAAAATATACTCAACAATGCCAGGCAATAGTGGCTCACACTTGTTATACTTGCTGCTCAGAAGGCTCAGATCTGAGGATGGTGGTTCAAAGCTAGTCTGGCCAGAAAAGCCCATGAGACTCTGGTCTCTAGTCAAGCACCAAAAAGCCATCTGTGGAGCTACAGCTCAAATGAATAAAAAGCACACACATAGGCACCCAGGGAGACACAAAATATTGAATGAATAGTAACAGGTTAAATTCTGTTACTTCAAGCCATTGTTTTCTTAACATCTGCTGTGTCCTAGATGCTGCCAAGGATGGAAGAGTGAAGGAAGCTAATTGCAGTCTTCTGAGAGGGTTTACAATTCTTCCATTTTGAAAGTACTTCACAATTTGGAGAATGAACTTGGTCAAAATACTTTGTGTACCTGAAAACAGAATAATCAACCTTGTTGAGACTGGTGTGGGAAGGGACAGAGTGAGGAAGGAAGTGCCTGATTAAGGTGCATGGCAGGTGTTCCTGGATGTGTCCCCTTGAGAAACCAACTGATGCCAACAAAAACGTGTAAACTTCTTCAGAAGGTGGCTTTCTTGTCCCATTTTCCAAGTAGAGGCCTAATTTATGAGACTTTAAGGGAATTGTCCAAAGTCAGGCAGCTAGTATGAAGGCTGGGTAGTATCAGGTATGAGGGTGGGTAGGGGTGGCTGCAGGTGCTTCATCGACATCTAATTTCCATGGCTTTCTTAAAAGGGCTGAGCTCTTATTTCCACAGAGTGGGTTATTGCACTTTATCTTCCTTCAGATGATGATGGAGGCCATTCAGCACAGAGTATTGTGGATTGTTTTAGCTGTATCTATCCCAGTGTTTCCATAGGAGTACCCAGGGGAATCACCTAAAATTTACTAAAACACCAAATTTTAGGGTTTCTATTGGAACCAATATGTAGGATGAATTGGACTCCACAAGATCTTTGGGGAACAGTTGTGTAGTGTGCCTTACAATGGACTCTGCTTTCATGACTCCATAAAGCTAGACACCTCATTTAACAAATGGATTAAACCAAGACCAGAGAGACTGAATGACAGTATCACAGGCTAGCCAGTACCAAACATAGATGCTCATGTCATAAGGAATAAAATTAATGCCAAATAAAGCTAGTATTTACTAAAGAGTATAACTTCAGAATGTGTGCATGGATCCTAGTCGGCTGGAGTGCTTTTTCGTATGTGTTCTTGCTATGACTAAATATGAATTAGATGACACTTTGATCGGAGCAGATGCATGTGAACACCATGCATTTGATTTAATGCATGCAAGGTAAACCACTGCTCCCACATCTCTAGATCATTTTCAAGGAGGGGAGAGAGAAAGGGGAAGGATAATGAAACTGTTTTGCATTCTTTCACATGAATGTAGACGGAATTTTAAAAATGGGTCCCCCAAGGGTGAGGAAAGTCAGCCATTAGCAAAAACAGAAGACACAGATTTTGTTTTGAAAGGTATGACATTTTGTTAAAGAACCAGCTTTTAGAGCTAGCTCAAAAAATTAGCCTATTACTATGATTGCTAAAGATACCTAGTCTTCACATTGGTTTGGAGTCTCTAGGAGGTACATAATTATTTTTTGGTTTTTGTTTTTTAAATCCTAAATGTACTTGATAAAACCGGGAACTCAGACAAAAGGAATGTATGTTGGGAAAATTGTCCTGTAATGACTATTTCTTAGTGTTTATTGTTCCAGGTAGATCACTCTTGAAATTCACTGATAGATTATAAATTATTTTACCAGCACTTGACTGTGATCTACTTAATCCACTAAACTTAAAGTGGGCACTGGCACTCCTTCATGATTATAGAGATGAAATTGACAAAGGAGGACTTTTTAATGTAGTCACTGAAGCAGATACAGTGATGACAGAGTTTCTCTCCTGATCATTTAAAAACCTATTTCTCAAGACTTTATCTATATTGGTGTTAAAATGTGTTAATTCTTTACTCTTTCAACCTTTGCAAAAGCATATTCTCTACTATGTTGAATGAACCTAAGTATGTGGCACATTTGTCTCTGCATCGCAAAGACTTCCTATATCCTTTCCCTGCAGCTTGTGTTTACTGAGTTTATTTGGTCTCCTAGAGAAAGATCATTCAAAACTGTTATTAAGACAGTGGCTTTGACTTCAGAATGAGTTTGTCTTTAAGGGTAGTTTTCAGCAAATGAGCCAACCATATGTTAAATCAAATTTAACATCCATTATGAAACACTGAATCATACTTTATATCTCAGTAATGATAACAAATGATCACTTATCTCATGCTCTTCTCATTTATACTACTTCTCATCAATCTTGCTAATATTGCAAAGATTTATTAAATGAACAAGTGTCCAACTGTAACTGTTGATATTAATAGCTTCTTTTTATATTTTCGCTCACTGGCTGCTTTTTCCATGCTTGCTTAAGTCCACTTTAATACAGGCTGTAAATGTGGTAGGTCTTTTTTTTTTTAATTTTGAAATGATAACTAAAAGAAATCTAGGAAGTTAGCAATAAAATTATTGTAGTGAAACTCTGCTATTACACTACAACAAGGCATTGGAATTCCTATGTGCTTAACACTGGCAGCAAAATATTTTTTTAAAAGCTAGAGTAAAATATTTGATTTGAAAACTCTGGAAACAATTCAGATCCCTTATGACTTGAAATTGCTGCTCATGCAGCAAAAGATTAAATCACTTGACTAAATTTGTAATTTAATCTGTAAAGTTTAACTAACATTTATTCTTCCTTTCTAAGTGCTTTCTGTTGATGTAAGTTGTAAGAGATTGCTTCTTTTACAGACTTTACTGTGGGTCTTTAGCTTAATGATTTCCAAACCAATGACTTCTCCAATACCCTAGTTTCTAGAAGAAATTTCACATTCCCTCCTACTCTGTTGCTCTATTGATGAGTTCTTAGCTTTCATTTATGTCCCAAATTAAATGTTCTTGGGCACAACTGCTTTTTCCTATAAAATTGTATCTTAGATTTAAAACCCGAACATACTCCTGTTGGCAGACTCTTCTTACCTAACCCCTAGATTGCTACCTGGTTGTGTAGTAAGATAATCATCTTTGCTATAGGTTACATCCCTTGTTCCTGGAAAAACAAGATTTCTGTTCTTAGCTGTATCTCATAAACACAAATGTTATCAAAGGCAAGGATTTGATGCAATTGTATGTTCCATATTCCTTATGGTTCTTTCTTTACATCATACAGCACATAGATAATGATGTTACAAGCAAAACTTCTTAATAAATGGCAGACATCACACACACATAATACGTTATTTTTATTACAAGAATAATAAATAGTAAAAGCGACCATTTACCGAATTCTTTACTTGTTGAGTGATTTTATGTGTATTACTTCTAATTTTTGTACCAACCCTCAAAGGAGGGGAATGATTTCTGCTCAAAGTGAATGCATCTTTTTCTAAAGTAATTAACAGTACAATTCAGCTGAAAATTATGTGCTGCTTTGTTACATCTCTTTCATTATCTCAAACTGTTAAAGTATTTTTTTTAGTTGCAGTCTTTATTAAAGAAAAAACCCTTAGTGATTATTTTCCCTTTAGTTTCTCCCCTCAAAATTTAAGGTTTTTCATTTTTTGTGTGTTTTCTCAATATGTAGGAAAGTAGCTATGTGAATCGTGGTTTGATTGTATAGGGCAGAATAAAACCAAATCTTTAGAATGTTTTTTTGATGATGGTACCAAAAATCTGACCAAATTTTGAATTTGAGGGTTAGGGTTGAGAACTTAGAGGCAAAGACTGATTTGAGTCTGAATTTGGAGTATGAAGGAAGGGAAACTTAGAGAAGAATGTAATGACAATCACAGAATTGATTTCAGAGTTGTAGGACTGAGAATAGGAGACAGCACTGTGACTTCCAGTTGGAAGATTGGCCTAGGGGTTAATGTTCTTTATTGGGAAAGAAGTAATCTGGGTGAAATGAAGCTATGAAGCTATGAAGGGATCTCCCTTATTTATTCTATTGATCTCTTGGTAGGTGAGAGGTGGGCTAGCATGGAGAACAGAATGTCTTACTGTAAAGTTATCCTACTCAATGTCTCTTGGTCTCAGATGGCTGATCTATAAAGAGTACATATTGCTCATCTTCAGTGCATTGTAGAATATATGTATTTTTTAATGAATATAAAATGTTTAGAATAGTGGTAGGTCTAGAAATCAGGGTCTCTAATTTTCATTGTTTTGTGATAAATTATATTAATAGATATTCTTATAGAATTAGGATTCTATTAGCAGCTATATATAGTGCACATGTTATATACTTTATTAGGACTAACATGTAACAGATGACTGTTCTGGGTAATGTTAGTCATAAGCGCTTTGCTTTATAAACTTGATTGCTGAAGCTAGCCAATTGTTACAGGGTTAGTTAAAATTGTCCCCTTCTTATAGTTCAATGCAATAATGGTAAGATCAGTGCTAAAATTGTTTTTAATGAAACTACAGAGCAATTGTATAGTGCATTAATTATCCTTTGAGGGTTTCTGCAGTTTAGGTAAAGAATTACACACTTAGCAATCTCCTAAAAATTGGGAAGAAGGCTTTCAAAAACTCATGAAGCAATGTAAAACTTAAGGCAAAATTTGGGAAATGCTCTGTGGAAACTGATACACTGTAAAGTTTGTTCATTGCTATATCAATAAATGACAAAAATCACCTAGTCAAGATATAATGAAAATAACAATTAGTGGCCATCCTTTTTCATCCTTCAAAAGACAGGATGAGTACTTGTCTTGAAACTCATTAGTTACAAAAGCTTGGCTTCGTGCTGAAAATGGCGTTAAATCTTCCAAAATAGGCTGTTCAACTACTTCCTTTTAAAAATGCTATTTTAGATGTTTCCCATTTGAGTCACAATTAAACTTGTATTCTCCACCCTACAGTAAATTTTTATAATCCAGTGTTCACTTCTGTCATATTCTTAATCAAACAGGAAATTGCTTCCCTGAGTTTGGCCAAGATGGGGAAGGAGGATTGTGCATCATCAGCATAATATTATGTATAATTACGCCATCCATGGTGGATAAAAATAATGCAGGTGCCCAGTATGAGACTAAGGATTTCAGTTCCATGAGGTTTTATTTACAGCATTTTTTAACCTGTGGTGACCCTTTTTCAGAGTTAGTTCTGGCTTTCTGAGTGAAAGATTCCATGCACACCAAATGTCTACTCTGCAAGAGCTGTGCTGAGATTGGTGGGGAAGAGTTAGATGATTAAGTGCTGTTTCCATGCTTGTGGCCTAATTGGGTGGCAGACAAGCTGGCTGGAGATGGGACTCTGCCATATCCCACGCCGGCTGTGCCCCCATGCCCGGAAATTTTAACCACGAGAAAGTAGTAAAAATGCAATAAGCCTCAGATATGTTGATTGAACTGATGTAACCGGGGAAGACGCAGCTGATGACTCTGAGACTGGAAAGAAGAGGAAGTAGAAATTTCAGAAGATCCTAAATACCATTTTGGGTGCTTTGGACTTGGCTTTTGAAAGCACGGGGGAGCCAGCAGAGGATTGGGGAAAGTGATAGGCTCAAATATGTGTTCCATGAAGATAAATGTGGCAACTTTGTGGATTTGATTAGTGCTTCAGTCCAGGGACAGTTGAAGCTATAGAACCGGGAGGAGTAAAAATAGCTGAAAAGATAGAAATGGAAACGCCAGTACTCTGTAGGGATTAGATGCTGACAGCAGGAGGATGGTATGTTTATTTCTGAGTTTCCAGCCCAAATGAGCCTTGATTTCCTTATCTGAGATACTGGTTGTACATCATAGAAACACTAAGTTAATGGACAGAAATCTTGGTTTCAAAAATTGATCTATAAGCTGGGCACAGATAACTACTGCCTGTAATCCTAGCTACTCTCAGAAGTCTGAGATCTGAGGATCATGCCTCAAAGTCAGCAGGGGCACGAAAGTCTTTGAGACTCTCATCTCTAATTAACCATCAAGAAATAGAACTGGAACAGTGGTTTAAGTGGTAGAGCACTAGGCTTTAGCCAAAAGCTTAGGGACAGCACTCAGTCCCTGAGTTCAAGCGAAGGCTGGAACATCCACATAAAAATCCATATGTAACAGACAGACAGTCAGACAGACAGACAGACAGACAGACAGACAGACAGACAGACAGACAGACACACACACACACACACACACACACACACACCACCTCCTCCTTGATGCTGCTGCTTTAATTTTGTACTACTTTGTAAAAAGAAATAGTCACTGTATTAAACACATACAGATTCCCCCCAAATCTATAGTTTGAATTTCCACAACCTACAGTCTATATAGATTATAGTCTAAACTTACTAAATGATGTTATAGAAATAAGTTTTAAATAACTTTAATTACAATACATAGTTATTACTGTCTTACCTTATTACTAATAGTGAACTCTTATTTCATTAAAAAAGTTAAAATTTATTGTGGGCATATAAAATGTGCCTATAACGGTAAATGTTTTTACCTATTAAGATGTATAGGTGAAAATGTGCATCTACTGTTTTTTTCTTAATGAATCCATTGAAATTGAGTAATAATTGTTGTATTATATTGATGTCATAGGATACATCTGTATTTACTCCTACTAAAAATGAGAAAATAGCCATCTTAAAATTGAGATACACCAATGACCTTGCAGTTCCTAATAGTTACTGAATTGTACTTCATTGAACAGTCAGATAACTGTAACAGGTGCATACTTTCTCACTGTTAGAATTCAATCCTTATCTCTTTTTGTCCATTGGTTTACTGTAAAACCTTGAGAAAAAACATTTTACTTTTGACTAGATGAAAGATTCTCAAGTACTTTGGAAAAGGTACTGTGGAAGTCCTTGACAAATTTCTGCCTTTCTTATGTCATTCACCTCATAACATATACCAGCCTTCCAACTAATATAGAAGATGAGCAAAAAAGGGTTACCTATAATTGAATTTAAGTTATTTTTTTTGAAAAAGGAAATGATCCAACTTGGTTTTGTATTCACAATACTGTGATGTTCATTGAAAAGATACAACAGAGTATCACCCTTGTCTTGTCTTTGCCTCTCTTTAAAAATTAATTTACTTTGTTGTTATTACAGAGGTGATGTACAGAGGGATTGCAATGACGTGAGTCAGGTAATGAGTACATTTCCTGTTGTATAGAGTCTTCTGTTCCCTCATTCTCACCTAATCCCTCCCATTTGTCTCCACCCATGAGTTGTATAGTTCACTGTCATCAGTGCCCATGAGCTCCACTGCTGTACTTTTTTACCCTTTATCCCTCAAGTTCTGTGCCCTCCTCTCACCCTCCTGAAGATGTATACCAGACAGAAAGAAGACAGAATCATTAGAAACTGAAAAAAAGTCTTTGGTTCTCTTGAGTCATCAGCTTTTTCAGGGACTGGAGCCCAGAATCCCATTCTTTTAAAACAAGCTCCACAGGTGATCCCAATGAATCATCAGCACATCTTTCCCTTGGTATCTCACAGGACCCTGGCAATCTCTCCGGGAAGCCACATGGATGGGCCAATGACCCTGTAGTTAGGGGATTTCCTCTTTGAGCAGCCGTCTTCATGGATGGTCACTGCAGTTCTACATCTTCTCAGCCCCCATCATCCATGTTGAGCCATTTTTTAAAAAATGGAATTGGCTCATCTGAATTCTCTGAGTGTCTTTTGTTGCTGTTGTCTGAACCCTAGCATTGAGAAACGGTTGTTTCTTCATCATTTGCTTTGTTCCAGTTTTTTTTAATACAAGCATAGGCACAACTTAGCTATAATTCACAATTTTCCCAATTAACCATAGCCTGCTCCTGAATTCTTAAGAACATAAAAAATGTAATTATCTAGGTGATAAAGTTTCTTTTTTTATTCTTCAGACGAGCAGTAATGGACTTTGGGTCTGTCTGGATTTAATGTCAACATTATAGAATAAGAATGCTGATCACTGACACAGGAGTAAAAGTAAAAAATGTTCAAACCTTCTTTCTTGTACAAAATTATATGCTAAGTTTCAAATGGGAAGAGGTACTTTGAACTTCCAGTCTCTATTAGTTTATACTCTTTTCTAACCTCTTCTATTTATCTCATTTGTTTATCCTTTAATACAGACATTTTAAATGTTTCTGGCCCCTAGGGTTCTCAGGCCTATAAAGAAATAATCATTTCCTTCTGGACCTCAAACCCTCTACTGGAAATCTTATCATCCATTTAGCTCCATGCATATTAAAATTTAGCAATTAATTATCTCTAGTTCTAATCCAGTAAGCCTGTGCAATTAACATCTGGGATTCAGTTCATCTTTTTGCTGACTTTCTAATTTAAGGATTGGGACATAGTGGATCTCCCTAGAAGACATATTTAGCAAAGATTATTTCCTATATTTAGATTTCTGTTTCTTTTTTAACCCATGGTGCATTTGTGCAATATTTTCTTAACAGCTTCCTTGACTTTTTTTTCTCCTAGAAGACTGTTATTAGTAAATACTGTAAAATTAGAAGGTGAATTTAGTTGAGTCCTTTAATTTTTTTGGATTTATTAAAATCATTATTATGAAAGAATTACCAGAGCAGAAAACAATTTTCTGGCAGATAAATAGTTTTTAGGATCATGGTGGGATTTTCATTGCTTTGCCCTTTCTTCTTGGCTAACCTTCCCTGTTAAATGACTTGAGAATCAGAGACACTTTATTTCACTCTTAGAGAATAGAATAACAAACTACAGATACCAAAGAAAAGCATTTTTTTTAAGCTTTAATTTGAAGTATATTGCAGTGAGTTCTCCTTGATGCACTCAGAAGAGTGATTGCCTCACTCCTAGGTAAACAGTATGTTCAGGAGGCTGAGAAAGAAGGGAAGTGCAAAAATTGGTATAGACCTACTAGAAACAAGAGGTACTGAAGATGGGCACTGTGGTCAAGGCCAGTGTTGAGAACACTTTGTCCTGGCATTCCAGAAGATGGAGCTTCATCCTTATTATTCTTAGAGACATTGTCTTGATATTTAAATACAATATAATGCTCATGCATTTTGTTTCTCTTTCCACTGTCTTTATTGAAACCTTCATACCAGTAAGTGACTCTATTCCCAGGAGATTCTTTAATGTCAGGATTCTATCTTTGTGTTAATAACTTCTTCCTCTTTGTCACAGTCGCTTATCATTGTATATTGCTCCATGGTAAATGTCAACAGGTTTAATACATCTAGGCAAAGAGTGTTGACAGTCACTGAATTGCAAAAAAAAAAAAAAATTAGCTCCAATCTATTGTAAAGTATTGAAAATGCAGAAAACTGAGGAAGAGAAAACAAGTGAACATTAATTCTGTTTCTCAGGTTGAAATGTTAACATTGGTGTCAGTTTCCCATCAGTGATGTATTAATCTCTGAATACAGACATATATGCTTTTGTGTATTTACAAAATTTATACAGACTCAAATTTGCACATTTTGTGTTCTTTTTTACTATTGACATTTTTACTTTATTAATTACAAAATCTTGATTTCTTAATTTTTTTTTCAAATACTGGTCTTTATATATTAAAACTCTGCTGTAATATTTTTCTATTTTTGAAGTTTTATGCAAAATGGTGACAAATGTCTTAATAACTACATTTTGTTTAGATCTTTGATAACTATATTGGCATAAATATGAGAAGACTAAGAATAAATATTTTGATAGAGATGCCAATTTGCCCCTAGTAATTGTGTATATATGTGTCTTTTTGATAGTCTCTGAAGATTTTTATTGAAAACTTAGTCTATTTTTAAAATAAACAAGCCATTTCATTATTTAAAGTTATAGTTAATTGAACAAAATTATTGATACAGAATATATTGAAGTTAAATATTTTAGTATTGTATTTGTCCATTTATATTTTATAAACTACTAGTTTTGTTCTGGTTTTCTGATGAACATTCAGTATCTTATGTATGTTTTATCTAAATATGTTATCTTTTATTTGTATTATGTTTTACTCATATGGTTTTTTAACCTACTTTATTGATAATAATTTGGGAAACCTGCAATCTTTAATTTTATGTAGTGATATGTATAATTTTTACCTTCCTCATTTTTTTGGGGGGGGGGTCCGGTCGTGGGGCCTGAACTCTGGGCCTGGGTGCTGTCCCTCAGCTCTTCAGCTCAAGGCTAGCACTCTACCACTGGAGCCACAGCGCCACTTCCGGCTTTTTTTTGCTTATGTGGTGCTGAGGAATCGAACCCAGGGCCTCAGGCATGCAAGGCAAGCACTCTACCACTGAGCCACCTTCCCAGCCCCTACCTTCCTCATTTTGTTTAATGTCTTTAACTTAAAGCTATAGTCCCATCCATATAGTCAATTTTCCTTCTAATTATAATATGGCTCCATTTCTTCTCATATTTTATTAATAAGTATGTGATTTCTTTTAAGACTTGATGTGAGGAAGTAATATAGCTTATTTTTCCTAAATAATTAGACAGTGTGACTAGCCCTATTTGTAGAACAGATCTTTTTTTCTTCTTAAAGATTTGTCATAGCTGCGTGCCCATGGGTCATGCCTGTAATCCTAGCTACTCAGGAGGCTGAGATCTGAGGATGATGGTTCAGCCCTGGCAGGAAAGTCCATAAGACTCCAATAAACCACTCAGAAAACCTGAAGTGGTGCTGTAGCTCAGGTGGTAGAGCGCTAGCCTTGAGCTGAATAGCTGAGGGACAGCACCCAGGCCCAGAGTTCAAGCCCCATGACTGATAAAAAAACAAATGTCATGCAAACCTTTATCAATTGGAGTCTTTTATATGAAAATGGTCCTAAATGTCTGTAATTTATGATGGGTTATGCCCTGATAAACCTATTGGAAGTTGGAAAACACTGTTCGTTGAATATATCCAACATATCAAACATCACAGCTTTGCTTTCTTTGAGATTTTGATTTTCATACTTTTGAGTGAAATGGTTATATTAAATGATAATTCTATTTTCATTTTTTAAAAAATATGATACCATAGTCCTTTTCTTATAAAATATTCTTAATCTTCATCTGTAATTAGAGTTTCTTCGGTCCAAGGACTCTGATTTATGATAGGCTAATTGTTGGATCCAGTGACTGGCACACAGTATTAGGAAACCCTGAATCTCAAAGACTCTGCCAGTTAATAGATTAGCTGTATATGCTTGTACATACATTGAACATCTTTTACTTTTTATAGCATTTTTATATGAATTGCTATACTGGCCTAACTGGATGGAACAGGACCATAGTGGCAATGTTTATATAGTTTGTGGCTTATAGGTCATTTATGCAGTCAACAATTTATGGAATGTCTAATGATTCTAAATTGTCTAAAGTAATAATATAGTTTTATGATAACAGTGCCTCACATTGTTACAAGAACTGGATCAAACAGAATGAAAAGTGAAAAGGAGAGACAGGATCCTTACCATTGTAGAGTTTATATCATGATAATGTAAAGGAGAGATTAGGCAATCTAAGAGATCAAGAAAATGCGATACACACACACACACACACACACACACACACACTCTCTCTCACACACACTGGAATTCTGGGCCTCCATCAGGAAAAAAAAATGACATCACCCCATTTGTAAGGACATTGAAAGACTTGGAGAAAAAAATCATATTAAGCAAAATAAGCCAGACTCAAAGAAACATAGGCTCCATGGTTTCCCTCCATGATTTGGAAACAATTGGGTAAGATGATTGCAGAGTCTCTTAAGGATGTGGGACAGATAATTAATGGGACAAGAGGAGAGGCTAGTTAAGATTGGGTAATCAGGAAAGGCCTCTGTAATTCAGTGATATGTGTGCAGAGACCCAGTAGGAGACCCTGTGCTTAATTCTCTGCTGGTGTGCTATTAGACAAATAGTATTGGTTCCATTAATATGCCAGTCAGCTCATTTATAGCATTTCTTGTCCATTGTTATTGAGACTTGAGTTGACAACTGGCTGAAAACGGCTCCATAAAATGAAAAGAAGTCCTTTTATTGTATAAATGAAGGAAGAGTTTTCCCTGTTGGTACACTGTATCAGAGTTTCTAGCAGCTTTTATTGCTGTTGGACTGTGTTATACCCCTGTGTCAGACTCGCCCTGAGAAGCTTTTATTTTTGGATACTATAGACAGATTTATACAATTTCTATTCTGCCCTCATTCAGGTTAGAGTTATTGGGAACTAAAAGCAAAAAAAAAAAAAAATTCAAGTTCTCTTTGAACCAGCTTCCAGAAGCAGAAATGGATTTTCCAATTAGATGTGTTTGTGTGATGTTTGGGCGGTGATGGGGAAGCGAAAGCATCTCTCAGGTCCCCTTTTGCTGTTGGTGCTGGTGAGCAAGGGCATGGAGATGTTAGGGCTCCCAAAGTCACCATGCTGTATGAATTCTCCAGCACTCTATTTTGATAACAATAGTTGAAGTGGCTGGTAGATTGGCAGCCAGTCTCTGATTTGGTTTCCTGAACTCTGGACCACAGCCACCAAACACATTCTCATTTCCTGCATATAAAGGCAATTGTAATGGTTGCAGGATTTTAGTTTTGTTATAGCTCTCAGATGGTATCAGAGGAGATAGTTTATTGAAATCTCTAGAGATTAAGCAACAGTGCGTCTGGGCATCATTTCTGGCGCTCAGCCTTGAACCTGTTTCTTCATTCTTTCCTGTGATTTTTCTTTTGAAAATATCAACTTTATATTCAATCCTTCTTCCTTAAAAGGACTTCACTAGGTTCTGATTTTTGTACCTGAAACTAACTGATAGACTAATGCTTCTTTAAAGTAAAGAGAAAGAATCCTATTCTTAATGAATTCATTGAAATACTTATATTATTATATGAGACAATGATTTCTTTTGTTGGTAAGCCAGTTTTAAATAGAATATTTTATATTTTACAACTGAAACCATTTTTAAGAGATGGTGATGTGAGAAATGAGAAAGCTTGAACAGGAAATGGCTGAGGGGGAAGGTGTTTCGGTACAGAACTGGACAATGTTTAATTTGAGATGTCTCTTACTTGTCAAGGTAGAGATGCCTCAGAGATTCTTGACTTGTATAAGTTAAAAAAAAGCAAACACACACAAAAAAACCTCATACAAAGCTGAAGATATAAAGCTGAAGGAATAAAAGAGCTGGAGAGAAGCCACTTTAAGACAAATATCTTCAGTGGGTAGTTTTGGCAGAATTTAGCCTTGAAGTTAAATCTATGTTCTTTTAGACAAAGGCAATGAAAAAAGTCTTAATGGAGAACTACTAGTAGTGCTTCAAATATAGATTTGTGCAAAGCATAATATAAAGAAAGGTGTTCTAGTGTCTGCACTGAAGGAAAGGCTAGATGTATCACTTAGCCACAGTGCTTGATAAAACAGGAGAGATGTCATGGTCTTTCCAGGGACCACACAAGTCTGCTTTAGAGAGATGCCACCGCCAACTTTCAGTTTTGCGCCTTATACCCCCAGTTGGAAAACATTTGCTCATTTTATTAGAAGGCCATTTCTCTCTTGTCTCTACTTTTTTTCTAGATATATTCTGGGCTGTTACCTATACTTACATGTTCTGTTTCTAAGTAAATTGTTCAGATACTGACTATTTAACTATTGGGAAAAATCAATAGGCAAGTGACATTCTTTGAGGGAGAAGCAATTTATTTTATTTGTTTTTCTTTCCCCTCTTTGGCATGTCAGACCAAATTTGATAAAGCAGCGTAATTTACTCCTGTCAACTATGACAATGTGGATGCATTAGTTACTACTTCTGAATTCTCTTCTAGGTGCTAGTAATTGCTCTGTGGGGTAGGCCTGGAGTAGAAGAACACTTAGCAAGGATTAGTTAAGGTATGTCATAATACAGATGGAGCTAGAGATTTTGTTAAGTCAGTTTAGACACAAATTGTAAAGTACTAACTCAACTTGTAAAGTACTAATTAGCCTAGAGCCACATTCTAAATCATTTATACTTCAAGCTGCCTCCTGAAATCAGGTGACTAGGTATCATTGAGAACAGAGATAAAAATAAAACACCAATTTAAATATTTGTATGTATTCTTCATATGATGCCCCTATTTTTAAGAGTATTCTATTCTATAGATCTAGAAACTGAGGCTCAGAAAGGCGAATAAACTCATCTATGAAGACACTGTTATCAAAAGCATACAGTACAATTTGAGCCCAAGTCAACATGGTCTGTAACTCATCTTCTTTTCACCTCTAAACCACTGACAAAGGTGTCTGTCTAGTGATCTTTGGATTCTCTTAAGAAGAATTTCCTGGTTCCCTTAATCATTCCTTTGAGACAGTTTATACTGAGAAGGAAGTATAATGTTATATAGTGACACAAGAAATGTGAACATCATTTAGTACATCTGTGTTCCAAGGAAGAACTTTACCAGACAATGAAAAGAGATTGTGATTTATTATTCCCTCTCCCAAAATAGTTTAACACAAGCAATTTATGTGTTCTTAAACTTGTGTTGTCATTCTATGGGGGCAGCCCCAACACCCTCCATTTATTGGAAGGAACAGTAAGAATAAGAAGATTGTCCTTGGGACAAGGTTTTGTTCTTTTTTCTTTTTTTTTTTTTATAGTCATGGTTCTGGATCACTTTTGTCCTGAGTTGTGTGAATCATTGAATATGTGGGATCAAAGCCTATCAAATGTCTTTTACCATTACTAGTGGTTTTTCTAGAAGCCCAGTCAACACAGTCAGCTGAAAATGCAAATATGGGCAATTACTACCTTATTTAAAGAAAATGGGGTAAGTACAGGAAATAGATTGTGGAGTTGCTTCTGGCAATTTCTGTGAGTTAGCAGCCAACTGCAAGAAGGCAGAGAGGGAGGAGTGGCAGATGAAACTCCTTAAAGAAGCTCTTCAGTTGCAGAAAGGTCAGATTTATGCAGAGAGCCAGCAGGTGATGCATCTAGGACCCTTGAGTTCCATTTTCACTTTTTCTTCTGGCTAACTCTCAATGCCACAGGAAGCTTGTGTACACACATGCTACTTTCTGCAGCATTTAAGAAAACCATTAGCTGCTTGCTTCTGTTATTCTCATAATGTGTATTCAGCCTAGTTCTCCTTTTTTGCTTTCCTAGACCTGCTGGGATTTGAAGACCTTCTGAGTAGAAATCCAAAGGACTGTAATTCTCCCCATTATTTGGCTCAAGAAATCTCCCTATTTATTTTCTTTATTTCCTGAGACTCACTTACTGAGTCAAAAATGGGGCAAGATTTCACTTTTGGAATGATGTTTTATGAAGTTTAATGCCCTCTGAGATGCATGAGATAACTGGAAAAGTTCAAATGTAGACTCCATGTATGAATGACATTAACTGAAGAGTTAAAGTTTCTTCCCTGTCTCTTACCCTGATCTTAGAAACTCAGGCCCATTTCTAATATATGAACTGGGTGTGGGGGTTGGGGGGGAGAAGAACCTTGTGGCTAAAGCATTGTTTCTGTTACTGCTTTCATCTCCCTTTTTTACTGCAGCTACTAGAGAATGAGCAGTTCGTGAGGCAGCTTAGAGAACAGCTCAGGTAATTGTAAGAGAGAGAAGTATTATTTGATGGTAGATCTGCACAGAATCCATGAGTAATTGAACACACAAAGCTGGGAAAATAGAAGGAAATGAGGCAGTTTTGAAGGCCAAGAAATCTGAAGAGCAACAGCTAATATGAATGGGATCAGTTTCAGCCAGGAGACCTACATGTCTTAAATTCTGGTAGGGAACAGGGAAGTTTCTTGCTAGCAGTAAGGAGATAGACCCTTCTCAGCCAACTGACAGTCCACACAATAATTATTCTGACAAAATAGAGCAGAGTGTTGAGTATTGGATAGGCAGGCAATAAAATAAAAACGCACAGAACAAATTGTCAGGGACTTAATGATGATGATAATGATGATGATTACTTTTGTTTTGCTGAGTATAAACATTTATTTATTTATTTATTTATTTATTTACTTTTGGGTCAGTCATGGGGCTTAAACTCTGGGCTTGGGTGATATCTGTGCACCCTTCAACTGGTGGTTAATTGGAGAGAAGAGTCTCATGGACTTTCCTGCCCAGGCTGGCTTTGAACCATGATCCTCAGATCTCAGCCTCCTGAGTAACTAGGATTACAGGCATGAGCAACCAGTGTCCAGTAACTTTAATTTTTTAATATGTATTTTTTATTGTAAAGATGCTGTACAGAGGGGTTACAGTTACATGAGTAAGGTAATGAGTACATTTCCTATCGAGCATTGTTACCCCCTCTGTTTTTCCCCTACCATCCGTTCACTCCCCACCTCCCCAACTCCTCCCTCCCCCCTACCCCAAGTTCTGAAGTTTGTTTTTAACATAGTGTCTTGTACATCTCACTGTACAATGGATCAACTTTTGAGCTCTCATTCATTTGTTTGTAGTTTTTCCTGCTGAAGATTGAAACCAGAACCTTTTGAACTGATTTTCTGTGAAGTTCCTAAGCATGACTTCTTTAAATACAGAGAGGCTTAAATTGTGTCCTATATGCCTAGTCAATTCAAAGCAACCTGCCCCCCAAACAACACAAGTGAAGAGCTACTACCTTATTATAGAAACAAACTCCAAGTAGAATGGCTTCAGAGCTTTTAACTAACTTCACTGGCATGATGCTTATGGTTACAGGCAAAACAAAGGCCTCCAAATCCATAAAACTATATTAAGATTAAAGTTACCAGACAGTTGAAGTAATCAAACTAGTACGTGTATGAAGATACAAGCTTGGCAGAAAATTTGATAGGGGTTTTTGGCTGCTTGGAAAGTCTTTTCTGAACTTCCTCAGAGCAGAATAGATTTCTTTTTTCAAATTAAGTGATTGAAATTGATGTGCCTACTCAGATAGCTATGGCCTTCACAAAACAAACTGAAATTGTCAACATCATTCTTCCTACTAGTAATGAAAGGTTACATTGAAAACCTATCTCCATATGTGCAGTCTGTTTTAATCTTCTATTGATAGGTTCCTTTGATAAGAGTATGAACTGTACATCTGTATTTTTATCTGTAAGGAAATGTATCTATGACAAGATAGTTTACTGTTAAAATCTATTTACGTGTTTGTGCCCTGCATATATAAACAGATTCAATCATCACAATGAAATAAGTTTAAAAAAAAAAACAGTGTTAAGACTTTTAAAGGTCAAAAGGCCTCAGTACTGACACACAACAAATAAAATAAAAAGCAAAATTATGGATAGAGTCATTAACTATAAAACTAATGTGTGAACTATCACTGATCTCTCTTAGTTATATTTAGGCAGTGGACAAACCTATAACTTAAAAATCCTTTCATTTCCTTCTATAAGAATACATTTTTCATGAGAAAGTTTTGCATTTCTTAAAGGGTTCAAATAATATATGCCAATAAGAAATGTAAAAGTAAAAAAATAATACAGTTTGTTTTAATTTAGATCCAAAGAGGACTACATCGCTATGGTTGGAGTCTTTTAGTGATCTTTAGTGCCTTAAGGTAGGGAGTTTGCTGCCTGATACCAGTGTTGTTGCTTTTGGATTCATTCCTAGATTCAACAGATCCTACAGGGGAGGAGGGGGGAGTTGGGTTGCCTCATGCACCCTTAGAACAGTAAATAGGATTGAAAATCTTGTATCTACTGGGCAGCATCAGGGTCTTCAACTGGACAACAGGAGTTCATTTTATTTCTTACCAGTTTCTGTAAAAATCCATCCCTCACTACTAATTTCACAATCCCTTTTTCTGTTTCTTCTTGCAATATAATTTCCAGTGTTTGTAGAGCAAAGAAAACAAAACAAAACAAAAAAACAAAGAAAACACATTTCCTTTGGGGCTCTCAACTGAAAACATCCATGTTTATCATTTTATAAATTTGGAGTTGGAAATGTGGGTGGGAAAGCTGCTGATTCTCACATTTTTGTCGTGCTAACATATTTAATTATATATGACAGTGCAGAGAAAGTCAGCTCAGGGGAGAGCTAATTAAGAGATATTTCTTTATAGGTTCCATTGAGTAGTAAAGCCCAGCTTTGGAACCTCATATTCTTTTGCGTTTCATTCCAGTTGCTCAAGAAGGCAGTAAAAAAGTAGAGAAGTTTCAAATATCTCAATTTGAAGATTTAAAACACACACAAAAATGATATTACTGTGTGTGAAATTATTGAGTTGTTCTTTTGTGTCACATATGTTTATATGCGTTTATTTCTAAGTACTGTAAAATAACAGTTAAGCCTTCTCATCTGTAAAACATTAATGAAGTTTAAGGTAGACCAATGACCCTGCACTCAGAACCGAGAATGGTCAGGAAGTTAATAAAAAATTAAAAAAAATTAAATAGTCCCCTCCATATGTGAGTCCTTGTCCTGGAGAGTTTTAATGCCCAATCAGCAAGGTCAGGGTAGGTTCAGAGGAAACAGAACTAGGTGTATTTCTAATTAAAATCTGTGCTACTGTATTGTACAGTGTGAAGTGCAAAGAACAGTCACCCATCAGATCTTGAAGCACAAATTAGACTTGATTGAGCTATTTCATTGTTTTTATTTTACTTTAAGATATAGAGAATAATAAGCTTTTTAAGAGAGAATATTGAACAACCTTCTTTGATCTTGAATTTATCAGGCTAGAGCTGATAGCATTTAAAATATTCCCTTTTCCTGGAAAGGAGCTTCAGTTTACCTTGTGACTGAGTGTAATGGATTCTTTGTGAATTAAGTTGTTGAACTTGTACTCAGTGTTGATGAGTAGTTCCTTTGGTTTTCATTGAAGATTTTTAAAAAGTTAGAGTTTATCTGGCATAAAGAGATCTCTTTGTTATCACATTCTCAAAGATTATTAATTGGCTTTTGCTTTATTTAGTTGCTCTTCATTGCCATCTGCAACTATTCTTTTAATATGATGATTAACTATCTTGTAATTCTCAAAGGTATATTATGCTGTATTTTTCCTTTCTTCCTTTCTCCTTCTTTTTATTCCTCCCTTCCTGCCTCTGTCTCCTTGTTTCTGTGTTAGTAGATGATTGTAAGAAAGGAAGAAAGAAAGGAAGAAAGACAGGAAGAAAGAAAGAGAGAGAGAGAGAAAGGAAAGAAAGAAAGAAAGAAAGAAAGAAAGAAAGAAAGAAAGAAAGAAAGAAAGAAAGAAAGAAAGAAAGAAAAAAAAGAAAGAAAGAAAGAAAGAGAAAGAAGGAAGGAAGGAAGGAAGGAAGGAAGGTCATCATAAGGTGGCTTTCTTATGGTTACATGATCATTCATGTAAAAAAAAATTGAAAAGTGATCTTTGGTATTGTACTATTAGATTTTTTTTCTCCCTGAAAAATGATTTCTGATTCTTGGGACTTATAGCAGTATTTGAAAAGAGCATACTTTTCTCACTCCACACAAAACCCTGACCTCATTTAGGGACCAAGGGACTCAACTTTGAAGCAGAAATGTGAGCACAAATCTGATAGATGGTCCATTTATGCCCTCACATAGAAATCACTTCCTTTGCCTCGGAAGTGTCCGTAAGGCAGGAAACCAGATATACCTTCCAACTCAGCAAATGATCTGCTTTTCAGAAATGCTTCTGTAGTCAAGTAAAAATATATCTATCAAGCATAGAAACAGAGCCATCTCTTTTCATATGATACTGGGGGAAACTAGGAGGAGAGATTTACCTAGAAAGGAAAAGGTTGGGCAGACAAAGGGACCCATACTAGGGAAGGAAGTAGGTTGCATTAACCTTTTTTGTGTGTGAAAGAAAAATGGAAACATACACTTCATAATTTTCCTGCCATACACATGTATGGTATTGATTATTATATGTGCTCAGAAAGAACAACATTTTTGCAGAATTGTTTGACTTTTGATAGTTTCCCCAGTGGATTGCCTTCACAAATGCTTGGCATCTCTACGCAGTTAAATGTAGCCTTGACTATCATTGTGATTTTATTTAACACCTTGGTATGTAGGTGTGTTATTAACCTCACTCCCTTTTATTTTTAAAATTACCCTGCACATCTTCTTCATTTCATTCTCCCTTGAATCTTGTGATGATGAAGCTAGTAATGATGGTATTTAGGAACCAAAGAATGGAAAGGAAATGAAGCTTTGAGATGGAGTGTTACTGACATGGTGACCTTTATTGCTAAGAAAGGCACAATAGCACATGATCGGTGATTTTTTTTAAAGTTCATATTCATTTTACATTAGTGTTCTAAAATAGCTTAGTAAATATGTCATGAGCTTTGGGTTCAGTGATTCATACCCTGTGTCTTTGTGAGGACTTGGTGTATTGCCGAAGTATCTCGAGGCTGGCTTAGAAAACCAGAAAAATGAAAGCTGGCATCATTTCAGACTTAATGTCTCCATAGGGGTAGAAATGAAAGGGGAAAATTCTGGTTTATTCATGGTGTCACATTTCTTTCCTCTCATGTATCAATTGAAATCCATCGCTGTCATACTTGTAACCTCTCAGACTTTTGCACGAATGGTCTGCCACGTTATGTGCTTATTTAAGCAGGCTTTGCTACTGCCCGGTTAGAAATTTTCAGCTCTATCCCACATGAAGCCAAATGATTGAAATTTGACAGATGTTCCATATATGATACTAAAATTGAACGAACTTGCTTGCCTATCAATTTATTGAATGCCAGGTAGGGTACAGCAGATAGAACTATGATTTAGCCATGGTTCATGCACTTCTAAAGTTCAGTGAAAGGTAAGTGTTTTAACAAATCATTGCTTTGTTTCAATTTTGCCTTGGGACATTCAAAGTAACAGCTAACCTGAGGCTTGAGCAGAGTTGGACTTGAGTAGCTTAAAGGAGAATGTTGTCCTAGCAAGAAGTAATAGCTGGTATAAAATTTCAGAGACAAGGAGTAGCCGCTTGTTTTTACAGAAGCCAGCAGCTCAAGGTTCCATGTGTAACTGGTCCAAGGGAAAGAGCACTGTTTGGTAACTCTGGAAGGAGTAGCAGGGGCCCAGAGAGTGGCCATTGTTGCAGTGTGATGGAACCTGGTCTTCATTCATTGACTCATCCTCTAGACTTTACTTGAATATATAGGACATGTTCCACAGGAATCGAGGAGTACATTTATAAATAAGACAGACATCTGGACCCTTATGGAATATTGAAAGTAAATGAGTAAATACATAAGAAAAATACATTGCAGATTGTATAAAAAGTCAAGAATTGAAATGATTATGTGTTAGAATATAGTACAGGAATGGATGAAGGCAGAGGCCATTACAGAAATGGTAGTGGCAGAGGATGTTTTCAACAGGTGACATTTAGCTGAGGTTTAAAGGTTGAGCAGGAACCAGCCATGGAAAGCTGATAGCAGAGATTTCCAGGTCTTATAAACAGCGGGTACTCAGCTGTGAGAAAAGACCATGGAGACCAAGGTGGAAGGTGGTGGACCGAGTTGAATACAGCCATCTCCAAAAGTGACATAGCATATTATTTAGGGCTCTGTAGGCCAGGTAATGGCTATTTTTGGTGCCATGGAAAGTCATTAAAACATGAAAGGTGGGCATGCTATAGGGATGATCACAGACAGGCATGTGAGCATAGATAGCCACTTAGAAGAGGGTGCCACACTTCTCCCCAGGAGGCATGTGGCCTCTTGGGACTTGGGTTAGAAGGAAATGGCATATTCCAGCCATATCTTAGAGCTACAGCCACCAAGGAATTTGAGTTACTGAATATTCACAGCCAGTACTGTAAAGGTACTTTACCCTTCACTGGCTTTCTATGTAACTCTTCTTTTGTCCAAAGTCCAAGTAGTTCTTTGATGTGTTAGACATCAAAATGAGGGGGATCAAGGAAGTAAATGGTATTTGTTTTAAATTTTGCTTGCTAATGATGACAGCTCTCCTGCATGATTCTATTTTCTTATTTTAGGATAAGAAAAACGTCGTGATTTTATCACAAGTAACAATCACAATTCACTCTGGAATCATCCTTCCCCCTCAAGACAAAATAATTCCAGTGATTAGTGTGATATTGAGGATGCAAGATGAGAAAGAGGAATCCTGAGTGATGGGATTGGAGCCAGCTAAGTCAGAAAAAAAAAATACGCCTGTAAGGTAGAAACATCCTAGGATTTAAAAAACATCTTATAAACAATACAATTCTGGACTTGTCCAAATGCCAAAGAAAGTGATTTTGTTTGCACATGGCACCAGTGAAAAATTTCATGGTTTCACACAATCACAAAGAACCTTATCAAGTACATTTCACGAACTAGAGTCTGGGAGAATGAGTGTTCACTTGGCCTGATGGTCAAGGTCAGGACGGCACTGTCAACAAAGAAAGGGGGCTCTGGTTTTTTACTGTGAGAAACCTTGACTGTTGCTCCTGATGTTTGTTTAAGCAGCAGTCTAACAAACCCAACCAACACTTACAAATCCTCATACTGTGTGTCACGCTGGTGAGACGGTGACTCAATAAGCGTACTTTCATCTCTGACATGTCTTAGGCAGCTTACTTACTCTGTGGGTAGATCAGATAGAACTCTTGCTTTTTATATATTTCATAGATGAAGTATCCAACTTATGACACATGAGCTCAGTGAAAGAACTTGTGGGGGAGGTTGCATCCTATTGGAATATTCAGAAAAAGGTTCTAAGAAGGAACATTGGTATTATTAAATGTCAGGATCCCAGTGTTGAGAAGGGCCATTAGAGATATTAAAAGGTCCTCTTTGCCAGCTAAATCTCAAATCCTGCTGCTTTGTTCAAAATCCCAGCTGAAAGACCTTGGGTAAGTTTCATTACCCCCTGAGCTCATCTATAAAACAAGGATTATTATTTACACCCACCCAAGGTAGTTTTGAGGGCATCGTATGGTATAGGCATGGGCACTGAGTTAGCCATCCAAGCCATCCTTTTTTCTTTTTTTTAAATTGTTTTAGCCCAACTTTACCTGATATATTCATTAGTCTTTTTTGGGGGTTCAATCATGGGTCTTGAACCCAGAGCCTGGGTAGTGACCCTGAGCTTTTTCTACTAAAGGCTAGTGCTGTACCATTTTGAGCCACAGCTCCACTTCTAGTTTTCTAGTGGTTAATTGGAAATAATAATCTCACAGATTTTCCTTCTCCAGGCTGGCTTCAAATTAGGATCCTCAGATCTCAGCTTCCTGAGTAGCTAGCATTATAGGTATAAGCCACCAGTGCCTGGCTCTGATAAAATCTTAACATGGTGTTTCTCTTCCTTTTTCATAAACACCCATAGTGCAAGGGTCTCAGTTCCTCTAAAAGACATCCCATTCTACTTGTGAATGATGTAAAATGCTAGAAATTCTGAAACAGTCCATATATAAAATATTTAGAAATAAAGAATGGAAAAGAAAAAAACTTTCAGGTTAGAAGAAGTGCTCTAGGAAAGACAAGAAGGAAGCAAGCATGGGATATCTGCAGACAATAGCTGTCATTCCTTCTCCGTTGAGATATTAGATTTAAGCCCTGAGTACAAAGGTCAATGAACATAGTAAACACTCTATTACGTCATTCACAGTAGTCAGAACATTATAGGATAAGGCAGAGGGACAAGTGAAGAGTTACCACATACTCACTGAAAGCTGCCCTAACAAATTGCCTAGGGAGTTACCATTAAACACATCATAGATCAGAGGATTAAAGTGTGGTTTTGTAATACTCTTCTGGACTCCTAGGGTAATTCCTAACTGATCTTTCAGTTACGTTGGTCCAGGAGACAGCTTCTCCTTTGTACTGTTCCATATGTATATTCCTTTGTTTGAAGGACTAGTAGGCTTTCCTGTCATGGAATTGTTATCTGTAGAGAGTGAGCAGGTCTGAGTTGGGCATGAAGAGTAGATTGAGGTTTGGGTATGCTGGCCAATGGTGGTACTCTTCACCTGGTCCTCTAAGTGAAGACCCCACTTTAAGGATTTACCTTCTTCCATTCCTCTCTACCCTAACTTTGTATCCTTTTGTGACCTCCTGTACTTTCCCCAGCCTAAGCTATTCCTCATTTTTAGGGCCTATTTGCTCTGTAACTAGGCTGTGAAATTATACACTCGGTGTTTAACTGATGCCTTATTTCTGTGACTCAGTATATCGTTTAAACCGGGGCGACACACAAACTTGCCACTGTGTGAGAGAAGAACATGCGGTGAAACCACGCCCACAATCACCTGACTCCTGTAAGGTATATAAGGAATCAAGGATCTCTCCTCGCTCCCTTTCTCCAGAAGCCTGCTGTGCCATTGGATGCAAAGACCCTGGGGTGGGAAATAGCAGCAGTAGGATTGCATCCTGACTGTAATGATGACTCACCCTATTCTGAACAAAGTCAGTGTCCTTCTGCTGACCTCTATTTCCCACCTTTAAAAACAAGGTGGCAATGCCACATTAGCCAACTTGAATGGTCCTTTTTGTGGAGCCAGTAGGCTGTATTTGTGCCTTTCTCAGCCCATGAGAGATCTCACAGATGTTGATTATCTATAAAAGCATCTGTAGTGATATAGCTGAGGATTGGATTTAGTCCCTATCGTCTTGGCTTACTTACCTCTGTGTAGTTGGCCTTTGTGTAAGCAAATCACCTTTTTCCTGAGCAACACTCATTTGTGATACTGCAATTTCCTAATCAGGAGAGGAAGCATATGTACCCAAAATAATTTCTTGAGGTTTTGATTCATTGTTTACTCAGTACAGTGTTATATTTAGCCACATTTTAAGTTCTCCAATTTCCTTTCAAAGGCACATGGGAGGGAAATGAAAGAAGCAATTGGAAAACAATAGAAGAGACATTTAGAACAAATAAAGGAAAGCTTGGTGAAACTTACAAATGTTTGGGAAATACTTCAAGACTGTCTGCAGAGCCTTCAACACACCACCTGTTTCTCTCATTTGGGTTTAAATGGGATGTGTGCTGCTGCGTTCCAAGCCATCAAGAGCTATAGAAGCTCTGCCTCTGAGGTAAAAGATGCATAAAAATCATCATCCAGCCGGTTGTCTATCAGTGCACCCTGCTTCAGACCTTTTTGAAGATAAGGCTTTATCTTAGCTTTTTGCTTCCTACTTCATAATTGCCTGGCTAAGCTAATGAAGCTCATTTGGCGTTGTGTGCATTCAAAGTGCTCATCTGCATGAAAATTCCTGCCCCTTCATTATGTAAAACAGATATTAAAAAAATAATTCCCAGCCTCTAAATCGGGAGCAAGACTCTAGGGCTGAATCCTGAAATTTAAGCACACTTAGCACCATCTTCTAGGTTCAGAATTGTTTGCTAAACTTACCACACTTTGGCACTTCTTGGAGCCTCCTTCCGGGCTGTCATCTTTCTCCTTTTTTCTCTTTCTCTCATGCAAATGGTGATGCGGCCTGGGTGGTACCCAGCTAGCACTCTGCTCGCTCAGTGATATGAGATTCCTCTAGGAGGCAGGGAAATATGATGTAGCTTTGGCATCCGGTTTCTTTTCAAAAGTGTCGTATTACGTTTTGACAGGTGTTTGACACAAGATGCTGTCAGAACTAGGGTTTAACCTTGGAATGCCACCTTCAATTAGGGTGTCTGTGGATCAGAAACAATGAAATGAATCTGAGTGGTTGATGCCTCAATATTTCTGTATTTAATTTCATTTCTTCTCCAGATGTACTGCTCTATGGACATTTTTTTCAGGTTCTAAAAAAAAATAAGAGACTGGTTGGGTTCTGTCTGAGAACTGTGAGTCTGATGAGCTTTTCTTGTAAGGGGAAGTCAGATGAAGCAGAGCTGTCATCCTAAAATATATTCAGTGGAAGGCAAATCTGCTATTGTTTTGATACCTTCACATTTAATGGGGTTTTAATTTATCATAAATGTCTAGACTGCTGATAGCAATGAAACTTAGAGATCATTCTCCAGATACACAAAGTATAACAAAAATAAATGACAGAACTTCAGATGGGGAGAGTTCTTTTAGAAACTGTGTTTTAGGCCAGATGTGTATGGATTTTGTATCTTGGTTCTCTACTTCTCCTCCCCCCACCAAACCCTCAGTATTGTTTATTTTGGGTTTCGGGGGGCTTCTGGGGATGCTGAAAGTACACATAGATACTTAGCTCTGCTGAGAAGCAAGGGATAATCTTACATCTTATGCCTACACAGCTTACAAGAATCAAAGACACTCATTTATTCTTGCAATAGCTAGAACTTGGTATACTTTTTAAAAGGTTAGCATGAAGCCTGGCACAGGTGGCTCACACTTGTAATCTACATACTCAGAAGTCTGAAATCTGAGGATTGAGGTTCAAAGCCAGCTAAGGAAGAAAAGTTTGAGACTCAAATTTCCAATTAACCAGCAAAAAGCTGGAAGTGGAGCTGTGAGTCAAATGGTAGAGTGCCAGCCTTGAACGAAAAAAAGCCAAGTGAGAATGTGAGGCCCTGAGCTCAAGCCCCAGAGTATCAGCAAGCATGTTAGTGTGACAGTGAGAACAAAGGAGGATATTCTTAGGAGAGGATCACAATGACTCAATAGTTACGCATTTAAGATAATATAAAATGATGCTAATTGAAATGAACACCAAGAAATGGAAGTAAGAAGGGTTTTTTTTATTATACTCTTTGCTTTTGCTTTCTTCCTTTCTCTCTCTCCCTCTCTTTCTTTCTTTCTTTCTTTCTTTCTTTCTTTCTTTCTTTCTTTCTTCCTTTCTTTCTTTCTTTCTTTCTCTCTCTCTCTTCCTTTTTTCCTTCCTTCCTTTCTTCCTTCCTTCCTGCCTTTGTTCAATACTTCCTTCCTTCCTTCCTCTCTTCCTTCCTTCCTTTCTTCCTTTCTTTTCTCTTTGATTTTTTTTCTTCAGTCACTCTTCTTGATTTCTGTACCCTGATTTTCTGTATTCTTGTATGTAAATTTATCTGATTTGGGGAGGGGAAGGAGAAGCACAGAAACAGTGCAACAAAGGGTGAACCAATTCAGCAGTGAAACCCCTAGACACCATATTGGAAAGAACTATACAACTTTTGGGGGAGGGAAGTCCAGAGGGGAAAAACTGAGAGAGAATGAAAGAGGGAGTGACACTGCCCAAAAGGAAATGTACTCACTACCTGACTCATGTAACTGTAACCCCTCTGTATATCACTTTTATAATAACCATTTTTTGCATGTCATTTTTTACATTTGTTGATGCTTGTGCCAGGCACTATAGAATAGTGGTCTCCTTCCAAAGATGTCCATGTTCAAATCCCTGGGAATTCTGAATAGGTTCCTTTACATGAAATGTAGATTTGAACCTTCAATGTCATTGAGTTTGTTCAAGAGCTGCTTTCAAAATAGGTGATCATACTGGATTACCCAAAATGTCCCCTGTAATCCCAGTGGCCCCAGAGTGGAAGATGGAGAAAGAAGAGGTTTAAAAGGTGCGTAGTGGGGAGGACTGGAGCCATCATTGTGCCTGAATAGAGAGAAGGAAGCCATTAGCTAAGGATTACAAGTAGCCTCTAGAAGCTGGAAAATAAGTGTGCCCTGAAGAGTTTGGCTTGGACCATACCTTGAGTTCAACCCAGAGAGAGCCATGTCAGACTTTTAGCCCAGAACAACAAAGCAATGAATCTATTCCATTTGGATTTTTTTCTCTGTGACAGAGGTATCTTTGACACTAAAGTGGATATAACATTAAATATACTCAATTTGAGGAGACATACAATCTGTTTTCTCTTTTTTGCTCTCTGAGATTACATGAGACAATTAGCTATAATTGGCCCTTAAAAATCCTTAATACTGCTGGGTGCTGGAGGCTCATGCCTGTAATCCTAGCTACTCAGGAGGCTGAGATCTGAGGATCTAGGTTCAAAGCTAGCCGGGGCAGGAAAAGCCCATGAGACTCTTATCTCCAATAAACCACCAGAAACAGGAAGTGGCACTGTGGCTCAAGTAGTAGAGCACTAGCCTTGAGCTGAAGAGCTGAGGGACAATGCCCTGGCCCAGAGTGCAAGCCCCATATCTGACAAATAAGTAAATAAGTAAATAAATAAATAAATAAAAATCCTTAATACTGATACTGTTTGTTTGCTTATAGGATTATAGGCCTATATTGTTATTGTGATCTTTAGTTTTTATTATTTTGCTATTCCAGCTAGGTCATACTTCTTGGCCCAATGTTTTAGCTTTGGGAGAAGTTTTCTATGCTTACTCTACTGCCTATTTCCTTTACTTATCAATTTTTCCCTGATGTCTTCCTGTTGATTTATTTTTCTAAAATAATTCATAGTATAAAATACATATCAAGAATAATGAAAAGCACTCCTAAGTTGAGTCAGTTCAGAGATGCTACTGTGTTTCATGTCACTTTTATTTAAGGTCAAGCCTTCATGTA
This sequence comes from Dipodomys merriami, assembly GCF_024711535.1. Lineage (NCBI taxonomy): Eukaryota > Metazoa > Chordata > Mammalia > Rodentia > Heteromyidae > Dipodomys > Dipodomys merriami. The sequence continues at coordinate 18,667,039 of NW_027202604.1, read as the reverse complement.
GAATTGCAATTAATAAAACTATTGCTCTGAAAATCTTTGGCATCATCCACAATTATTTATTTCAAAGACCATGTGTCTATATAGTACTTTGGAAAGCATGTCTTTGGAAGAGATCATTGGCTTTGAATTAAGAAACACAAAAAGAAGCTGACTTGTATTCATTCTGTTGCCATGTCCTATGAAAGCCATAGATATTGATATAATCAAAATTCGCATGGCTCCAAACAGGGATAATTGAGTTAGTGTAAACCAATTACATTTATAAAACAACTTATTGTGTAAACAGTTAATCATGTGTTCCACTCATTCATTCATTCACTTTCATTTATTTAACCAATATGTGTTGAGTATCTGTAGGTCTAAGCATAGCTTCTGAGTGTGACTGCTACTTGTTTGAGTATCTAAAATCTAAATTGTAAAAGATGGCTATATTATTCCTTAAAATATAAGTCACCAATGATGGGGCTTGTGGGTAATAGCTACCAAAGAGCAGATAACTGACTTGGCTTATATATTGGAGGTGCCACTGTAAATATCTGAACTTGCTCAGTTCTCTTGGATGCTGGGGAGGCCTCAGAGAGGAATGCTTTGTGCTAGATCTCATCCTTTCCCAATCCCTGATCATATATTTCACACAACAAACAAGAGATAGTTACCTCTCTCTTCACTATCTTAGAATTTGGGGGTATTTAAATGACATTTTGGCAACAACTCCACAAAAGATTTCATTTTCTCACCAATAGACTAAGAGAACTATTGAGATGGGGCTGTAGCTTGGTGGTAGAGCATTTGCCCAGCATGGGTAAGGCCCTAGGTTTGAGCTCTAGGACTGCATGCAAGCAAACAGAAACCTAAATCTTTTCCCTCCTGTAAATCTGTCCTGAAAGCATCTTTCTTCCTGCAGATCTGAATTTTATTTGTCCTTGCCCTACAAAGTTGAGGGTCTACTCCCGAAATGGAATGTGAAAAATGGAGGAACCAGGTGCTGGTGGCTCACACCTATAATCCTAGCTACTCAGGAGGCTGAGATCTGAGGATCTCAGTTCAAAGCCAGCCCAGGCAGGGAAGTCCATGAAACTCTTATCTCCAATAAACCACCAGAAAACCAGAAGTGGCACTGTAGCTCAAGTGGTAGAGTGCTAGCCTTGAAGAGCTGAGGGACAGCGCTCAGGCTCAGAGTTCAGGCCCCACGACCGACAAAAAAAGAAAAATGGAGAAGGGTAGGGGAGAGACAGAGAGACAGAGAGACAGAGAGACAGAGAGACAGAGAGACAGAGACAGAGAGACAGAGAGACAGAGAGGAAGAAAAAGAGATAAAAGGAGGGAGGGGGAAGGAGGGAGAGAGAACTGTCTACTTGTGCATCAATGAACTAGTGTAAGGAGGTTAATGATCTCCAGGTTGTCAGAATAATCTTGTGATTAATCAGTCATTTTGAATGATTAAACAATATTTTGAAATGAAATCCATTGTGTCTTATTTGTTCCATCTTGCTATGCTGGTTGATAGCCTTCAGTTCTACCTGAGGACCTTATCCTTGAGTTCAGTTAGCTGATTTTCTCAAATCAGGTCCACAGAGCATTGGCATCTAGAAAGCAATAATGCTTGCTCCCCTGATCCATGTCTCACTCAAAGCTTGTGTGGCCTGATTAGTGGCAGGTATGCTGTAGGCCAAGCATCAGAACAGCCCATCAAAGGCATGCATTTTACATCATGTCAGTTCTCAGCTATCCAAGACCCCAGCATGTCATTCTCTTGGTAGATAGCAAAGAAAGGGTTGTCACTTCACTTCATTGGTCATTCTAAGAAGCTCCTTTCCCTTCAATTACTCATGGGTGTCAGAAGAAGAAAGAGAACGCTAGAGAGACATAATATGTTGAAGCACTTCAAAGGTGATTACTTTTTCTTCCCATCAATCATGTATAGAAAATTTCTCCCAGCTCACTTGATAATCCTATTTTTCCTTTGAAGAAGAGAAACTGTCTTGCTACCAAACGAGCCATTGAATTAGCACTGTCATTACCGACTTTTGAACTCATTAGGGCTTATTTAGTATTCGCAAGCTGTACAAGAGTCTGAAATGTAATTTCTTCAGTGATGGCTATGAAGAGGGGAATGACAGCTTTTCAGGAAACAAATTGTAGATCGAGTCTTCAAATTTCCTGGCAAGGAAAAACCATGTATTCTTTTTTATTGGGGGAGTTCATCAGGGGTTAACTTAGCTTTGAAAATTAAATGCTTTTGTGTCATGTAGACCATGGGGGTGGTGTGTGTATGCATGTGTGCATATGCTCACAGTAGGGAATAATGGAAGAAGTGCTGAGATTGTCCTTTTCATACAATGATTCGTTGACTCCAGATCAAAAAGTCTCCAGTAATAAAAAGGCATTATTTTCTTGGAGCCATTATCTATTTCTCCTTAGTTCACTTAACAGGTCACATGGAAACTTACACAATTAAGTTAACACATTCTAAACTCCAGATCACTCTCTTCCAACTATAAAGATATGATCACTCTCTTGCCTTCCAAGTATAAATATAGGAGGAAAAGATTCAGGCCAACTTGAGATCAGATGCCTAAGTCTGACATCATGTGAACAGGGCCACAAAGACTCCATTTCTTTTGGGAAGGGCAGGTAAATTCCAAAGAAGGTAGTGGGCAGACAAGATGGTGTTTCTAAGACTGGAATGGAAGCGCATGTCTATAACCCTAGGTAGGCAGAGGTCAGAGGAGTCATGATTCAGGGCCAGCCAGGTTAAAAAAGGAGAGCCCATGTGTGCTTGGTGTGGTAGTGAACACCTGTCACCCAAGCTATTCAGGAGTAGGAGAACTGTGGCCAAGGACAGCCTTGGAATACAGGCCAGACCCTATATGGAAAATATTAAAAGCATTGGGGATGTGGCTCAAATGGTAGAGCACCTGCCTAGCAAGCATGAGGCTCTATGATCACCTCTCTGTTCCAACCCTTGCAAATGGTGATGCTTCTAACATGTAGAAGAACACAAAGGATACATAGTTCCTGCCTTTAACTTCTTTTTAGAGAGAATGCTAGAGTCCTGAAGAGGCACTAAGGTAATAGCATCGAAGCCCATCCCTGATTCTGAGAGCATGGCTAGATCAATGCAGTGAGTTAGCTATGGACGACTTCGAAATGCTTTGCGTCATTGAATTTCCATTTCAGTCTCTTCAGAACAGCTGTCGTGATTGCATATTCATAGTGGTTTCAAGGAAATTGTCAGTAGATGATATGCTAGTACAACACACCTATATGCTGAGTCTAATCTCCTTGCATGTCTCCTCTCATCTTCGCCTTTGTGCAATTTCTGTATTTACTGCCATGGATTTTATACTCCAGTCATAATGGCTGTGTCATTCAATAAATATTTTACGAAGGGAGAGAATGATGTCATAACTCCTTCATATGCATCATTTGACTCCACTCTTTCTTTACGTGTATACTTAGTTAATCTGCAACTGTTTCCCTACCTTCATCCTAAACTCCATGAATTCCTCACACCTACTTGGTGTTTGGCACTTAGTGGATGCTTACTGTATGTATGGAATGAATGAATGGATGGATGAATGGGAACTGGAGAGAATGGATTAACAAAAGTCTTCCAACATTTATAAAATCACAAGCTGGGCTGGGTTGTGGTACCTGCCTGTAATGCCAACTAGTAGGAGGTAGAAACTGAAAGGACTGTAGTTCAAGGTCATTCTGGGAAAAAGTTACTGACCCACATCTCCATCAACGAGCTGGGTGTGCTGGTCATACCTGGAATCCCCGTTATGCAGGAGGTCATGGGTAGAAGTATTGAAGTCTGAGGCCAGTGTCAGGCAAAAGCATGAGATTGTATTTTTAAAAAATGACTAGGTCTGTGACTCAAGCAGTAGAGAGAGCTTGCTTAGCAAATACAGAGCCTCAGGTTCAAATCCCAGTACCACCAACAGCAACAGGAAGACTGTAATCTGAATTTTTTTTCTTTTAATATTTTTAAAATTTTGCAACAAAATCATCTTCCCAAAGTGCTGAGAAGCAGAACTGTTTCAGATTCAGAGATTTCTCTACTTCAGAACCCTTTTTTAAATTATTATTGTGAAAATACTGTACAGAGGGGTTACAATTACATGGGCAAGATAATGAGTACATTTCTTATCAAGCATTATAGCCTCCTCCTTTGTTTCCCCTTCCCATCCATCCTCCCCCCACCCCCCTACCTACCCATCCTCTCCCCACCCCCAACTGGAACTCAAAAAATTAAATCACCTACAACAAATCTGCAAAGAAACAACTGCCCAATAAATAAGTGGGCTAAAGACTTAAAGAGAAACTTCTCTGAAGAGGAAAGAAGGATGGCCATGAAGAAATGCTCAACCTCCCTAGCCATAAAAGAAATGCAAATCAAAACAACATTGAGATACCACCTCACCCCAGTTAGAATGGCTATAATCAAGAACTCTAATAACAACAGATGCTGGAAGGGATGTGGACAGAAGGGAACCTTACTGCATTGTTGGTGGGAGTGTAAACTTGTTCAACCACTTTGGAAAGTAGTATGGAGGTTCCTCAAAAGACTCCACATAGAGCTCCCCTATTACCCAGCAATCCTATTTCAGAACCTTTGCATAAACCTGGCACCAGTGGCTCATACCTGTAATCCTAGCAATTTAGGAGGCTGAGAATTGAGGATTGTGGTTCAAAGCCAGCCTAGTCAGGAAAGACCTTGAGACTCTTATCTCCAATAAATCACCAGCCAACTGGAAGTGGTGCTGTGGCTCAACTGGTAGAGTGCTCTCCTTGAGCTGAAGAGCTGAGGGACAGTGCCCAGGCCCAGAGTTCAAGTCCCATGACCAACAAAAGCAAGAAAAGAACCTTTGCATAGACTATTTGTTGACCATTTTCCTAATCTAAAAGTCCAAAAGCTGAAATGTTCCAAAATCTGAACTTTTTTGAATGCCACAATAGTACTTAAGAACTTTCCAATTTTGAGGCATTTTGACTTTCAGAGTTTTATATTATAGGGCAGCTTACAACCCTTTCTGGAGTGGATCTGTTTTTTACACTATTACATATGTATATATTAATATATAATATTAATTTTGTTTTTGGATCTGTACTTGTTTGGTTCACAATGAATATATTTCTGCAATGTTACTTTCCCCATTAACATATGGCAGACACCCCTCTTTTCAGCAAATATTTGAGAGCATGCCATTTATCATAGAGGACAGAGCCCAAGAGTTATTATTATTATGATTATCATTATTGTTGTTGTTGTTATTGCCAGTCCTGGGGCTTGAACTCAAGGCCTGGGCACTGTTCCTAAGCAACTTTTCCTCAAGGCTAGCACTCTAGTATTTGAGCCACAACAACACTTCCAGCTTTTTCTGTGATTAATTGGAAATAAATCTCAAGAACTTTCCTGCTCTGGCTGGCTTCAAACCAGGATCCTCCAATCTCAGCTTCTTGAGTAGCTAGAATTACAGGTGTGAGCCACCAGCACCCAATCCACAGGTTAATTCAATGCTAAAAGAAAGTAGTTTATCTAATTAGCATGATTATATTAGCATGATTTGAATAGGGTTAGTGAGTAATCTGCAGGCCAAATTTGTCCCACTATATATTTTTTGGCCCACTCTAATTTTACTGGAACAAGCCACACGTCTTTGTTTATACATTGGTTCTGAGAGGTTTAGGGCTGTTGTAACAACAGGAAGGAGTTGCTGACAGAGAAATGACATGTCATGCAAGATGGAAGATATGTAGTCTCTGATCTTTGCTGAACCCTTGCATGGGCTACTTTTAAGGTCCACTCAGCCAACATCCAGTATCAAAGAATGTGCAGAAGGCTATGTTTGGAGATATTGAAATCACTGTTTGTGGATATTGTAGTTACTTCTCTCTCTCTGTTTTTTGGTGGTTTTTTTTTGGCAAGTCTTTGATAAGTGATTCAGGTAACTGGAAAGGAGACAGAGAAAAAGCTTGGCATATGTGATTGCTTTTGCTTCAGTTTCTCTAATTAGGATTCTGTTTATATTTCTCTAAAAGCATACATATTCACCTACCCCCCCCACATCTGTTTTTCACAGTTCACCACTGGATAATTATAAACTACAGCATCATTAAGTCATAGCCCATGTCTATATATGGTCATTCAGCAAGCAGCATCATGTGGAACGTATATACAGTGTTGGGTTTTCTGGTTGGAATCCATCCATAGTCAGTATATGGAGAGAACATGCTGGCATCTCCATGAAAGTACAAATGATTAGTAGTCCAGTAGTTCCTTGGACTGGATTTTATTAACAAAGAAGAATGCTGGACTGATTTAGGCTTAGTGGATTTCCACATCTTTTGTGTTCTTGGGAGCAACAAAAGTTGTGTGATGGATACTTCTTATTTACTGCTACTGCTAGCAAGGCCTTATAGACATATTCTGTCCTCTGAGCTTTGGCCAAGTCAGCAGGAAAACAAAGGCTGTGGGTATATTGAGCAAGCTGGACCTTAACATTTCACATGTGGAAACATACCATAATTTGTTTAAAATTCAGACCTTATGGCCTCAAGTCTATTACACAGAAGTTACTTGGTGCTAGTGTAGGGCCCAGGAATATGCGTTTTAACTAAACCTGTATTAGTCAGATATTCATTGATGAAACAAAACACCTGAGAGAAACAATTTAACATGAAAAGAAACTTTTAGCTCCTGGTCTCAGAAGTTTTGGTCATGATTGGCTGGCTGCATTGTTTCTGGGGCTATGATGAAGCAGAGCATCATGGTAAGGCTGTGGTATAGCAAAACGGATCAACCCATGGTAGCTGGGAAGATGACAGGTAGAGGATAGAAGAGGGAGTCAGGGGAGGTGGGCAGGGAAAAGTTGTACTCTTCCAAGACACATTCCCACAGACCTATTTCCTCAAAAAAAAAAATCCTACCTCCCAATAATGCTATTAAATTATGAATTCATCAATGGTTTTTTCCATTGATAAAGCCAGAGCTCATGATAAAGTTACTACCTCAAACCTCATCCATTTACAGCCAAGTACTGCCTTCTAAATATTCACATCCAGAAAATCACTGGACTCAGTTCTAAGTCTGACCATGCCATCAGTAATCTGTGCCTTTGGTTGTGCCATTACTTTTCTTGATGTGTTATTTCCTTCTCCCCTATCCGCTTCTCCTTTGTAATATTTTAAGAGCATTGTTAATCCCTTCCTAGTTCACCTTTGTCAGGGATTTTGCAGGGAGATAAGCAGCCTCAGAAAGACTAGTATCTTCACGTACCAGCCAGATCTGCTTTGCTCTTCCTGTCCCTGTATTAGCATGGTGCTCATTGCATCTCTTCTAGAGCTGCTCAGTAAATAATGAATAAAGAATGAGTAATCAACAGTGCATGGATGAAATGAAACAGGGCAGAGAAAATCAGAGATGCTTTACTATCAAGTGAGGAGACCAATGAGGCTAGCAGTGTTTACTGTACTTAAGGAATCTAAGTCTGTCCATTTCAGAAATGCTTTCTGTCTGGAGACTTTATTTGAAATATATTTCTTTGGAACCCAAGCTGTGTCATGCAGCCTTCTTCTAGCAAATGCACTCCTATACAAAACACAATCCTTAATCGTGAACATGGTCAAACAAGTACAGGTTTTCTGTTTGCTATTTTTGAAAGCAGAGAAAATATCTCAGGAAACTGATTTCAAAAATATCATGTATCTCAAAGATATACGTATCATATTAGATAAGTTTGGATCTTCTTATTTCCTGTTATTTTTATTATGTTTTATGTATTCAAAGGAGGAACTGTCCAATAATGGGCTGGGAAGTGGGGAGACTTGACCTACAAAACAGACTTTATCTCTTTTTTTAATTTTATTTTTTGTCAGTCGTGGGGTGTGAACTCTAGGTCTGGGTGCTGTGCCTCAGCTCTTCAGCTCAAGGCTAGTGCTCTACCACTTGAGCCAAAGTGCCATTTCCAGCTTTTTTTTTTTTTTCCGGCTTATGTGGTGCTGAGGAATTGAACCCAGGGCCTCATGCATGCATACCTACCACTGAGCCATCTTCCCAGCCCAGATTTTCCCTCTTTCAAAATTATGTGTTTGGGAATGAACCTGTTTCTGTTGTAAGGTAAATCCAGTCAGTGAGATAGAAGCCACATTGTTAGAGGTCAAGTTGGGAGTCTTTATTGGAATGCAGGCAAATGCAGGGGGACTCTTGGTACAAAGACCTATAGCCCCACGAGTATATTTAACACTGTTAGAAAATTGAGTCATAAGAGCAGAAGAGGAAAGAAAGAGCAGAACAACAAAGCCAGCAACCCAGATGAACCCTAATGGCGAGCTGGTGTGGGATTCCATGCTGACCAGAGCAGAGTCAGGAGACCAGTCACAGCACACGAAAACAGCTGAGAAAACAAGGGGACTTACTTAGACCTAGTCTTTCCCTTCACTTCAATTCAAGTTACCCAAATCCTATAGTAAAACAATGACCCTGTAAATTATAGCTTATGTGTAAGAAATATTGGAATGGATAGGAAAAAGTGTCATTCTCATGTTTTAACTGTAATTTTTAAATGGTATCAGACTGTCAACATTCCTCAAGAGAGTAATCCTTCATTCTTCTCCCTACTTATTTTCTTCTTTTCGGTTAGAATCATCTGAGCTTTGGCACAGACTGAGATTTCCGCTTGCCCAGAGGGTTAGTGTAAGTTGGAGGAAGAACTGAGAACTTGGCAGTTGGAAAAAAAAATGTAACTAAGAGCTCACCACTTATTTCCTTCCACACATCTTTTCTTGTTCATTTGGGATCCCTCTCCCCACCACACACACAAATTAAGCTGAGAAAGAAGATGGGGCTCTCCAGACGGGTGGCACATGAGTGACTTGAAGTGGAAAGGAGGGAAGGGATGGATAGAAAGTAGCCAGGAGAAGAAAGGCCAGGAGAAGGAACAGCTGGCAGAGCAGGGAGTGGAGCAAGCCTCTGCAAAAGGAAAGACTATTTTAAACTCTTTTGAGACTGCTTTAAAAGCCAGAAATCAACCTCTCTTCTTCTAATGAAACCCTCACCCCCACTTGCTTTCATTCTCCCCTGCTGGAAGAGGAATGCCAACTGCAGGAGTGTAGAAACATTTGGTTTTTAAAAAATTAACAGGAAGAACAGGTCCTATTTAAAAGTATTTCAGGAGAGTCTAAATCTGCAGTCCCTCTTGGCCGACTTGTTCAGACAATAACACTCATTTTGTATTGTTTTTTGTTGTTGTTGTTGTTGTGGTTGTTTGTTTTTGAGTCACCAGAAACAAAACAGCAATACTTGCTAAGCACTCAGGAGCCAGGCCTTGGGTTATAGAGCTTCTTGTCAGCATCTTAACTCACTTAAAATCCTGTGATACCTTCTTGTCTCCCCTTTGTGAAGCAGCAGTTGATCCTTTAAAAAGGCCGGGAATGTGTTCGAGGACACTTGTCAGTGGTACTGATGAGATCTGAACCCAAGGCAGGAGTATATTTCTCTTTTTGAACTTCTCATTATAAAATGACTTCGAGTTTGCAAAATTACAAAAGCATTGGAAAGAGAGTATAAGGAATCATTTTGTTGATGAAAGCTGTTGATCAATAGCAGGCTATAGGTTAGAGAAAGAGAACAGGCTCTCTTGGGGAGAGGGGTTAAGCAGGAGGGGTTAGGCTAGTGAAGGTGAATGAGGACACATGTGGTTGAAGTCATTTGTTTGCATGTGTGAAACTAAAACAATGACATTTTTAGGAAGGCGAGAGGAAGGTAAGGGAGAGTAATAAAGGGGTGAGGTTGTTTGGAATATACTAGCTATACAGGTGGAAAGCTCACAATTATTATCTCCCCATTTGTATAACTATGCATGCTAGTAACAAAACATTTAAAAACAATAAATAAATGATGACTTCTTACATAACAGAAATCCTATATGTATTCTCCACAAGATCCCCTAGGTACTCATACTTCATTTACCTTATTCATCATGTTCTCTGTGTATGCATATATTTCATAGGTATATACTCATCATATATATTTGTTATTTTTGTATAGATACATTATTTACATGTATATATATATATATATATATATATATATATACATACATACATACATACATATAATGTTTTCCTGGAAAATTTGAAAGCAAGATGTAGACCTGATGCTCTTAACTTTATAATGTCTTGAAAGAAAAGTTCTCTTTTAGAAAATACATAGTCCAACTATCCACTAACATTAAAGAACACTAACATTGATACAAAACAATTTCTAATCCATTGGCTCAGAAATTGGGACAATGTCTTTTCTTTGCTGCTTTCATGCTCCATTCCTGGATCACACCTTGCTTTGAGTTGTTCTGTTTTGTAGGGTTCTATAATTGCAAACATTTGCTGAAAACTCTGACTTTCATGACTTTGACATTTTTTTAAATTTTTATTTATTTTTTTATTGTGAAAATACTGTACAGAGGAGTTACAATTACATTGGCAAGATAATGAGTACATTTCTTATCAAGCATTGTAGCCTGCTCCTTTGTTTCCCCTTCCCATCCCTTCCCATCCTCCCCCCAAACCCCCACCCAATCCTCCCCCCCCCAAAGTTGTAAAGTTCGTTTTCGACATAACGACTTGTACTTCTCATTGTTGCAACAGGTCACCTATATCTGTATTTAAACTTGTTTTTCCCCTTCCCCTCCACAAATTATATCAACAACGGTTATACTGTGGGGGAGGGATATACAAAGCAACAAAGAAATAATATTATAAATGTGTTAGAAACAATCGCATGAAAGAAAAAAAAAACATTTGAATACATATCATAGGGTTCATTTCCCTAACATCAACTTATCTGACCTTTTCTGCTTGACTCAGATATATACTAGATATTGCAAATAAGGGAAACCATGGGACCTATGTTTCTCTGGGCTTGGCTTACTTCACTTAATATAACTTTTTCCAAGCCTTTCCATTTCCTAACAAATGGGGCAATGTCATTCTTTCTGATGGAGGCATAGAATTCCATTGTGTATATATACCACATTTTCTTGATCCATTCATCTACTGAGGGGCATCTGGGTTGGTTCCATATCTTAGCTATAGTAAATAATGCTGCAGTAAACATAGTCGTGCTGGTAGCTTTTGTGTGGTCTTGTTTGTAAACATTTGGGTAAATGCCCAAAAGTGGGATTGCTGGGTCATAGGGGAGCTCTATGTGGAGTCTTTTGAGGAGCCTCCATACTACTTTCCAAAGTGGTTGAACAAGTTGACACTCCCACCAACAACGCAGTAAGGTTCCCTTCTGTCCACATCCCCTCCAGCAACTGTTGTTTTAAAGAGAAACTTCTCTGAAGTGGAAAGAAGGATGGCCAATAGACACATGAAGAAATGCTCAACCTCCCTAGCCATAAAAGAAATGCAAATCAAAACAACATTAAGATACCACCTCACCCCAGTTAGAATGGCAAAAATCAAGAACTCTAATAACCACTTTGACATTTTTAAGGAGTGTTGTAGGCCCAAAGGCCCTTAATTTGAATGTGTCAATTGAGGTGTTTCTTCATGATTAGAATCAGAGTTTGCATCACTAGCAAGAAAACCACAGCAAAAGCATCCTTCATAATGCCTGGAAACAGGGGTTACTTGATTTCCTTTTGTCCAATTTGGGTGGTACCTATCAACTTTGATCCCTTGGTTAATCTGTCCACCAGGTTCCTCCACTGCAAATTTTTTTTAATTGATAAGTATCTTATGGGGAGATACTTATTTTTTTTTGCTAGGACTCAAACCTAGGGCCTTGCACATGCTAGGCAAGGACTTGAAGGTGTGTAGCAAGCTTAGATATCTTATTTTTGTTACAATTTTACATGATTGTTTTTAAAGTATCTGCAGGTACTCTGTACCTGCAACAATCACTAGTGTGATTTCTAATTAAATCATTTCTTATTATTTGAAATTCAACTATAAGAAAGCAACTTCCTCCCCCTGACTTTCAAAAGTAACTTTTGTTCCGTACATTTGTGATATGATATGATGATAGAAGACATGAAAGTAGTAAGATGGTTACTACAGAGAAACACAGGGACACTTCTATCACTTACCAGAGTTAGGTATCTTTTGCGATAAGAGTAGCTAACAATCTTATTTCTATCAGTATATTGTACCACGTTTTGTCTATTTTATTTCACCAGTTATTCATTATAAATATACCACCACTACAGACATATGAGCCAAACATCACAAAAGGGCAGTTCAACATTTTGCCTTAAATTACCTGCAGCTAGTGCTCCATAAGGGAGAAGAAAATGAATTTTACTTCTACATATAATCATATATATATAATATAATCATATATGTAATATATAGTATAATCATATACATAATACAGATATATATGATCATACACATATAATCATCATTGGGTACTATTTTATTCTTGTGCTCTAGTAAAACATAGTCTGTGGTTATTTTTTCTCTGGATCAGAATTATTTTTACTGGTTTCAAGTGTGTTTATTTCTTTCCTTTTTCTCTTCCATATTTATTTTGAATATCATTATTGTTCTCATAGGAATCCTTAACAGTTGTGTTACCATGTCCCAGTACCATTATTAGCAGTCTATTATGTAACCAGAGGTGATAATTGCTCCTCATGTCGGTCTTTGTCGTTCATATAAACATGGTCAATCACAGACTAGTCAGCTCTCTTCTTCCCTCTTTCCCAGCCCTCCTTCCCCTTCTCTACCTCCATCTCTTATGTCTCCTTTCTTTCTTTGGAAAAAGAAGAGAAGGAGGAATAGGAAGAAAAAGAGGGGAGGAGGAAAATGAGTGGAAAGTGGAAGATAAAAGAGCAATTTCTTCTGAAACCTTTTGGTTCAGCCTTATTACTCCATTCTGTGACTTAGAAAAAGAAAACACTGTAACCTTCCTATGAAGAAAATATGAATTAATTTCTACTTGGTTATTTAAAAAAAGAAATAGAGTATAATTTTCTCCTGAGTTTCAGGTACATCCAACTTAACATAGTATTAGGCTTCATTCTGAATATTTTGAATATTTATAGTGCTTGATTCTTGGACTTTTTAAAAGGTCACTTGAAAATGAAGTCACTTTCATTTTAAGGTGGAAGATGGTGAACATGAGCAAGGGAAGAGTTTTTAATGAAACCTGTGATGTCTGTTCTCCTGCAAAAGGTCTTCCTTTGCTATAGCAATTGTATTGCTTAATGGCCTTCCGTATGTGAGATGATTACATTGTGACATATAAAAGCCTGCCAGCTAGGGGACTGAGAGGCTCCTGTGGCAAGTGACAATCATATTCACCTGGCACCTTCATTTTGGCACAAATGTTGCAGATACTGAAGAGGCCCACTGTATTCATTCACAACGAGTACATGGATGATTTTCCTAGTGAAGATAGTTCGTTTGCACATGGTTAGCTTAAACTGTCTTAAGGACAAAGAAGGGCATCATTTTAGGGATACGGGGTGTGGCAAGTAAAATAAGGGGAGGACTTTATGGGAGTGCCGGGCCTCTGGACCCCATGATTCTCACGCCACCTTTGTGCCTGTGTAACTCATGCCTCTGTGTTATAGAGAATACCTATCCTACAAAATGGCCTAGGATGCCAGGGATTTTGACCAGATTAGTTTGGGAAAATATTCTGCACTAGCTCCAGCAGCGCTTAGCATTTCACAGGGGACTTTGGAGAACTGAAGTTTCTGAGAAGCTCCGTAAGAAGGAAAATCTGCTCAACAATTCTTTCTCTAGTGATTCCTACTTGACCATTGCTTTGACAAATGTCATTTGAGAGAAATCACTTGAATAATGCAGAATCAAACTTCATTGGATTCATAGAGTTTAGTTATGTTTTTAAGTTGTATGGAAGATGACTTTAGTGACTAGTTTAAGGTGCTCATTGTAGCTAATCATATCTTTGAATCTTTGCTGAGGAACTTTCTCTTCTGGCTACTCATTTTACATTGTGCCATATAGCCCTCATTTTATGCCATTATTTTTTTATTCCACTGCTTTCTTAACAAACAGCCTGCATCTTCACAGAAGACCTACCTGCTCTAGTTAAAAAACATCCCTTTGTTTTCTGGATATGACAAGTTTATCTTTAGCTGTTTCTGATCAGAGGGACTTTGGTTCCAAGTCTTTTAAAGGTTTTTGTCATTCTGTTGTAACATAACACTTCAGAGAAACTGAAACTGCCTAGCATGAGAGCTGACTCTTTGTATCCAACCAAAGTAAGTTTGGGGGAAGTTTGCCATGATTTTCATCCATTCATTTTGAGTTCTTCATGTCTATGTCTGGTGAAAGAAGGGAAATGGCCTGTGCTCTGAGAGGCTGGGCTCAGTGGCCTTGATAAGTAAGTCAGTTTATCCAACTGTAGATAGTCAAGATTCCAGGAGTTAGTCTTCTAGAAATTTTGGATGAACCTAGTAAAACAAGGGTTATTGAATATAAGAAGAGTATCCAATTATCAAAAGAACAAAATTTGGTAACTTCTACTGAAGCAGTATGTTCTTACAGTGAATGCCTCTACCCCAAACACAGGTACGCCCATAGAGGAACTTTGCAAGAGTAGCAGAAGCAGGAACAACATCTTATTTAATATTATGTGTCTCTTATCCTCAACATTGGGTGAGAGATATTAAAAGCCTGTGAAGTAGAGGTTCATTTAGGAAATCCAGCCCTATGTTGAATGAATGAATGAGGATTAAATTTTAATTTGCTTCTGTCTAGAGGTAAGACTTTGATGCTCTGTGGACATGAAGATAAATGAGGCACCTCTTTACCACACTGAAATTGATTAGATAATAAGGGAAGAAAGCCCAAACATGAAGGCAAAAAGAGGTAACACTGTGGACGTTTAGGAATCAAAAGCCATCAGAGGTATGATTATATCACTTCACAATACTGCTGTGTAACAAACATGGTAGCTTAAACATGATCATTTATTCTGACTCTTGTGTTTGTGGGTCAGTTTGGTTTGTCCCAATTCCAAATATTATGGGTTCAATCCATGTGTCTCTTGTTCTCTCTGCAAAGAAGCCAAGATGTGTTCTTGATGTGGTAACAGGCAGATCTGCTAATCAAATCATAAGTTTCTGGTTGGGTCACATCTGTTACTTACCATGCCATTGTTCATTTCTTATATCAGAAGCCTGCAAAAATGTACTCCACTCAGGGAGAGGAAATAGAGAAAGATTGAATTTTCTATCTGCATAATCTAATCAGTTTTCTTGGTAAACACTAGGATATTTTGTATATCTGAAGAATTTGCTGGGAAGTAGCAGTATTTAAGTGTTAAGTGGGACATAGAAATAGAAGCCTGATTTCCAGCTAATCACAAAGGAGAAAAATGAGTTTTACCATGAGCTAGGATTCACAAGATATCCCAGAAAGTTGGGCAATGAAAATACCTGTCTAAAAACTGCTGGTAGAGTTATTTTAGGGTATCTTTAAAGAAAACAAGTTTAGAAGAATGATAAAAACAGCAGCCAGATGGTCAAAGACAGAAGAGAATTAGAAGTAATGAAGTGGAAGGAATTATTATCAGCATCTCTTTTGAAGACATCAAGGCTGGGAAAGAAAAGGGAGTTGAAAGGAGACAGAACAGAAGTAAGCAAGGTGCACATATGTGCTAAAAAAAATCATATTCAATAAAAGAAAATTCTGAGACTTTTTGATGTCCTAAGATGGTGAGTCACAAAAGGATGGAAATGAAACTGTTAACTTGTCCCTCATTCCACATGAGATCTTTTGTAAGATGATAAAGCAATGATATTGAGTATGGCAGTCCTCTCTCCCAATAGGTGATAAACAAATATGTGTGTGTTAGTCATACACATATGTGTATGCATACATATGTGTACACACACACACACACACACACACACACACACACACACACACACACACACACACACACACACACACATATATATATATACATTGAACCTGGGACTTGAACTCAGGGCCTGAGCCCTATCCCTGAGTTTTTTTGCAAAAGGGTAGCACTCTGCCACTTGAGCCACAGCTCCACTTCCAGCTTTTTGGTAATTAATTGGAGATAGGAGTCTCATACACTTAGCTGCTTAGGCTGGCTCCTATCCACTATGCCCAGATCTCATCCTCCTGAGTAACTAGGATTACAAGTGTGAGCCACTGACACCCGGCAAAATACAAACTTTTAAATGAGGTGTAATGAAGGGGTCACAAAACTCTTGAATTTTGAGGAGATGATCCCTACTACTTAAAATGCTCCAGGGACCTTATTTTCAAACATTATGAGGGGGTACAATATTTACCTGTGCAGTTAACAAGCGACTTACTAACAGACAGTCACTTGAGTTGTTAATTAATGTTTAATTTTTTAATTGCTCACACCTGCAGAAATTTCCCCCAATAGGAAAGGAGACCTGATTTCAAACCAGGATGATAGAAGTTGGGATTTTCTTCTGTGAATATGTAAGTAGGCAGCGACCCTGTGGGTTCTAGATGCAGCTATCCATGGATTGTGTATTAGCCATGAGCTTAAGAGTAGGGCCACTTGCTGTGGGATCCCAAGAAAGATATGGTTGACTCAACCTTTAAGCACCAACCAATCCATCGAGGAGAAGGCATGCATACAAGAAATAATGAGATTGAGGGAGGATTAAATGCTGGTGGCAGGAAGCACCATTCCAGCACTGCTAACAGAGGAGAATCTCTTCAGGAGATGCAGATTTTTATATGCTGAAAAGGCTTAAGAATGTAAGTTAGAGATCCAAGTTTCCTGGGTTTGAATCCTGGCTTTTGTAGTCGCTACTTCTGTGCCTTTCAGTGTCTCCATCTATAAAACAGAGATAATAGGGACCACCTCTGTTGATGAAAAGACTAAGCTAATATGTGTAACTCACAGAGCAATGGCATGCAGGGAAGCATGCAAGGTACAAACTCTGAGGTTTTTGTTTTCTTTTTGGGTGATGGCATTGTGTCCCATTTGATTTGGTTTTTGGTTCTGTTGTTGATGTGGTAGGGATCCCAAGATTTGAACAAGGTGATAACATCACTCTAACCAGCTCCTTTGTATGGTGTCTTGTTACATTTAGCACCAAATAATTGAGGAGGATTCTTTCCTAGCTGTTCTAAACTCTACTGACTTTTCTCAAATGGCAGATTGGAGGAGGATGCCACAAGCCACTTTGCTTTATTTTTGTGCAACAAGCGTGTTTCCCTCTGTGGGACTAACTTCTTTCTGCGATTGGACCAAGGCTCCCTGACCAGCTCCAGTGCTTCATCAGTGCCCCAACTCTGTATTTTTTTACTTTTCCACCCATTATTGCCATTTTGTTATCATCGGAAAGTGAACTTGTGGAGAGTCCAGGCCTCAAGTTTTAGCAGGCAATTTCGTCTTCCTTTTAATCATGTTGGCTAAGTTGGCTGTAGTTTGTAAATGGATGTGCTTTTACAAGGTCTTAATTCAGAGATGGTACCTAAGCTACACCGGGAAGAGGAAACAGTAGCCATGAGGCAGAGAAAGTGTGGAAAATGAGGCATTCAGGTAAAGGGACAAGCAAACACAGAGGCTCAGAACTGGAGAAATAAATGCCTGTCCTAATGAAGGAACAGAGAGGCCAGTACAGCGACATTTTTTTTTCTGTCTGGTAGACAGACCATGCAAAGTCCATGTGTTATTTTTCAAGTATTCATCACAAAGAACGAAAGACAGCAGAGGTCTGGTAGCTCAATCCTATAATCCTAGCTTCTCTGGAGACAAAGATTGGGAGGATTAGAATTTGAGGAAAATCCAGACAAAAATGTTTCTGAGACTCCAACCAGTCAAAAGCTGGACATGGTATTCAAAGTAGGTATGAACAGGGAAGTTTAACTAGGATTACAAAAATAATGAGAGCAAGAAGAACTAGAAGTGTGACTCAAGCAGTGGAGTATTTTCCTCACAAGTGTGAAACCCTGAGTTCAAATTCCAGTACCACCAAAGAAAAAATTAAAAAAAGAGTGGATGACAAGTAGGATCAATCATAAGATACTTTCTTTTCATGGTTCTGGGGCTTGAACTAAAGGCCTGGGTGCTATACCTGAGTTTTTGGACTCAAAGCTAACACTCTACCACTTGAACCACAGCTCTACTTCTGGCTTCATTGGAGATAAGAGTCCTTTCCTTCCTGGACTGGCTTTGAACTTTGATCCTCAGATCTCACCCTCTTGAGTAGCTAGGATTACAGGCATGAGATACCAGCACCCTGCTTTCAAACGTAATATACATTTTAAACACAATACCTCAAAAGTAGGATTATTTCAACCTATGAGCAATGTAAAAAGTAATAATGAGATTCTTTTACATTTTGTTTTTCTGGTAGTAAGTCTATGAAATTTGGTTGTATGTAACACTTCCAGTTCATCTCAACCTGAGCTAGATATAGTTCAAAGGACAGAGAGCCACGTGTGAGTGGTAGCTGTTTTGTAAATGGAGCAGAACTGAAATCTTGTAAGCAAAAAACGAGTAGAATGCATGAGGTTGCAAATCTAGTGAGGATATGAAATATCCAATAGGATTTTAAAACCATGATAAACCCTATGTCAAGTTTCTCAAGAGATTTCTCTTCTAAGGAAAACAGCCTGTTTGTAAATTGCAACTAGACTTTCTGCTGTCACATGAGTAGACTTAGGTAAACTGCACTTCTTTCTTACCAAATGAACAGTATGTAGCTGTATTCTCAATGATTCCTTTGAATCGAGTGAGAAAAAGATGACATTGAGTTGTTTAGAAGAAACATTGAAAGAAGTTACCTAAAATACTCACAGTAAATAGTAAACTTAGGGAAGAAAACCCATGGCACCCTAGTGTATATCTTCTGTCTGAAGGATTGTATTCAAGCAAAACAGCAGCACCTATCTCTTAGACTACAGTGGGCTTCCTCTGAGTATATCTGACCGCTAAACAGAACTGATTATTTAGAACCTACTTCCTGCACCCTAAAAGCAACCATAGAATGTGTCAGAAGCTTTCAAGTTTTGATTGGTCTTCCCTGATCCATCTATTATAGGCTCTAGGAACACATGTGCCAATTGAGTTCCTATAATTGCTTCAGGAGTTAAGTAATTCTAGGTTATCTTAGAAATGAAAGCTATATAGTCATTGTACTTTGGTTCATTTTGTCTCAACAAAAGTCTGGTTTGCTAAAGGTGCTGGTTGTAATATGGGTTGAAAGAACAAGTACATAATGGGACAATATTCCTTTGTGGTGGGGGAGGGTACTGGGAAATTTGACTCAGGGCCTGCTGCCTACTAGACAGGTACTCTACCAATTGAGTCAGGCCCTCAATCCTTTAGCCTTTTGTCATTTTTTAAATTCTCTATAGGGTCTGGAACTAACTTTGTCCGGGCTGTCCTTGGACTAAGATCTCCTGTTTCTAACTCCCAGGTATCTGGGATTACACATATGTGCCATCAAGCGTGGCTCATGAGGTATCAACTTTATTCCAAGCCTTATTAGAAGCTGTTGGTACACTGGTGGCAGATGCAGAGATATAATTTGAGGATATTCTGAGTCAGAACACTTGGAATGCTTTTAAAAACAATAGGACCTAGTTGGCAAGGATAAAGCCCAAACTCTGGTACCACCAGGAAATACATAAACAAACAAATAAGAATATTTAATTCTTCCCTCGCTGGTGGGTCAGACTTATACATTTCTGATGCTTCTGTGCCCACTGTCCTGGAGACCCATACGTCAGCCCTTCCAAAGCAGTGAGATCAACAGAAAGCAATGCGCTCATGTAGAAGAGGCCTCTAGATCATCCTGGAATGATACCTGGAAGAGATGCAGAAGAAAGCAGAAGAAAGGGACAATATGAACAAATAAAGCACCAGGAGGGCAGTGAACCAGGCAGAAGAAAGTTTTGTATGTATAATAAATATATAGTATTTTGATCCCTGCATCATAATTATTACCCCCTCTCTAAGAATGCTGTGGGTGAAAGTTCTAGGGAAGGTGTAGGCCATTCCATGAAAGCAAGGCATTATTCTTTTATGGATTCCTTGTGAGGAGATCTCGGTTGAGTGACGGGTAAGCAGGATGAATATTTGATAGGCTGGGACTGCTCTGAAGTGCAGCCTATCTCTCTGAGAAGGAATTCACTACAATCACAACAAATCTCTCCCTCTACCACAGTGCCCAGAACATTAGGATAGAATGAATTATTTAATAAGGAAATAATGATTAATCTGAAAATCTCTCTAACATATATGTCTCATTCACTGCCCTGCGCTATGCTGCCATGAAGGTGGATGTCTTTCCTGTCTTTTCTGCTGGACATCTGGTGACCAGAAGATTTTTTTGTGTGTAGTTTTTGTGTACAGTGAATATGTGTTGTCATATTGAGTAACTGAAGTAGATAAGTTACCTTAGGAATCTTGTCTTTAAGGGATTTGGTGTTTTGTCATGAATTCTATCATACGTTGGCACTAAATTGGGATACAACCTTACCTGGAAGTAATTTGCTGTTATTTTAGAATGTTGGGATATTTTTATGATATACTAAACACACAACTATTTGTTTATTTATTTATTTTTGTCAGTTGGGGAGGCCTGAACTCTGGGCCTGGGTGCTGTCTCTCAGCTCTTCTGTTCAAGGCTAGTGCTCTACCACTTGAGCCACAGCGCCACTTCTGGCCTTTTCTGCTTCTGTGGTGCTGGGGAATTGCACCCAGGGCGTCATGCATTGGAGGCAAGCACTCTACCACTGAGCCACCCTCCCAGCCCACAACTATTTCTCATTATAGAAAAAGAGAAGTTGGAACTTTGTCCAACCTTTCTTTGATATGTTGTGTTTCTAGGTCTCTATTAAGAAAATTTCAGCCTGTGCCAATGAGACCTAGGGTTTCTTCTATTCTGTCCTGTAATGTTTTCAGGGTGTCTGCTTTGATTCCAAGGCCTTTGATCCATTTGGAGTTGATTCTGGTGCAGCATGATATATAAGGATCTAGCTTTAGTTTTCTACAAGTGATTAACCAATTTTACCAGCACCATTTACTGAAGAGGCTGTCTTTCTTCCATTATATTATTTTAGCTCCCTTATGGAAGATTAGATGGCTATAGGTCTGTGGGTTCATTTCTGGGTTTTCAATTCTATTCCATTGGCCCTGACGTCTGTTCTTGTGCCAGTACCAAGCTGTTTTGATTACTATGGCTTTGTAGTAGAGTTTGAAATTTGGCATTGATATTCCTCCAGCACTGTTCTTTCTGATAAGGATCGTTTTTGCTCTTCGGGGTCTTTTATTGGTCCATATGAATTTTTAGATTGCTGCCTCTATTTCCTTGAAGAATGAGGTTGGAATATTGATAGATATTGCATTGAATTTGTAGATAGCCTTAGGAAGTATTGCCATTTGCATAATGTTGATCCTTCCAATCAAGGAACATGGAAGGTTTTTCCACTTTCTAAGTTTTGTTTTGATTTCCTTTTTCAGGTTTTTAAAGTTTTCATCATAGAGGTCCTTCTCTTCTTTGGTTAAGTTAATTCCTAGGTATTGCATGAAATTGCAGAGCTTCTGCATGGCAAAGGACATAGCTAGCAAGATCAATAGAAAGTCCATGGATTGGGAGAAGATTTTCACTAGCCATACAATGGACAAGGGTCTCATATCTAAAATATACCTGGAACTCAAAAAATTAAATCCCCCAACCACAAATCCACAAAGAAACAACTGCCCAATAAATAAATGGGCTAAAGTCTTACAGAGATATTTCTCTGAAGAGGAAAGAAGAATGGCCAATAGACACATGAAGAAATGCTCAACATCCCTAGCCATAAAAGAAATGCAGATCAAAACAACGTTGAGATACCACCTCACCCCAGTTAGAATGGCTATAATCAAGAACTCTAATAACAACAGATGCTGGAGGGGATGTGGAGAGAAGGGAACCCTACTGCATTGTTGGTGGGAGTGTAAAGTTGTTCAACCACTTTGGAGAGTAGACTCCATATAGAGCTCCCCTTATGACCCAGCAATCCCACTTTTGGGCATTTACCCGAATGTTTACAAACAAGACCATACTAAAGCTACCAGCACAACTATGTTTATTGCAGCATTATTTACCATAGCTAAGATATGGAACCAACCCAGGTGCCCCTCAGTAAATGAATGGATCAAGAAAATGTGGTATATATGCACAATGGAATTCTATGCCTCTATCAGAAAGAATTACATTGCCTCATTTGTTAGGAAATGGAAAGACTTGGAAAAAATTATATTAAGTGAAGTAAGCCAGGCCCAAAGAAACATAGGTCCCATGGTTTCCCTTATTTACAATAACTAGTATATGTCTGAGACAAGCAGAAATGGTTAGCTAAGTTGATGTTAGGCAAAATGAACCCCAAGATAAGGACTCAAATGGTTTTTTTTTCTTGTGATTGTTTCTAACATATTTATAAGATGATTTCTTTGTTGCTTTGTATGTCCTTCCCCCATGGTACAACCCCTGTTTTCACTGTATTTGATGTTGGTATACTTTGAGGAGGGGAAGGGAAAAAACAAAGTGTTTAAATAAAGACCCTGCAACAATGAGATATGCAAGATATTATGTCAAAAAGTGAACTTTACAAATCTGGTAGGGGTGGGGTTGGGGGGGATGATGGGAGGGCAGGGAGGGTAAGGGAAAACAAAGGAGGAGGCAACAATGCTTGATAAGAAATATACTCATTTGCCGGGCACCTGTAGCTCATGCCTGTAATTCTAGCTACTCAGGCAGCTGAGATCTGAGGATCATGGTTCAAAGCCAGCCAGGGCAGGAAAGTCTATGAGACTCTTATCTCCAATAAACCACTAGAAAGCCAGAAGTGGCTCTGTGGCTCAAGCAGTAGAGCACTTGCCTTGAGCTGAAGAGCGCAAGGACAGAGACTAAGACCAGAGTTCAAGCCCCACCACCGACAAAAATTAAAATAAAAAAAAAATATATATATATATATATATATATATATATACTCATTACCTTGCTCATGGAATTGTAACCCCTCTGTACAGTTTTTCACAATTAAAAAACTTAGTAATAAAAAAAAGAAAAAGAATTTCAAATTTTGACAATCCAGACAGTTTGTTTGCTAGCATAGAGGATGAAGAAGATAGATTCAATTATTGGCAAACTAGATCATTTGAGACTGTGAAAATAAAACAAGGACATCTGTTGAGGATGCTACTAGAGAAGGGAGTAAGGAGATTATAGAAGGAGTTAAGTGGATTAGAATGCAGTATAAATAGATGTTCATGTAATGATGATATCCCCATCTATGAATAACTAATAGATGCCAATGCTGCAAAAACATAAAGTTCCCCCACTTACCAGTCCATCTCCAGATATCACTGCTGTCAGAGACCTGTGTATGACCTACCAGAATTTGTGTTATGCCTGAACATCCCTAAATATACAGCATTACCTGTGTTTGATCTCATCCCATAGATTCGCCTTTGATTTCTTTTTTGCCTTGATGTGTATGTTATAGAGCTTAGTCCATTCTTTTTAATGACTTCATAGTATTTCATATATGAAACTTATCTATGTCTATATTTTAGCAGTTTAGTACTTCAAAACAATATTGCAGCAAATATCCTTATTCATATATTGTATACATTTCAATATAATACTTAGATTCTTAGTACTTTCTAGCTTTTTTTTTTTTACTGAGTAGCATTCCTATTATTCAAACATTTTCTTTTCTCATGTTTTGAAATTTTATTTAAGAATTTTTTTAGAGGTAAAAATGATTCATGGCTCGGGGCTGGGAAGGTGGCTCAGTGGTAGAGCGCTTGCCTTGCATGCATGAGGCCCTGGGTTCAATTCCTCAGCACCACATAAGCAAACAGAAAAAAGCCGGAAGTGGCGCTGTGGCTCAAGTGGTAGAGCGCTAGCCTTGAGCTGAAGAGCTGAGGGACAGCGCCCAGGCCCAGAGTTCAGGCCCCATGACCGGAACCCCCCCCCCAAAAAAAAGATTCATGGCCATTATGTTGGTATTTTAGAGGAATAAAATTTTGCATATTTGGGCAATATATTATTATGTAGAATAGAAAATAATTTTGTTATAGATGTCTATAATTTGTTTTTTAAATTTTTATTCTTATTATCAAGGTGATGGACAGAGGGGTTACAGTTACGTAAGTCAAATGGCATCCTCTCCCTTACTTTCTCATTCATTTGCTTTGAGCTTTTTTGTTTGTGTGTGCCCATATGGGGGCTTGAATTCAGGGCATAGGCACTGTCTCTGAGCTTTTTTGCTCAAGGCCAGCGCTCTACTACTTGAGCCACAGTGCCACTTCCAGCTATATTGGTCGTTAATTGGAGATAAGAGTCTCACTTTCTTCCCTAGACTAGCTTCAAACTGCAATCCTCAGACTTCAGCTTCCTGAGTTGCTAGGATTATAGGTATGGGCTTCTGATGCCTGGCTTCTTTGGGCTTTATAAGGACTTTTTCAAATTAAAATACCAGGTGTAGATAAATTTTGTTTAGCATTCTTAGTTGGTAGCTTATTTGACAATGTAATTGTGAAGTATAAATATCATCAAATCAAATCAAATCAAATATTTCATTTCCACACACAAGCACACAGTTTGTATGATGAGGGTGTAATTCAGTGGTATAAGACTTGCCATGGTAGTGAAAGGCTATGGGTTCAAAAGTCAGCACTGCATAAATAAGTATATAAGTAAAAGAGGAAAACGAACCCTTAAATATGTATTTTAATGTTTTCGTTTCTTTCATGTATGTGTTTCTAACGCATTTATAAGATTATTTCTTTGTTGCTTTGTATGTCCCTCCCCCACAGTGTAACCCCCGCTTTCACTTTATTTGATGTCAGTATAACATGTGGAGGAGATGGGGACAAACAAGTCGTTTAAGGATTCAGGTGGACCTGTTGCAACAAGGAGAACTACAAAATGTCATGTCAAAGCAAGCTTTACAATGTCGGTGTGGGGGGGGGGGGAGGGGGGTATGATTGGGTGGGGGGGAGGGGGGAGGCTGGGAAGGGAGGTGAAGGGTAAACAAAGGAGGAGGCTGCAATGCTTGGTAAGAAATGTATGCATTATCCTGCCAATGTAATTGTAACCCCTCTGTACAGTATGTTCTCAAATAAAATAAAATAAAATTAAAAAAAAAGTGCACAATGGTTTCCTACCACTTTCTCAGCAGTCACATCTTAATCCTAGTAGTAGAATCTTCTGGACTTACACAGCATAGACCCATCCAGTTATAGGGAAACCCCAATGTCTGGAATTTTCTCTATTAATGCTTTATTCTTTCTCATTCTCAAGGTCTTTGGCTTAACCCGGGGTACTTAGATGCAAAGTCAGGATCGCTTAAACTGTCCACTGAGAAAAAATTAGGGACAATCTATGGCTCTTCAGAAAAGCAACCAGCATTTTAAGCTTGGAAATAGACATTGGGACTGTCAATAAATGCGTTGTTGAATGAACAAATAACTGGATGAAAGTGAAGCAAATGAAATTTAACTTATGGCTCCTCAGATCATTTTGTCCATCCATGATCGCCCCTCCAAGTGTCAGTGTGAACCCACAGCCACCATTGGGAAGGGGCAGGAATTCATTGCCTTAATTGGAGCATCCGTCTGGATAACAAGCTCTCACTGGGTCTTTAATGATGGAGTGGGGCTGTCGGGTGGAAATTCCCAAAGCCCACACCACTTGAGCCTTCATGTCGACTAAAAAGAGAAAGTGAAGAGCTGCTGTACAAGTGACTTTAGTAAGATACAAGGTCTTCCCCGATCAATATCCACTGAACAACAAAGGCAATTGATAAGTTAAGCTGTGATAAGCCAGATAGTGCCTCTGGGCTCTCTTGACAAATGTGCCTCACAAGTCCTTTACATAGTACATCCTGGTAGGAGGAAATCAAAGATGAAATAAAGGGTTCTTTACTTTTGCCAGTTAAATGAGAGGATGTAGTTTTGACTGCCCATCTGTTTTAGTAAGGTTATTTGTCTTTGAGGGGAAAAAAGGAGAATGCATCTTTTGCTTTACTGCCATGTGTATACTTACTTCATCCAATGACTAGTAAGAGACTGCTCTGTGGCTGGCAGAGTGCTGAGCTTCGAGATATACTTCTGTGTTTTTATAGAAAAAGTGTACCCTGCAGTGCCATCATTTTGGATATTTCTTCAAACGTAAATCTGACTTTTACCACCTCTACTATGCTACTGAATTTCCTGATTATAGAGAAGCAGTCCTAGACAGGTTATAGTGGATTAGAGATCTCTTAGTCTCTGAGTGTTTTCTTAAGCTGTGCTTTGGGGGTGGGGAGTCTATTCTATAGCACTTAACGATAACTTTTGAAGTGTCTACTACTGTGATTCTCATTGAGAATGACTGGCAAAAATGATAAAGCTATGCCAGAACTCGTAGTTTATAATGTGGTAGAGTAAAATCAACTTTTAGCATCAGTGGACCAACAAAGAGGCATAATACAATCATTTGATCAAAGGATAAATAGGCCTCTTGGGAAGAGGTAGATAGAGCCTGAATATTTTAACACTCTATCTTTTTATTCATATTTCTAACCATACACTATGTAGTTCAATAACTGTGTGGAGATTCTGACAAAGTGCTCTAATTAACAGAACATTTTTAAGTCAGAAAGGAAAAACCAACTCACCTTCAATAAAAACTAATTTTTTTAAAAATCACTGGACTAATCTATTATATTCCTGGATACCATTCAAAAATGTATTCTCAAGATCATGGTAAAAATGAGAATGAAGTGAGAAATGCATTTCAGAAATGAGTCTAACACTGAGTTAAATTTTAATTTGACACGTACTTCAGCCAGGAACTGGAGGCTCCCAGCTGTAGTCCTAGCTAATTAGGAGGCCGAGATCTGAAGATCATGGTTCAAAACCAGCCCCAGAAAGGAAAGTCCCTAAGACTGTTATCTCCAATTAATCATTAAAGAGTGGGAAGTGGTGCAGTGGCTCAAAGTAGTAGAGTGCAAAAGCTCACAGACAGTGCCTACGCCCTGAGTTCAAGCCCTAGGACTGATAAAAAGAAAAGTAAAACAAACACCTCCAAAATCTGTCTTAAGGAGCCTCTTAATTGATCTCACAGAGCTTACTTAAGGGTGGTCTACATTTTAAGATGTTTTCTTGATATAAAATTATGCGATGTCTTAAATACTTTTTGTAATGCTTGAGAACGATATAATATTAAACATAGCACATTTATGGAAGGATTCCAATGAGGTAGGTAACCTTCAATACTTAGCATGTATTATCTCATTTGTTCTCAACCTCACAAGTTGAGGCACTCAGCTTCACAAGAGGTTGGCATTCTTTCAGTGTCTAATTTATAGATGAAAAACAAGATTAAGGACAGGTTAACTAATGACATTTTTAGATAGTATCATGGATGGTGGTGAGGTCAGACTGTGTCTGGCCTCAAAGACCTTTCCCATGACCACCAAGTTTTACAACTAGCAGTGCAGTCTCATGTTTTAATACCATCTGTTCTCTTTAAGCTGGTCATAGGTAATACATGTGTGATCATGGAAACTGCTCAGAGATGAGTTTGGAAAAGTCCTTTCTCTTGTGACTGATTGTTGATTGATTACCTATTTTCTAGCTAGCATAATCATCAGCAATGAGTTCCATGTCACCTAATGGCTTCAAACCCTGTGATGTTTGTGTTGCATCCCACCTTTGCCACTTTCTAAGAGTGTCATTTTCAGTGTGTTTAGTGACCCATCTTTTGAGCATCATTTTTTTTTCCATACGCGATGGGAAGAGTATGATAATACCCAGTGGCTTTCTAGATTTAAAAGAGATATCCTTATAATGTGCCTAACAGAATTGGACAATGTATTAGATGGTTGATAAGTTATTTGTTAAAGTGGCTAAAGAGCAAAGAAAGTAAATTCAAATACAAAAATGAAGTAGAATTATTTGACAAATGCTAAATCTGGTTTGACTAGCATACCTTCAAATGAATTTCCTGTATTTGGGGGGAGAGGGGTTGTGTGTGTACATGTACACACATATACACACATACAAATTTTACACATTGGAATCCACTTTGTGTACTTGAGTTCACGGTAGCTACAAGTAGAACCCACAACTCTAGGACACTTAGTGTTGTTGAGTCACGTGGCATACTGTTTCTGTCCTTGCTTTCCATCATTTCAGAGGGTGGATAATATAGTCAGTTTATTTTTACAATAAAATTCAACAAGTACTGTCTGTAGCCACAAGAGAGAATGCTGGATTGAGGTTAAGTATAAGGCATAAGGAAGGTAGGAACACAGGTGACACAGAGGCTTGGGGCAGTGGTGGTTTATCAGTTGTACCATTTTCCTTCATTGCAGCTGAAAATTATTTCCAGAGCGTGGTGAAGTAAATTCCAAACTAACCATGTTCATTTAAAAATCAAAATAAGACTTATGATCACCATAGTTTTCTCATTGCTTGTTAATTATTTTACTTTCATGTTCTATTAATGACTCTTATTTATCTTATTCAAAATAATGCATGTACACAATAGATGTCCAACAAAAGGAAAGGCATATGAGGAAAGCTGCTACTCTTTCTTCTCCTCCATGATCTGCTAGCCTTTGTCCTCAGACTATATCACTGTGAGGTTTCCTGAAACTTGGCACACAATAAAAGAAGGTATTCACAGGTCACCATGAAAACAATTCGATACACACAGAGCCTTTTAAATATTTCACATAGGTTCATGGTGTCATATGCACATATAACACTATATTATTCTTGTTTTGACTACTGAAGTTGAACTCAAGGCCTCAAACTTAATGGGCAGGCACTCTACCACTTGGGCCTCTTGAGTCCTTTTTGCTTTCATTGTTTTTTTTTTTTTTCACTAAGGTTTTCTTTATATGTCTAGTCCCATCTGGACCATGATCCTGTATTTTTGCTTTTATGACAGATGTATGACACAGCACACATCTTTTCTTCCAAAGTTTACAAACATTGTATATGTATATCTTTATTATCTTTTAAGTTATTGTACGAAGGAGGTGCCATTCAACAAAGCAGTTTATGAATACATCTTGATCAATGTCACCCCATACAGAATTCTTACCTATCCCTCCCAAACCATCCCTTTCCTCACTTTTCTTAATTTTTACAGGATATGCCTTAATGTTTTGGTAATGTATCCTTAAATAGTTTTTTTCCCCATACTGATTCTCACCTAATAATTGTTCACAAGTAACCACATTGCTGCAAATCTCACTCCCTAAATCAGATTTCAGTGAGGGCTTCCTTGCCCTATAGGTATCTTAGCTGTAATTGACTGGAACCTCCAGTCATGCAGTTTATGAGAACTGAAAATTTTCTCCACATTCTCAGTGGACTCATGACTGTATATTCTGTCATTCTCTAATTCCTCCTTCCAAGTGTATTGTATCGTTTAGCCCTTCTCAAATAGAATGCATAGTTTCTCCACCCTTTTCCATTAGAGTTCCCTCTTGGGCATTTTAGGAAAAAAAGTAAATGTAGTAGCAACTAGAAAGCCAATGAGGACTCTTATTGGCCTGCAGTTGCTGCTGCTTCTCTTCTAGCTAAGCAGGTGTCCTACCATTGGAGCCATACCATGAGATGTTTTTACTTATATTATTTTTCTAATAGGGTCTTACTTTTTGCCTGAGCTGGCTGCCTATTCACTTGGAGCTGTATGACAGCTGTGCACCACCGTGTACACCTTTCTATTGGTTGAGATTAGATCCCACATTTTTTGCCCCTGGCTATCCTCAAACCATAATGCTCTGGATCTCAGCCTTCACTTCTTATACTCATCCTTTTTGGCTAGTGCTCTCTCTCTGTCTCTCTGTCTCTCTATCTCTCTCTGTCTGTCTCTGTCTCTGTCTCTGTCTCTGTCTCTGTCTCTGTCTCTGTCTCTCTCTCTCATCTCACATCCTTACCTCATTTTCTTATTCTTTTGGAAAAGTTTTGCTCCTTCCTCAAGTCTATATAGCCCGAAACATCTAGGACCCTTAGATTTTTTTTTTGTTTGTTTCTGTTTCTGTTTTGGCCAAAACATTGAAGTTTTCCCAAAGATTTTTTAAGGAAAAAAAAAGGCTTTAATTTCATTATATTCCCATTCTTTTAATCATGTCGGGAGCAGCTGCCTTATGAAGAACATTTCCAAAAGTGCTTTTCTTTTTTTTCCCCCAGTTTTGTTTGTTTATGTGTTTTTATTGCCTGGTATTTGGCTCTGAAGATTAGTAGATAAGTTCCTTATTAGGATAAATTCAGTGCTCTAGTAGAAGAAAGAGTATGATCTTTGTGAAAAGAGAGAAGTGGGCTTAATTCATGCCCTATCATTTTTTTTTTTTATGTAAGATAAACAACTTAGGCTTTGAACCTGATTTCCTTTCAGTAATCAAAGCAGCAATGTTCTTTTTTCTTTTTGGTCCAGTCGTGGGGCCTGAACTTGGCCTGGGTGCTGTCCCTCAGCTCTTCAGCTTAAGGCTAGCGCTCTACCACTTGAGCCACAGCACCACTTCCGGCTTTTTTCTTTTTGCTTATGTGGTGCTGAGGAATCGAACCCAGGGCCTCATGCATGCAAGGCAAGCACTCTACCACTGAGCCACCTTCCCAGCCCCAAAGCAGCAATGTTCTTGATGGTGTATATAATACAGTGTTTGAAAGGCAAGAGGGAGGTACTGAAAAGAAGGGCCTCAGTAGGGAGGGAAGGGATGGTAGGGGGAAAACAATGGAGGGGGTAACAATGTTCAGGAGGAAGTGTACTCATTACCTCACTCATGTAACTATAACCCTCTGTATAGCATCTTTACAATAAAAAAAAAAAAGAAGGGCCTCAGATAGTGACTCTAACCAGTGTTCATTCTAAGCATCATAAATCCTGAGTTAACACCTTTTATTAACTCTGTATTGTAGAACACACCAGTTCTCATTCTTCCTTGTTTAAATACTTCTCAACCCTCTAATAAAGTACCTCAAGAAGACAGGTCTGATTTTGTACTTGGTAAATAAGTACACACTCGGTACTCAATCAGTACTTATTAATTGGTGTGTTATTGATTGGCTGATCTTTTGGCTGACAATTCACCTACCTTGTAGCTTCCTAGGAAAACTAAAATTCACTCTGTTAATAAATGCTTTGTTTCTTTCCTGGTGTTTTACTTTACTCTGACATGAAACATATCTTCTTTTTTCCTAGCAGCAAATCAATTTTCTCACTTCACTTCTAGCTATTTTCCAAATTCACTTATGTAAGTGTCTTTTTGCTTACTCTCTTACATGTGTATTGCCTTTTTGTCTTGTGGTTGAAGTCCATCTCTGGTATGAGGACTATTCTTATTTCTGTGTGAATTACCAGTGTGCTTTCCCTCCAGATGATAGATTCTCTGAATTTGAAAGAAAACATCATTTGTTATTTAGCATCTGATTTGAATAACAGTGAGATGTTTGTTTAAAATTAATGTTTTGAGAGAAGAATCCTCTCTGTTTACTTGCCTTGCAATATTTTAATATTTAACATGCTATGATGTAAAACTTGTGGAAGAAAAATCTCCTGGTGTGATCTGGTTGCCTCACAATTTATATTCAGCTGCAATATTTTATTTGCTATAATTACTCACTGACAAAACAGAGTCAAAATGGTTTGCATTTTTATTATTTCAGAATGTGGGAAAACCCTGCATACTTGAAAGAGGTAACATAGGAAAAGAAAGCTATCTTAGAGAGGTATCTGACTCTAAGACTTTTTAGCAAAGAAGGAACTGGAGGAGTGCTAGAGTGTTTGTTGAGACTGATATGATATGATATGGATTAGAGGTTAGACGACAGGGTTCCAGGTCATCCCATTCCTCTCTTACTCCAGAATCTCACTGCGACTTTACATGTGTACTTTCACAATGTGACACCTTTGGATCTGCTCCAAAACAATTGAAGTTACTTAGATAAAAGCTATCAATCAATTGGGATCTTATTAGATATGTCCATTGCTGACTCCCTTTCCTGTTCTTATTATATAAACTCTGGAAGCCCACAGATTTCAAGAGGTAAGGGAGTGTAAGCAGAATGTGACAGCCAACACTATAGGTATATGCACCAAGGAGTAGCTCCTACTGAATCTCCTCCTCTGGAGAAGAAAGCCATGATTGCATTCAGAGATTAGCGTGCTCATATATCTACATCTGGGCTCTTGCACACACACACCCAACCCTCATTTCCAGTTGCAAAAGGAAAAGCATTTCTATTTCTGAGATTCTGAGTAGGACAGCCACCATGCAGTTTTCCAAGAAGGAATTTGTATGATAAATAATAGAAGCATGATTCTTCTTTGTGATTAAATTTAACAAGCATTCTAAAAGCACAATCTTAATTTTGGTATTATACTGAGGACAAAAAGTTGCACTACATTTAAAAAATCTGGAAATGGCTCAGATAACAAACTGTATTGAGTCCTTGTAGTTGAAAATTTCCTTTTTTTCCTCATCAAAAGCTACTTTGCTTTCAAATGTGCTTCAGATTTCATCTAGCTTACTCAAAAAAAAATAAACTGTACACTTTTAGATGACACTGTGGAAAAACATGTGCCAAGACCATTACTTATGCATTCCAATATTTCTGATACAGAAAGTAGTTAATGCACAGGATTAATCATTACATAAACCACGTGTTGCCAGGATTTGGGGGAATTTCTTAGAAATATAGAACTGTATTAGATGACACATATTAAAAATGATAGTTTTTTTTCTCCAAGCAGTCAATAACACAGGATTTAGTAATCCTTAGTTAGTCCCCAAGTATTGATTTTTATGATCTAAATTCATTTTTAATTTGATTTTTGCATCACTAGAACATTAATTTGGAGGTTGAAGGATTTCTTTTCAAAGAAAAAAATTTCATGTAACAAGTATGGACTTCAGCAAACTTTTATTTTTAATATGAAATACTACCTTGTGGGTAGTATTTGATTTCTGTTTATGGTTCAAGGATGTGTGGGATTTGCTAGGGGTTAATAAGATCACTTGTTTATTACCATATTTCTGCCAATTCTAAGGAATCAAATAGCTATTGATTCCCCCTCGCGCCCCCCACACATCTGGTTATGTCTATCAAGATACAACAAATAAACTAAACAGGAATATGAACAAAAAGCTCATGGAACACCTATGAATTCAAATTGATGGTCATGGCTAATACATAATATAACTACCCTACAATGCCACGTTTTAGATTCAACAAACAGATGCTAAAGTTTGAGGAAAGAAAGAGAAGTTTATTGTGAGGCCACATGCAATCTTACACTGCAAGGAAAAAGCAAAGAGGAACTGGGAAGGCCCTCAAGGAACTCACTAGCAGTATCGCTTTTAGGATTTCAATCTTACTCTCTTAAACTTCTTCACTGAGACAATAATCCCCCTTAACAGTCAATTTAAGTTTCATAGACAATAACACATATGATATTCCTGGCATGGCACATGGTGCATGTTCTGAAAGTATATACCATTTCCTACCTATTGTACAATCCTCTACCCAGAAACTCTTACCCTTTGTGGAAGAATGAAGACAAAGATAGTAGTATGAGCTTGGTGCCAGTGGCTCCTGCCTGTAATCCTAGTTACTCAGGATGCTGAGATCTGAGGATTGCAGTTCAAAGCCAGCCCAGGCAGGAAAGTCTATGAGACTTTTGTTTCCAATAAACCACCAGAAAACTGGAAGTGGCATTGTGGCTCAAGTGGTAGAACACTCGCCTTGAGCCGAAGACCTGAGGGACAGTGCCCAGGCCCAGTTCAAGCCCCATGACTGACAAAACAAACAAACAAACAAACAAACAACAACATAGGAGTATGATTCTCTGTGATGCAAGAGGGAATCCAAGAACCCTGAGTAGCTAGGTAACTGTCAGGCAGAGATGGCCAGATCCTCAGGCCACAAGACTGGCCTGTGAAACCCTTAGACATCTTTCCCCCTGCTTTATCATTGAGGAGAACCTGGCTTCCTGGATCTACTCCATCTCAAGAGAGAAAGGAAAGTATGCTTTTTCTCTCTGCCATGCTGGGAACACCTTTACCAAGATAAAAGTGCCTGCCCCTCTTTCAGACTGCTTTTGCTCTTTTCAATGAAAAAGTCTTTTTCATTTTTGATAAAAGCAATTTCTGTCTTCCTGCCAAGCCAACAAAGATTCTTTGAGATGAGCTTTTTGCTTTTCTGGTATTAGGGTGTAAAATCTGCATGACACGGATATAGCTGGTGGCATCATTTCAGCAGCTAGCAAGAGGGCTGGAAGAACAAAAGAGCAAAACACACACCCTTTTGGTCCTGCATTCAAATCAGAAACCAGTGTTTGGAGTGGAGCTGCAGTTTGTGGGGCATGTCTTACCTACTAGCACAGGAATTTCTATGCTTTCTATCAAGGATACAGTCAGGGCAAAATGACAGTGGTGGGAAGAGCAAGTGAGCACTTGATTCTCCTATGCCTTCTGTCCCCTTCATATATAAAATGGTTACTTGCCAGCAGAAACACCTCTGAGTTCCAAGTAAATTCAAAGTAATAGAATCAGAAGCAAATGGAGCTGTTTGAGTCTATTTTGAAGTTTCTGGGAGAAGTATTCTATAGAATCCACTCTATGTGTCTCTGTACAGCCACAGCCAAGTCAAGCTCAAAGAAATGAAGCAGAAACAGTGAACAATGAACCCTCCCCCCGCCCATACACACACTCCTGAGACGTCTTTGTGAGGAAGTATGGGGAAGTGTGATTCACACTTGCAGAGATATATTCTCAGCCTGTGTCCTGAGGAATGATAGAATCAAGAGGGACCAAGCAGGTGTTCCTTCTGGATGATACAGCTAAGACTCGGTTGAATATGAACCAGCTATTTGTATGTATTAAAGATGACAGCTCTTCTCCCCTCTTTTTGCTTCTCCCTCCTTTTCTTCTCCTTTTAAAATTTTTATTGCTGAAGTTATATAGTTATATTTCATATATCTTAGATTTTTGCCTGGGAGCATCGTTGGACCACAGTGATCTTCCTACCTATGGGTCTGTTTTGTGTGGATTGGAAACAAGAATCATCATTCCTAGCTTATTTGTTGAGATGGGATCTTACTAAATTTATGCCTGTGCTGGCCTCAAGTCACAATTCTCTCCATCTCTGTCTCCCAAGTAGCAAGGATGACAGGCACATGTTTCCATGCTCTGCCTCTTTTTAAGTATCTTGACCTTAGATCTAATCAGCATTTTGTTTTTATATTTTTTAGTTAGCATCAATCAGTGGTTGAAAAGGGTTTCATTTTAGCATGTCTATTTACATGTACAATGCATCCCATCTGTCATTCCCCCTTCCCAAATCAACTTCAACAAGTTTCTTTGAACCATATTCACACTAATATGTAAGTATTTTGACTATATCTGCCGTCCCTCCCCCTCTCCTTCTCCTAATTTCTATACCTCAGGCAAGACATGTTTCAACTTCATGATGCTCCATTTTGTTAGGTCCACATCAGTCTGTACACTCAACATTTTCATGTGGTCAGTAGATTGGAAGGTATATTGAGTCACCAGAAGACACAAGCAGAATATCTTTAAAGCTGCTCCCAAGAGAAGAGTCTGTGGTGTGTAGCAGTGAAGTAAGCTTTTGGGAATCAGGTCTGAGTCGGACTCCCTGCTTTCCAAAGTATTAACTGTATGATTCGGGGTTTGCCATTTTCCCTGTCTAAGCTAAAGTTTGCTTCCCTACAGATGGTGCTTAGACTAGCCCTTCAGCATGTTGGCTTCCATGTTTGAATGGTAAAACTTTTTCTAACCTGGCATGCTTGTACACATCTGTAATTTCTATACTCAAGAAACAGAGGTGATTCTCAAGCTCAAGACCAGTCTGGGAACATAGCAAGACCCTGTCATATAAAACCAATAGTAATAGTAATATAGGTAACTAAAAGCTTTTCAAAAATATCACAGGTGGTTTTTTGCCACATATCCAGTTTCTCAAAAATGTTGGTTCCTTTCTGCTTCTCCCATTTTGCAGTACCATTTCTCTTCCTGCCAATGTTTTATCAATTAAGCTCTGTTCAGTGCCATCTCTACGATGCAGAAATTGGCCAAAGGCCTCAGGAGTAGGCCACCCAGGCCTATAGTCAGTTGATACTTTTGTACTTTTCTGGTTAAAGGCTTTCATAGTGAAGTTACTTCTTTTCTTATCTGTGTGTGTTGAATAGTGTTTGACAGACATCTTTGGCTATGCTGAAGTGTGGAGAAAGTGACAATGAGAGGACCAACTGGAGATGTCACTTACCTGTACTAGTAGGTGGAGCTGACAATGACATCCCTTTGGCAAGTGCTCATGGTAAGCCTGACCACCTCAGTGTCCTTAGGGGAGACGCAGTCATCTGGTTGTACCATGTGAGGAACTGTTTAAAGTATGGCCAGAGGAGTGGAGATTAGGATTATGGAGTAGGGGCAGTCTCTTCTTTGTATTTTGGCAGAAAAATATTGTGACCGGACATTATTTCTCTTATACCGGGACATTGTTCTCCCTGGTCAAAGACACACACACACACACACATACACACACACACACACACACACACACACACACACACACACACACACACACACACACACACACGCGATTATCAGAAGAGGAAGTCCATCATTCCTCATTCACTGGTCCCTTAACATTAAAATCAAACAAGCAAACAAAATAAATAAAACACCTGGGTGCCAGTGGCCTATGCCCGTGCATCCAAGCTACTAAGAAGGCTGATATCTGAGGGTTATGGTTGGAGATCAGTCCAGGTAGAAACATCCTCAAGATTCTATTTCCAAAATAAGCAGCAGAAGTATTGCTTGAGGCATTGTTCAAGTGGTAGAGCACCAGCGAGGCAGGCAAGTCAAGTGAGCAAAAGATCCTGAGTTCAAAGGCCAGCACTTATAAAACTCCCCCCTCCCCAAACACA
The DNA here is from genome assembly GCF_024711535.1 of Dipodomys merriami. NCBI lineage: Eukaryota > Metazoa > Chordata > Mammalia > Rodentia > Heteromyidae > Dipodomys > Dipodomys merriami. The sequence goes on along the minus strand of NW_027202604.1, from coordinate 18,630,080 downwards.
CATATATGCACACAGTTCTCACCAATTACAAGTGGTTAAATGACATGATTACAATGATTCAGTTTAAAAGTCTCTACACAAAAAGTTAGCAAGTGTGTAGTTCTAAAGGAACAAAGAACAGTAACCATGCCACTAATACAACAGGGAGCGCAGAGTAGTGATTGTTGACTGCATTCCTGTGCCTTGTTTAGCACCTGACACCCAGTAAGGGTTTAGTCAGTGCTGATTTGGGTATCCTCTCAGACAAAGGCTTTATTCTTTCTTGTATTTTTTTTAGTGACCGTAGTATAGAAGTGTCAAGATACTGAATGGACTTGCTAGTTTCATTCTCAGGAAATATTAGAGTTCTGGAATTTTTGTCTTGAACTCAGGGCCTTGGCGCTGTCCTTGAACTTCTCTTTGCTCAAGGCCAGTGCTCTACTACGTGAGCCATGGGGCCACTTCTGGCTTTTTCTGAGTAGTTTATTGGAGATAAGAATTTCATGGTCTTTCCTGCCAGGACTAGCTTTGAACCACAATCCTCAGATCTTAGCCTCCTGAGTAGCTAGGGTTACAAGTGTGAGCCACCAGCCTCTGGATTATTTACAAATTGTGTTGCTCTTGAGAAGTGTGCACTGGAGTAGAGGTGGGTGAATGTATCAGAGGTAGGTCATTTTATTAACAGCAGGATCATAGGATGGGTTTACTTTCTTCCATTTGTCAATTGATACTATGTTTTTCTGTCTCACTTAGATCGTTTTATTTTCCACACATATATGAACTTTCCAGTTTCTATATTAGATATTCTTTTGATAAAATGTATTGTTAAAAATCATTTAAAACTCTCAAACCTTTCTTTTGCTTTTGTACATTCCTATTACTTCCAATGATGGTTTGCAAACTTCATTTGTTTTTGTTTTTGTTTTTTTTTGGTTGTGGGGCTTGAACTCTGGGCCTGAGTGCTGTCCTTCTGCTCTTCAGCTCAAGGCTAGCATTCTACCACTTGAGCTACAGCACCACTTTCTTCATTGGTTTCAAAAAGAAATTTGAATCAAATGCAAAACTTGAAAAAGTAATCTATGATTTAAAAAAGCAGAAAAATTCACCCACAAAGATATTATCAAATTAAACTGATTTCATTCCATGTAAAAGCTCAAATTTAGGAAAATTTTCAATAATTGAACAAAAACATTAAATGTGTTTTACTCTCAATATATGTGCATTTTCCACCCCTAAATTAATCTCAGAAGAGTATAACATATCTGACTTTCTTTTTTCCTATATTCATTTGTTTGTTTGTTTGAGACAGAGTCCCACTATATAACCCTAGCTGGCCTTAAATACTCAATCTTCCTGCTTCAGCTTCCTGAACACTTTACAGACATGTACCACCACAGCCAGAATGGTGGGTTTTAAGTTTACATATAAGAAATGTGTGATTGGGTATCTAACTCTAAAGGACTTTATACTACGTAAATATATTGGGAAATTTTTTATATTTGTATATGTGTATTATGTTTTTAAGAAAATGTATTTTTCCTAAAGTGAATATTTGAGATTTCTAACTATCATATAAGGTTGTATTAGGAAAAGACTTTATAAAAGGTTATATTAGGAAAATACATTATATAACTTTGTGATAGGAAAAGACTGCTTGAAGGAAATGAAGTGATGGAAAACAAGTAAAAGATCATTGTGTTGGCTGGGTCCGGTGGCTCACACCTAAGCCTAGCTACTCAGAAGGCTGAGATCTGAGGATCACAGTTCAAAGCCAGCCCAGGCAAAAAAACTCCCTCTGAGACACTTATCTCCAATAAACCTCTCAAAAACTGGAAGTGGAGCTGTGGCTCAAAGTGGTAGATTTCTAGGCTTCAGCAAAAGAGCTCAGGGACTGCACCCAGACAACAACCACAAACAACAACAACAAAAGAACATTGGGTCTGTAATTAATTGTTATATTTGATCTTCCACTTATATATTGAGAGATTTTTCCTTAGGCATTACAGTTGAAAGGATCTTAGCCATCTCTCCATCCTTACGACCTTCTGCCTTTCCTTAAGCACATGTTGTGCCTTCTCTGTGCACACAGTGTGCATTCCCTTACCAGACCACATGCCCAGGTAGGCAAAATGCTACCATGCGTACATGAATTATTACTTCATAAGGATCTGTTGGGTCCTACCTGTATGATAGGTCGTTTTTTTAAAGTGTTAGTTAATACAAAATGTAGGAGATGTCCTTCACCTCATGGTAAAGACATGAAGGAAGAAGTCACAAAATACTGTAATGAGTGATTGGCATAGGCATGTGTCAAATGAAATGGAAATGATCTGGGGAACCTACTGAAAATGGTGTGGCTAAGGAAACACCCTCGAAGGAGGGGAACTCTAAAGAAGAGAGGGAGCTAGCCATGCTGAGAATGAAGGAAAGAAAGTATGCCAGAACACACAGAAGATTTCAAAACAAGGAGCAGATGTGGGAAGGAGGTTGGCATGGGCACCCATAGGTTCAGGTACCAAAGCATGGGAGCAGGCAGCTTTCATTTAACAAGTAAAAACTACAAGAAACCCAGTTAACATTGACTTTCTTATGCTCAACAAATACCTTATGACCCTGATACAAGTTGAATATCAAACTAAAAGAGAAAAAAGATACTTCAAAATCCAGAACATTTTGTAGACTACCCCTCACTACCCCAAGTGGAAAATTCTATACCATAAACATTTGTTTCATTCACAGAATTATCTTTTAGTATTGTATAAATTATCTTCAAGCCAAGTATATAAGGTATGTATGAAATGTAATTGAATTTTGTGTTTAGACTTGGATACTGTCCACAAGATGTCTCATTATATGTATGTAAATGTTTCGAAATCTGAAATGTTTCTATCCTCAAGCATTTTGAATAAACGACAGTCAACCTATATTGTATGAGATGTACTTAGAGTAAAAGAAAATGTTTCTCTGAAAGTCAAGTTGAACTGATAGCTTGGATTTTTTTTTTTCTGGCACTCTTGTCTGGAGAGCCACTGAAGGCCATCTATAAGGAAAGTGCTATGATATGGTTTGGGTTTGTAAAAGATCAGGTAGTTTGGTTTCCTCATTGAGTCTTCCAGTTACTACTTTCTGGTCCCAAGGAGGTGAGGGTGGGGATGGGGGTAGTGGTGAATGAGGAAAATGAGGAGGAAGAGGGGAAGGAGGAAGAGGAGGAGGAGGAGGGGGAGGGGGAGGAGGGAGGAAGAAGAAGTTTCTGGAGTTCACAATGAAATGGCAGAGTGGTTGCTAGGATTTCCTCTTTTCTTTCCTACTGTTTCTCCCCTTTATCCCCCTTCCCCACTCATGGGACTTCAACTCTGGGCCTTGGCACTATCCCTGAGCTCAAGGCTAGTGCTCTGCCACTTGAGCCACAGCGCCACTTGTGGTTTTCTAGTGGTTAATTGGAGATAAGAGTCTCACAGAAGTTCCTGTCTGGGTTGGCTTTGAGCTGTGATCCTCAGATCTCAGCCTCTTGAGTAGCTAGGATTAAAGGTGTGACCCACGGGCACCCAGCCTTCCTGCTGTTTTTAGGCGAATAGCCAGTGGTTAAATGCAACATTTCCAACACTTTAAATGTAATGGAGTTTATCTGAGCAAAGAAGAATTTGAAAATCAGGTAGGTCTCTAAACCAGAGTAGGTTCACACAATGGCTCTGCAATGTAGGTGGCAGTGTTTATGGACAGAAAAATGAGACTTAGCTACAGAAATGGCTTAGGGGGTGATAGTTCAGTCTTTGCCTTCTTAGGCATGGTCTGGTCCATTGGTTGACTGTCATGAATCCATTGTTTCCATTCAGTGTACCTGCAAACCAGGATAACCTAACATAGCAGTGCAGGCCAGCTGTGATCTTAAGCCAGTCCCTGGTGACTTATCCTAGCTGCTGAGAAGGCTGAGATCTGAGAATTATAGTTTGGAGCCAGCTCAAGTGGGAAATTCTGGGAGGCTCTTACCACCAATTAGCAAGCAAACAGCTGGCTGAGTGGAGAAACATCAATTTTGAGTGAAAAAACTAACTCAAGATTGTGAGTTCAAGCCCCAGTATTGGCACCAAAGAAAACACAAAGAGATTGCTTTGTGGCTGTTGCATGGCTTCTCCATTATTCGCAGTGGTCCACTTTCCAAGAGCATGGTTTTGTCACTGAACATGATTTGCAGTGCTGCTACTCATGGGCTGCTGTAGTTTATGGAACATTACTTCAATGTGCCTGCATTTTAAAGTACAACACAGTCTCAGCAAAATGTCAGTATGCGCCTGCTGTCCCTTCCTTGTGTTTAAGTTGGTTACCTTTCCACATCAAGCTCCAGCAGATAAAAGTGGGGCACTTAATATTCAGCAGGGACACTGAGACTATCCCTGTTTATATGCTCAATTTCCTAAAATCACATAACCTTTTGTTATCTTGTAAATACATAAAAGGGACCTTTGCATTGGAGGAAGCGGTTTACTGTGTCGGATAAACAAGCCACAGAATTCCATTTAAAATACTTCCATCCCGCATCGGCTGTCTGCTTTGGAGAAGATACACATCAGAAAGCTGGGGCTGAGCTCTGTGCAGATGTCTCAAGGGTGGGTGTCATTTTTAAAAGGCTAACTAGCTTCTTGTGTAGTGTTAAAATATTTTGCTACTTAGGAACATGACTGGATTTTTCCTGGGTGATTTCCTATCTTTCTCATTCCTTCCTCCCCCTTTCATTTCTCTGGTTCAGGCTATTTCTCATCCAAGTGTCCTTTCTCAGCCAGAGGCTGGTTCTGTTTGTCTTTTTTTATTCTCCTCCCCCCGCTCCCGCTCCCCCGCCCCCCGCAAGTTGGTGAACAAGTCCTAGTGTCTATGAACGAGAAGTAATGGCAATTGCCTGGAGACACTCATATGTACTTTAGACAGGTGCTTCACCAGCCTCTGCCCTCAGTTTGTAGAACCCTCTTCAATTCCAGCTTGTAAACTCTCAGGCCAGGTCAGCTCAGGCAGGAGCTGCCAGCTACTGATTATTGCAGACAGACACAGCTGGCTTGGCTGTGCCTGCTGAACTGCTTGGTGTTCTGTTAGCCATCCACCTGTTTATTGAACACCCTGTGTTTGGCTAAATGCAACATTTGAATCGACTGGATGGTTAATGTGAGCATATGTGAGCTGGTTATTTAAAAATGACAGTTGAGTAGTAAGTGAAGCCATGGAAAAGCATAGAAACAGTAGTTTCACAGAATGTTCTTTATATGCAGAATGTTCTTTATTCTTTCCATATATGTTCCAGCATTACTCATCTGTAATATTATATAGAAATGCAAGGTAAATCCATTCTACTTTTGAAAATAGAAGCTTATTGTTAAGGATAGGAGAAAATACATTTTAGAATGGAATAACCAAAAGTTAATGTTGGCAGTAGAAACATACCAAATGTCCATTCTAAACCTCTTTCCTGAGCTGTGCTTTTACAGAACTAGCTCTGCTGGTGATGGTATTTACTTAGGAGAAATTCGCATGCCCTTCTAATTCTGCTGTCTTGCCAAATGTCCTGCTCCACAACTCTCTATTTCATTTGTCCAAGAAATTTAGAAATTATCCAAGTACTCTGTCCTTCTTTTCCTTCTGTTCAAATTTTTTTCGATTCTATTTCTTGGATCAGATCACTTATTTTTATCCTACAAGCATATGTCTAAAGTAGAAGAGGTGAGGGGAAAGAGAGGAAGAGAGAGAGAGAGAAAGAGAGAAAGAGAGAGAGGCAGACAGACAGACAGACAGAGACAGAGACAGAGAGACAGAGAGACAGAGACAGAGAGAGACAGAGTTCTTTTTGAAAAATGTATCCCAGCTTGGTGGTTCATGTCTATAATCACTTGAGAGGCTGAGGCAGGAGTATCAAGAGTTCAGGGCCAGTCCAAGTTATATAATGAAAGTCTATCTCAAAAAACCCCAAAACTTTTGGATTACAATAGAAAACACTTTCATACAATTTACTATCGATTTAGGTGTGTGTTCTTCAGATCTTTAGAGTTGATTCACATTGTACAAAAGATATGTAGAACATCCCTTTTATAAAACTAAAACTATACTTATTTTATATATATATATATCATCTCTTCACTCTTCATCTATGTATCTTCTTTTTTCTTTCCTTCCTTCCTCTACTCTTCTTTTGTCCTTCCCTTTTGTATATTTGTGTGTGTATGTGTGTGTGTGTGTGTAATTAGAGTTAAAAGTATCATGGACTTTTCTTTCCAGGGCAGGCTTCAGATCTGGATTCTCAGAGTAGGTAGGATTACAGGTGTGAGCCACCAGCACTTGGCTTTTTTATTATTATTGTTGCTGCTGCCCTTATTGTTTCTGACTTCTGAGCTTTTGAACTCACAATTTCACACTTGGTAAGCCAGGGCTCTCCCATTAGAGTCATGCTTCCAGTCTTTTTTTTAACTCCCAGTTAGTTATTTTTCAGATGAGTGTTTTGCATGCCTTCTGAATAGTTGGGTTCATGTTTGTTTGTTTGTTGATGAATGTGTGATAGTCTATGTGGACAACCAGGGACCTCGATCAACCTTTGGTTAAAGTGGTATCGATTTATCAGAATTTCCTTGCTCCCCATTCCTGAATGGTAAATTTTTAAGCAAGATCAGTGTTTGGGGACCCAGGTCTCACCTCTCATGAGCTCGCAGGGATGAACATCGGGTCAATGGGGGTGGTCGTGGGACCATTCTTACCAGCTTCACCAGCTTTCTCATGTTGACCTCACTCCAACAAGCTGAAAAGAAAAACATAAGGTGACCCAGGAGAAGCACTCTTGTGCTTGCTTTTGGTTATGAATTCAGAAGAAAGCTTGTGGTAGAATGAGATACATGATTTGAATGTCTCATTTTCAACATCTAATGAGTTGTGATCATGTAACAACTGTATGGACTCTTGCTTTTGACATGATAAACCGATTTCTGTGGACTATATCAAGATGATTTTTGTACTTTCTGTCTCCTCCATTCCTTTCTTCTTCTGCTCACCTACATTATTGGGACACATACCCTCCAAAATGCTAGCAATAGATATAGACTAGAAGGATGTAATTTGCTTTGCGCTGTGGTAGAACATCTGAGCTCTGGACCATCATACTGGCTGTGTACCAATGCTTGCTTTTTTTGTGGGAGGAGGGAGCATTTCTGCAGGCTTTGCAAGTGCTTGATTCCACTTTGCAGTTTCAAGGAATTGTTCCAAAACTTTCTTGAATGCTAGTGTGTAAAGGTTAAGCAGAGTGACAACGTTTAAGTCTAATTCATAAAGAACAGCTCAGCTGTCAACCCATACTTGTTCTTTTATAATTTAAGATCTGTCAAATCCTTTTACCTTATCCAGTAAACACATGTTTTTCTGATTTTTGTAGGGTTTTTACTTGGTTATAAATTTCCTTTGGGCTGCAAAGCAGCACATGTAATCTGTTTGGGAGTGAACTTTTTTAGTAGAAGTCAAAGGGAAAAAAAATCAATTTGGCTGGTTTTGACTTATAACAGTTAAAAGAAAAATTGAAAATATTGGATTTTGGATAAGTACTTTTGCTTCACAGTTTAAGGGTTGAGTGGCTGTTAAAATATTGCTCACTACCTTGGCCTGTCATTTGGATTCATCTGTTTTATTAATTTCAAACTGCAAAATCAGCCAATTAATTAAATGGGCTTGATGTTGTCTGTAGTACATCGAAGACCATCAGGCACTTGAACACATCAAATAGAAATCCATTGGCTCAGCTTTTGTGGTTCATACTTATGTCTGTTGAAACTCTTTTTTCAATTGCTTAAAGATAATTTTAAAATGCTTACGCAAGAATATGGTACATGGCAGCTGTAGATATGACAAAAGGCCGTAAGTTTTGAATCCATGCCAGATTTATTAGTAAAGCATTAGCATTAGTCATAGATTTGGAGGAATAAAAATGAAGTTATATATACATACCTCATACATCCAGAATATTTATACATAGGTGACATTCGCAATTGTCAGAAGTTCTGTTTTTGGAACCATGGGCTTGAAAAGCATGAGGGATTATTTTCTCAGCCCTTGGTTCAAATTTAACCTTTCCTGGTTAGTTGGTGATTTTAGTGAGATGTAAAATTTTTTTTTTTTTTGGTCCAGTTGTGGGGCCTAAACTCTGGGCCTGGGTGCTGTCCCTCAGCTCTTCAGCTCAAGGCTAATGTTCTACCACTTGAGCCACAGCCCCACTTCCGGCTTTTTTCTTTTTGCTTATGTGGTACTGAGGAATCGAACCTAGGGCCTCAGACATGCAAGGCAAGCGCTCTACTACTGAGCCACCTTCCCAGCCCCTGAGATGTAAAATATTTTTATGCTGCTGTTTGGTCATTTGTAGAGCTGCAATCTCATCTTATGAAAATGGTACTTGGTTACATATGGTTTGTACCTGGAAAAAGTGGGAGATGGAAGCTGTTATCATATACAAAATTATTGTTTTCCATCATTATTATTTCACACAAAATTGTATTAAAATAATTATCATGCCTTCACTGTACTGAGGAAATTGGCAATACCAGAGTGGTTGTTCCTTTACTAACTCGGTGGATGATATCTTTGTTCTGGGTTGAAGAGTTGTCTATCATCTCAAACAACTCCTACTACTGCTTTTTCTTGTAACCAGCTGTCAAGGCATGGGAGAATCAAGTAGATGCTTAATGCTCTCACAATTTGAAAATAAGTAATTCACTTATCCATATTTCTCCAAGATACATGGATGGGCATAAAAGGAAGGCCAATTCATAAGCCTAGAGATTCAGTGTTCTGTTTTTCTGGCACTTGGCATAGGATACATGTAGAGGATAGTCAGGAATTAAACTCATTATACAATTAGCATCTATATTTAATATAGTTTTTTCAGTCAGAAAAACGTGTGCCTGGGGCTGGGAAGGTGGCTCAGTGGTAGAGTGCTTGCCTTGCGTGTATGAGGCCCTGGGTTCAATTCCTCAGCACCACATAAGCAGAAAAAGCTGGAAGTGACACTGTGGCTCAAGAGATAGAGCTCTAGTGTTGAGCTGAAGAGCTGAGGGACAGCGCCCAGGCCCACAGTTCAAGCCCCACGACCAACAAAACATAAATTAAAAAAAAGAAAAATGTGTGCCATTTGTATTTTCCCTCTTTGAAAACTGACATATTTTTCATTGTATTCTATTATGGATCGACTGATTTCCCTCAAAAAGATGTGTTTGGGAATCTATACCCCCGGAATCTTAGAATGTGACTGTATTTGCAGATAGGGTCTTAAAGAAGTCATCAATTTAAAATATGGTCATTCTTGTGGTTCCTAGTCCAATTTGATAATGTCCTTCTAAAAAGGAAAGTTGGGCAGATAGACATTGAGGGAAGACACGGTGAAAAGACCAGAGGAGGACAGCTATGTGTCAGCTAAGGAGGTAAGCATAGGATAGATAGATCCCTTCCCCGGGCCTCAGAATCAGCCTTGCTTTTGAACTTCTAGCCTCCTAAGCTGGGAGACAATAAATATCTATTGTTCCACTTTGTGGAACTTTGTTATGGTAGTCCTAACAAAGAACAGTCTGGACAAAAAAAAAAAAAAAATACAAGAACATGTTGAGAGTAGGAGTGCTGAGCAAAGAAAACAGACTCTCCAGGTAACATTTCCCATTCAAAATGTTAGTTCAGCATAAGTTTATCTGTAACATGTTTCTGCAGTGCTCAGAAACTGAGAAGAACAGGGAGCTGCTCCTGATAAATATCTAATGCTTTCTCCTGGGGGATTGATGGAGTACAAAGAGTTCAGAGTAGCCCTGGAAGAAATACCTGTCAGCCATCTGCAAGAGGCATGTTTGTATACACTTTCAGTAACATCTAAACATTCTGGCAAAGCGAGCCTCCTTGGAGAGGAGTCTTTGGGGGAGGCAGCTATGATTGCAAAACATGAAGAACCTGGAGTGCTGTTTTCATCCTATGCTTCTTTAAAATGTAGAAGGTGGTAGTTGTTTTTTTTTCAAGAAGCTAAACAAAATGTTTTTCAGAAATGGAAATAAGTTTGGAAAAGTGAACAAAGATCTTTTCTAGAAAAGTAATCTTGAAGATACTAGTTAAGAATGAACAAATCCTCTTTCTTAACCTGCCCTTGTTAGGAGATTTATCCCTGAGAAAAAATATATTGTGGAAGGCTATTTTCAGTACTGTTAAATAAAGCCACTAAATAATTGAGAAAAGAGTGACAGAAAACAATGAAAGCTGTTTGTTCTCCATGACTAGTACACGAGCCTTCCTTCTCCCCAAATGGGCTCTGGTCTTGTCTGGTTAATAGAAGTGAGGTTATCTAGACTGATTGAAATGTCAGAATTAATAGGACCTTCCACTGAAGGAAGTTCTAATCCAGTGCTCCTTGCCTTCTTCTCTGGCCTAGGGGTAAATAGGTCTGTAGTTAATTAATTTAAGACTTTGTTTGGAGAGGCTGGATTCCATCACCATGGCTGGCAGTAATTACTATTCAGGGCTTTCTTATACTTTGACATTTTCCTGAAGTGTAAATTATTAGTATCTGAAAGAAGCCCTTGGCCCCAAAGGAAAACATTAAAGGAGAGAAAGAGAGAGAGAGAGAGAGAGAGAGAGAGAGAGAGAGAGAGAGAGAGAGAGAGAGAGACAGACAGACAGACAGACAGACAGACAGACAGACAGACAGACAGACAGACAGACAGACAGACAGACAGACAGACACAGAGACAGAGACAGAGACACAGAGAGAATATCAAAGTACTTCTGAGTTGGTTTTCTTCTCAGAGATCATCTTCAAGCCAGCAGTTCCTCCCAGGTCACAGTGGGAAGGACAATTGTCTGGACCTCTCCTACAGGGTCAGGTCAGGGCTAGGAATGAATATAGGGTGCTAATGTAGTGGCTACAAGTTTAGAAATGGGACTTGTGTTCTGTGCATAGGTACTTCTGGGTTTATGACTTAACTTTAAATGCATCGGTAGTTTTTTTCCCATTTAGAAAAACCCTTCAGAGATATGTTTCAGATATATATCTGACAGCAATGGTTTATAACCTCTGTAAACCTCCCCCTTCAGCTGTTAGGAGAGCCAGAGCCTTGGTAGTATGAGTTCTAAATACGGTTAGAGATCTTAGGGTGGTTTGCTTCCCACTCACAGTTATATTTAAGAAGTGCAACTTAGTTGTCAGTGTTAAGTAAAAGGAAATCCACTCTTTCTTGGAATGTCTCTTACCAAGATAAGAGCCAGTTCATTCCCCTAGGCATTTGTTTCTCACCTCCTGGTTCTAGAACCATCCAGACTTCAGTTCCCCCATCTCTATCTTTAGTCCTGGCCTAATCTAGCTTTTCTTTCTTTGTGTGTTCTGTCCTCCATACACATGATACAGACTTAACCTCTCCAGTTCTTCTTTCTGTGATCCTTATGAACTGTTAAATTTGAAGCACACAAGTACCAGGACTCCAGCTTGTGAGATGGAAATGGATCAAAGATAAGGAATAACAGGGGAGAGGGGTAAATATTCACAAGTAGTTGAATTATGACTACATTTTTTCACTGCTAACAAAACTTATGCCATGAAGAAGTAAAGTCAAGAAAGTACCTCTTCTTCCGTGCCTCTAGTTTTTAAGATGTGAATTCTGACATATTTATAGTCATGTGTTCATCTTATAGACTACTGAGGGTTAAGGATACCCACTTATTTGATGATCAATTATTGTAGGCAATTTTGCTTACCATTCTATTTTGAAATTGCATATTTGGTTCTCCATAAGTATTTATTTAATGAGTGAAAAAATGATAAAATGATGACTTTTCAGGACAAACTTATGAACTCCTGTGAGTTCACTTAAACTCCTTCAACAAGGGATAGTTGACTCCAAATACTTAAATGCTTTGTCAAAGTTAGGACTTGAACAATTAGCATACACTAAAAAAGTGAATGACAGAAATATGAAGTAGGTCGTTTTGGAGGTGTAGTTACTAATAAGGAAGGGGGATGGTGACCAGAGAAAGTGAAGGATGGTTAACAACAATGCTGCTTATTGAGATTGACTTTAGAGGGGGACAGGAGATTTTGGAATTGTAACAGAGCAGGTAGGGGGTAAGTCTGATCGAAGTATATTTTATGCATACATGGACATGTCAAAATAAACCCATTTTGCACAAGATGTTGGGGGAAAAAAAACTTCATGGAAGTGACAAGGTACAATGTTCACCTCAATGTATTTGGTTCTAAGATCTTCCATGAGACTCTTAAGACTGGAACTCACCATGAAAGCACAAGCTAGGGCCATCTTCTACTTTTTCTCTTACTGAAACATTTCTATGATAATACCAGGGGTGGAAAATACAACAAATGGAAAGTGAGATATTTAGTGTGACTTTATGGTGTGGAAATTAGTGATAACTGTTCCTTACTCATTTTCCTAAGCAGATGCTCTTTGGATTGCCTGTGTTAGGAAAATGGAGGAGAAAGGAAGGAAACAGGCCAGACTCCATCTTCCACCGATGAGGACAGTTTATTGAGATATAGCAGCAAGGGGCAAAGCCTTCCCATAGGCTTGGAGATTGTGCAAAGAGGTGCAACAGGAGTTGGATTTTTATGAGGTCTGAGAAAGGAGGTAGAGATGAATGAAAAAGCCATTAGGTCTAGGGAAGGGGGGTGGCTTTCTGGTTGGGCCCACAATGGAATATTTACAGCCAGACTTAGGTAGATTGCCCTGCCTGAATCAGGCAGTCTGTGCATACTGTGTGTCTTCAGTGGCTCGCCTGACAGGGTGGGGGTCAGTCCTTCAACTTGCATTCTTCAGGGACTGCCCTCCATCACCTAGCTTTATGGAAGGTTATGGCATTAGACATTTTCCCCACCACTGTTTATTTTAAATTTCATCTTTATTGTGTTTTATTGACAAATCCTTGGGATGAACATGATTTTTATGACAAAGCTCAGTGTGTAAAACAGATTAAATTCAAGCTACCCAGGTGCTCAGGACTCTGCCAGCTGGGGCTCCTTCCTCAGAAAGTCTCAGCGTTCTCAGAGCTGAGTTTGACATCCACTGAATTACACGAATGTTGTTAATTTTATAGTTAAAGGAAACCAAGCCCAAAATTACAACTAAGTCATCCTCAAGGTTATAGAATTATGAGGGACTTAGAAGGTTGGGAAGACAGGCTAAAGCATTTTATATTGTTCCAATAAAGAGGAGTAGAATAACCAAGTGACCATCTTATTGAGTGTCAGGCACTGTGCGTAATACACCTACCACCTTATGGATCTTTGTGAGTCAATGAGAGAGTGACTGTTATCCTCACTTACTGGATGCTGATACTGAGACACAAAGGGCTAATTCTGTAATTACCAAAGGTCATGTGGTAAGAAAGCCGGGCCTGGCCAGAGGTCAGGGCCATGCTCGTAACCACTATTTCTACTTCCCCACTCTCTCTTGGCATCCCATTCAAGGCCATGCATTTTCTCTTATTGACCTAAATAACTTCACATGGTTGTTTTGCTCTATACTTCCCAAACCTTCTTGCCATATATTATAGAATGGTAGGTCCATATTTCTTGCCTCTTGGATATCCATGTTGAAAATAATGCATACAGGGGATACTGCTGAGGGCCATCTAGTATTTCCCAAAGTTTTATGGTTTTAGAACATCAGCTGGATGTGGTACTCAGTCATAGTCTTAACCTTGGTTAAGAGAGCCACTATCCCAGGGCAGCTCATCCACAGAGATACCTGGCTTAAAATTCAATAACATTTTTACAATAGGACTTCCAAGTAGACTGAGCAAATAGTTTTGGGTCTGCCCACATTTGAAGGTTATTTGAAGCAGTGGAATTTTTTCAGTGTCATCTTAAAGTAGATGTAGAACTGACTTCCTCCTGGCTCCACCTGACTCGGCTTCTTTGCTCACAAATGATCTGGAGAATATGTTTACTTTTCTGTGGCTTCTTGAAAATCAGCCAGGTGTTAAAATAGATATAACTTATGCTGGCAGCAATTCTTGTATCACTTGTCTTCAGTGAGTCCTGGACCTAAATGGCTAAACATAGTGTATTGGAGTTTTTACCAGCACAGCCATATCAGAATAGTCCTGTTCTATGTAGTCTTTGTCCAGTGCAATTACTAAAAAGACTTCCTTTATCTGGAAGTGAAGTATCTAGACCTCTGTTCGAATCAGGATGGACCTTTGTAATTGCCTTGGCCTAAATGTAACACAAGTGATGTTGTTTAAGATTTAAAGCCAGATCCTCAAGGAATTTTGGCTTTGACTGGTTTTCTGTCTCTTGTGATAGATATCTCAGTGTAATGGGGAAGCCTTGTATCCCTAGAGAGGGCTTCCTCTAACTGTGCAAGCCCTCTCAGTTCAGGTTCCAGATATGTGTATAAAGACGTCTGCAGTGTGACCCCAGTCTCAGCCATGGTGTGATCTCCATCTCATGAAGATCCAAAGCTAGAATCTCCTGACTGAGACACACCCAAATCCCTGACTCTCAGAAGCCGTGAAAACAAGTACATCATGACTCCTGCATAAGGCACTGAGAATTAGGGTAGTTCATTACACAGCATTAGATAACTGGAAATACAGGCACTGTGCATATCCAATTTTTTTCACATAAAATTTATTCAAATTTAACTTTGTATTTTTTTATTTCATACCATAGTAACTGTTTATCAATGAATATAAATATCCATTTCATATTGCTTTCATCTCTACTATAATATTATGGTATACATTCTCTATCAGCAACAGACAAATTTTTTTAGATTAAAAATATACCCCATTCAGCTGGGCATTGGTGGCTCATGCCTGTGATCCTAGCTACTCAGGAGGCTGAAATCTGAGGATTATAGTTTAAAGCCAATCTGGGTAATAAAGTCCATGAAACTCTTATTTTCACTTAACCACAAAAAAAAACTTCAAGGGGAGCTGTGGTACAAGTGGCCTGATACATTAGTACATCCCCCCATACACACACACACACACACACACACACACACAGAGAGAGAGAGAGAGAGAGAGAGAGAGAGAGAGAGAGAGAGAGAGATGTAGTCATTTCATTTATCAGCAAAATTTCTCCCCTAGGAATAGTTTAAGCATCACCCTAGGTGTTAAATGCTATATGTTAATGAATGTATAACTCAGAAAAAACAACTATTTAACTATCAGGTATTGAGACAACATTAAAATTGAAGAGAAATGCACTAGAAACCCTCTATAATCCTATCAGAAAATATTATTTAAAAGGATTTGTTTGTACTTTGATAAATTTCTACAGAATGTTTTTATTTGAGGTATATATTCTCAGACTCTTAGAGAAATATGTCATATTATTCATAATATACTAAGCTTGGCACATGCCATATGAATTGTGGCAGTGGTTAGCATTTATTTATAAATAGTCACATTTTATTTCCTTTATATTCTTTTGGATCAGGTAAGAAAGATTTGATTCAGATCAATAACTATAGCACATAAAATAATAAACCCTTTGAAAAATGTAAGAGTATAAATTATGTGTGCTGGTGGCAGTGGTTGGAAAACTGAACATAAAACTTTAAAATATTATAGCTTGAAAACCTAATAATCTATCAGATATTAAATAGGCAAGAAGTCATTACTCTGAAATTTAATAAGATTATAAGATACCTTTTTTTTTTTTCTTTCTGAGTATAAATTTTAGGACTTGCTTGATCTTAAATGAGAGTCTGGCTGGTTTATCAACTCACATGACTTCCTGCTGCTTGTTGATAGAACAGGAGAATAACAAAGTACCATGTATGTGTGTGAGTGTGTGTGTGTGTGTGTGTGTGTGTGTGTGTGTGTGTGTGTTCATCTTGTTCTAGAAAGGGTCCAAGTCAGATGACATCAATAACAAGAATAATAAAATGAAAATAATTGGATTCATGAAATGGAACAAAGAATTGAGCCAAAAATGTAGTTAAAACCTATGTGCTTGCAGGTCTCATTAATGGTGCCTGAGTGATGGGCCATGGTATACTGGCAATTTTCCCTGTTTCACTGATGTTCTCCAAAATCATCCCCAGGTTTAGCATGAACTCCACCTTTCCTCTGTAAGATGAAAACCCAGCTCTTCACACCAGAGGTGGTTTTATGAGAGTAGTGAAGGGTATGCTGATATTTCCAAATGATGGTGACTGTCTTAAGTAACATAAGAGCTTTAAAATTGAAAACACATATATATTGTGGAAAATAAAAATCAATCTTAAGATATGACTTAACATGTCTTTGCCAGGGAGAAGGATAAATGGCATGTCCACTGGGGAACCCCTTGTTTTCTATTTAGAATACTTCCTGAATACCCTGAACATGGCTGTGTAAAGCAAGTAGATGCCCTTTGAATGAGGGTAGAAAGGAAGAGAAATAAAATCATTTGTTGGTTTAGGGTGGTGGGATTATGGGCTCATTTTTATTTCATCTTTATGATTATTTTAATGTTGTTTTAAGTATCTTTATGATATAAATAAGAGAAAAAGTAAAAAAGGTTTATTACTTATCAAGTATTACTAGCCTCCAGGGTATTTGAAGTCTTCCAAGACGAAACTCTCATTATATAGACAGCCTTGTTCAATCATTCAGGCAATATCTGTCCAGCAAAGCATTGTGGGAAACAGAATCCCAGTGGAAACACTGTTCACCCAGAGTCATAAGGGAGGGCTGTAGGAGGTAAAATAACATGTTCTGGATATTAACCATGTGAACAGTTATTTCCCTTTCAGCAAAAGGAACAAGGAGTGCTTTTTAGAAGGAAGTGAAAACTATCTCAGATTGGTAGGAATGAAAAGATTTTGGGCTCATGGTAATAAGGCCTCATTGATGATTTTGGCTGTATTAGTTCTCCATCTAGACACGTGAGAGAATTGCCCTTTGGGGTTGGGTAAGAACCATCTGACTAGCTATGGCAATGAATTGTGTCATGTAGGACTTCACACTGCACTTCTGGTACAAGAACGTATAGAGGTTTTTCTCAGCTGGCCTGACTCCTCACAGTGTTTAAGCTGGTGTTTCTACACTCAGCCTTGATATCTGAGAAACTTGGGTGAGAGGCCTGTTTCTTACTAGACCAGAGTGAATTGTAAGCTTTTTTTTGTTATAAGTGTCTGAGTTATGAGGGCTGCTTGCTAGCATAACACTTAGGTTCATCTAGTGATGTAAACTGAAAGATATTTTGAGTAGAAAACACTATTAACTGAGATTATTAAGAAAAAGTAGCACCAATGTTAATTTTGGTTAAAATCTGCCAATGTTCATGAGAATAGTAAAAAAAAAATCATGTTTTAAAGTTTGAGTATGAAATGTACCTTGAAGGCTCATTGATTAAAAATTTGGTCAACTGATAGAATGTGATAGGACCTACCCAATGGATTAATCTATTGATGGCCTTAGAAAGTAGTTGAAACTATGGGCTGATTAGGGAAAGTGGATTGCTAGGCATGTGTCTGTCAAACCTCTGAAGGACTCAGCTTGTTCTAGCCTCTTCCTGTTATCTCTCTGTGCTCTTCCGGCATGGCATTTCTTCTCTGTATGTCAGTCTCACCTCAGGCCTACAGCAATGAAGCCAGCTCCCCATGGACTGAAAACTCTGAAAGTGCAAGCCAAAAGAAATTTTTCTTCCTATTTAAGTTTTTCTTTTTTAATCAGGTGCTTTTGTTACGGTGACAAAACACTGACTGATACAACATGGTTAGAAGGTGAGTTGGGAATGTACTATGGCAACCCTTAAACGTTAGGCTAGTCATTAAAAGCAAGCAATCACTTGATTTAGGGCCAGACCCTAGCATTAATTCATTATTCTATGGTTCACCCCCACACCCCCCACTAAGATGATGTATAAAACTTAGATTTAAAGGAGGATGTCCTTAATACTACCTTGCCAACTTTAAAAAAAAAAGAAGAAAAGAAAAAGAAGAAAAAAATCTCAGCCACATGTATTAAAAATAAAAAAAGCACTGGTCAAAATGTTGGCTTTTCTTTTCATGGTGGTAATTCTGTGAAATCTAGCTGCTTTCACACGTCTGGGCCTGGATATTTTTCCTAGGACTTGTGAATATCTGATGTGTACTCAATGATAATCATAGTGCTATTTGCCCTGGGAGAATTTCTCTGACATGAGCAGGTGGCTTGATCCTGAGTCAGGTTTGTATATTCATTGTTCCAGTGTTCTCTTTTTGTTCTCCAGAGCATGATGAAAATGAGCTTGGGTTTATAAATTATTTTGAAGAGGTGTTGGGAGAAAAGATGTTTTGCGTGAATGAGATGGTAATAATAATAAAATTAGCACTGAATCAGAAATTGGTGAAAGAAATTTAGTTTGATTTGTCTCAAACAGGCTCGATGCT
The DNA here is from genome assembly GCF_024711535.1 of Dipodomys merriami. NCBI lineage: Eukaryota > Metazoa > Chordata > Mammalia > Rodentia > Heteromyidae > Dipodomys > Dipodomys merriami. The sequence continues at coordinate 18,611,736 of NW_027202604.1, read as the reverse complement.
ATGAAGTGCTGGTGAAGTTAAATCTAATTTCTGAAGTTCTTGAACATTCTCATTTCTAACCAAGACTTTAATATCATTTTAATGCAGTTTTTTACATATGAATTAATATAATAAATGTCAATGTTGAATAGAATAAGGTCACACTTTACTACTTTGACCAGAAGTGTAATCTTCCAAGATTCAATTTTATTACTATTATAACAGCCATACTGCATAAGGTCACCAATATTTCTTTCCAAGTGATATAATGTATGACGACAGCCTTTTTACCAAGTTTAGTTTTTGTAATTTGGATTTATATTCTGAAACATGTTGACAAAGATATACCAGAGACATTTCTTGGTCAAATGGCAGCCTGGGGAAAATGTACTCCCTTAATTTATGGTGAATTTGAAAATGGATAAATGGAGCTGTTAAGATGTAGCATCTCATTGGTCATATCATCCTTTTGCCTACAGATAATTAAATTCATATGACGCTTTCATCTCCTACTTGAAAGGGAGAGGTGATACTTAAAGACTTTTTGATAAGTAGAAGCAAGAATTGCTCTCTGTACCCTGGCTGAACGTGAGCCAGCCCAGCAGACCAAGCTGCAAAATTCATTTGAGTGACATGTTCATTGGATCAGAAGAGTTTTCCGCTTATCAGGAATAGTAAAGGGCAACTAGCAAAACCATTTACATTGACCTCTTCTGCAACATCCTCACCAAGTGATCAATCTCTGCTGGCACTACTCCAATGGATGGATACAGGCAAGAATACATTCCCTTCGATGACACTGTAGTAAAGGTTGAATAGGGGATCTGGAAAGTGCTTAGGTCCACATTCACCCAATTGTAAGTGCTCAATAAACATAAGCTGCCATATGGCAGGTACCACTTCAAGAGACCACATAGTTTCCTCTTACTAGACCTCTCTTTCTTAAAAAAAAAAAAAAGGCTTGTTCTGGGCTGGGAAGGTGGTTCAGTGGTAGAGCACTTGCCTTGCATGCCTGAGGCCCTGGGTTCGATTCCTCAGTACCATATAAGCAAAAAGAAAAAAGCCGGAAGTGGCGCTGTGGCTCAAGTGGTAGAGCGCTAGCCTTGAGCTGAAGAGCTGAGGGACAGTGTCCAGGCCCAGAGTTCAGGCCCCACGACCGGACCCCCCCCCAAAAAAAAATGGTTGTTTTTTCACTGAACACAAGGCTACCTCAGTGTACTTTTTCTCTTCTAATTGATCTTAGTTTTGACTTGGAGTATGAAAAGGGACAACAATCATGTTAGTCATTGCTGTTTACTGATGTTTATCATGTGGCAGTCACTATATCTACTACAAAATCATGAATGCAGTCAAAAATTCCATGTATATACTATAAAATTCACAAAGGGAAGGGAAGAGGTGGGTTGGGGTGGGTAGGTGAGAATGTTAAAATGCATGTTAACACTGATCAAGATGCATTGTATTCATAAATTGCTTTGTTAAATGACAACTCCTTTGTAAAATACTTAAAGATAATAAAAACTACTAAACTGTAAACTTCTAACTACCAAAAACTACTATAAACTACTACCAACTACTAAACTACTAAAGACAATTAAAACTAAAGATAATAATTAAGGACATTAAAAAGTTTACAGAAGCTGGGTGCCAGTGGCTTCCGCCGGTAATTCTAGCTACTCAGGAGGCTGAGTTCTGAGGATCGTGGTTCAAAGCCACCTTGGGCAGAAAAGTCTGTGAGACTCTTATTTCCAATAAGCGACTAGAAAACCAGAAGTGGCACTGTGGCTCAAGCAGAAGAATGCTCGCCTTGAGCTGAAGAGCGCAGGGACAGTGCCAAAGCCCAGAGTTCAAGCCCCAAGACCGACAAAAAAAAAAAGTTTACAGAAAGAAGTCATTTTGAAATGTTTCAAGCATACTCAAACATAGGAAATAGAATATGAAGAATGTCATTTGTTATCTGGATTTTGCTATCCTATCTCTTTCATTCGCTTTTATATTTACTAACATATTTTAGGGTGATTCTTAGAAAAAGAATTATCTCAACTGTACACACAACACTCTGTGTCTTTAAAAATATTGGAGACTTCTTAATATTACTATAATATCATTATCAAACCTAATAAAGTTAATAGTAATTTCTTGATATTATTCAATATTTACTTGATTATAAAAAATTCCTTTTTATCCTTTTATGATTGTCCTAAAGTTTGGTTTTTTTGTGTGTTTTATTTATTTATTTTTTTGCCAGTCTTGGGGTTTGAACTCAGGGCCTGGGCACTGTCCCTGAGCTTCTTTTTGCTCAAAGCTAGCACACTACCACTTGAGCCATAACTCCACTTCTAGCTTTTTCTGTTTATATGGTACTGAGGAATCGAACCCAGGGCTTCATGTATGCTAGGCAAGCACTCTACCACTGAGTCACCTTCCCAGCCCTGTCCTAATGTTTTAATCCAAGGATTTGTACTGACTAGTTAGACCTTCTACTGCATAAACCATACCTCCAGCCCTTTTGGTCTGTTTTTTGTTGTTGCTGTTTGGTTGGTTGGTTGTTTTTTGCCAATTTTGAGCCTTCCATTCAGAGTCTGGGTGCTATCCATGAACTTTTGCTCAAGCTAGTGCTCTACCACTTGAGCTTCAGTACAAGTTCTGGCATTTTTTGAGTAGGTTATTGGAGTTAAAAGTTTTATGGACTTTCCTGCCCCTGCTGGCTCGGAACCAGGATCTCAGCCTCTTGAGCAATTAGGATTACAGGTGTGAATGAAGGCTGTTTTCTGTTTGTTTTTGAGATTTAGGGTCTTGCTTGTTGCTTAAGCCTGCCTGGATCCAATCTTCCTGTTTTCACTTCCTTCCGTAGCTGAGATGACAGGCACACATCACCATGTCCAACTTTTCTTATAGCATGAGCTTCGGTCAACTTTTTCATTTTTGATCAGAAGATGGCTGGAAACTAATCTTCCTGATATGATCCTTCTACATAACTGGAATGACAGCTGGGAGTTACTATTTCAGCTATTGGTTGAGATTCATGAACTTTTTCCCTGGGCCATCCTTGAACCATATCTTCCTTATTTCCTCTTCCCAAGTATTTAATATTATAGTCATTAGCCACCACAACCACCAATTATTACTTAAATGGGATCCATGTATATTTGGTTATCATTTATTTTGGTTTTTCAGTGCAGTGTTGTTAGGCTATTATTTTGGGGTGTTTTTGTTTTGGTTTTGGTTTTGTCTGACATGGGGCCTGAACTCTGGGCCTGGGTGCTGTCCCTCAACTCTTCAGCTCAAGGCTAGCACTCTACCACTTCAGCCACAGCGCCACTTCTGGGTTTTTCTGTTTATGTGGTGCTGAGGAATCGAACCCCAGGGACTCATGAAGGTAAGGTAAGCACTCTACCTCTGAGCCACTTTTCCCAACCCTATTTAATTATTTTTTTTAATCTGCAGTGTGGATGTATCTGTTTGTTTTGGGTTTTTTTTTCTGGGTGTTACTTAATTTGTTTTTGTTTTTTTTTTGTCTTTTGGTGCAAGTTAGCTTGCTCTAAGGTGAGCCACCTATTAGAGCTTGTAACTGTTTAAATATAAATTAATTAGCATGCTCATTCATTCTACCCTCACTTCAGATGCCGTTAGTAGCTTCTGTTGATGGAGCATAACCATAGAACATTTCTATCTTTGCTGAAATTTAGATTAGGCAGATGTGGTCTAAAAATGATTATTTCCAGATATTTACAGGTATGGTTGTGCTGCGTGTTATATCTCCTGTTGAATAGGAAGGCCCAGTGCCTGAATATTCCACTCCTATAACCTTGAAGTTAAATAGTAGATTTTGGTCGTAATAAGCTGATCCTCTACTGTAAAGTAACTCATCATACTTTATGTAAATCAGGAGTTCTTTTCTGTGGTAGGCAAGTTTATTATAGTTGGCTAAGTCTGTCTACCACTTGCCACAAAGACGGTTAAACCAGACATGATGACTAGCAACTGTAATCCCAGCACTAGAGAAACTGAGGTGGGAAGATGGAAATTTCAAGCCAGCTTGGGCTACATAGTAAGACCATATCTCAAAAATAAATAAATAAAAGTGTATAAAGACAATGAAGTATAAAGAAAATACAGAGGAAATTGGTCTGTCATTAAATAAAAGTTACTACAACATTCAAGGGCAAATTTTAGACATAGTGAATTATGTACTTAATTTATTACACATTAAATAAGAACTGATGGCAGATTTAATGACTACTGTATTTTATAATAATAAGTACTTTTAGAGTAGATGATATTTTAATATATCAATAACTAAACTACTACATAGATATGTTAAAATATATGATTTCTACTGTGATAGAACCCTACTTGTTGTAGATTGCTGTGATTTAAGATGTTGGACACTTTCAGCAAGAAGTGAGTACGAATAAATATACAGCATTTTTCTTTACATATTCCCAGATTCTCATTATTATATTGATGCACTTTCTACTAAGTGTCCAAGGGACTTCGGCTAAGGACCTTGACTTATGTCCTGAATAATCCATTAATAATTTTGTCCGTGTCTGTCATTTCATTGGGGATTGAAAGTAGTATCTTTTTTTTGTAAGTCTCTTCTTCCTTTTACTTGTAGAGCTGGGATTCTTTCAAGAACTTTCTATCATTGGTACGAAGTATAATTTAAATAGAATAAAGCACACTCGTTTTGTAGATAAAGTACTGATACTCAAAGAAAAGAGCTCATTTTCCCAAAGTCAAATATCAAAAAAGTGGTGGAAATAGAATTGGAATTTAGCATGTGTCTCACTACAACCCCATGTTTTGGATTCAGATTTGTCCTACCATTTGCTAGTTTATTATTCTGCAACTTCTTCACTTCCCAAGATAATAGGCTTTCCGAGCCTTAGCCCTTGTTCTCTCATTTCCATTTGTTTCATTTTCCTCAGCTATGTGGATCCCTTTTTTTTTTTTTTTTTTCGAAGAATGTGCTATGGGCTGTCCCTGGTGACTCCCCAAGCTGACAGAAGACTACATGAATGGCCCTGCCAACAAGATCAGAGTGAGAAATCCCCTCCCTGGACTCAATGCCAGACTTGCATTCACAGTCTGAGATAAAATGTGTTTCCTACAAACAACATTTCTCTGTTGACTCATCTTGAGCTTATTCTCAACAAAACTCCCAAGCTGTTTTCACACATGCTGCTATGAAGCGAGACGCCTCCATCTTGTTGTTGAGCAAATGGTAGCTGGGCCCAGGGAGTTCATCCACAGGAAGAATTCTCATCTTTAGATTTATTGGAGGGTAAAACTTAGAAAAAGGAAGACAGGAAAGGAAAGTATCAATTTGTGACTATGAATTGTCTTGGAGAATAATAGCTGGTTTTTTTCCTTTCTACTGGTTAAAATATAGTTTTATCATAATTCATTTATTAATGAAACATCAATTCATTTTAAATGTCATAAGTGACATAAATATACATTTATTCAATCTATCTAGCCCCACATACATTTGTCTGCCACTCAACTATCAATGGTAAGCAGGGATTTGTATCCATCCACTATGATATGTTTGACAACCAGACATTTTTTAATTCCTTCCTTCATTTTACTTTACATGGTTGGTATGAAATTAGTGAGCTTATACAAACACTCCATTTCTAGCAATGAAGAATACAAATAGATGAGAAGGGAGGGAAGAAGGGGGGTACTCGATGCAGTGGTTAAGTCTATTAAGAGGTAACATCTGAACTGAGACTTAACCTGGCCTCCAATGCTTGTCTTTAGATCAGACATGAACAAGACATGGCCTCTATTTTTTAAAGAGTTTTTAGACTGTGGTAGAGGATGTGTTGTCGAAAGGGTGGACAGCACAGCATTTTGAAGGAAAAGCAACAGTGATATATGCATTTCTTCTGTTGTTTTTAAACAATTCTGGCAGGAATTATGCTTATGCTTGGTATTTATCTCCCATGTGGAAAAAGACACAAGCATGGGGTTGATGAGACCCATTGTAAATGCCTCATATAAACATATTGTGATGAACAAGGAAACATTTGATGTTCAAAATGATGCTCAACAGGCAAGTTTGATGTATTTGGAGGTCAAGGGGTTTGGTAGCATGAAATTTTCCATCAAGCTATTTGGGGAACACAATACCTGTTCACTTTGTTTTGGGGGAAAATTGGGAGAATTCAAGTGAATGTGATAACAGGTGATCTTCACAAATTTCCTTTAGAGAATATTATATACTATATATATTAATATGTATCATATAAATATAATATAGTATATAACATTATATGATAAAATTATATTATATATATGAAGGTCTTTTACAGTCCTTACTAACAAAAATGTGATTCATATTGGTATTACTCAGCTAACTGTGGCAACTAAAATTTATATATATTTGAACCATGGGGTAATAGCTGCCTGTAGTTGTAAAAAGCTAGTTATAAGGAGAGTACACCTAGAAACTCTATATGAACAAATAGCTAAGATGTGGCAGCTTGCCTTGGGGTCATTTGTTTTTCATTTTGCCCCAGTTTCTACCATTCTCTGGTATCCTGTGCTTCTAATTAATAATAATCATCATCATTGTCATCATCATCCTGGCTTCTATTTAATAGCGAACAGCTATAAGTGGTTATAAACTACAAGGGGATATTAAAATTAAAATGTAAGGTTTAAATATAGTTATTAAATGGCAAATGAAAATTGCATAAAATGCAGTATAATTTACATTACATTAAGTAGTCATGCTAGCCACATTTCAAGCATTCAGTAGCCACGTATGATTATTTCTGTCAACTCATGATGCTCTGTTAGATCTGTTCCATAGGCCGCAGTCTATTTTACCTAATCATTATTCTGGATCTAGGACTACCAGTGGCATTAAAAACCTAAAATCCCTGACAATTTGGATTGCTTTTTTTCCCTTTGTAAACTAAAGTGCCTTTTCAGAGTGTAGGATCATTCATAGTATTGGACATTCTGTAATAGTAGCTGAGATTGCAGTCTCTTTTTTTTTGGGGGGGGGGAGTCTGGTCGTGGGGCCTGAACTCTGGGCCTGGGCGCTGTCCCTCAGCTCTTCAGCTCAAGGCTAGCGCTCTACCACTTGAGCCACAGCGCCACTTCTGGCTTTTTTCTTTTTGCTTATGTGGTGCTGAGGAATCGAACCCAGGGCCTCAGGCATGCAAGGCAAGCACTGTACCACTGAGCCACCTTCCCAGCCCAAGATTGCAGTCTCTTGCAAGAACATTTAGTCAGCAATAAGGATGTTACGTCACTAGTTTAAAGCAATGGGTGTAGGGATTGAAGCAATTTCTTTTCAACAGTGATGGTGAAGTTGATGTGAATTATGGTGAGATTGGTAAACAGAAGTGATGGGACCAATGCCTGAGTTCCCATGCTACAAAACTGTTGCTAGCATAGACATGCTTTTAATATCTCAGAGGGAGGAAAATAGGAGTGGGTTTTAGAATCCTGACAATATACAAATGTAAATTTGTCATGGAGTTGCCAGGACATCTGTTTTGTTTCCACAGTTTTCTATTTTTAGGCATGCCTAAGTATTTGCTTTCACATATATAAAGTGCAGTTCAACTGTATTGGTGTCTTGTGATCCAGCTGGTTATTTTTAGAAATCTTTCAGATTATTATTCTGTTAATTAAAACAGTACGTAAACCATATCATTTTCTGTACTACTATCTAAATATGACATTAGGATGAAAAATCGTAAATTGTAAATAAATGGAGGTATTTCAAATGTTTACCCAGTATTTATTCTGCATGTTAGGTTTCTTAATTGTTCAGAATTAGGTTTTTACAATCCATACAGTTAGAATTATAAAGGAAAAAGTAAGGATAATAGTAGCATTAGTTCCTAGACCCTAATGGATCATGATGCTTAGGTTAGGATGAAAAAAGAAATACAGACAAGGATCAAAGGAAGAAATGGAGGTGGGTGGATGGGTGAGTGAAATGTCAAAAAGCAGAGGTGAACTTTTCCATATGGAATGAATAAACAATAACATGGGTGTTAATGAAACAGTATTTAAATCTCATGTTAGCATAATCTTTGTAAGAAGATAATATTGAAGAAAGGAACCCTTTAAATGCAATTCATTTCCATTGACTTAAAAAATTAGTTGTTTAGATTTTACTTTATGGTATGCAATGGTATTATCTAATATTATCTAATATTGTTAGGTTTTTAACATCATATATTATTCTTGGAGGGAAAGCTCTAAAGAAGGAGCTACAACTATTTATCTAACTCTGGGTGGAAGAGCTGGGCAAGAAAGAGATAGGAAAAAGCAACTCCGTTTCCAAGGAAGACCTTCTTCATTGAAAAGATTAAGTGAATGCATTTCTCTACTATTATTGTTTCAAAGATGTCAGACCTTTGTCATTGGCAGTTGACTTTATTAGAAATCTTGAAGCAGATGAAAAGAACATTTTTTTCATTTACAAGCCTTAGAAACTTAATCATAAATGCTGAATTATATTTGCATAGAAGTCACTGTCTAGAAAAAAACTGCTTCCTTTACACCCTAGCAATGTAGTTCACTGTTGATTTCCCCCTCCTCCTCCCCTCAGTGAATTGCTGCTTTGTTTTTAGAGGCCGCCTGATTAAGTTAATTCTATACTGGAAGCTACCACAGTGACATTAAGATGTCTTTTGCATCCTGTTTTGGAAACAAAAGTTGAAAATCATTATCTCCTTTAGTGCTGAGAGCTACTGACTTTTTCTTTTTCTTGGTAGAATTTTCTGCATTTTTATTGTTGTAAATTATTTAGCCTATTCTTTAATTTTGAATGGATCGCATAATCATCTATGTGTCCAGCTGTCTTTTGTTAGAATAGACATGTCTTAAATTGCTCACTGCTGAATCAGATTAAAATGACTTTAATGTTATGCCATTTAAAAATCTTTTGTTTGTCTTTTGAGCAGGGTTCAGCTCATGAATGACAGACAGCACGTGACTAAGACACAGAACAAACATTTGTCTTACTTTTGAGGAATGAGCCTCTTAAATTCTGAGAGATAATGAGCAAAAACCAGAACCCATTTCTTATTTGAGGAGGGGGACTAATTTGAAAATAATTTTCTAACTTTGCTGGGGGGGATATAAGACCTTTATAGTCTTGCACACACTGAGACCTCACCTATACTAAGCACGTGCTCTACCACTGAGCTTCACTGCAGTATGTGGTGTGTGTGTGTGTGTGTGTGTGTGTGTGTGTGTGTGTGTGTGTGTGTGTGTGTGTGTGTGTGAAGATGAAGAATGATTTGCAAACTGTAGACCATAGGAAAACAATAAATGTAAACACATACATCCCCCCTCACCATTTTGCCAACAATTTTAGGTTAATAAAACCTTGAATCCTATCTAGGCACCAGGTTAGAGAAATCTATTTCTGGGGAATCTGTAAATTCAAGAAGAAAAGGAATCTTATTGGTGAACTCCATGATACTGTACCTTATCTAATAAATTACATTACTCTCCATCTATCTTCTCAAATGCAAATCTTGAGGTTTTATTTACTGTCTGTTTTCCTTTGCCTCCATCAGTAAGTCTTTTTGCTCCTACCACAGCAAGCCATTTCCAGGTCTTTGCATGTCCATTGCTACCACCATAATCCAGGCCTGTTTTCCATTTTTCTCACCTCGACTTCAGTAAATAGATTCCAATGGTCTTCTACTTTCATCCTTGCATTTTACTCAGCCTAGAGAGAGATATTTCTAAAAGAGAATTCAGATTTGGTTACAAACTTCCACTTCCCGAATGTTTGAAATAGTTCAGCAGCTTCCACACAGGTAGGATAAATGCAGACCCCTGACCAAAGTTCTCAAAAGCCTGCACTGTCTTGACTCTTCTGCTGAAAGCACCAAACTCATCCCCAGCTTAGCAAGCTTGGCTGGAAATCCTCTTCTCCCTGAGTCAGTGCATCTTTGCTCTCTCATTTGATCTCTGACTTCATTTGGATGTGATTTTTGCCTTCTTTCTGTATGGAATATACACCTTTGGAAGGGAAGAAAAGGAAAGGTGTATCGAGTTGTGTTATGGTCTCATTATCAGGTAGAGGGCATTCCATTAATAAATATTTATTGAGTGAATATATGAAAAACATGAAGTTCTCCAAAGTATTTTGGCTTTATCTTTCGAATTCTTAGTTCTATGGGTCTTGACTCAATCATTTATTTAAAAGCTCATTCATGAAACACTTGTGGAATACCTGTCACTACAAAATATTCTCACATCATTTAGTCTGCTAGCTCATGGATGACTGACTGAATTTGGGGGGTAAGGTGGGCGTTTATTCAAATTCTATGAGAAAGACAAATTATCATAATTAAGGCTCTCTTTCATATTTTTGAAATAAAGAACTTTTTTTCTATCAACATTACTATTTGTCACAGAAGAGATTTCACCATTTTTATTAAATAGCGTAGAACAAAATCTTCAGACTTTTCTGGAATTAATGATCTACAAATTTTCTGTTTAAAAGGAATGAACTTTGACCGTGGCTAAAGGCCATTTCTACTTTTTTTCCTATGACTTAAACTGGGTCTCTTTTGGATTAGGAATTTATTCATTTTTTTAGAGTTAAATGTGTATTTCTCAATTATTTACATTTGAGTATGTTGGCTGTTGGTATGTCTACTGATTTGTGAAGACAACATAGTTTGTGAAACACTGAAGAAATCACTCATGAATTCTTTCCAAAATTAAGCCACAAATAAAGCTACATATAGTTTCTTCTTTAACCAAACATTTATTGAAGTTCTAAATTAAATTCTACATAAGACACGGAGAATGTAGTTGGTCCTGTCTATAGGGATGAATTTCTTAACTTCCAAGAATATTTAGCTGCTAAGTATACATTCCTCTTTTTCCTCTTGTCCTCTTTTTATGCTTCTTCTCTTTTCATATTTACATTCCAATAGTTGCTTCTTTGGCTTGACCAAGTATTGAAAATATAATGGAAACTACAGTTTTAGTGACTTTTGAGTGAAATAAGCAAACCTAAATTTGGAATCCATATCAGTTTCAGAATCCAAGGAATCTTTGCTTTAGGAGAATTCTGGTTGCATGGGAATTTGGGCATTATTTCATTTCACTCTGCCCACTCATGTCCTGGTGACTCAGACCATCCTTCATTTACCTACTGGTATAATGAAAGTATGTACATGATTAGTTGCTGTTCAATTGTTTGTGTTACATGTAAATTACCAGTGAATTTACAGGGAATTTATGGTGAATTACAAATTCTTAATGTAAATTTCTGTTCTTTGCTAGACTTTAGAGGTTTTTGTACAATCTTTTTGAAGTGATTTTTATACTAGAGCATAGCATCTGTAGTTTAAAAAATAACTCATTGTGGATGATTCTTAAATGTTTTTCTCAGCCTCTAAGTGCATGTTATTTCTTCCACTTCAACATTTCTCCAACTCTTAACTCCTAAGAGCATTTTTATAACATTTTCATATTTGCTATCCTCCCATTCCTGTGTTTATACATCATGGACAGACTTTTGAGTGACAGTTAATTTTCCTTTTCAGTACTCTTCTAACCAGAATTATCTAAATGCCAGACACTTCTGTCTGTCTCTATGAGAATAACAATAATAATAGATTTTCATAATGGTTACCCAGAGACATTGCAAGACCCAGAAATGACTTCTATATCATTAAGAAAAGGGGAGAGGGAATCCTTGAGAAAATATTTTTATTGCTTTATAATTGAAGAATGGCAGATACTTGGCACCCAAGCTGATATTCATCCCTCCCTCATGGCAGCCAAAACTAATAAAGTTCCCTATTCTTCTTCTCTTGATCCCTATCAGGGCATCAGAAACCTCTTTACCATCACATTCTAAGCAGGTACCATAAGTCAGTTGGAGTTAGCAAAAGAGGTAAAACCTATTCAGAAGCAAACTTGCTCCACTCACTCTGATGATGACAAGTAGAGAGCTTCCTGCTCATCTTTAAGCAGGGCCCAGCGTACTAGGGCAATCAGAGTGCCTCGTCACTTAGGGACTCAATCCTGAAGGTGCATTTGTCATATTTGCTTACAACTCTGAGTTTCACTGGACCACACGATTCCAGGAGGTAGAATTCTACTGCATGCCTGGATATAGCAATAACCTGAATTGTTTGCCACTTCTGACTTCCATGTCTCAGCCAATGTATCTTAATATTCAATTCTTGACATTTTTCAATGCAGAAGAATGCCTTCTTCCTTCTTCCTATAATATTGTTATTTATTTTTATTATTTATTTATTTATTTATGTCTGTAGTGGGGCTTGAACTTAGAGCCTGGGCGCTATCCCTGAGCTTTTTCACTAAAGGCTAATACTACCATGTTGGGCCACAATACCACTTCCTGTTTTCTGGTGGTTAATTAAAGATAAGAGTCTCATGGAATTTTCCTTCCCAGGTTGATTTTGAATCATGATCCTCAGATCTCAGCCTCCTGAATAGCTAAGATAGGCATTAGCCACCAGCGCCCAGCTCGTCCTATATTATTATTTAGGGTCTTTATTCAGCTTATATTTTAACCTTCAGACATCTCTGAGACTTGGAAATAATGGTTAGGCTTCCTAACAATCATTTGTTGGCGCATTTGTGCTATATAATGATCTTCAAATACTAACCATCGTAATAATAAGTTGATCAATAAATACTGTATAGTGTTGGACAAAGCACATTAGCCCATTAAAAACCCTAGAGAATACTACAGTAAAGAAAGCTCTTTTACTGCATCATATCCACGGTTTTCAGACTGCAAGATTTTTTTTTCAGTAGAATGACAAATACCTCGTGGCACTGACGTCGGCCGTGCCACTGTGGTAAACATTGCAATATGTTCATGAAGACCTTTGTATCCTTAGGAGGCATTAAAATACCATGGGCAATTGTACCACATGGCCCCAGCTTGTTTTTTCACTTAGTAAGTACTTGAGCTTGGCTATGCAGTTTTCACATTTTGGTCCTCACCATCTGAATCTGGAAAACTGAGTGGGAGGTGACATAATCTACCTAAAAGGTTGCTGATCATCACTAGGACATTGTAAATATTGTACCTATTGTTTCTTTCTCCTTACTATTTACTTCTTTCCCATCTATGTCACTTAATACAAGCATGTATGTCAATCAATGTAGGATTCCTTTGTCTTGAAAAAGTCATGGAAAAATAGGAAATTTAAACAGAAGACGCTACCAAAATGCTGCCAGGATGGATGCTCCTGTCTTTCGTCCTCCAGATTTCTTTCTATGAATGTAATCTCACCTTGCAGCATCCACGTCATTGTTCAAGTTGTGAGGTTGGCGTGGGGACTCTACCTAACTAGATATGAATTCCTGGCTTTTCTTTCCCCAAATGACTAAGCAGTCCCTATGTCTCTCAGTTCCAAAGGATTCCCTAAGACAAAACATGAAAATAGATATTTGTGAAGATACTAGCCTTGAGATACAGTGTGAGCCCAGTGCTCACCTCATCTTAATCATGCTGTTCTGGATTTTATCATATTCTGGAAATCAAACTTGCTTAAAATTACATCCTTGCCATTAGTGCTTATGGTTGATGAATACCCCATGCACAGTACATTGAATTACTGAAATGGGTTTGTTAATATCCAGTGAAGAAAGGTGTGACCCAAACTGGCAGCTTTGCATTTTCAGAACTGTCCTTCTTTAATTTGAGAAGAGGGTAATATTTCTACCTTGCTGGTATGGAAATTTACTAAAGCACTAAATTGTGAAGAGTAGATTACATTTTAGATGCTACCAATTTTGATTAAGAGCTTGGCACCTGTGCTATTTACAGCAGATAAAATAGTTCTTCTCTTAAACATTAGCTCAGAGGCCTTTCTATTTTTTTCTCAAGGGACATTAAGTTTTTTTTTAATTATTTTAAACATTTTCAAGTAGCCTGTTTAGTAGCACATGTCTATAATCCCATCTATTCAAGAAGCTGAAACAGGATGATGACAAATCTAATGCCAGGATGGGCAATTAAGCAGAACTCTCTCTCAAAATAAAATAACATAAAATAAACTGGAGTTGTATCTTGATGGTAGAGCTCCTGCTGAAAGTATTTGAAACCCTGAGCTCAATCCTTAAAAATTACATTTTTTTTTTAAGAACTGGGAATATTTTGGTAGAACACGAATAATGGATTATACCAAGTCTGGTCTGCAGAAGTCTACAATGCAGTCTAGAAATTTTCCTGTAACATACAGATCCTAAACTACCTAAATATATACAGTAGAGATGAATAAAACCTGTATTTTGTTAGTTCCAAAGAATGACTAATTCTGTATCCTTTTCTTTGATATTGCTTTACTATATTTTCATGTATATTCACACTAATGACTCTCATCAAAGTCAATGATATTTTGATGATTTGATTTGTTTAGGTGACTTTTATGTTTTAAATCTCTAGGATAGATCAGATACAGAAAAACAAATGGGGTCAAGTCTGAACAATTCTGGGAATAATATTCTGTTGCCTTGCTTTATAATCGGAATCAGTACATTTTCGATTTCTCTGTCATGATTCTACAGTTAAATGTTTCTTGGCATGGAAATACCTTACATTTAAAAAAAAATCATCATTATTTTTCTTAATGAGAATACAGAATTCATTTTATCTTGAATAAAAAATATAGTAACTAAATAAAAATTTGGTGTAATCTCCAGAATGTCTCACTTCTGCAGTGTTTTATTTTGTCCTTGACTATAGGAGTTTTTAAGCATGTTTATGGTTCAGGCATCAGTACAAGGGTGGCCTGTGAATCTCATGTCACATGACTGCTGCGATTGGTGGTGACTACTTAGAGCTTGTTTTTGACAAAGATTCTGGGCCTCTGATTGGAGGGGGGATTTTTATTGTTGGTATAATGCTCTGAGAGTGGCAAAAGTACAATGTTGTGCTCCCTATCCAAAGAGCTTTGGTATGGAAAGCTAAAGAGCTTCAACACTAGTTGTCCTCCTGACTATGTGACTTTGAACAAATCAATTGGCATTTAACTCTTTTTTTGTATCTAATAATAAAGGTATTAGAGGAAATTAATGTTTAAGATTCATCCTGAGTCTCTAACTTGTCATGGCTATGCATACTTAGTAGGGCACCTAAGGCACCCTTGGGTACCTGTTCCATTAAATTTTTTTTATTATTGTAAAAGTGATGTACATAAGGGTTACAGTTATATAAGCCAGGTAATGAGTGCATTTCTTTTTGAACAATGTCACCTTTACCTTGTTTCCTCCCAGGTTTCCCCTCCTGCCCTTTCACTATCCTCCCCATACCCCCATGCCCAGCCAAGTTCATTTTCAACATAGTGTTTAGTGAGTACCACTGCTGCATTTGTTCACCCTTTGTCCCACCATTTCTGTGTGACCCTTCACCCTCCCCAAAACAGATAAACCAAGACAAAAGGTACAGAAACCAAAAACAGCAACAAAGGAGAAAAGAAAGGAAAAAACCCAAACTAACAAAACAACCTCTCATTTCCATTTCTTGGAGTTTATTTCAATAAACATCATTTTATATGATCATATGCACATAGCTATTGAGCCCTTGTGATCCTCTCCTAAGAATATCCTCCTTTGGTCTCACTGTATCAATATCTAGAGTCCAGTATACTTTATCATGTCCAAGTACATTTGTGTGTGTGTGTGTGTGTGTGTGTGTGTGTGTGTGTGTGTGCATGTGTGTGTTTACCATCCAATATGTTTACTTGTAGATTTATAGGCACATTCTAGTTACAACAAATGAAGGAAACCATACAACCAATTTTCTTTGGTTCTGGCTCACTTCACTTAATGTAATTTTTTCCAAGTCTTTCTATTTCCTTATGAATGCTATAATATCATTCTTTTTGATGGCTACAAATTCCTCAGAATGGCTTTTCAGATTTTGCCAATTGTGGTAGATTATTTTAATGGTGACTCCAATACAGGATGCTTTCCACTGCCCATAACACTTTTCAATGTGATCTTTCTACTCCTATGGAAAGATGGATTTTCTTTCTCTACATCTAATATAGGTTGGCTTGTGATTTTCTTTGATAGACAGTATGGGTAAGAACATAGCCTTAAGAGGCCTTAGAGATTCCTTCTAGATTGAGATAAAATAGTGGATGCAGCAAAGATCCCAGTGGAGCCAGCTGAGCCCAGTCCCTAGTCTACTTTCTAACTGAAAGTAGTTATATGAATGAGTAGACACATAATAGCCACTGACTGGTAGTAACAAAAGATACCAAACTACTTGTTCTACAGTAGTTTATAATGCAGCAGTACATAACTGAGACAGAGGTTTTGAATCCACCAACAATTATATATTGGAGCTAGACAGTCTGTGACAGTTAAGTTTCAGGTATCAGCTAAGGTATCTTAGTTCTTTTCCTTTTTACCTCTTACTATCCAGTAGGATAGCCAGACTGTTGAGCAGTGTGTTGTTTTAAGATTTTTTTCAAGTTGGGTGTTGGTGGCTCACACCTGTAATCCTAGATACTCAGGAGGCTGAGATCTGAGGATCATGGTTCAAAACCAGCCGAGCAGGAAAGTCCATAAGACTCTCATCTCCAATTAACTACAGAAAAAAGCCAGAAGTTGTGCTGTGGCTCAAGTGGTAGAGTGAGCAAAAGGAGCCCAGGGACAGCTCCCAGGCCCAGAGTTCAACCCCCAGGACTGGCAAAAAAAAAAAAATTGTCTGGAGGGCAAAATCACAAAATCCTAAATTGCAAAGTCTCTCTCTTGAGGCTAAATGTTGGAAAACCACATAATAACACTTCCTCAGTATTCCACCCTTCAATGTAAGTCTCAAGGGCTGCTCGGATTCAAGAAGAGGGCAAATCGACTCCATCAACTTGATGAGAAAAGGATCAAAATCATGTTGCAAATGGGCAGATAAGACAGAAGCAATTCTTATGGTCACATTTGCAAATAATCATCCATCTCAACTTTAGGCACTTGACTAGTCAAAAGATTCAATTCAGGTTTTTTTTATTTCCTTAAGAAGGAAACTGTGCATTCTGAGTTAGCCATGTGTCAGAAAGAGTTTAACTTAGGACTCCGCCTGTTGTCACACCACTTTAATGTGGCAAAAATCTCTAAGTATTTATATTCACAGGGACGTAGAGTCAATACTATGGTGGTGATGGGCATGCAGAGGAAAAGGGAAAGGGCCCTTTCCAAGTTACTGGTATTATCTCATGATGTAAATGGTGTTGTGAGAAAGTCAATGGTTCCCAATAATTGAATGATCCAACAAGCAAAGGCATTCACTGTACCTGAAAACCTCACTCACTGATACCGAGTGTGGTATCTCATCTTCCTCCAGAGTCTGGCAACTTATTTACCTTGAAGAAACCCACAGTCAAGAATAGAAAAAGGCCAAAATATAGGCATTGAGTCCTTCCTTCTCTTCTCCCATTTACCCCTTGAAGCAGGATGATCCTGCTGTTCCTGTGGTTCTCCTTTGGGGTGAAGGATGGTAGTTTCATCACTACTCATCACTGAGAACTCTTTGCCCATGGAATTGTATGTCTCCTCTGCTTTCTGCATCTAGCGCTAGGGGTTTCTTGGGCCTTCTGCACAGTATCTTCATTATTTCATGAATACTCTGGTTCTCTTCTCAGGAAACACAGGGTGCCCTTTTAATAAGAAGCCGGACAGAGACTGAGTCATACAAAGTATGTCAGCAGGCATGGTCATTAATGCATGGACTTTAGAATCAGATAGGCTTGGGGCTAATTCTTTTAATCTCATTTTAATGTGCTATATCAGTGATTTTCTTTTCTGAAAGCTGTCATGTTTATCATCTGTAAAATGAAAATTATAATAATACTAGATGGCTTTGCTGGAAAGATTAAGGAAATAAGAATACATACATAAATAAAATGTTCATTTTTGGCTTCAGGATAAATGCCTGATGGCTACCCTTAAGTTGCTAGACAATTTTAAAGGATAGACTTTGGTCAAAATAATGAAGAAATGATTTAAATTAGAAATTGAACAGAGTATATCTAATATTCCAAGGCAGTGTGCAATCTAGCATCTTCTGTACTGAGTGCTATCAGTACTTTGTCTTAGTTGCTATGATGTTGCTACACTGAGTGGTGGTTTGGGACATTTGAGTGCGAACTACTCAAGATCAGCTTACTGACCTACATATCTGGACAGCCTGAATCCCAGCACAGCCACTAGACTGAAAACTTGTGTTAGTTGCACAATTAATGGATGAATTAATGGGTACCCAACCTGCTGTTTGAGTGTAATCTCTCATTTGTGAAGTCCTAGTTTAGATTTCATCTGCTTAATAAAAAAAACTTTGCTTTTCCTCTTCTGTGAGGAATCTCCATCGACCGTAAGGCCTGAATTGAAACTGATGCCCTGCTCTTTCCTTTAAAACATTATTGCCCAATGGATTGCTATACTGTAGGGTATAGAGCGAGGCCAGATAGCATTCTGGTAATCACTTTCCCAGATTTTCTCGCATGATCAGTACTTGATAAACATGTATTAAATTCAGTTACATTTTAGTTTGGCAAAATTATATTTATGCAGCCTCTAACATTGTAGCCAAGGTGTTAATCCTAAATAAACAGAACCCAAAAGACAATGTATCCTTATAGTTCAGGTATAAGAAGAAATCATATTCATTTAAAAGGCTTAAGAGTTTCAAAATCAAATTATACAGCATCTGTAATATTATCTTAAAGCAACTGGCATCTAAACAGTGGGAGTAGAATTACATAAGCTATCTGTTCTTCTTCAAAGTTGATTTGCTTTCCCTGTGTTGTTTCTTAAGGACAACATAGTGAACAATGCCTACCCTACCATCTTCAGGCAATGCTAATTTTATTTCCCCTTAATGTTTATACATTTATTTGGAAGAAACTCTTTTATTCGTAGATGAACTTGTGAGTAGCACTGTATGTGATTGCTGTTACATGTTTGTACATCATATGCTTTGTTTTTCCAATTAGAGATAACAGGAACTTCTGTGGTTGTGTTAGAAATAATCAGGAACTTTCTGTGTGGTGTCCACACCACAACCTTCATAATTATGTTTCCTTTGTGCATATATGAGATTAGTTTACACTAAAAACAAGTTAACATTTCTCAGTTCATACCCAACATTAGTTCTTCCTCTGCTAGGTATTAAGGATAAATATCTTTGGATTAGAAAAGACAATCTTGCAGGTTATCCTACACTTGTATAAATGGTTGCAAATTAAATTATTGTTGTCTTCAATACTTATGAAATGATTCTGGTATTCTAGACACTGATGAAACAGTAGTCACTAAGCAAAGTCTTTGTTCCTATGAAGCTTAGTTATTCTGTTATGTAGTTGCTGACCAAAGAAGGTAACAGCCCAGGTTCCAGTGGTGTGAAAGGATTCACATAGACTCAACATGAGTGGAACCAGTAATAATGCAAAGCCATTGTCACAGAACATTTCTCTGGGGGTGATTTTGGAAGTGGACTCAGAATGACAAGAAAGAAGCAGTCATGTGAAGATCATGAAGAAGAGAATGCTAGATGGAAAACATAGCCAGAACAAAAGGAAGGAGCTTTGTGTGTTTGCAGAACAGAAGGAAGGTGGATGCAACAGGCATCTAGCCTGCAAGAGAAGGTTGTGGAAAGGGAATGTTCTAGAAGGAAGTGATAGTCCCGATATAGCCTGTGGTCAGGTCAAGGCATAGAGTTTTGTCTGCCGAGGGAAAATAGCTGCCTCTTACTTTTCTAGACCTAAGTATCTCCTCAAATGGCCTAGAGATTCTGTTGAATGGTGTGACTGCTTCTGGCTAGCTCCCCCACTTGCATAGCACCCAGGCATACTATAGCTTGACTCAAGACACCAAGATACCATTCCTCCTTGCATATAGTCTTCTGGGCCTGCCTTTGTGGTCACTTCCACTAAGTAGAGATGCCTGTGTTGTCTTCTGGATAACAAACAAATAATACTTATGATCACCTGCAAAAGCATATATCAATTGAACACCTTTAAAAGTTCATTTTAGCCTGGTGCCGGTGGCTCATGCCTATACTCCTAGCTACTCAGGAGGCTGAGATCAGAGGATCATGGTTCAAAGCCAGCCCGGGCAGGAAAGTCTGTGAGACTCTTATCGCCAACAAACCACTCACAAAACCAGAAGTGGTGCTGTGGCTCAAGTGGTAGAATGCTAGCCTTGTGCTGAAGAGCTGAGGGACAGCGCCCAGGCCCAGAGTTCAAGCCCCCTGACCAACAAAAAAAAATTCATTTTATTCCTTTTTATTGATCACTTGTTTATAAATATGAGCTATATGCAAATAAAGGTAACTTCTTAACAAAGAATTAGGTCGTAGAGAATGTGTGTGTGTGTGTGTGTGTGTGTGTGTGTGTGTGTGTGTGTGTGTGTGTGTGTGTGTGCATATATCAAAACAATGTTGTACAAATGTGCTAGCAAAAAATATTCACCTTGGGGCTGGGAAGGTAACTCAGTGATAGAGTGCTTGCCTAGCATGCACAAGGCCCTGGGTTCGATTCCTCAGTACCACATAAGCAGAAACAGCCAGAAATGGCACCATGGCTCAAGTGGTAGAGCTGTAGTCTTGAGCTGAAGAGCTGAAGGACAGAGCCCAGGCCCAGAGTTCAGGCCCCACAACCAACAAAAAAAATAGAAAATATCACCTCAATGAGAATGTGTTGAACCTGTTCAACCTTGTTGTGATCTATATTATTAAGTAATGATCCATAAAAGTAATAAATACATATGTGATGTAATTCTGGAGCATAGCTTTTTTCTACAAAGAATATAGCATCTGACTGATCACCCCTTTTGACTTAATTCCCCATATATTTGACTCTTAAATATTGAGTTAAGCTATGAGCAGCTCATAAGCAAACTTGACATAATATTTTATTGCTGACAAGAAATGATACCAAAAGAAAGTTTGGTGTCATTGAAGTTACTAAATTTACATGAGCTGCAAAAGTAGTCAGATCTAGTCCACTCATTTTCACCTTAGGCCATCGATAAGGAAAACGCCATTCCTTTCCCACCTCCCTTGCTGTGTGCAGAGAAGCCTAACACAGCAATTAATGGATATTGTTGGAAGCTTACATGGTTGTCATCTTGCTGAGGTTTGGGAATCAGGGCCTAAGGGAGGGTGTAAATTAAAGTAAGGAGGGCGAAGATGGGGAAGGTCCATTTTCACAAAGGAAAAGCAACTCAGTGGGAGTGGAGGCTGGCAATCTGCTAAAAGGAAATGAAAGGAAATTCTTCATTTTTAAATGGTTCATTGACCCATGATAATAAAGCAGCCCTGCCAAAGAAGGATAATTATCTTTTTAAGTATCAGATGCCCTGTGGGTAAAGTCCTCCCTTCATCTCTCTTAAAAAATGAACTCAGATTAAACAAATGCCCCCTTTCTCTAGTTTACTATTGACGTGAATTTCCTGATTACGAGCAAAATTAATCGCTTTCCTCTTTCTTTCTTTCTTTCTTTCTTTCTTTCTTTCTTTCTTTCTTTCTTTCTTTCTTTCTTTCTTTCTTTCTCTCTCTCTCTCTCTCTCTCTCTCTCTCTTGCTTGCTTGCTTGCTTGCTTGCTTTCCCTTCTCTTGTGGAAATCAAGCCTGTCTAGCTGAGCCTTTGACATTTTCTTTGGGCCCTGAGTTCTACCAATGGTGTGACAGGCCAAAGTGCGTGATAGTCTGGTGAGACTAACAATTGCAGGACTGGAGTTTTTTTGTTTGCTACTGAGCTCTAGGCATAATCATGCTTTCTTAAGGCAACAAGGAGAATGGAGAAGAGAATGAAATAGAAAATACATACAAGAGAGGTTTTTTCATTTTTTTCCTCCCACTATATCTGAAAATTAAACTACTATTAACAAACACTATATCTATAATAGACATAGGCCCTAATTTAAGATGATGTGACTTAATTTTTCAACTTTATTGTGCTGAGAAAGTATCCCTAAGCAACCATTCTGTTTTTGGCTTTCAGTACAAAATTCAATAAATTGAATGAAATCTTTAGCATGCTCTTTTAAATTAGGCTTTGTGTTAGATGCTTTTGCCCATCTGTAGGTGTATATAAATGATCTGAGAAGGTTTGAGGTTGGCTACGCTAAGCTGTGATATACAACAGATTAGGTCTTCAATGTGTCAGTATATAATGGACTAATTGGGATGTAAACCCTTCATAAGTAGGGGATCTGCGTAAACACACAACAAATACATGCATGTGTATGTGTGTGTATGCTCATGTATGAGTTCATGTTCAGAAATGTCGATGGTATAACAGTAAATATCAATTTATTACCAATAGGCAACTGACTTATATCACTTTCCTAAAGACAAAACATGTTGTTTTGTCATAACTTATGAAGTGCTTTGCCATTATGATAGATACCCTTGTCTTCAATTATTTACCTTCAAAATACCTTCTTGTAGTCTAAATAATAAGTCTGAGAAACCTTGTCATAAATTAACCCGTGATCCATTTTTACTTGATGAAACTCACTGTACCTTGTTAGAATATCTACACTCCTTAAAAAAAAAGGAATATCAATTGCTATCATATATTCACTTGATATTTTCTGTTGTTTCTCTAAAAGGAAACTTGAAAT
The DNA here is from genome assembly GCF_024711535.1 of Dipodomys merriami. Classification (NCBI taxonomy): domain Eukaryota; kingdom Metazoa; phylum Chordata; class Mammalia; order Rodentia; family Heteromyidae; genus Dipodomys; species Dipodomys merriami. The sequence goes on along the minus strand of NW_027202604.1, from coordinate 18,589,132 downwards.
CTTACTCCCTACCATAAGTAACCTCCCAGATGCCAGTTGTGTCTCCAGCATGGGCCCTGGGGCTGCTGAATGAAACGACCTTTAGAAGAGGGGTGGGGAGATAAAGGTGAGAGGAGATCTCGCCCCTGGGGTCATTATCTCACGCTCCACATTAATATCTCTTCTCCTGAGAGACATTCTGCATATAACAGCTTCTCTATTGAAGTTGAATTAACCATGTTTTTAAGCCCTCTTTGCCCATCTGGGAGTTCAGTTCTTGGTAAAAATGTGTTTGCTGGTTCTTTAGTCTGTGAGAGGTCAAGGGGAATCAGGACTAGGGGGATGATGTATTCTCCAAAGCCAGCTGAGTGTGCCTTAACACCCCTTGCTCCAGATGTCCTCGTGTGCCCTCTGCGGCCAGTGGCACGCTTTGGAGACCTGCGTCCCGATGAAGTGGCCGACTTGTTTCAGGCGACCCAGAGAGTCGGAACAGTGGTGGAGAAGCATTTCCAGGGGACCTCGCTCACCTTCTCCATGCAGGTGAGTGCATGGATTGCTCAGAATTTTTTTTCAGGTTGAATTCTATTCTTGTACTCTCTACCCCTGACATCTCACCAGACAGTCAGATGCTGCCCACCCTATGTCAGTGGCTCCTGCCTGGAATCCTAGAGACTCGGGAGGCTGAGATCTGAGGATCACAGTTTAAAGCCAGCCCTGGCAGGAAAGTCCAGGGGACTCTTATCTTCAATTAACCACCAGAAAACCTGAAGTGGTGCTATGACTCAAAGTGGTAGAGTGCTAGCTTTGAGCAAAAAAGGGGAAAAAAAGCTCAGGGATAAGAGACTAGGTAGGTAGAAAATTAGCAATATTCCAGTGCATCCAATAAGCCAGGTATAATGTTGCATGCCCATTTTCTCAGCTACCTGGGAAGTATAGCCCCTGATAAAAACCTGACACCCTATCTGAAAAATAACTAATATAAAAATGGACTGAAGCCATCGTTTAAGTGGTAGGAGGCCCGGAGTATTCAAATTTTAAAAAGAAATAAAAGACACTCCTGATCTGATTTGGACAGATCATTTTCTTCCATAATAAATATGTTTTGACTATTCATGTGCTGAGTCCTGCTCTGGTTCCAAAGGAAAAATGATATGCAAGCTAGTTTAAGCCTTGCCCTCCTATGGTCTGCTTCCTCCCTACTTTTAATGCAAGCTTCAGTGACCGACTATGTTTATAAATAGAGACTGATTAGGTATGGCCCACCCACAGTAAAGAAATTAGACTAATTACTGTGGATCTTCAGGTGGAAGGTAGACTGAAACTCCTCAAGTTGAAGCAGAACAATGGTAAGTCCTCAGCTGGGAGTTGGCCTCTCAGATCCTCATGGAGAGGATACATATGACCCTGTGTACTTCTGAAATGTGATGGCTATAGTTACCTTGGGAAGGAAATCAGCTATCCTAAAATGCAGGGACTGTGTTCTTGCCTCTTCAGTTCAATCTTCAATCTCTGCCTCAGACATCCAGGGAGACCAGCTAAGGAAGCCAAAGCTTTGGTCTAAAGGTCAATGACTAGAATGCTTATCTCGTTCTTAAAACAACACAAAACAACTATGTGTTGAAACCATCCAAGCTTCTGCAGAAGTATTGCAATATGTGGGTGCGGGCACATGTGTGTGTGTGTGTGTGTGTGTGTGTGTGTGTGTGTGTGTGTGTATGTGTGTGTGTGTGGTATAGCTCACTTCATTTGAGTCATCTTCAGGCAGGTAGTTCGCCTCAGAGTGAGTAGCTCAAGCTTATGTTACAAATTATATTTCCAGAGACCAGTGAGGATATTGTTGAGAATATCTACCAGTACAGAATGAAATTAGAAGAAAATCCCTGATTATAGAAATACCAGTTATTTATTAGAAATACTGGTTATTTATTATGACTTACTACAGTATTAGTTCCATAACTATGAGGACTGGCTTGTGTGTAGATAGATCTTCATATATATATATATATATATATATATATATATATATATATATATATATATATATATATAGTGTTGGGAAACTTCACTGTAGCTAGGTATATATTTCACAATGGTGTGCTTCCCATGCATGGGCATCTACACAAATAGTTTCACAAAGCTGTATGGACCCGTTCTTTGCATTGTAGTAGTTTTTTCCTGTTATGATATGATGCAGTACTGGCCTTTGAATTTAGGACCTCTCATTTGTTAGATATGTGCACTACCATTGATCCACACTTCCAGCCCTTTTTTGTGCTGTGTATTTTTGAGATTTTTTGAGTCTCACTTTCTGTCTGGACATGTGAATGGTCAATAGTTCACCCACTTAGGTTTCCCATTGTAGCTGACATGACAAGTGCATGCTAACACATACCTAGGTACAGGTTGAACAGTGATCTTATAAACTTTTCTCCCTAGCAGGTCTCAAACTGTGATCTTCCATTCTCAGCCTCCCAAGTAGCTAGAATTACAGGCATGAGATACCACTACCCTGTTGTGATTTTTTTTATTTCAGTATTGATTGTATCACTTTTTAAGTTGCCTGCATGACCCACTAATAAGATATGGCTCCAAGTTTGCAAAGAGCTGATGAACCAAGTTCTGCTTAATCTTTTCCACGGCCACCTGTCCCACTTGTCACGACCAGAGACCAAAGTCATCTGACCAAAGTCAGAGAGTGCTAATTCCATTTTGGAAGTTCCAGTAGCTCAAGCCCTCTAGGATCTACTTTGACTTTGTATGATAGCTGGCAAGGAGGCAAACCTGCTCATTTCCATGTATGATAATAGTTTTGTTGGGCTTGAGAATCTGGGAGAAAGAACAAGTATGGAAAAAGAGTCCAGCTATAATGCACACTCCTACCAGTCTTCTTCAAGGTCAAAATAGCCCCGAAGGGTTCTTCCCATACGAAACACACCATCTTCTTGCTTAATGGATTGTGGTTCCATCAGATTTCCTGAGTTGAGACTTAAGTAATCAAACATTAATTAAACCACATCTGATTGAAAGATAACCAAAAGGTGGGATAACTTCACCTCCCCGAACATTTTCAGCCTTACTTTAATGCAATTAAAACCATAGCCAAGAGCCCAAGAGCATGAAAAGCAGCACAGGGGTTGGCTCACTGGAGGATTTATATCATTCTTATACATAACCTCTCACTCTCAGGAGGAAATGAGGAACTGTCTGGTCCCACACATTTGAAGGGAATGGTCCCCAGGAGAATACTATAAATTAACACACAATGAAATTGGGTCTAAATTATTAACGGACGATATTTCTGAATAAGCAAGTGATCCCATCTATCTGTTCTCACTTATGATTTTTTTTTTAATTTTAGGATGGTCCTGAAGCTGGACAGACTGTGAAGGTGAGTGCTTATTATGTGCATGCAAATTAATAAGGGGCAATTATGAGAACTAATCAAAAAAAAATCTCGGTGAGTCCTCCACAGCTCTTACCGTTCCATTGTTATTTTTGAGGTCAAAGGGACCCCTTTGTGTGTTAGAGCCATAAATCCTGACATTATAAACTCTGCCAAACAATCTGTTCCCCATTCGTTTACAAGACACTTACCTTTTGTAGTAAAATTATGACTGTGTAAATGCTAAAACAGAATCTAAATTAAAGAGTCCTAAACAGAAACTGAAGTTGAAGGGATTCCTGCAAGAGTCAGTCCAGGATATATGTCTCTTTGGGGTAAGTTTTTATGGAACCCATGTGTTGAGACTGGGGTATCCAATGAAGTTCTATACATAACTACTCTTGCCTAGGCTTGCTTCAGGTGGCCAGGGAAGGGGGACCTCCCATCTCCCTTAGTAATTTTTCAATGTTCTCTCTACCTCATCTTTTCCTTCCTAGGTACTTAATACCAAAGTTCAAACCTAATGGACTCAGTGGAGCTCAAAAATGGGCTTTTCAAGTGTTTTAGAGAAGAAGGAGGATTTTTTTTTATAGGGATAGTTTCTGATTCTGTAGTCAGTCTACATTCCTGGCTCATTCTGTAGCTGGGTTCTAGTCTTCTCATGCAAATAAATATTCCTGTGTATGCAAATAAATATTCTGTGTAGCTCCGTCTTAGGATGACTTGGTAGTCCTAAACATGGTTTTGGAAATCTAAAGCAAGTCAGACTGTGAGGCTAATGCTGTGTTTTGTGAAACAAAGTTCACCAACGTATAGTTCTCTGGCTGGCTGTGAGGAGAGAGGGTGATGCCTGGTCCCAATTGATGAGCCCAGTTCCCTTCCTGACCTTAGGTTGTATATGGCTTTCATGTTAAGCAAGCTACTGTAGCACTTTCAAAATAGAATGAATGGGAAGTATCACTGATGTGTGAACATCTAAAAGGGACTACTACCAAAGGGCCAGCAAATTCTTTAACAAACAAACAGATAATCTCTCTGGTGGTTGCACACACACAGGATATAGGATAAGAACATAGCAGGTTTTCAGTTTTCATCCACCCCTCAGTCTCCCTGCGACTTCACGTTATATTCCAGATGCACAGACTCTGAACAAGGCAACGATCCCAATGGCTTCTTTTGCGAAATGGATTCTTGAAATGCAAAACGTAAATGTTCAGATGTAGTTAATGGAGTTTTAAAAACTCAGTGTTGAATAGTAAATGCAAGCCATACTGGACTAGTTAGATGCATTTTACATCATCATCTATATGATTCCATGTTCCCAGTCATTGAAAGCAACTGTTTAGTGATGGGTGTGTTAAGTGGAATATCCCGATTGACAATATGCACATATTAAACAGAGCTGAAATTTGTATAAATAGATAGGCTGTCTGATCCCGAGCTCTTATTTCAAAATTCTAAAGAGGGCATTAAAATTCTTTCCTATACAAATGGCCTTCTGACAAAAATGTAGATTAGTGGCTCTAAGGGACTGAGCAAAAAGAGGGATCAGGGGTGATTGCTAATAGATAAGAGTTTCTATCTGACAATAATGAAAATGTAGAACTTGATAGTTGTGACAGTTGTGCAACACTATGAATATATGAAACTCTAGTGGCTCATATATATACATATATTATGTATGTATATGTGGTGTGTTATGTATATGTGGTGTGTGTGTGTGTGAGTGAGTATGTGTGTGTGTGTGTGTGTGTGTATGTGCCAGTACAAGAGTTTGAATTCAGGGCCAGCACAATATTCCTTAGCAATTTGGGGAGGGAGGGGAGTGGGGAGTGGCTAATTGGTGATAAGAATCTCAAACTTTTCTGCCTGGGCTTGCTTTGAGCCATGATTCTCAGATCTCAAACCTCCTGAGGAGCTAGGATTACAGGCGTGAATCACCAGTGTCCGGCTGACTCATATAGTATAAGTAGGTATTTGGATAGCTGGCTACAGTGTCATATACCAATCACTTCAGCTGGACAAGAGAATGAGATCGAGAGGATTAGAGTCCCAGATTAGTCAGTTTCTTTCCTATCTTAACAGAAAAGGCTGCATGGAGTTCTTTTTTCCTTTTAATCCCAGCCTTTGGCAGGAAGTGGAAATAGCAAGAGCACAGTCCAGACATGTATCTAGGCAAAAAACAATACCCTATCTCAAAATAACTGATACAACTGAAGACCAGAAATCTGGCTTTGTGATAGAGGTGCTTCCTAGCAAGTGTGGGTCCCTGAGTTCAAACCCCTGAACTTCCCTCCCTAAAAGTCTATTTAATATAGTATTTGAATTATTTGTGGATCAAAATGATAACAAAATGAAGTCCATAATTAAAAAAAAGAAGTATTGAATCTAGCATGGCTGAGAACATGGCCATAATGTTTCTGATTCCAACAGCAATAATTTTTGATGTCCTACATAATTGACCAAAATTGTATGGCCTGCTAGGCACTCATGGCTCTTTCCTGTAATCCTAATTACTCAGGAGACTGAGATTTAAGGATTACAGTTCAAAGACAACTCAGGTAGAAAAGTCTCCATAAGACTCTTATTTCCAATTAAAAAACCAGAAGTGGAGCTGTGGCTCGAAGTGATAGAGCACTAGCCTTGAGCAAAAGAGCTTGGACAGCACCCAGGACCCGAATTCAAGCCTCATGACTCTCTCTCTCTCTCTCTCTCTCTCTCTCTCTCTCTCTCTCTCTCTCTCTCTCTCTCTCTCTCTCTCTCTCTCTCTCACACACACACACACACACCAAATTGTATGGCCTTTGTTAACTTTAGTAAGGATAGCATTGAACTTCACATTGTATCCACACCACTTTTTGAAGGTAGTTCATATTCACCACCATTCATTTTTAACTCAATTTCAAAAAGAATAAGTGTATTTTCCTTTACTATCAAGTTGTTATTTGGGCCTCTTTTTTGGTGCTGATACTGTTACTTTAATTTAGGGCTTCCTTCACAGTTCTTTAACCTTTCTGCTCCCTGATGGTACTCTACCACCTGAGCCATACCTCCAGCCCTCCTTTTGGTTGGTTAATAGAAGATACAGTCTGAAGGGCTTTTCTGCTTGGTCTGGCTTTGCACATGGCACAAATCTCAGGCTCCTGAGTAGCTAGGATTATAGGCATGAGACACTGGTGTCCAACTGTTTTGGACATCTCTTGTTTTCAACCTGCTTACAGAATATCTTCTGTGTGGAATAGTAGGGCCATCTTAAACTCATTTGTGGAATAGCATAGCTAGAAGAAAACTATCACACACACACACACACACACACACACACACACACACACACACACACACACACACACACACACACACACACACACACACACACACACACACACACACACACACACACACACACACACACACACACACACACACACACACACACACACACACACACACACACACACACACACACACACACACACACACACCCTTAGGGAATAGTGAAGTCTGGATATCTGTCCTTTCAGATTAAGTCCACCCATCTAAAGGTATGTAACCTATGTGTTTTTCAAACCATAATCCTACACCACCTGCATGAAAATTAACTTTGGTGTTGAACAAAAACAACAAGTTTATTCTCTGCCTAGGTTAAATCAGCTAATTTGGACTGTTGTGGTTGAGACTTGGGCATCTTCGGTATGCAGAAGCAGGCACTCTGTGATTCTTTGTTTACCATATAGCTACTTTGAAGCCTGGCTGCTCTACGTGATAAAATAGTGAGGGATGAGAGTCACGTAACCATGGTGGGGGGGGGGGGGAGCTAGTCTTAACAGTGATCAGTCCCTCTGGGGGGCACAGCGCTGTATTTACTATTCAGCTGTCTGATCCTGAACCCTACAGTTCGAGACTGGGAGCATTTCACATTTTAAAATTCATACAGTTGTACATTTTGAAGCAGGATGTGACAGCCTGCCACACGAAACACAGGGCCCGCTCTCTTCATCTCTGCCTCTGTGTGATTCTCAGCGTTATGCCTCATGTCTGGGTTCTCAACCATTTTGGTTGCACGCTGAGTCATAATAGCAATAAGCACTATAATGGTCTTTTCCCCTGAAGCCAATGTTGTTATTGTTAATGAAGGTACACCACCGCGTTAGCCTCTTGAACATGATGCCACTTTGGGGGGTTCATTTCAGAAGCTTTGCAAAGTGCCTCAGTAAGGCACTTGGAGCAGGAAAGGAGAAAATATCGAAGTCAAAAAAGTGTCCTCTTATTTCACAATTGATTATTAGCTCTCTTTGTCAGGTTTAAATGCCGTGGTTTGAGTGCCCTGCAGGTGTGAGAAATAATCTCTCTTCACACAGCCACTATAGCCCCACCCTCACCTGCCATGAAATAGCACCCTGAACTGTCCTGTTGTCTTACTTGATTTATCTTTCTTTATTTCCAGTGTTTCTTGTTTGTAATTTTGTTGTGGTGGTGGTTTGTTTTGGTTTTTTTAACCAATTCTTGGGCTTGTGCTCAGGGTTTTGTGCTCTTACTTGACTTTTGTGTCAACAGCTAATTCTATACGACTTGAACCACACCTCCAGTCCTGTATTTTGCTGGCTATTTGGAAATAAAGACTCACAAACTTTTCTGCTTGGGCTGTGAACGTCTGGATCTCAGCCTCCTGAGTAGCTAGGATCACTAGTATGAGCCAGCGGCACTCAACTTGATTGTGTCTTTACTTCCCTAAAATATATGCATTTACTTCATAAGGCTCTTGCTTTTATGATTGGTTATAATGGGGCTCAGATTGTACTTAGTGTCCTAAAGGCCACTTTGATATCATGAACATTTTAATAATGAAAACTGTAGGAACGGGGAAGTCCCTCTCTGGCCGTCTGTCTACCTCCTACCCTGAGACAGACCTTAGAAGAAACATCTAAACTGTCTACACAAAACTAGGTCATGGCTGGGAAGGTAGCTCAGTGGTAGAGTGCTTGCCTTGCATTCATGAGGCCCTGGGTTCAATTCCTCAGCACCACATAAACAGAAAAATCCAGAAGTAGTGCTATGGCTCAAGTGGTAGAGCTCTAGCCTTGAGCTAAAGAGCTAAGGGACAGCACCCAAGCCCAGAGTTCAGGCCCCACGACTGACCAAAAAAAAAAAAAAAAAGTAGGCCATAAGAGTCTTATTTCAGAGAGCCCAGGAAAAACTAGCAAGAATCTGAACAATAAGGTCTTGCTAAGTTTCATCCAGTTGATGACCATTTAGCCAGACCTCTTTGTCCTCCAATTATCTATCTTCTGTCCATAAAAATAGATTTTTCACTGATTGCCAGTGGCTCATGACTGTACTCAGTAGTCTGAGATTTAAGGATCATAGTTCAAAACCAGCCCAGGAAGAAAAGCCTGTAAGACTCCTTTCTCCAGTTAAATACTCAAAAAATATAATCTAGAAGTGGTACTATGACTCAAGTGGTAGAGCATGTACCTTGAATAAAAAGAAGGTCAGGGACAGTGCCCAGGCCCTAACTTCAAACTCTAGAACCTCCCCTCCCACACACACACACACACACAAATTCTCATTTATGAGTTTTCTCATCTCATAAAATGTGCATGAGTAACTGTTTCATTTTTCTTCTACTAATCTACATTTTGTTAGAGGATCTTGGATGTAGGGATGGGTAAAGAAAGGTATTAGTTTTCCTTCTGACTCGTCTATGCCTTTTATGGGAGAGGAGGATGGAGCTAATAGGACTTTTGACAGACAAATCTCTACCCCTAAGTTTGTAACTTGAGTCAGCATGAAGTAGAGATAATGTATATGTGTGTTCTAATATGTAGTGAGGGATTTGGGTTTCCTCAAATTCTATCAAATAGCTCCCATAATCCAGACATCATGGGCAAAAAAAAATCAAAGCTTTCACTAATCAGGTTTGTAAATCACAATCCAGAATGCATTTCCCACTAACCAAATCACTAAGGTGATATTCATTCTCTTAAAAGGCATGTTGCTTAATAAGTTTAATGTATGCTATCTTTAGGGCAATTATTATACATATCGTTGGACGGGGCAGGATGCCTTAGGTACATTAAAGAGAGAGATTTATGTCAGGTAAGTAATCTAGAATCTTGTGAGAACTATTTATAGTATATTCTTGCTTACACTTCTCTGTATATAGTGCTTGAATGCTCTACTTAGAAATTTAATTTTCTAGTATTAATGAAGTGGGAATGATCTCTTAGTACTTGAAGAATTAACAAGTACTTTTTGGATTGCTCTAAAATAATAAGAAAAAGATTATTTAAAGAAGAATGAAATAAAGGTTTTTAAATTTATGTGCACTGAGAAGTTTATATAGTTTCCATATGGCATGGATCTTTGGCCATCTTTTTGTTTTAAAAGCACTGAGGACATTGTAGCTCTTGTTAAAGTCCCATGGTGAATACACATTGGCATGAGTCAAAAGTTCCACAGGTATTCTAATTCATTACTACCTAGGCAACATTGGTCCAGCCTTTCAATTAATGAGCATCTCTTTCCTTATTTTTCAAGTAAAAAAAAATCCTACCTATTGCATTGGTTAATAGTGGTAAGAAACTCACATGACCAATAGAGGGTGGAGTAGAAATAGCATGTAGTCACTTTCATGGAGCCTGGAACTGACTACTCCAGTTCAAATCCCAAGCCTGCCACACAGCGCACCTGGGATCTTGCATATGCCCCTTTCCCAACAGCACATTGGGGATTCTCTCACTTCCTTGGCAAGTGTTGCTAACCCCCATCCCTTCTGTTTTTGTTCTGTCTTTAAGATAGCAGCTCACTGCCTTTGCTCAGACTGGCCTCAAAAATCCTCCTGCTTTAGCACCCCCTCCCACAAGCATTTGAAGATAAAAGTATACACTATCTTGACTGGCATCTGTATGTTTCCGAATATCAATCTCCACTTCAATTTTCTCATCTGTAAAGGAGAGTAAAGTGAGCTTTAGCAAGGTGTACCAGATTCTGGCTATCTTGTCCCATGAACTGAAATGCCAATTCACAAATAATGACCACAGGATTTTTACAGGAAGTAAAGACTTATTTATTTGACCAGGCAAAAATAATACCAGCGAATGAGCTGGTATGAGAATAAAGAAAAGAAAAGTACAGTTGGGACAGGGTGGAGGTAGGCCATTAAAGGCAAGTTCAGCAAATGAGCTTAAGCATAATTTGGGGCCTGATGGTGGCCTGGAGTCCACGTGTTTCCCCAGGAGGCTCCTGAGCTCTTTCTCCCAGTGTCCTATGCCCTCCCAAGACCAGTGAAATAAAGAAAGGAGCATGATGACCTTGCCTGGAGCTGCAGAGACATACATTCTTGAGTTCCCTAGCAAGGGAGAATGGGAAATAGGAAATAGGACAATAAGAAAGCCAGGCGTGGTGGCTCCTGCCTATAATCCTAGCTGTAATCTGAGGAACTAGGTTTGAAGCCAGCCCAGGCTAGAAAGGCCGGGAGACTTATCTCCAATACTGGAAGTGGTGCTGTGGCTCAAGGGTAGAGCATTTGCTTTGAGGTGAAGAGCTGAGGGACAATGCTCAGGCCCAGAGTTCAAGCCCCATGACTAACAAAAAAAAGAAAGAAAAAGAAAGAAAGAAAGAAAGAGAGAGAGAAAGAAAGAAAGGAAGGAAGGAAGGAAGGAAGGAAGGAAGGAAGGAAGGAAGGAAGGAAGGAAGGAAGGAAGGAAGGAAGGAAGAAGAGAAAGAAAGAAAGAAGGAAAGCCAGATGCTGGTGGCTCATGCCTGTAATCCTAGATTCTCAGGAGCCTGATATCTAAGGATCACAGTTCGAAACCATCCCAGGCAGGAAAATCCATGAGACTCTTATCTCCACTAAACTACCAAAAAAGCTGGAAATGGAACTGTGGCTCAAGTGATAGATGCAAGCCTTGAGCAAAGAGAAGTGGGGGGGAGGGGTGAAGGAGAAGAGAGGGAGGAGTTAAGAGGGAGAACGAGATAGAGACAATGAATGTCTTTTTAAAACTTGCATAACCAAAAGCAGGCTGATCAGTAAAGTGAGTTAGGCATTGGGCTATCATGAGTCTATGTAGGTGTCTTTTCCCATACATAGCTCCCTTTGGGATTGTTTATGTCTCAGTTTACTTAATATACACTGAGATTTCAAACTTTAATTACAGCTTAAAAATTTGTGAGAAAATTCCTTTGATCATATGGATTGGAGTGCTTGAAAGTATCAGTTAATATTATGTTATGAAAACTTTGAAAACTCAGAAATATTACTTCATTGGAAAAAAAAAAAACCCTGGCCCTTCTCTCTCATGATAATATTTAGCCATTGCTCTACACCCTCGAAGCTTTCTCTAGGAGGCTTTCCTTGTTTAGAAAGCACCTTGTCCCAGTCATTATTCAGCAGGCCAGATGTGGGACCCAATATACTAGTGGTTCTGGTCCTTATACAGTCTGGAGCAATGTTGCGTATCAAAGAGAAGCAGAGGAAGAGCAATCACCGTATAGTCGCTGCCCTTATCCCAAGCCAGTAGGGAAGAAAGATGTTGTATACAAAATTCATCTCTTGAGAATGAAAAGGATTTTGACTGTTATTTATTATTTTCATCTGGTAAGACGTTTCAAGCGAGCTGCAATTTGCCAAAGGTCTTTTATCCTTTGATTAAAGCTGTGATGAACAGTGCCTTGCTTCTGTTTATACCTAATGCATGTATTTACTGCCGGAAGAATTAGTATCTTCAGGATGCAGTAGCTTTTATCTTGTGGAATTGCCTTATAATTTGTGTCTGTTCTGAGAATAAATCCAATTTGACTGAGTTGAGTAAACCAAAGACACGTTACAGGCCTGAGGAGATGAGTTCAGATCTACTTGGGAGTAGATGTTTTTGAGGGGTGCTGTGGTTCCAGGCCCTTTGATGTGTGAATGTCTCTAAGTTCTCCTCTGCCTCCTATGATTTGGGGCCAAAACTTAGGAGCCCTAAACTTCTGATAGCATAAGGCACTGCTACCCTGCCTGTCTCCTTTGTGATATTCCCCCTTTCCCACTAAGCCTTCAAACTCTCTCTTAATAGGTATCAAAACACTGAAGTTTTCTACTTCTAATTGGAGAATTTTGACTTGCATGATATCCGTTATAGCAAAGCACTTGAAAAAAAATTAGTCAAGCCCTGTGGTATATTCACGTTGTGATTGTTTTTTGTTTTTGTTTTCATGTTTTGTTGTTGTTGTTGTGTTCTTTCCAACTTACAAGCAGCAAAGGTAGATAGGTGGGGGAATTCTGGGTTGCGGATGGGGAACTCAGGAAGTTAAGATGCAGATGAAGTGGAACACTCTAGAGCCAAACTGCCTGGATTCAGGCCCAGGGCTACCACCTGCCAGATTCTATGTACCTTCTGTAAGTTCAGTGCCAGTGTTCATTAATATATATGTTTGTGTATGTGTGTATTCCCTGGTAATAAGACTTGAACTCAAGGCCTTGCAATCTTAGTTGGCTTTTGTGTTCAGGGCTGGCACTCTACCCTTTCAGACACACCCCCATTTTCACCTTCTTGCTGGTTAATTGGAGATAAGAGCCTAGGACTTTTTCACCTGGGCTGGCTTTGAGCCACAATCCTTAGATCTCACTCAGCCTCCTGAGTATTTAGGATTATTGGAATGATCAAACAGTACCACATTTCTTCATATATTTATAAAATGAGGATAACAAACCATTCCTGGGGGGGGGGTATTGGAGAGGACCAAATAGATGGATGCATGTACAGATGTTTAAAGTTGTGTCTGGCATATAACCTCTCAGGTGTTTGCTATTAGTTTTATGATTTATACCTAGCCTCTCAGCACCTTTCAAAGGTGGATATTAATATTTTACCTTTAGGGAATCCAAACAAAACTGACAGTAATAGATCTTGAATTCAAATCTGTCTGTCCAAAGACTGACATCATTCTTACATTTTGTGGCCAACGTCTTCCTAAAATTCCCTTGCATCTGATTATCCCAACCATAGCTACCTCAGGAGAAGCTCTGTAAATATTTCCTCCACCTCAACACAGATTATTCTGTATTCTTTTATTTTTCTTAGAGTGTTACCTTTCATCTGAAAATATTCAGAGGTTTCTCCTTGTTTAACTTTATTATCTGCATGAAGGCTAACTAACCTACATGCTGTTTTATTGCTATAGAATTTAAGGTTTCTGATGTTTAGTTTTCCATTAATGCTACTAAACAATTCCCCACAGTAATTGGAGGCTCTGATATACACTACAGTAAGTATTTGGATGTTTATTTTGAGATCTATAATGCAGAAATGTAGCAAATATGGCAGATGCCTTTGTGCTGTTAGTGTTTCATAGGTTTTAGTAAACTGTCTTTTACATCTAAAGTTCAAAATTTCTGACTATGAAATTCAATATTCTGTGAAAGGCAAAGTGTCTTTTAGACCCTAAAACACCACAGAAAAGTAAAATAGTGCATTGTTTTTCAGAGTCAGTTTCTAACCACTATTGGAACAAAAATAAGGCCAGTCACAGCTATGGTATGCATGATACTCAAGAACTAACCATGGAAGGAATTATTTTCTCTCACCAGTGTGCTAAGCCTAGGACATTATGTATAAAATTCTTCAAGCCCTTATGATCAGCTCATTTTAACTTTAAAAGTTTATACCTGTCATATTTAAATAACGGGCTTGGCCACACCACCAGTTCTATAAAAACAGGCAACATTAATTGCATGGAAAGCACTCAATACTTTTGATTAAATATGAGTGGCCATCTCAGTAGATGAGCTCTTGGCTGTAGAGTATGCCACACCCCCAAATTCAGAGAGGTTAAGTAGAGTCCATCAAGTAATCTCTGATGTGATTGCTTTGAAGTTGAGCATTTTGGCTGAATAGTTCCCAATTTTAGGAACTTTCAATTCCAGGAGTTATTAACATTTAGAAATAATGAACTTTAAACTCAGGTTGCTTTAAGTTGTCCATGTAAGTTTAGATATTTGTGTTGCTTAGAGATGGTCTTTAAGTGAGGGATTAGTAGGACCATGCAATAAGATGTGAAGCATCCCTAGGGACCCTCAACTCTGAAGCACTTAATTTTCTTAATAACTTTTTTATTGTGAAAATACTGTACAGAGGGGTTACAGTTACATGAGCAAGGAAATGAGTACATTCCTTATCAAGAATTGTTGCCTCCTTCTTTGTTTTTCTCCTACCATCCCTTTCCTCCCACCTCCTCAACTACACTCTCTCCCTCCCCCCTAGTCTATTTTTGTAAAGTTCATTTTTCAACATAATGTGTTGTACATCTCATTGTTGCAATGGGTAAACCTGTATCCCTATTTAAACATTTTGTTTTTTCCCTTCCCCTCCCCAAATTATACCAACACCAAATACAGTGAAAACAGGGGTTATACCGTTGGGGAAGGACATAAAAGCAACAAAGGAATCACATGGTACCTTATAAATACTTTAGACACAATAGCAAGAAAGAAGAACTTTATTTTTTAATTGAGTAATGTTGCATCCAGTTGTTGATTTTGCCATTTATATTTTTAAAGATTCATATTTGAGGTGTTTTAAAGTATAAAAGAAAAACAAAAAGTGGCCCCTATAGATTTTTTCTTTCAAAAGAGCCCCATCTGAAGAATTTTCCATTCAGAAAGGAATTCACTATTTTTTTTTCCCCAGGGCTGAGAACTGAACCCAGGGCCTTGCGCAGGCCAGGCAGGCGCCCTTCCGCTGGGCTAAACCCCCAGCCCCAGGAATTCACTATTTAATTATTATTTGTTTATTTATTCCATTTTTTGCCATGCATAATGGCTTACAACTATAATCCCAGCTACGGATGTGAGGGTGATCTGGCTGCGACATCTGTCACCCCATTGATCGCCAGGGTTGATTCGGCTGATCTGGCTGGCTAGGCGGGTGTCCCCTTCCTCTCTCACTGCGCCATGTGTGTCCCTTCCGGAAGGTGCGGGCGCTGTTGAAGAGGATGACCATCCCCGATAGAGGAGGACCGGTCTTCGGTCAAGGGTATAGGAGTCGCTGCGCTCCCCTGCTAGAACCTCCAAATAAGCTCTCAAGGTCTGTCTATAATCCCAGCTACTCAGGAGGAAAAATTGAGAAGATTATAGTTCCAGCCTGGTCTGAGTACGTCAGTAAAAAAATCTAGGCGTGGTGGTACACACCTGTCATCACAGAGCTGTACATAGAATTTTGGACCAGCTCAACTCAGGCAATTTTGGTCCAGTTCAAGCCTATATCTGCAAAATAACTAAGGAAAAGGAAAAGGATGGATGAATCTGTGAGTATAGCTCATGTTAAAATGCTTGCATAGAAAGACCCTGAGTTCAAACCCTAGCACTGTAGAAATAGAAAAAAGAAAATTTACCCTATTATTATTATTATTATTATTATTATTATTATTATTATTATTGTCAGTCATGGGGTCTAAACTCTGGGCCAGGGTGCTGTCCCTCAGCTCTTCAGCTCAAGGCTAGCACTCTACCACTTGAGCCACAGCGCCACTTCCAGCTTTTGCTGCTTATGTGGTGCTGAGGAATGAAACCCAGGGCCTCATGCATGCAAGGCAAGCATTGTACCACTGCACCACCTTCCCAGCCTCCAAATTTACCCTTTTTAATTTACTGTGTTCAGCATATTACAGTTTTCATACCTCCCCTATCCAAATCACCAAGGATAAAGATCATGAGATGACATTTTGAAAAGCCCACACTTGGTGGTTACCCAGATTGATGAGCTACTGTTATATGTATTTACGTGAATATATTTTGAATCTTGGTTTAGATGAGCTGGGTTTGATTTTTGCTTCCATATTCATCTAGAATTATTTAGTCCCTCTTGAGGGCTCCACTTTGTCTTTATGCTGAAACCATTAATAAAGCAATTCTGAAGAGTCAAAACACAGCTAGAAAAGAAGGACTTGATGGCTAAATCTGGGTGAGGTGGAAGTCAGCTTAATGAATAATAGATATGGTAACCTGCAGAGCCACAGACATAGAAGAATTAGTGTGATGACCTTCCTGATGACACCTGAGTGAGAATATGGGATTGCTGAGACTCCATAAGAGCCCTGGGCCAGATACACTGAGAAATTCTCCATTCTCCATTCCTTGTGAATTAGGTTAGTGCTGCGCAAGGAAAATTCTGAAATTTTAATTCCTGTGTCATGAGACATTAGTCCTGCACCTATGGTCTGGTGGCAGATCCTTTCTCTGGAAAGGATTTTTGTCCACAAAATTCAGTGAAATATTTATTTCTGAAGTCAGACATATTTTTCTGAATATGAATACCTCCAGGGCAAAGGACAAGCCGACAGTTTGACATTCTAGGTTCGTTCAATATAATGACAATGTTGTGGGGTTCTGATAACAAAAAATTCTCTTTTGTTTCTCTGGTAGGTTCTGCTTTGAAATAAGCTTTTCTTTTTCCACATATTACATGAAAAATAGACATGGAGTTGTTTAAGATGTTGGCTCTGTCCAAAGTCATTGAGAAAAATAAACACCATTGAGTAAACAAAGTGAACCCACAATTTTTTTAACTTCATGGAGAATGATTTATCCTAATATTCATATTCAGATCTTTCACTCTAGGGTCTCTATATCTACCTGTGTTCTATGAAAGAAAATCTTAGCTTGCTTTCTATCCTAGTGCCTTGAAAAACAGCCCAGAAGGGACTTTTATTCATGGTTCAAATCATCTGTTGGTTGTAAATTGAATAAATTCCCAGATGTAATCAGGTCCTGCCAGTATAATTTTGATGAACTGTTCATCCATAGCAGGAATAAATGTGATTCTAAGCTCAGCTCCACCATCTGATGACACCATAGGTGAATCTCACTCTGGTGGAAGAGACTCAGAGCTTAGGATAACTCAGAGAATACCAGAAGGACAGGTGTCCTTGGAAGTCATTCAATAGTGTTTGCTCCTCTACCAATAACCCCCTGTGGCACATAAGTCTGTGTTTCATCTTGTGTATTTAAGAGCAGAGGTCACTATGAGGAATCTTCTTCTGTTTCTGGGCAGCTCTCATCTATGGTTAATATTGAGATTCTTCTCATCGTCAGAAATATGACACTCCTGAACATCAATTCCCAGGAACTGATTATCCTGCCCACACGTTTTCTTGTTTACCATTCATTAGGGACAACTTTTGAGATAATTGTTATAATAAAGAGAGCTGGTAAGTTTATAGAAGTTCTATAGTTCATAGCAATTTCTTCTCCCCATGTTTATAGAATGCCTACTGTGTGTCAGGTACTGCTGGGTGCTAGGAAATAGAACGAGAACTCTCAGTTTACCATCTGTCCTCTTCTGCACTCAAATGAGAAAAACAAACATTGCAGATTTGGGGTAGAATTAGAAAGGCTGTAACAAAATGTGGTAAACAGGCTAACATGGAAAAGAGTATTAGGGGTAACATGGCTTTAGGTAGAATAATCCAGAAAGTACTCTTGAAAAGGAGATCTGTGGATGCAAGAGTAATAGGTATTTAATGGAAGGAGGAAAACATTTTGGCCAGAGGAAATAGTGGGAAAGAATTTGCCACATTGTAGGAAGTGAAGACCATGTGGCAAGAATTTGGAGTGGAGAAAGGGAAGGAAGGAAGGAAGTTTGGAGAGGTAGACTGGGGCATAATCCTACCAGGTCATGTATACTGCAGGAAGTGAAGAGTTTTAATTCTCTTTGAAATGTATTTGATCTTTCAGTTTATATTCTAAGGTCAGAGGATATTTCATAGGTACTTCTAACAGATCCCATTAAGCAATTAGATTTTTTAATATTCTTCTTTTATTATTATATTTAAGTAGTTGTACAAAGGAGTTGCCATTTAACTAAGTAGTTTATGCGTTGACTATATCCTGGTCAACGTGACCCTATCAGCATTGTCACCTATCCTCTACCTCCTCTACCCACCCCTTCCTTCATTCTTAATTTTTCAGGACATATATTGGATTCTTGGCTGCATTCCCCCACTTCTCCTTTTCATTTGTGTACCCTTTTCCCCTTGACTCCAACCCCACCCTTTTCAAGTACCCACTTCTTGGGGTTGTATTTTTCTGAACGTTGATTTTGGCTTTCTAAGGGATGACACTGTCTGAGATCTCCCTTGAATTTACCATGTTTCATTTAATACATTTGCTTACACTTGCATACACCCAACTTATATACCTAAGAGTTTGATATTCTAAACCTATTTTTCTAAAACTTGAATAACTAGTATCTTATATCCACTATGGGCACTGTGCTTGTCATCAGCATTTTTCAAATATCTGATGCTCACTCTCCAGTAACTGTTGGGTGAACATGGGTGTCCACTTTTCCTTAGCTCTGGGTACAGACCTTGTTTGAGATAAGCCAAGAGTTTGTAAATTTCTTTTGTAAAACGCCAAAATAGAAAATACTTAAGACTTTCAAGGGCCAGATGGTTTCTCTCATGATTACAAAAATGCCTTTGTAACATCAGTGTAGCCATAGAACTTATGTAAATGAATTTGCAACATGTGCACGACTGCATTCTATAAAAAAAAGGTGGTAGCACCTTTGACCATGTGTTCTCAGACTGTTTGATAAGTGTGCGTACCTCTCACCCGATTCTTCGTCTCTGTAAACCTAAAGTCTATACCAGAAGATAGATTGCAATGCTGACTTTGTCTCTTCCAGTGCAATGTCCCTGCCACCCCCTTTTGCTCCTTATCAAAAATAAGGTCAATAACAAGTAAAGAGGTGAAAGGCTAAATTTGTTTCAGGGTCTTCAATTTTTCTACCTTTTATGCAAGCTAGTTTTCCCTGACACAGTAGCAAGTTAGTCCTTACCTCACCCCTTGGAGTATAGGCTCATACCACTTCAGGGTTGGTGATGCCACCATCAAGGAGGGCTTCTATGTATTGGCTGTTAGAGAGGATGCTTTCTTTACTAGTACTTGTAAACAAGAAAGCAGATAACAGTGCTCTCGTGGGCTTTCTAGGGCAACCTTCTTGTGGTGGCCTGAATGACACATAGAACAAAGTGTGTGTGGGGGGGGCATTGATGGCCTCATTGGATCATTAAATTAACTAGCCCTGAAGCCTGAACTACCTCTGTACCTTTGAGTTAGGTGATACCACCAAGTGCTTTATTGTCCAAGCCAGACAAAGTTGACTTTTTTTTTGTTCTTCTAAGAGAAGATAACGTTCAACCAGATCATCTATCTAAAATATTCAATTATTGCTACTCCTTTATATGCTTAACTGGCAGTTTGAGTAAACAATTTCTAAAGTGCTTCTGCATATCTGCAATACTCACCAAACACCAATGGGATCTTTGAGCAAAAGTCTGCAAATCAATGAACCTAGAAGGCTTAACTTCCAATAGGCTCCCTTGGTGCGTGACCACACGGTAATTCCATTAACTTTAATGATGGTGGTGCCACACAGAATGGGCCCAGTTAGTCTATTCTTCCCTTTGCTTTTAGCATTAAATCTTTTCCTGCAGCTAATTCTTCAGGGTAAAGTACGCATACTGATGCCATTCATTGCTTGGCCTTTATTAATATATGCAGGACTCTCTCTCCCAGGGAGAGAGCGCTAAGTGGGTACATTAAAAATGAATCCTCTTCCCCATTTGTCGACTGTGAGAAACCCTCAGAATTAAAGACATCTGTGGATCATTACTGATTGTTTTAAAAAATCCAATAAAATCATAAATTTGGCTCAAAACAATTATTGCGGCCACATTAGCAAATTATCAAATTCATAAACCTGGAGCCTGGCCTTAGAGATTTAAATAAAGTGCCAGAGGGAAGAAAGTTGTATTTTAGGAATGTGACCACAAGAGCTGGGATAGAAAAATTTATGGTTTAATTTGCTGTGCAATCTAATTGAGAATAACTATTGGATTTCTAAAAAGTGAACTTTGATTAGGTTTAGGTGTCAGAAATAAACTGGAAATATGAGTCAGCTTATGCTTTTTGGAGAGTCTGCTGGGAGGGGAAAAGGAAGGTATTCATTGCAGGGAATAACTTTCTTGTATGACCTACAACCCTTCCTTCTTCGTTCTTATTTTCTGTGTTCAGATAATTGGATTATACCTGAGACTAGCTGACTCTTCCCAGAGACTTTCGTTTTACTTTCTTTACTAAGTGTCAATTTCCCCCTATTTGGAAATAAATCAATTTGAAATGAAATTACCCAGAACATTCATTTTTTACCATCTAGTAAATGAGTCTCTCTGAAGAACGGGAGGGCCCCTCCCTTTGCAGTTCAAGCCTAATAAAATCCTTCTCTCTGGAAGAAGTGGTACAGAATTGTTGTCTCTGCCTTTTACCAGCTTTTCATCTTTTGTGGATTACCAGCAGTATTTGCTCTGTGAAATGCCTATTGGCATGTTCCTAGAGTCCTGTTCATATTTTCTAGAGATCTAACCTGAAGGTTGGCTGCCTGGTTTAAATTTCTAACTCACAGCAGTTGGAAAAAAGCTGCCTGTGGAGTTGTATCAGCCATAAGCCACTGTGTAGTTTCTAGGCGGCTCTGGCCCAGCCGTACTCCCTGGCAGGCACACGGGTAGCGAGATTTTTCAGGAATGGATTGGCTCATCTTTCAGCTTCCTTCAGAAAAATAGAAAAGCAATTTGCACAAAGATAAAGAAGATTTCATAGCGATCTGTGTTGAACTGGCTAATGGATTTCTACCGGCAGTCAGCAAAAGCTTGAAAACCCAGCTGAGAAATGATAAATTACTGCAAACTGTCCTAATTATCCCTTGACACTCTGTGTTGAAACCTGACTAAATTTTGCTGAAACTTACAAATAGGGAAAGAATTTAAGGTTTAATAAATTATGCATAATGGAACTGCTTTAAAAAGTAGAAAGATAGCCACAGCAGAAGGTCTTGTATTTATCACCCAGTGATCTCTAGGGACTTACAAAGAGGTAGGAGTAAGGTGAGGGACTGTGCTAGATGAATTGTAATTTTAATTGCAAACCTAATTGATTATACTCAGCATGCTCATTAGGTTAAAGAAGACTATGAGTCAATTCCCAAGGTCAATACATTAATAGACATGGTAAGCATGTCATTTGTGATAAGTTGATTTGTGAGCCTCCCATTCTTCTCTGTAAACAACACAACCAACACACTAGCCTAAAAGTGTCACACACTGACTAAATTTATTTCTTTGCATTTTAAGGAGATCATCTTGAACTAAATCACTTTTTGTACTTTTTAGTCTCAGATTTAATGCCTCCAGTGTATAAATTCATGTTAAATTTCTCCAGCAATGACTAACTTAGTTTTTTTCAACCATCTTATTCCATGGTTGGATAACCCTATGTAGGAAGTTATCCTTTCATCCCTCCTTCCCTTTCTCTTCCTTCTTTCCTTCTTTCATCCCTCTCTCCCTCCTTCCCTCTTTTGCTTCCTTCCTTCCTTTCCTCCTTCATTCCTTCCTTCTTTTGAATCAGCAGTTTATAGTTATCCTTTTGTTCTCTTTTGAATTTTTGGATTAATTTTCTACTTGCTAAATTACCCAGACACTTCATAGAAATTGGGCGAAGATATATAATCCTCCATATAGAGTCATAAGTGATTTGAGGTACATAGAATAATTTTTACTCTTCACTAGATTGGATCCCCATGACTATTTGATGACTATTCTATTTTAAATATATTACCTAGAATCATGTTAGGACACCAGATGGTACAGGAGCAAGTACCTATTTCACTATGGGACCATACATTAGGCTCACTAAATGTTTCTTGAACATTTGGGTGCTTTTTACCAAGTGTAGAGCTTCAGGTTTAGGCATTCATGCTGCAGATGAAGATCATAGAAAATAAAATGATAGGAAAGGCTGTGTCATAGTTGGCTATCATAGTTGGCTTAGTCGCTTTCATTGGCTTCCTTTCATATTTTGAAGAACAGTGAATCTAGTGGTGAAAATAGAGTTCTGTGATATTACTATCTTCAGGAAGGCCTAGGTAGCAACAGAGTAGTTCTCTGATCTTATGGTGGACAAATGGTAACAGTAGAATGAATCCTGAGTACATTTCTATGGGCTGTTCTTATATCTAACACCCACTAAGCTGTCTTTTAATCCTGTTTCTCACTATAGACATACAAAGAGCATCTGAAGCCCTTTCAGCTATTTAGGGGTGACAACAAATAGAATAAATTTAATTAGAACCACCTAACTCATTTAAGTCAGGTGTTTGAAAGCTATGGACTTTTTCTGTGGGAAAACATACTTATATACAAAATTTGAATTTATTCTCAGGGGCTTTCCTGTGTCCCTAAAGTCTGTCCATTAAGCTGGGTAGGTTGTTGCCTTCCGATTCAGAATTCAGGAGGGCATAATATTTTGTTTCTGAATTGATGGGATTAAGCTTGAGGCAGTTTCCAAATAACCATTCTATCCATCTGAGAGATTTTGTTTTGTAAAATACCTCCCTCACTCACAGAAATTGCATTCTCTAAAGATTCAAAGTCTTACTCAATCTGTTCTTCCTCTGTGGATTAAGGCAAGTGGCTTAACTCTCATTGCATTTGTTCTTTGTTTTGAGTAGTATCTCTATGTATTAAGTGAGGCCGTGAATGGGAAGGCCTCACATAGCATCTGGCATGTTATCTCTTAATCATCAATTGTTTATGGAGAGCCCACTGCTTGCTGGCTTCTCTTCTAGCCTCTATGGTTGCTGAAGTGATCAGTGGAAACCTGGGGAGTAATGAAGGTGGATTTAGATTACTCTCAGTTCCCATCTTAATGGAGCTATAATTATTATTATTATTATTATTGGTAAGCACATTGGTTTCCAGGCAATGCAAGCAAGGTGGATGGAGCTGAATGGATGGAGGTCCATCAGGTAAGCTGGGTGGTCTCTCAGGTGCACAACTGTTTATAAAGCTCTATTTCTGGGGTGAGTATTGGAGCTATTGAGGAACATTTTATTATTGCTTGAATCTTGGATTCTTTAACAAATTGGCAACAGCAGGAATACCAGCACTAATCATAATAGCCAAAATGTGGAATTACTATAAGTACCCATCATCAGCTGACTCTATATGTATCAGATCACACACACACACACACACACACACACACACACACACATACATACACACACACACACACACATATGATGGAATATGATTTAGCAATATAGAAGACAGACAGAAACTATATCATTTTCAAGGGAAACGAATGGGATTCAAGATTGAGTTTTAAAGCCAGCCCAGTAGCTGGGGAGGAAAAATCTGAGAGACTCAATTTATCATTAACTATCAAAATGGCCAGACTAGAGGTATATCTCAAATAGTAAAATGCCTGTCAAAAGCAAGAAAGAAGTCCTCAAATGTCGTGGGTGGAGGGAATAACTACAGTGATTGAAATATAAAAGTAAATTCATTTTGAGAGTCGTACCAATCAGTGGATAAAAGGAGAGCAAGTTTGTGTAGGTGAGCCTGGTCAAAATACTTTATACACATGCATGAAAGTAGAACCATGAAAACTAGTGAAATTGTTTTAAAGAGGAGGGTGAGGAAGATGAGGGGTATAATAAGAGAGGGAGGGAAATTGACTATAGATGTACACATTCTATTCATATTTACATATGGGAATACCACAGTGAAACTCCTTTAAATGCTAATAAAATTGAAAAATGGTGGAAAGCAGATTCTGTTTCTAGTAGTCCAGCAGTAGTCTCAGGTTACATTTGCATACTAGAAAGCAGATTTTCTTCACCTCTGAAGAGTAGATGTAATGAGAAACCTACATCAAACTGATAAGAATTAATTCCAATCAACTATTGCATTTTTCCCCTTGATCTTTATAGGTATCCTAGAAAGAACAAGAGTAACAGGAGGATGAGTACATTATATACATTTATGAAAATAGTACAATGAAGTTCCCCATTTTGTACAATTAGTATATGCTAATAAAACATATTTTTTAAAAAGACCAACTTTGATTTTAAATTAGAATTAAGACACATAAGGGCTGAGATTGAATAGTTGGGAAATCTTGAGTTAAGAAGCTTAAATCTTAAATTAGATTTTAGAAGGCTTATGTTCATTTAAGATTTAAGTTAAACACAATATTGAAATGTTGGTTCTAATTGAGTTTGAAATCAGTTCTAAATTTGGTGGGGTTCTCTTCTTCTCCCCCATACATGTGTGGGTTAGATTTCCCTGGCGGCTTCCAATGGCAGCTGCTGATTTGTGCTGTCCTGAGCATGGCTGTCAGAAGGCAGGAACAGAGATGGGACATTCCTGGCTCCACCGTATTCAGGTCATCACAGGATGGGAGTTTTCTCAGCAAAGTTGGAGATTGATGGCTGCTCTCTGCCATCTTGGAGGGCATCCCTGCCTCCTCCTTTTCCTCCTGGCATGGGTCCCTACCGCCACCTCCTTAGCCTGACCCACGAGAACATTTGTTAGGCAAACAGTCTGCCATCTGTTTTGTAGCTGAGGCTTCCAGAACGGATCAGAAAACAGGTGTGGTGTCAAAGTAACTTAGTGAGTAGACAAGTTGAAAAGAGTGCTTGGAAAAGATGTGTATACTATTCTGAGCTGTCTTTAATCTTGGCCCCTGGCACACAGATCTGAAATGCGGGCTCTCATCAGTGGCTAGCCCCTGGTAACTAGTTTGGGCTCTGGGTCTTGGAGCAGCAGTTTTGTAGAAGGACATGGTGGATGTTGTTTACCCTGCACATGGAAATGGGGTTGTGTGAATCCTTTGGAACACGTTGTTGTTTGAGTCCACACCCATAGGTCTGCAGGCCTACAGGTGAAGCATATTTTCTGGCTGTTAGAGCAGATAAAGGTGTCTGTTCTTATTTTAGATAAGGAATTTTGTCTTTTTTTGTGAGGCAGGATCTAAGCATTATCTCAGCTTTTTCATTCCAGGCTGGTTCTCCACCACTTGAGCTACACCTTCACTTCTGGGTTTTTCAGAGAGATGAGTCTCAGGAACTTTTCCGTCTGGGATAGATCCTGAGTAGCTGGGATTACAGGAATGAGCCACTGGTACCCAGCAACAACAACAACAAAAAATCTGAGAATCTTTCTTTAGTGTGCATGTGTGTGTGTGTGTGTGTGTGTGTGTGTGTGTGTGTGTGTGTGTGTGTGTGTGTGTGTGTGTGTGTATGTATGTGTTTGTGCATACGCACATGCGCATGTGTGAGCACCAGTAGAGGGGCATGATCTCAGAGCCTCACACTTTTGTTTGGCTTTTTCTTCTCAAAGCTGGTTGTTTTGTTTTTAGCTCCAGGAAAAAGGTATCTGTAGATAGAAATGGTATCTGTAGAGCTTCTTTTGTGATCATGTGCAAAGGCAGTTCTCATTTTCTACTGATGTGTTATTAGTATAGTAATTCCTCTTATCTACTGTGTACCAAACCTAGCACACATTGGTTTTGTTTTCCTTTAGAAGGTTGACAACAATAGCTAATAATAAAATGGAACCATTATAATGATACTAAGTGAAAGTGACTTACGATTTATAAGTTACTTTGGTGGGAGTGTAAACTTGTTCAACCACT
Source organism: Dipodomys merriami (assembly GCF_024711535.1). Lineage (NCBI taxonomy): Eukaryota > Metazoa > Chordata > Mammalia > Rodentia > Heteromyidae > Dipodomys > Dipodomys merriami. Next base: position 18,563,252 of record NW_027202604.1, on the reverse strand, counting down.
TTGGAAAGTAGTATGGAGGTTCCTCAAAAGACTCCACATAGAGCTCCCCTATGACCTAGCAATCCCACTTTGGGGCATTTATCCAAATGTTTACAAACAAGACCACACTAAAGCTACCAGCACGACTATGTTTATTGCAGCATTATTTACTATAGCTAAGATATGGAACTAACCCAGATGCCCCTCAGTAGATGAATGAATCAAGAAAATGTGGTATATATACACAATGGAATTCTATGCCTCCATCAGAAAGAATGACATTGCCCCATTTGTTAGGAATCGGAAAGACTTGGGAAAAAATATATTAAGTGAAGTAAGTCCCATGGTTTCCCTTATTTGCAATATCTAGTATATGTCTGAGTCAAGCAGAAAAGGTCAGATAAGGTGATGTTAGGGAAATGAACCCTAAGATATGTATTCAAATTTTTTTTCTTTCATGCGATTGTTTTTTAACACACTTATAAGATGATTTCTTTGTTGCTTTGTATGTCCCTCCCCCACAGTATAACCCCTGCTTTCACTATATTTGATGTCGGTATAATTTGTGGAGGGGAAGGGGGAAAAAACAAATCGTTTAAATAGGGATACAGGTGGACCCATTGCAACAATGAGATGTACAAGTCATTATGTTGAAAATGAACTTCACAACTTTGGTGCAGGGTGGGGAGGGGTGGCAGGGAGGATTGGGTTGGGATGGGGGGGGGACAAAGGGGAGGCTACAATGCTTGATAAGAAATGTACTCATTACCTTGCCCATGTAATTGTAACCCCTCTGTACAGTATTTTCACAATAAAAAAGTAAGATATCCTATAAAAAGATAAATTACTTCAAGAGTTTTCCATTAAGTATTTGCAGACTTTGGTTAAACATAAATATGTGAAACCCCACAGAGAATTCTTACCCAGTAAAGAAAAGGAAGAGTAGTGATCTGAGGGAAACCCTAAAGTCAGGAGCCTCAGTTGGATTAGATGTGTTGAGCAAACTCTTCTATATTAACAAGCTGGACTTGTCACAGTTAGCATCCTTCAACCAGTCTTCGAGGAAACATATTAGCAGGTGGAATTATAGTTGTGAAAGGTATTGCTGGACATCAGTGCAGTGAGAAGCATTTTTAATCTTGTTGTCGCACTTATGGCCAGGAGCTTTGTGCTGCCACTGTTACCAAGTAGGCCTGGGAATTCTACATGTTCTCTCTGCTCGGTGCCTAAGCTACAGGTCTGACTTCAGCATAGATATCAGTTGGGTCTTGTGTCTTACTTTTTCTCTGCTGTGTACCCAGCATCATGAAGCCAAGAATGCAGGGGGGTCTACACTGCAGCAGTTGAATAGGAACTGAGTACTCTGAGTCAAGGATGAAATATTCAGTTTTGGTGGGGGTTTTTGGTGTTAGATTTTGTTCTTTCACTGTTTGATTCTGTTTCTGGGTAAAGGGCTTTGGGACAGGTCCCTGACCCTTCAGGTATTGAGAAGTACTGTTGAAATGATTTGGTATTGTGCAGTTTATACAATTAGATTGATCCCACTCAGCTTCAGTATAAATTATTTTTACCACTAGTATTTCTTTTTTCTTTTTTTTTTTTTTTCAGGTAAGGGGTAGGTTTATTCAGTAGACCCGCTGGGACCAGGCAAGGTTGGCACTCCACACGGCTGGGAAAAGCCTGGGAATGAGAGAGAGAGAGCTGGGAAAGAGAGAGGAAAGAACTAGAAAAGAGCAGAGAGAGCAGAGAGCTAGAAAAGAACAGAGCAAGAGCAGAGAGGAACAGAGAGAGCGTTAGAATAGAACAGAGAGAGAGCTAGAATAGAACAGAGAGAGAGAGTTAGAATAGAACAGAGAGCATCTGGGCCTGTGCTAGGCCTTATCTAGGGTATGGGCGGAGAAGGGTGTAGCCACATCAAATTCAGATTTGACCTCAGCAGATGCAGATGTGACCTCTGGAAGAGGTGTCCCAGTTGCCTAGGTAATGCAGGTACTGGGTGGAGACTTTGCTGCGAGGAGGGTGGAGTCTGCTTGCCATCCCGGAGTGGACCTTACATTCCAGCCTTTTAATAATCATGAAATAGGGCGCGGATTCTCTCTGGCTACTTCCTGCTGACAAGGGGCGTCGACATTAGGGGTAAAAGGCTGGAATTTGGTCTCCTCCCAGAGAAGGCAGCGAGCAGCAGCTCTCCCTTGGTGGCGCTGAATCCTTAGATGAAGTCAGGAGAAGTCTCATGAGCATTGAGGGGCTGGAAAAAAAAATACTAGAGAGCAAATGAATGGCAAGAGGAAGGACTTGGGGCTTAAAATGTTGGTAGAAATGTCCCTAGCTACTTCTGACATCTGGCTACTAGGTAGAGAAGTCAGGTGACAAAGACAAGAATATAAATTCCTGTTCAGTTAATAGATAGACAGGTATAGACATTGGATGGGCAGGCTTCTTACTTCTACTGACCTCCCGGCTCTGGTTAATTTTGAAAGGGCAGGCACAAAGTAGTTGATGTGACATCATCTCCTCTTACTCCTATCCATGTTCCCTTGTTCCCCAGACTGGCTGAGTCTAGGTGCTCATTGCTGGGATGGCTTGTCCCAGTTGGTATTCAAGATTTGAACTCAAGGCCTGGACACTGTCCCTGAGCACTTCTGCTCAAGGCTAGCACTGAACCACTTTGAGTTATAGTACCACTTGCAGAGTTTAGCTGGGAGATGAAGTCTTAGGGATTTTTCAGCCTGGGTTGGCTTTGAACTGCAATCTTTGCCACAAAAGCCCTTTATTATTTCCAATTAAAGCAACAAGGAGATCAAGTAGAATAAGTAGAGCTTACCTGCTCCTTATCAAGAACTGGCCAACAAATATTCTGCAATAACAAAACTCATTAGATGTGATGAGAATTTTAGCATAGATATGCCCAGTATTTTAGAACCATGTAGTCAGTAGTAGAATACACAACACTGAACAAAAAAGGCAAAACTCAAAACCTAAAATTTTGACAACGTTTAGACATCTTTGCTAACAAAGCACATCAGATGGTTGGGCCTCAGTTACCAGGGCCTGTGAAAAGAGCAACTTGTTAGCAAGGCACCTTAGAATAGATGGATGGAGTAGTAGGCTTGGTGGAAGGTTAAGGGTCAGATGGGACCAAACCCTTAACCCACCACGTGGCCAAGATGGTGAATTCAAGATGGCGAATTTCTGAAAGAATGCAAAGAAACTCTGAACAAATAGATCAAGCCTACATTGGCTACCCTTTGAGAGGGAACCTAGAGGGGGGTCCCTGGGACCCAGCTGCGTCACACTCTTCAGGGCACAAGTCAAAATGTAGAAAAGAGAAAGGGAGAGATAGGGAAAGTTGGATATGACTGGCAGAGAGAGAGCAAAGAGAACCTGAAAGTAAACAGACTTCTGACCTTTTACCATTGCAGTAGCAAAAACTGTGCACATCTGAGACTGGCATAAAATTAGGCTCTCTGGCTTTCCAGGGAGCGCAGGAGACATTTCAAAGGAGCTTCAGGGCTTGGGCGTGATTCGCAGCACCCCATTAATGAGTAGGAGAGTCAGTCTGGTGAGTGAAGGAAAGCTGACCAGGCAGAAGTGGCGTCCCGACTTCCCCCAGAGCCCTTTAGAGAGAGCAACAGAACCGTAGAGAGTAGTTTCACTCACCAGAGTAGAGAAGTGGTGTGGACGAGGATGCGAAGGGAGCAATGGTATCGATGTGCTGTTTCCGCCGCAGACAGACCGGTTCGCAAAAGGCCGTCAGAACTGTGGGTATTCCTCAGAGCAAAAAGGGAAAAACAAACAAAAAGAAAAAAGAGGAAAAAACAGAGAGGAATCCCAGCTATCCTGACTTTAAGCCCTTTATCTGAGTCACGGCACCATTTATATTAGGTTTTTAAAAAGAGGTAACCGAGTAAGAACTGCACCACGCACGTGGTATTCAGGTAAGGTGTAGGTTTATTCAGTAGACCTGCTGGGACCAGGCAAAGTTGGCACTCCACGTGGCTGGGAAAGGCCTGGGAATGAGAGAGAGCTGGGAAAGAGAGGAAAGAGAGAGGAAAGAGCTAGAAAAGAGCAGAGAGAGAGGTAAGAACAGCAGCACTCACGTGGTATTCAGGTAAGGGGTAGGTTTATTCAGTAGACCTGCTGGGACCAGGCAAAGGTGACACTCCACGTGGCTGGGAAAGGCCTGGGAAAGAGAGAGAGGTAAGAGCTAGAACAGAGAGAAAGCAGAGAGAGCTAGAAAAGAATAGAGAGAGAGCAGAGAGAAACAGAGAGAGAGAGAGTTAGAATAGAACAGAGAGCACCACTAGTATTTCTTTAAAAATAAATTTTACCTCTATATCCCCTTGGGAAGTTTAATGATGGCAGAAATTCTTAAATGCACACTACTGCAAATATGGAATATAGCTTACCCAAAGCAAATGTCTTCCTCCTGTAAGATCTTCCTGGTAGATCAGTTTCCTGTTTAGATTCAAAGGAACTAAGTACTCATTTTTGGAAAGGACTTATTATAAAAAGAAGTGGATTCTTGGCTTTATACTCTATATTTTTGTCCTATACTCATTAGTTCTGTGACTTCGACAAATATTTTACTGTTCCTTTCCTCCTTTTATTTTTCCCTTCGGTTGTGTTTTTCTCTTCTCCCCTATCTCCTCTTCCTTGTATACATTAGACTTTTTCCATACAAATGGCAGAAAAGCCAAACTGGATAGAGTAAGTGGGTAATATATTGAGTCATATAAACAAACCAAGGGAACTTCCTGACTTTAAGTAGGGTTGAACCAGGGGCTCAGGCCCTAGCATCTCTTTTTTTCCTCTGTGTTCTTCTTCCTCTACAAAATAACTGGCATGAGCCTATGTATAGATGGGTAGTACTGAGTTGAGCATCTTCAAGTCCTTGAAACATGCCCTTGTAGGGAATTATGGAACTCTAGCCCATTCTTGCTCTCTTTCACTTCTTAGCTTTGAGGAGAATAGCTTTGGTCTACTATGTGCTCCTTGCATAATTCATTGTCTCCCCAAAGGTCTAAGAACAAAGTACATAATTGACCATAGATTGAAACCTTCAAAACTGAGCCAAAGTAAACCTTCTCATTTTTAAGTTGATCTGTGTTTGTTATGGCTAAATATAGTATTTATGATAGTGAAAGAAAGTTGGCCGCAGATATATCTGTCTGGTATAAGATTATAGTACAAATCCTAGTGGGTTGACTGAATTTATAAGACAGTGATAAGTATGTGTGAAATGTAAGATCCCATCCGCTTGAGGATTGCAGTAGAACCCAATAGAACTTAGGTAGCTGTCAAGATCATTTATGTAGCAGGCCAATTAAGTCAGCTACACAGAGCAGATACTGGATAAAACAGCTTTCTCTCTGGAACCGTTCTTAGTCTGTTGGTGAAATGTGGAAATACTATGAAGAGTTTATGTGGTGTTGGATTATAACTTGTAAGGGTGAATTGAGAAACCTGTCATATTTTTGTTTGCAAAAATCAGATAATTCTATGAAATACAATTTATCCTTTCACTTAGTATTACCTGAATATGTGATGAGTGATGCCTAATAGCACAGAGTCTGGTATTTACTATACACACTAAATAAAACAGACGTAGCCCCTGACCCCAAGGAGCTGATCGCCTGCCAAAATCAGTCAACCTTCAACTTTACCTAAAATGGTTTCCCTTTGTTTTCAAAGATCTGAACTCACAGAACGATTATTTCCAGGAAAGGCAACTGGGAAATGTCATTAATCATCCATTTCAGCTCCAAACTCCTTTCGACATATCTCTGGATTTAAACATTTTTTTCCATAAAGAAAAATTTCTTAGCATCTTTCTGTTCTTGATTTATAGCAAAGGCTCTATAATGAGTATTTTTTTGAAATGATTTAATAAACGAGCATTCTTGCAGCCGTTCTTGTAAGCCAATAGATCACTTAAGTGTCCTCTGTTAAACTGCTTTGCTCAATAAAAACTCTTTCATTGTTTTCCCCCATGTGGCCGTTGAACCACACAAACACCAGCTTAGTGTTTTGTGCCTGCTGCTCTGTCTGCTTTTGACTGGTGTGGATTATTATTAATTATTACTTCACAGAGTACTAGCCAAAAGTTACCATGATGCTGTAATGGTAAAGGTTCACAAAGATGAAACGCTGTAATTAGGAAGCAAAGTTGAGTGGTAAGCAGTTTTTAAAATTGACTGAGATCTGTTCAGTGAGAGCTGGTTCCTCTCACATACCCACATACAATTTGAAACACCAAGTGCTTGCTTAATTTGGAACAATATACTTTCTCGATATGTATTTTAAGATCTCGCATTTATTCCTTTAGTAGCTGATTTAAGTAAACTGGGAACTGATGAAAATCTACAGGAAATAGAATTAAGACTCCACCATAGATTCATATGGTCCTCTCTCATGATGTCAAATAGCTTCCGAAGAGCAAAGAGGCAGAGACCTCATTTGGGGAAATTAAAAAAAAATAATTTCCTTAGTGGTTGCAAAGATGGAACTTGCTTACTGAAGATAGATACAGAGAAAACATGATTCTGGAAATTAAATCTGCTTCGGGTTACATTTCTGTTCTTGCTGATGTCTTTTTATGTTTGTATAGTACTAGAGATTATGCCAAGGGCTATCCTGCCCCCACTTCTTTGTTTATATTTTGCTTGTGAGATAGGTTCTTGCTAATTTGCCCAGACTTCCTCGAACTCAGGATTTCCTGCTTCTGCTTCCTTTTGTAATCTATGCATCTCCCCTCTCAGCCTTTTGCTAATCTCTTTTTTGCAACAAGACGCCTTTTAAAAGTTTCATGAAATGAGGTTTCCCAAAATTTTCCACAAAAGATTTAGCGATATAAAAATACACTTTGGCTCTCTCTCCATTTTCTAGACCTTTTCTTTCCATTATCCTAGAGACATTCTTTACTTGCTAATTGGAGGAAAAATTGTTGTCTGTCTGTCTCTGTTGCTATCTCTCTGATGTTTGTAAAAAGGAGCATGTCACTTTAATATAATGATACCTGGTAAGTGGAAGACAATTAATTTAAAGTAAAGCCATTTGAATGGCAAGGAATGGAAAGCAAGAATTGATTTAAAATCAAGCCATGTGAAAATTAGCATGGAGTGGGAGACAGGAAGTTCCAAGTTCACATTGCCCAACTCCTGAAAAGACAGAAAACTTAGTGCAGATCTACTACTTGTGGAGTGGACAGTATGACATTTTATTCTCTCTCTATTACTTACTGACTTTGAAAAACAATTGTTCTATAAGATAGTGCCATATTTCATGATCTCGGGCACAATAGCCCCAGCCCTCAGAAACCATGAAGTATTTACTTAGATTGACTCTCATTGCCTATCATCAGCTGTTGGTCTCCATGTTACTGGAGTTAATCTGAGTTAATGTTAATCTGAGTATAAAAGAGCAACATCTCATTCAAAGTAGAACTTCATTTTCAGGAGCTGGCCAAACCTTGGAATCAAGATTTCATGTGGCAGAAAAGTCTTCCCTTTGTGCAGCTAAATCAACCTCATCAAAGGTTCTATATTCTCAAAGGTTTCTGAGGTAATCAGAAACGGCGGTCCTTTTCTAATAGTGCATCATCTGCTAGGCTTGGGGCAAAGAGACCTTACCTAGAAGGAAAATGTCTACTTTTCCTAAAGCTAAGTCATTGGAAGGCAAAGAAGACCACCTTTTACCTGTTTTCTTACCAAACATGTAAGATTCACCTATCTGCTCAGAACTTTCTCAAAGATGGAGTCCAAAGCGTAAGCATTATACCCTAGCACAGCTGTACCTCAGTGTGAACACATGCTCAAAGCAGCCATTTCCAAGGACATTGCCAACCTAGCTAGGAGAATTTATCTTAGCGTAAATCACCAAATATTCTCTGCCCTTTACTTTTAGGACTTTGCCCCTGTTGCGTCCTGCTCTGTGGCCTAATGCATAGCATTCCAACATGTTAGAATGACATCATACTTCAGCTTATGTAACTCCTATAAAGGCTGAAGCTCTTGGTTCAAGAACCCTTTATTGAGAAACATATCTAGGTCTCTTGAGTGTTGGCTTTTTCCCCTTTAAGGCCTTGATCCCAGTTTGAGACCCTAATGCACATGTCTAGTTATTTGATTAAAATTAATCTTCTCCAGTAGATTATAAATTCATGAAAACACTAACTGTGGTTATGACCAGTGCTTGTCAGTATATTGACATACAGAATGAGTAAATAAGTAAATAACTAAATGCTGAATAAATGAAGGCATAAGGAAACGGATGGACAGGTGAGACATGTTAATATTATTATGTTTAGCACGGAGTCCATGTATTTTCAACAAGAATATTTTCAGATTTTTTCCTTTATTTAATCATGCTATATGTGAACCAACAATAGACTTTGTCAAGGCTGAAAGTGATTTTTTAAAATACCAAAGAATGGAGAGGTGGGAGAGTAATTCATGAAGCTTCTTAAATTTTTAATCTCACTTTAAAAAGGTAAAGTCAGAGATGTGTTCTCAAGCTGTTTCTACATTTTTAACGAAGGTAACTTCAGAATATTCAGCGCTGAAGGTGACCTGTAAGATCTCTGATTCAGTTTTGGAGGCCACCTGATAATTTCTTATTCTCTGTTTCTTCCAGATTTCTTGGAAAAGTCAGAGCCTCGCATTTTTTTTACTTGAAAAGCACATATGCATTCCCTATAAACCTCCCAAATGTGTAAAATAATTACCCAGGAGACAAAAGAGGAGGACTCCTACAGTTAGATATTCGTTCAAGAAACTGCATGAGGCATTGTTCTGTGTGGGTCAGATTATGACTTGTTCCCCCTTTCAAAATATATTTCAAGTTGCATTATTAAAATGCACCATAAGGCGTCTTTGTGTAGAAAATGGAAAAATAGAACTTTAGATGGGCCCGACATCTCTATCACCCTCAAGTTCTTCATTTTCCTTGAAATAGCTCTTCACTTTGAAAAATATAAGTAGGCCATAGAAATTCCTGATGTGAATTTCTTCTAATAGCCCCAAACTCTTTCTTTCAAATTACTACAAAAGCAACTCAGCATTTTTTAGTGCCAGATTGATGGGGGTTAAAAAAATGCATATGAAGCTTTCCTGATTAATTAAAGGCAGTGAAGAAAGAGTCATGCCCACTCAAGTTTATGAAAACAAATAATGCTTGGAAATGAGCTTTCAGTGTAACATGAAGTGACACTGTGTGTTAATAGCATCTGCGTCCATGTTAGGTATTGTTGGCAAGAAGTGTTAAAACAGCTAATTACTGGTGGATTGCAAAAGAGAGGCAAGGCACAAGATTTTGAATGTAATTTCAAATTATACTTGAAAAATCATTCAGAGACATAATTTTGCTTTTGCTTCATGAGACAAGCAAAATGAAAGACTAGATCTTCTTGGCTCTAATTCTTAACCTTGTTCACTACCCAAGCTTATTTATACCAGATGAATGATGATCTGGGTCACCAAAGGAAGTATCTCGCAGGATGAAAACTTTTATAGGGTTTTAGAAAAAAATATGTTTTGGGCTACTTTCTGAGACTTGGGGTCCCTGGTCTTGGGGGGGGATGAAGTCTCAGCAATTTGGGTGGTACAGCAAAGGAATCTATCTATCTATCTATCTATCTATCTATCTATCTATCTATCTATCTATCTATCTATCTATCTATCTATCTCTATCTCTATCTCTTTAGCATTTCTTTTGAATAATTCTTTGTGCCATCACAGCAGTAGAAGGAAAAATGGAAAGAGTTAGAGCGAAGATGCTACTAGGAAACTAAATTCTTCTTTGTGTATCTAGTGTTCTTTTTTACTTTTAACTATTCTTTCAAAAGTATAGTGTTCCTTATTTGGACAATTGATTCCTTCAGCGAATTTCTTACTTATCTTTAAGGATGTGCAAAATTCTTTGTTTTATGTGTGTGTGTGTGTGTGTGTGTGTTTGAAAGAATAATTATGAGATTTCCCAAAGAACTTTTAGGAGATACAGTTTCAGAGTGGGCTGCCATGAACAAACCCTTAACAAAGAAAATGTACTTATTTCAATCTTTCCCCTCTTCTTTGTGTTGTACATCTTCTCTTCCCCTCCCACACCTTGTCTTCTTTACGTTGATGCCCCCTCTCTTTCCTTCTCTCTCAACTTCCCCTCCCCACCCCTCTCTCTGTGTCCAAGGGTGCTGCAAATTGAGGGAATCTGATAGATATAAAATAGTCTTCATCTTAAGCATGCCAGTGATTCATGCCTGTAATCCTAGCTACTCAGGTGGCTGAAGATCACCATTCAAAGCCGGCCCAGGCAAGAAAGTCTATGAGACTCTTATCTCCAATTAACCACCAAGAGGCTGGAAGTTGAGCTGTGGCTCAAGTGGCAAAATGCTGGCTTTGAGAAAAAAAACTAAGGAACAACATGCAGGTCCTGGCTTCAAATTCTAGTATGTGTGTACGTGCGCGTGTGCGCGCGCGCACACACACACACACACACACACACACACACACACACACACACACACGGTCTTCTTTTTGATTATTGGGGTTGGAAGATTAGTCCTGACTGTCTGGAGAGCTTAGAGATGAATGGTCCTACCAATGGTCTAAATTCCATGGAAGATAGAGCTGGGTCAATAGATTAATCTCTTAAAACATATACCATATATATTATGCTCTGAATATTTTATATCTTTAGTGAGAGTCCTCGCAGGAAAGTGACTCTGAGGAATCTGGATTCCAAGATGAGAAATTTAAAATGATGAAGGTCATCAAAGCACATAAACATTGCCTTTTTGCCAATTTTAAATTATGCACATAATGGTATTCAGATAAAAGGTGCATTGATTTGTTTGTTTATACTTTTTTTCCCAGAACAATTATAATTTCTTTAACTCAAACGATATGTTTTATTGCTTTCTCTGAGCATGCAAGGGTTTATTTAAAGACACGGTCCATTCTCTGCTAAGGTTTTATAAGTAATCCTCCATATCTAAGAGTTTTGGCGAACATACTGCTTCACCTGGCCAATGTAGTTGAAATGGAATTCAGTGCCATTTGGAAGACAGAGTGCTCTGTTTGAAATGGAGATCAGTTGGTCTCCAAAGGACACATTTGAAGTCACTGATGCCACTTCAGTCCCCACATGGGCAAATTAACTTTCGTCTTTTTCATGTCCACAAGCTGCACACCCTGCTTGGCTGTCAGTTAGAAGAGACAGCTTGGCGGTGCCTCTGGGCACAAGTCACCACAGGGAAGATGTCCCCAAAGAGTTCTGTAAGCAGCATTTATTTTACTGTCCTGTAGCAGAAACTCTATTCCCTTCCTATCACTGTCTGCTTGTTCTGGTTCTTGCTTCTAGTTCTCTGGGTCATAGAAACACTCTTCGTTTGGTGGTGGGAAGCCCAGTGCTACTGCCATGATATTGAAGATCAGGGATTCATGTGCTGTAAACAGGATTATGGCATGGTGTCCCATAAAAATCTGCCCCTTCCAGATCAGCCATACTAGATATTAAATATAGCTATAATCTTAGTATGGTCTCCGTGTATTCTTCCTGCCTAAAGATATAATAGGATATTAGTAGGTATTTGCTTAATAAATGAATACATGTTTTCCTCAGCAGGTGTTACTGGTATTAGGCAAAAACCTGTACCTTGGCTATATCCTCTGGAGCTTACCCTTTTGTACTTGCCAAGATTGCATGCTGAAGCTTTCAGCCCTAGGAGCAGGCCTAAAGTACTAGGGAACTAATGAATCCAAGAGAAGCACCTAGCCAATGACAAATGGACATTGGAGAATAAGTTCCTGGCTTCCTTCCTCTTAAGGGTACTAACTCTGAGGTGTACTCTGTAGTATTTCCCGTAAGCCCCCACAGGGATTTAGCTTCAACTGCTTCAAACAATAATCTCTGATGAAAAAGCCTTGTAGTAGCCCTCCTCTCTCCTTTCAGTCTCTGTTTTCCTTTTCTCAAGTAATCTATTTGCACATAATTCTTGTCTCAGGGTCTACTTTGGGAAAGCTAAGTCTAAAACACTAATACTAGAGCAATAAAGAGCAGGGAAGTTTGGCGTATCTGCTTCCCACAACTGGGAAGGTAGTTCTGTGTAGTGTGTCCAGCTCTCCATGAATGAGAACTTTTATTTTGGTATATTAGTGATAACATGGTGCTTAATAAAAGGGCACATTTGATACAAAAAGTAAGCAACATTGATCTCTGAGGATTCTAATACAGTGTAAATTTGGTTAAGAATAATGCATAAGAGTACGTTCTTTGCCCTGCTATTTCAATACATGATGACTGTTGGTTTTAATCTGTCCACCAGCCTATTCTTGCTCAGAGAGCAAGTTAGTGATGATATGCTGCAGGGCTGATATAGGAATGGATATTTGACCAGATCTTTCTTGTTACTCTGGAGAATTTCTTTCTGGTTCTGATCTGGTTCTCCTGCTTTTCTGTGATTAGTAGGTTGACCGCTTTTGGAAATCACCTTCCCCAACTTAGCTATTACATCTTCATTCTAAGAGAATGATGCCAACACCCCAAGAGAGGAAGGGTTGTACCACAGTGGCTCCTCACCATTCCTCTGATGTGTGGATGTGAGCCAAATGAATAAAAACCCTCTTTTCCCCAAAAGGACTAGAGACTAGTACACAATATGCAAGTCTTTATACTGAATCTTGCTATGACCTCTGATTTACTATCAGAAAAGTGAGGATGATGACAGCTACTGAGATATTTCAAAACTACCATTCCCAAGAGACAGAGACCATGGTGGTTGATGTCCTTGTTTGTACCTGCTGCATCTAGTGTCCACCAACAAGCCTATAGCTATTTAAAGCATTAAGTCCAGTGTTTTAATATAACAATAATTGGTCACAGGTACTTCTCCTACTTTAACACTCCCTCCTCTTCTGAAAGAGGTTTTCCAGTTTGAAAATTGAACACAGAAACCTAAAATCAGATGACATAGTACAAAACAAAATCATTCTCAACCACTACCAAAGTAAAATTAGTTATTAACAGACTTTTGCTTGGCTGAATTAATCTGTCTTAATTCAACAGCCTAGATAGTCTAGGGCCTTCATCCCATTTCCTCTTGGTATATGACTCAGAGAACACCCAAATAATTTTACTCTTCTGTCCTTCAACTTAACATCTCAACCTTAAAGATCTGTGAGGTTGGTTTTTTTTCACTCAAAGCTACAGTTAAAAGGGTGAATGTTTATATCTTTTTTTCCCTCCTTTGGAACTAGGATCATCAGGACATTCTGATAGAGTTTAAGAAGTCGCAGTACTGGAGAAAAGATACCCATACATCACTGTTGATTCAGCTAATGCAGTGTGAGAGTTCTGTTTGAATAGTCTATTTATCTCTTCATGTTGTCAGTAGGAAGAGGTAAGGTCTGCTGGTACTCTGCAGTTAGAGAATACCTGTTCAGAAAAAAAGTGAAGTCAACTGATTTTTTTTAATCCCAGATCAATAGTGAGCTTTTTTTTGACCTTACTAAGAATGTAAGCTAACAGATACCTTTGAATGCTATGTGATTTTATTGCCCTCCATCACAATGTAAAATAAACCACATTAGACTTTTTTTTCTCGAGTTCTAGAAAATGATTCACGCCAATTCCAGAGCTGGAGGTCTTTTAAGTTCGTTTAAGGTTAATTTGCTCTATGTGGGCCATTTCATTTTAAGTGTTTTATGTTTGTTTAACTTCGCTATTTGACTATTTCTCATTCTAGAAACTCCATAAGAACTGTTAATTATTGAGGGCATGTCTTTGCCTTAATGCATGGGTACTTTGATTTGTCCTTTCCTCTGAATCTGAGGAAATGTGGGCCAGGTGTCAGGCTCTGGCATGTTATCTGTCGTTAGGTAATTTAGCTGGGCACTGCCACTGCGAGACTCTGTATGTAATGAAAGGATTTTTCAGGTCCCCACTGATGGCCTACTTATTTACAGCACAAAATCAGAGACCATAGTTCAAGGACAGCAGGAGAACTTGGATATTGAATGTGTCACCAGAGCAATGGCCCATATTTGTAAGGTCATTTGCCTTATGTTGACTTAACCAGGTAATTATCTAGAAACAATTTTACCCTGAAACTTAGAAGAGACTTTAAGACAGAACAATGTTAATACAGAGGCATTCCATGTATAGACATTTTAAACCTTGGAGATGAAATTTTTAAATATACTTATTTGGATTTAGGAATAAATCACAGGATACTATTCTACTAAGCTATCATCCCATGAGATGGTATAAGAATTTTTCTGTACTCACAGTGAAGAAATTGATTTTATTTTATTTTGCAAAGCTAAACATTTTCAGACTTACTTCACCATGGATCCACCACTTAGTTTTGTTGTTTGTTTGTTTATAATGTATTCTTTTATGGTGGTAGTTTATAAAGAATTAGAACTGAAGTTCTTCTGGTTTCTTGTCTGTAAATATCCTTGGGTAATACAAACCACCACGATTTTCAAGAGAAATGAGTATTGTTTGGAAGTTTGGCAGAATTTCATTTTAATGGTTATTTTATATTTAATTTAGAACACTGAAAAAGCAGTCTTAGTGTGCTTAAGCTGCTAAAACACAATGCCAATAAACTAAGTAGCTTCTAAACAATGCAAATTTATTTCTCCTTATCTTGGAGGCTGGGAAGTTCAAGATCAAGTCAGGGCTTCTTCCTGGTTCAGTGTCCCCCCATGGTAGAAGGGATGTAGCCATGAGGGAAGAGAACCTCTGACCTGTGGCAACAGACTACATTTGGTCTTGTCTTCTCCCCTCTGAACTTGAGGGACACTTGAGACAGCTTAGACGGCTCTTAGTGGTCCAGGAAGCTTCATGTGAATCTGAAGCCTTTCTGTGCCCTCATCCTATCCACCTGACACTGATGCTAATTGTAAAACCTTTCATTACAGCGAAAACAGTGACCTTGCATGAACAGAGTAAATCCTGGGCCCCTTTCTAAGGGAAGAACATGAATTCCTAATTTGTGTGTTCTCAGGCCACTCTCTGAATCTAGGAGGATCATTGACATGCCCAGGAGAATGAGTTTATGTAGTGAGCTGGATTTGGTCTCTTTAGATAGTGTCAAAGATGATGTGCAAGAGGAAGAAGGCAGAAGAACAATGTAAGCTTAAGTGGTCTTTTAGAATCTCTTTTCACTGGGGACAGAGCACTAACAAAAGATTCAAATTTGTTAAATTAAAAAGAAAAGTCAATATGGTGTATTTGCCATCTGTCAGGCACATTAAGTCTCCTCTATCGAACAGCGTTGTCAGCAGACCTTAATATGTTGGGAAGGACTGCAGAAGAGCGGCTGCTTCATATCTCAGATTTTCTCGAACATTCCATTAAGACAGAAAGGGCTGCATGTAATCCTCATTTTGTCACTCTCTGTAGGAGGATAGTGACATTCATTTTCACAGTTGCTTTCTTGTTGGAAACATGGTCTTGTAACACATGCTCTCTCACTTCAGGCCCAGTTGAGAGAGTTAGTAGTAACCAACTCATTCATTCCTCTTCTGCTTTCTAACACTATGTGACAGGTATACTACACCTCAAATGTCCAGTTTCAACTTGCCCAATTGACTGGCATAAAAATGTCCATAAGAGAACTGAAGTCTTAAGTGGGCTTCCCCACTACTACCTGAGATGTTTGTTTAGAAGGCTTGATTATAGAAAACAAAACAATCCCCAGGGTTTCTCTAAAATATTTTATTCCCATAGCTGCTATTTTTCAAAATGCTTTTTTTCTCCCAAGACTATCAAGTATTTTTCTAAGGTTTCCACAGCATACATTCAACTAAGCATCTTGTGTTGCCTGAATCTTGAGCATGAAAACACATGCAAGCTATGTGACAAAAATGGGGAGGGGAAAATGGTAACTGGTAAGAAATATCTCTGGCTTTGTTGGGTTAGATGTTTGTGCATTCACTGTACTAATAATTCCTGAATCTGAAATGTCACCTCACTTGCATAGTTTTTGCAATCTAGAAGCCCAAGGTCATGATGTTTCTTGCTACTTTAAGAGATGACTTGCAATTCAGGGTGGTACTAGATTTTTGACATCTCAACATTTTTGTTCGTTTGTCTTCTTCTAAAGTTTCTTCGAACATTCTTCCCTCATCTAGCACAAGACTCATTGGTTCTAGGCTTCCACTTGGCTACTGATTGGGGTTGTTTCAGATAACGGAATAGCAAAAAAAAAAAACCAACCCAAAACTACAGATGAATAGAAGAGGATAGCCAATTAGCTATTTTAACCATTCTCATTTCTAATATCTGTACTCAAAATTTATATAGAAACTTGGCCTAAAAAGAGTACTGAGTGTATTTGACTTTTAAAAAATGTAATCCTTTTGTCCTAAATGATAGTTATTTATAAATATGTTCACATCTGGCATGAGAATTCTCTTTGCTTTCGATTGGTTAGGCAGCACTAAGCAACTGAGGAGGTTAGCCTGTCCACCCAGAGAAGGTCCTGCCATTGTATGTAAGCACCTCTTTGAAGCTGGGACATTGAAATCAGTTTCTTTGTTCAAATGCTTTTCTCTTTGTTAACATTGTGGCTGATGGTGGATTCTTCTGCTCCAGTCACCCATTAATTCTGGTGTGGCAGTCTGGCTTTATTTTAAATAACTGCTCTGATATGCCTACCTTGTCACTAAAAATTCATAAAAATGTTGGGAAGACACTATAAATTGAAATCATTTTTGGCAAGGAGAGTTCTGCCCCCACCCAAGTAACTTGATGAAGGACAAAAAAATCCAAAGCCTCAATAGAATGATAGAACCAGACAGCAGGCTAGAATGGGGGGTAGGGGGTTAAGGCCAGATCTGAAGGATCAGCAGACACATGATCTGGAGAAAGATCCTTTTCTTTTATGTGGGACTTAGTCGCACTGCCTATGAAATGAGTATCATAAGTCCGTTGAAAGTTCATAATGTCCTTTGATTCTTGGGGCCCCTCTGGTGAGCTCATGGAAGATTCATTCTAGTTCTGTTGGAAAGAACGCATTCCCAGACAGCTTCTTCAGAATCTCATCATCCTTCTCCCAACTCTGCAGGTCCTCAAAGATCAACCACCCCCCCTCCCCTAGAAATAGTAACATGAGTTTGGTGGTGGTGTGGTGGTGGTTTGTTTTTGCTTTGGGATATTTTTTTTGAAGGGGGCAAAGAGGAGGCAGAGAAGGCAGGGAGGAAGGGTAAACAAATGGAATCAGGCTATTCAGTATATAATACGTGGGAAATGAACAATGCAAATTGTGAGCACCGTGGAGACGGGGAAACTGGGAAACGCAAAGTCGAGGATGACATTGTGTACAATGGAAATGTACTCCTTTCTTGGCTTATGAAATGATAACCCTGCTATACCCTGCTGTAACAATAAAATTATATTAAAAATAAAATATAGAACACCTGTAGCTCCTCAGTAAAGAGTCACTCCCTTTAGTTGTCCCTTGAAGGGACGTCTCACACCAACATAATCCCAGCTATATCTTATATACTCTTTCTCTTGCTTGATCAAAGTTGGCCTCTAAGGGTGAGTGTGTGTGTGTGTGTGTGTGTGTGTGTGTGTGTGTGTGTGTGTGTGTGTGTGTGTGTGCGTGCGTGTGTGTATCGTTCATGTAGAAGATGGAGAGATGGTATTTAACTTGAGATTTTGAAAATAGGTGCCTTGGGGTTGCAGCTGAATTTTACTCTCCCTTGTCAATATTTCTAGGGTAAGCTTGGAGATGGGAATGTTTAGGAAGTACTGGGTTAAGTCTAGACTGGGTATAGGCAGGTTCCAAGCATCTGATTTGCTATCAGTGGTGGTTAGATTGGTTGGGAGTGAGGTGTACGCATGAGGATGTTGCCTGCTGGGAGTTCACTGACTCTTCCTTTCCGCTTTCCTTGTTTCCTTGCCTTTTGAACATTCTATGACATAAATGCTGTGCTTGCATTTTTCTGGTACTTAGGAAAAAAAGTTTCTAAAGAAATTTTCAACTTGTATTTGTACAGGACCTAGTTATTTGAGGATTTTTTAAATTGGCATTGAAAGTGAGGCTGATTTCCCCAAGACATTAAGAATGATAGTTGCTGATTATGAATCTGCTTTAAGTTGTTTTTGGATTCATGCACGCTGTATATCATTCTCTCCAGGGATGTCAGGGTAGGGAAGGGAATATGCCTGGATGTGCCCACCCCCTAAAAAAGGCATTTCCTTGGTGATATTTTCCTTAGTGTCGTTGAATGCTACTTCTGTTTGTATGCTTTTTGAAAGGTTCCTCTGAATATGCTCCACATCCCATACTTTTCATAAAGCATGTCATTTACCCTCATGCCTGCCCAATGGGGAGATACAGGATAGTACTTCAGTGTTTTGAGTGAGTAATATTGAGGAGGCAAGGGTTGGATTGTCCACAATCACTCAGCTCATATACACCTGAGATATCTGAACCAGGTCTATCTGTGTGGGACCACATGATTCTCATGAAACCCTGGCTTGTCTTGGATCATTCTCTGGGGCAGGCTGAACTGGAGGTTTTCTTCTCTGTGAGAATAATAGACATAGAGCCATTGAGTCAGGAGTTTACAGTCATGTAGTTGTTTCAGAGCTTTGCAAAGTACTCATCCGGACCCTTGGAGACAGTATTCTTGCAATCATATTTATTTTAGGGTTTATTTTTAAAGTTAAAAGATTTGTTGAGGAACCAGATGCTAGTAGCTTACACCTCCTGAGAGGTGTGTAACCCTAGCCTCTCAGGAGGCTGAGATCTGAGGGTTGAAGTTCAAAGCTAGCCTACGCAGGAAAGTCTGTGAGACTCTTACCTCCATGAAACTACCAAAAAAGATGGAAATGGAGCTATCGTTCAAGTGATAGAGCACTAGCCTTGAGCAAAAGAGCTCAGGCCCTGAGTTCAAGCCCCAGGACTGGCACACACACACACACACACACACACACACACACACACACACACACACACACACACACACACACACACACACACACACACACACACACACACACACACACACACACACACACACACAAATTAATAAGTTATATGATTCAGACAATCTAGATTATAAGCTCTTATCTGTCTATTCATTCTACCTTTCTCTAGTTTATAAAGTAAATAGGAACAGTAACTAACAAATGGTAAGAACTTTGTATATTTATTCGTGCACTCATTACCCAACAAATGACTATAGCAAGTCCTCTATGTCCTGGCTTCTGGGGCAAGAGCAGTGAATTCAAATAACAAACATCCCCTGCCTTTCAGGAATTTCCATCCCAGTTGTGGAAGATCAAAGCACACAGAAAAAAAAAAAAAACAACAGTAAGCAAGCTGTGACTCAGACAGTGATAAAACTCAGAGAGAATGGTAACGCAGAATAGAGATTACAGAATGTTGGAGATTGGTGCTCATTATTATGAATAGTTGTGCTAGACATGAAGCCTGGGCTTGTTGGATTAGTCTCCTTGCCTCTGGCAAGTTCTAGAGGTGGGTAATCTTTTTCTCTATACTGTAGAGTTGGGCTCTACAACCTCCCTCAGTCTTTGCCTGTCTTTAAAGTACCTTTTCAACCTGAAATTAGAATCCACACTCCTTCAGTCCTCTGTGGGTTTTTGTGTGAGCTCTGTGCTTTCACATACACTGAGCCTGTCTGCTGCACGCACTGCAGTCACTCACGTATGTGTGAAGTGGACTCTGCATGTGTAAACATGGTTGCCTTTACCCAGGCTCATCCCTCACTAGGTTTGCTCATTCTGTTAGTGCCACTTAGAATGGCACAATATCAGAGGAAGTGCAGGGGAGATGAGGTAGAAATTAAAGACTCTGTTCCTATACTGATTAAAGGCATTTGATAGGTGCTGGAGTAGCCACTGGAACTTGCCAGAGTGGCATAAACAGCTCTCACTGAAGCCATTAGGGGGTATCTAATTGCAGAAGTGAAGCATCTACTTCTTCCATTTAGGAGAAGGGCTGCAAGAGCCAGAGTTCCTACAACTTATAAGTACATTTGTTGGGTATGCAAGTATGTACAAATGTATTCACTGAAATACAGTCGATTCAAAGGAGAACTCAAATAGTGTAATTCCTTACAGTGGCAAACTCAAAGTTCAGTAAAACAGAACACCAGAAGTGGGTACTCGAAAGGAATGGGGTAGAGTCAAGGGGATCGGGTTCGATGAATGAGAAGGAAAGGAGTGGGAGAGTGTAGTCATGACTTCATATATGTTACAAAATAAGGGAAACCATGGGACCTATGTTTCTTTGGGCCTGGCTTACTTCACTTAATATAATTTTTTCCAAGCCTTTCCATTTCCTAACAAATGGGGCAATGCCATTCTTTCTGATGGAGGCATAGAATTCCATTGTGTAAATATGCCACATTTTCTTGATCCATTCATCTACTGAGGGGCATCTGGGTTGGTTCCATATCTGCATCTTGGTTGGTTCCATATCTTAGCTATAGTAAACAATGCTGCAATAAACATAGTTGTGCTGGTAGCTTTAGTGTGGTCTTGTTTGTAAACATTTGGGTAAATGCCCAATGGTTTCCCTTATTTGCAATAGTTAGTATATGTATGAGTCAAGCAGAAAAGGTCAGATAAGGTGATGTTAGGAAAATGAACCCTAAGATAGGTATTTTAAATGTTTTTTTCTTTCATGCATTTGTTTCTAACGCATTTATAAGATTATTTCTTTGTTGCTTTGTATGGCCCTCCCCCACAGTATAACCCTGCTTTTACTGTATTTGATGTCGGTATAATTTGTGGAGGGGAAGGAGAAAAACAAGTCGTTTAAATAAGGATACAGGTGGACCCGTTGCAACAATGAGAAGTACAAGTTGTCATGTTGAAAACGAACTTTACAACTTTGGTGGGGGGGGGAGGACTGGGGGGGGAGGCTTGGAAGGGATGGGAAGGGGAAACAAAGGAGGAGGCTACAATGCTTGATAAGAAATGTACAAATTATCTTGCTCATGTAATTGTAACCCCTCTGTACAGTTTTTTCACAATAAAAAAGAAAGAAATTAATGACTCCCTAAATATATATATATGTATATGTATATATATATATATATATATATATGTTACAAAATTAAGAAGAAGAGTGAGAGGAGTAGATAAGGGAGGGATGGCTCAGGAATTAACTTTTAAAAGAATGGCATTGATCAAGATATATTGTATTGATAAACTTTGGTTTAATGGCAACTCCTTTGTACAACTACTTAATGATATTTTTTAAAGTTAAAAAATTGTTTTTAAAGGCAGAGTTCCCTGAGTTTGCTTTTGGAAACTAAGGTTCTCAGACATCTGCACAAAATGAGTTAAAACCGTGCAGGGTGAGAACACAACCTCTGTTTTGTTCTCCTTCCTTGCCTTGGGCACTTTGTAGCAAGCCATCAGTCATTTTGTGGTTGGGTCACAACTTGGCCATACAGATAGGCACTGGTGACACTCAAGGGTCGTATGCTTTCCTTTGACCTGGCTTTATGGCCAGTATATATTGCTGGGGCGGCAGCAATTATGAAGCAATCCATATCAGTTGTTGAAAAATGTTACCATGGCCCAAGAGGACCATTTTCTTTCTTATATATGACATAGACCAGTTTCATGGTTTTTCTTTTTTCTTTTTCCAAAAAAGAAAATATATATTGTGCTTGAAGACACCATAGTGTTCCTGTGAACTATTACTGCTCTGGTCTTGATTAGTAGCAGCCATAAGAGAAAGAGAAAGCCTTTAGACATCATACCTATATTGTTGTTGGAGGAAAGCAGTTATAGAACCTCAAATACCAGTGGAAGAAAAATACACAACCTTGGCCTATAATTCTTTAGCCTGCAAATGTGAATTAAGCAATGTACATATTAGGAGAACCTAGAGGAATTAAATACTGACCAAAAACTAGTCACTATAATCAGGGACATGAAAATATAGTGAGGTAGCAAGAAATTATTACTATTACTATTATTATTATTATTGCCAGACTAAGGTTTGAACTCAAGACTTCACAGTTTCGGTCATGGCTAGTGCTCTACTACTTGAGCCACACTGCCATTTTTGACTTCTTGCTGTTTATTTAGAGATAATAGTCTTTCTGATTTATCTGCTGGATTGGTTCTGAACCAGTTCTCAAATCTCAGCCTCCTGAGTAGCTAGGATTATAGTTGTGAGCCACTGGAGGTTGGCTCAGGAATTAATTTTAAAAACCCCTAATATCACATCACAGATATGTCTCTAAAGAGGTATATTTGTGCAAGGAGGTCTTATATCAAAGAGGAAGTCCAAGTCTACAAGACGAGAAGTGTCCCCTTTAGAAACTCACAATTGAATTGAGGTAGAAAGGAGGAATACATGTTAATGAATTAAAAGTCAAGATAGACCTCTGGAAGCCAGGTGCTGGTGGCTCATACCTATAATCCTAGGAGGGTGGAAGATCATGGTTCAATGCCGGCCCAGGAAAAGTCTGTGAGACTCTTCAATTAACCACTGGAAAATCAGAAATAGAACTATGGCTCAAAGTGTTAGAGTTATAGCCTTGAGCAAAAAAGCTCAGAGACAAAGTGTCCAGGCCCTGAGCTCAAACCCCATGACTGACCAAAACAAAACAAAAGAAAAACCAAAAGCAAATAAAAAACCCCAACAAAGGTAATACTTTAGAGGGCAAGAGCAAATATGTACAAATACCATGTGGCAGGAGAGAGAAGCTAGTATAGTCACAGTATTAGGCTAATACTGTTTAAAGAGGTAAGTAGACTGTAAAGATAATTGGCTCAAAAAAGATGTAAAGGTGATGATATGGATGTAAGTCTTTATTCTAGGTACAGTGGGAAATAAAACTGATTATAATATAAATAAATAAAATAAAATAAATAAAATGGTTAAAAGAGATAGAATCTGATTTGTTTTTTGTTTGTTTGTTTTTGGTCAGTTGTAAGGCTTGAACTCTGAGCCTGTGAGCTGTCCCTCAGCAATTCAGCTCAAGTCTAGTGCTCTACCCTTGAGCTATCATACCACTTCTAGTTTTCTGGTGGTTTATTGGTGATAAGAGTCTCATGGCCTTTCCTGCCCAGGTTGGCTTTAAAACGTGATCCTCAGATCCCTACATAGCTGGGATTACAGGCGTGAGCCTGATTTGTGTTTTAAGAAAGTAACTATAGTATTAAAACAGTAAACAGCTTTGAGGGAGTATTAGTGGCTAAGGAAAGAGTTTGACCAGAGAAAGAAGACATATCAATAAATATCAACATGAGAAGTGGCAGAAGTGAGGAGTCAAGGACTTTCAGACTTAGAGAAGAGACATATACCTACTCTGTTGGGACTCCAGAAGGAGCTGACATTCAGCTGAGTTGGGGTTTCTTTGAGAATGAAGTTAAAAGATAGAGAAATTAGAAGGGAAGTCACAGTAGTAAGAGAGACCTGCAATGACCAAAGAGCAATAAGTAGATTAGTTTGGTGAAACACAAGGTAGGGGCCAACAATTGCTGGTTTCCTTGGAGAACTATGAAGGGACAAAGCAGAAACACAATCTCCAAAGAGGAGGAATGGTGGCCTTGTCCCAGAGACCTGAACTGAGTAAAAAGGCCTGAACTGGTTGTCTAAGCTATGTCTAAGCTTGTGTGAGCAGGTGGGGGTGGCCATAGGCTACATGTCAAGACCTTTCCCTGTGTTATCACAGGATCTGGACTATGGGTCTGATAGCTTAACTGGTCCTGAATCTGTGCCAGAGAGACCCAGAGGAACTGCTAAGAGACTTATCCTTGAGCCTTGGGACTCGAAAGGAATGAAGAACAAGCACTTGCTGGTTCAAAGTGGAGCCCCCTGGCTTGGAAAGCCCACTGAAATTGGCCAAGCATGGCCAGGAAATGAACCTGGGGCTGGCTGGCAAACCATGCTTCTCAGGTCTCCACTCCCTACCACTTTTCTTCACAAGAGATATATTTGAGTTGGTGGCTTATCCAGGTTTAAGTGGTCCTTGCTCTCATAAGGCTCCACTTAGGGAGTTCTCAAGCCTCTTAACTCTTCCACTGTATCAGTTTAATATGCTAGAGTGTGACTGAATTTAGAAAGCCATGCATCTTGAGTCTAAGTGCCCAGCCTCTTTGGAGTGCTAGCACCATCTTGGTATGTGGGCCACTATTTATTTATAGCAATGCCAAGGCATTTCATAGATACAGTCCAACAGTGACAGACCAGTATAGTATATTCAAGACTGATGGGAAACAGAGCATTGCTTATCAATACAGGATGTACTATGAATGTGATGAATCCTGTGTGGAAGAAAAGAACATAGTATGAGGGGTTTGACATGCATGATATATTTGACCATGCTTGTGAGCATGTAATGTGTCATTGTTAGTATATATCAGACCCCGAGGCAACTAAATTCACCTATTCAGTGACCCTTGAAATGGCCATAATCATTTCCTTATACAGATGAGGAAACTGAACCTTAAGAGTTGGTGGATCTTGTCCAGGTGAAGAAAACTTTTACATGGACGTAAACCTGCTTGAACCCAGAGGTAATCAAGAACTCTGTATAGGAATCTAAGACCCACAGAAAGAGTCTTTGCAGAGAGTTCAGTTGCTAATGGAAGTTTAGTCCCCAAACATAGTTTATATACCCAACCAACCTTTGGCTTCATTACCAAAGTGCTTTACCAAAATCAACTCTTAAACCCGCACCTTTTGGGTATAGCTTGTGTGTTTAGTCCCCAAACATAATTGAATCTTCATTTGAAGGCCTTTCTAGCAATGATAATATTAAGAATGTGTTTGATCCCATGGGAGTTCACATTTTTAAGAAAAATATTCTTGCATTTATCAGAGCACTTGCTATCCTTTCCTATTCTCTGTAATATTTTTTTAATCTTGTCAAACTGCTTTCAAATAGGACTCAGAGTGCTGAAGACTGAAATTCATTTCCTTGAACTTCATTTAACTAGGCCACAGAATCATTCTGAGAGAGCCATTTAAATTAATATGTGACATTACAGTTTTAAAGGGAAAGAAATTTCCCCCTAATTCCCAATTTCAGAGTTTCTAGAGACCTCTCTTCTAAACGTTGTAATACGCCCACGCCTATTCTGAAATCTTGCCAGGCTCACAGGTGTCAAATTCTCACAGAGAGGGAGATTTTATTTTGTTTCTTCCTTGGTTGTTCTGTCGACTTCTTTCCCAGAAGCCCCTGGTTGACTGGAGAAATCTAGAAAGAAAAATAAATAAGTAAACAAACGAAAAGCTGGAGTAGGAGGTACAGGTTTTTGCATCCCAAGTGATAATTCAATCCAAGCTGTGCTAAGTGCTGGACAAGACAGCTTGTATGAAAATTTTGAAGTCCCAGAGAACAACAATAACAAAAATTAACAAATGGCAGGATGAGTAGCAGAAGGGAGAATCAAGCATATGCTGCTCATTTGAAATGTAATTTCATTAAAAAGAAAATCTCTTTCCATTGCACCCTAACACAATCTGTCCCTACCAGATAACACATTGGACACCAAGAGGCTGTTCCCTGCACTTGCTTTCTTAGTTGTAAGCCAATCCCTTAAAAAAGAAGAAGAAGAAGAAGAAAATAAGAACACAGCTGCTTGTGACAAAATAAATTTGTCAGCTTGTCTTTATGGTAAAATAATGAGAAAGAGCAGGGCACTTCCTACCACTTAGTGACAGGAGCAGGCAGTACTCGGTTATGTTTGTGTGCAGTCAACACCAATCAATAAACATCTGTTGAAACGTGCATGGGTGCCTCTTTACGATTCATTATGCTTCATTAGGAATTGGTTTCGTCTTCAAAGGAAGAAAAAAAAAATCCCATGTAATTAAAGAATAGTGTGTTGTGCTGTCATATGCTTCTCCTTAAAGACCTTGGTTCTTTTAAGGGCTATTATTTACAGAACATTTATCTGTATTTAAACATAATGACTTCTTGAAAATCCCATCTGTTCATAAGGAGCAGCCTTTTGATCCTTCCAGTGATAAACTTGACCACGAGTGGTAGTATTAGATGAGGAAATGCAGTGGAATGAGACTTTCCAGCAGGTGTCAGGGACGTTTGGTATTCAGCAAAATGCTATGTGGTCCTTCTCCCCCTGCACCAATAAGATGGGAATGTAGTTCTCTGGAAGGAGTTAGGTCTCTAAAACACCAATCTTTAGAAATGATCTTTATCAAAGGGGAGGTGTGTCCCTGAGGGAGGTGAAAGGGAAATGTAATTTTCTGGAAGGAGTTAGGCATCTAAAAACGCCAATCTTCGGAAATGGTTCTATCAAAAGGAGGTGTAGCTGAAATTCTCACAGTCAGTTAATTTCAATGATCCTTTTCTTGGGCTTATTGTAGACTGAGGAGCACCTGCAGAAGCAAGCATGCCGTACATTTTACTTTCCAGATTTCTTTTAGAGGGATGGCTGGAAGTATTAGTGTAGTTGATGAAGTAGTATTAATGGAAGTCACTTTCCAGGCACGATGAATTCCCTACTGAGGGAAATATCCCTAGGTGAACTTAACAAAATGCATTTAATATCCATAAGTATACAAACAAAGCATAAAATAGCTGGTAATAGCCCCAAATTATACAAAACACAATAATGGTTCCCATTAGTTTAACTTTTATTTAACCAGAGCTTTTGGTGAATGGAAAAGCAAGTATGCACTTGGGGGTCAGGCAGAACAGTGCAGAGGTTGGGGGTGAAATTTAAGCATTAAGATTAATGAGACTTTAGTATTTATTTTTTGGCTTAATGCAGATTAGAGCCCCCAGGTATGGAGATTTACGGTCTGCTAGTTATGGGCAAAAGCTTTCTTTAGAAAATACTATTGAGGAATTTTACTTAAGGTCTGTCACCACATACAGATGAAGGAGCCTGGAATGAGTTACTCAGAATGTGAATAAGGTTTTATTTTGAATTATATGATGGGAATGGCAACAGAAAAAATAGCCCATCAATTAGACATTCTTGAACAACACAATAAATATATATAGAAAAGGTCAAATACCTGTGGCTGTACAAAGAGGGGACTTGTTACTATTGTAGTTCATGTAAGTGAGCAATAATTACACAGCATAGTGCATCTGTGCAAAGAATTGGAGAGCATGCATTTGTCATATAACTGGCCTACCTATGTCTACATGTTTCTTATAGGGTGTTCAGTAGAATACTTGTCTACAAGATGCTAAGCAGTTAGAATATTAAGATAATTTGATGGATCATTTTCAAAAAAGGTATATTCAAGGCCTCTGTCTTAAATATTCCCAGGCTACTTTGGTAGCTGTGTTCAACTCCAGCATCTCTCAAAAAAATATTTGGCACAAACCCTTTTGTTCAGAGTGTGTATTTGCATCTAGCATCATGAATGCTGTGGAAATACACTCTGGCAAATGCTGACCTACAATGGTAGCTTCTAGGCTTTTGTAGTTAATGCACTTAAGTGGGAGTAATAGATTCAGAATGCTGAGACATCATTTCTACAGATCTCTCAGTAGACTAGAGAACTTTGATATAAAACCACAGCACTAGCCCAGAGGCTTCTTGAGAGTTGCTGGTATCTGATCTTTGGAATGAGGAAATGAGGGATTACTTCCTGGTGGAATAGCTTCCTCCAAAACTGTCTGAAAGTATAGCTCTGTCTCCTGTACCTTTCCTCCCACCCTCTGTCCCTTCCTCCTTCCTTCCTTCCCTCCTTCCTTCCTTCCCTCCTTCCTTCATTCCTTCCCCCTTCCCTTCCTTCCTTCCCTCCTTCCTTCATTCCTTCCCTCCTTCCTCCTTCCTTGCTTGCTTCCTCTCTTTTCCTCTTTCCCTCTTTCCTTCCTTTAGTTTTTTTTTTTTTTTTTTTTTTTTTGTAGCTTACTACATTGAGTCTGAAGTATTTCTCACATAGATCTGAATTTCCTGACAGCCTTCAAGTTCCCAGTTCCTGGCTCTTTCTGGCAGGGCTTAATTTTATCAACACTCCCAATTTATATTATGAACTCTGATTGAAACTATGTGATCAGGATTCCTGAACCTGAGATTGCTAGACAGTTAACCTTGGCAGGAAAATAATCCAGCTGAGATAATCAGTGGGCACAAGGAATGCAAGTTCACCTTTCGAAGTCTTGATGATGCATGAAACATACTTTCATAAAAGGATAGATGATATTTTTCTTTACTTCAGTGACTCTCTAAATTGGCTCATAGGTTCAAATTCTACTCCAGGTTCTTTGAATATTGTTACTGCTTGAGTTCTATCCTGTTGGACAAAAATGACATGATTTGCAAATTTATCATGAGAGATCATGCAACATATCTTTAAGATAGCCTAATAGCTTGTTCTTTATGCTACCATTTTTTTCCTAAAGACTTTTTATTTCATTCTCCCATCTTTCCTGTTACTTCTTATTCTTTCAACCCATACCCATTTATCATTCTCTTCTCTCTGCTTTTTTGTAACCCTTTCTATGCTTCAAGTTCACAATGATACGTCTAAACTCCATAGACTGTACTTTTCAGTGTCCGTTGATTCTACCAGGATTATCCCACAAACACGAATGATGGAGTTCATCAGGAACTGGGCCAATTCTTAGTGCCTACCTTTCCTGAGTCCCCACCAATGATTATTAAATGATGTATCATAGAATCTTACCCAACTTCTATCAAGCTTGTTAGACTATACAGTTGTTATATAGTATATATAGTATTCTTATATATTCTTACATTGTATTCTTTTTTGTTGTTGTTGTTGGTCGTGGGGCTTGAACTCTGGGCTTGGGCGCTGTCCTTGACCTCTTCAGCTCAAGGCAAGCACTCTACCGCTTCAGCCACAGCACCACTTCCTTACATAGTATTATTATACAGTGTTCAGGTCCAGGAAACCTAGGAGTTTGCACACATTATATATTGGATGCAACTTCCTGGCCAAAGTCCAGGCTTCCTTTAAGGATGTTTTCTCACTGTGTCAAGGAGAGACTGGGTACTATATGGTTCTTTAACTCTGCTTGTTATGGTGATCCTTCTCAGGCCCTCAAATCAACACAAATTTAGCCTACAAGTTCCAGAGATCCCTTCTTCAGATACCTTTGCCCATGACCATGTTTCCCCAGAGGCCTTCAGCTCAGTTCAGCAGCCTTATCTTCAAGGTCTTAGGATTTATTCAGTCTAGAAAGGCCTCTAAAACACTGCCATGCTCCCTGGCAATCTCATTTCCCAGCCTGTCTTGGTCGTGTCTCTCAGCTATGGATGTGATTTGTTCTCTCTTGCTTGATAGAGCAGAGAAGGGGGAAATTAGAAAGGGAGTTCAACTTCCTTTCTATTGGTCCAGTTTCATTTGTCGATAAAAGACTTTTAAATATTTATAGTTAGTTTCAAATATCAATTTAAATATAAATTTGGTTTTAGTCATGGGAATCATGCAGCTAGAAGTTGGGCTTAATTAATCCTCTTTAAAAGGTCCCTTTTCAGGATCAATTACATAGGCTGGCTTTTTTTTTAACAACCATGAGCCTAGGTGCTAGGTTAGAAACAGTAATGTCGCTTACTTGTGTTTAGGGTGAGAGAAAATGGGTCACTCAGAAATATCTTAATACAAAATATTTTATGTGTTCAAGATACTTCATTCTCTAGCTACTAAGAAGATATAATTCTGCAAGAGATAGTATAGTTCACATTAAGCCAATTTTTAGAAACCACTTATCACTTAGATAATATTCTCTAAAAGTGAATGTATAAAGAAAACAGATATTTATGTAGTTTTGCAAGATTTAGTATATATATATATATATATATATATGTATTTACCTCTCTATGTATTTATGTATACCAGATATTTCTCCTTAATAAAGGCCTCTATGCATAGATTTCTGTACCTGTAATATTATATTTTGTGCTATATTGTTGTAATGGATAATCTAAAGTCTTACAAATTTAGGAAATACTCTTTTAATAAAAAAACATACTCTTAATTTTTGTTATAAGTATTGTTTTGCTACCTCTATGATCTACTTGCCTTAAAATTGTCCTATAATTAGATATTTCCTAAAATTGTGACTAATGTAATAGTGGAGGGTAATAAACATCTTAAAATTTTTTTCTGAGAACACAATTTTCCTCTGAATAGGCTTTGCTATAACAATTGTACCCTAATATTAATTTGATTCATGCAACTGATGTTGAATTATATTTTTTCAAATTCATGTTCACATTGATATCAGGCTGATTTTAAGATGCCAAACATACACCTTGGTGGCCTTATATTGACTTGTTTTGATTTGATATGATAAGGTTTTGAAAAATAACTATGCAATATGCCTTTTTCCGCTTAGGCACACTAGAGTTAAGAAATGCTCAGCATCGTGAGATTAATTTTATCACTACCTAAATTCAGAACTCTCAAATATCTCACAAAAATAGGTAGGACCCTATGTCCTTCCTTGTTATTTCTAAAATGGTCAATATTTGACAATGTCTGTTGATTTTTTTGTGGTTTATTTTGCAGGGTATATTGAGACATGTTAGAAATAACTTGTATATAACCATGAGAGACTTTTGTGCTAAATGATGATGTGCTAAATGACTTTTTCTAACAGAGCCTAAGGGGCCTGAACTCTGGGCCTGGGTGCTGTCCCTCAGCTCTTCAGCTCAAGGCTAGTGCTTTACCACTTGAGCCATAGATCCACTTCTAAGCCCCCTTCCTTTTATTGTATACTCTGAAAATGTGTTAAGTGTCTTATCACATGAGGTAGTAGACACATAAACATTCTTTATCCCCCCAGTAATTGCTAAATCAAATGATGAGTGTTGCTTCATTGACAGTAGAAATGTGAACATGCCTGACATGTTAACACGTATTTCAAGCTGATCTTAAATGTTTCTTTTTCATACTCTGAAAAGGGGCCTAACAACCGTTTTAGATGGTATATATTTAAACTCTTAGCCCAATGGACTGCCAATGGACAGTTTGACAAAAAGATTAAGGTTATTAAAAAGAAAAGAACCCTCCACAAATTATTATAGGTCAGTTTTCTTATGGGTTGCTGGCTTGATATATATATATATATATATATATATATATATATATATATATATATATATATATATATAAACATTCCATGCAGACTCTTAGCTTTGAATGAATTAAAGCTCTTTCTTGGTTGACCACATTTATTCTCTTCATTACCAGCTGTGCTTGTGTCGTATAAAACAGCTTCACTGGGGATTTTGCCAACAGACAGCAAACTATTACGATGAAAAATGCAACTTGTTAATGACATGCATCTGTTTACCAATTCAGACCCAACATTTTAAATTGTCTTCTCTTAAGTTGCTGCCTATGTCCTTGTATTAACTTCATGTATTTATTTTGTGACAAAATATTTTTAAATAATGAAGCATTATCCCCAGGTTGTAGTATAAGTTTATAGAATGAGAATTCATCTTAGATTGAAACCCATTTGTCTGTCTTCTTTCCCAGATGTGACCAAGAACAGAACAAAATTTAACGAACTAGTGGTACTAGTACTTAAACCACAGAAATCAGACTTGTGCTTTAAACTGGAATGCATCATGAGTCTTTGATTCAATCTAAAACCAGGAAGCCTTTCATTCCAAGACTATTTTTTATATTTCATAATATATATTATATATATTTCATAGTATATTGAGCTTAGTAGAAAGAAAAAATACTAGCAGCTTTGAGTCCTCTGCAGAATGTAGTAACATGTGGTAGTCAGAAAAACAGAAAGATCCAGTTGTTCTATTGATTTCTTTATTGTCATCCATGTGCCCAAATATCACATTTGACTTTTTGAATTCACAAATGCCTTGTCGAATAATTGCTTTAAGTTGGAAATTAATATTCAAACAAAACTTGGAAAAGAAATGAAACAGTCCTGAGAAAATACTTTCTGTTTTCTATCGGCTTCTTAGTGAAGTTAGATATATATTCACATCTAAATATCTCATGAACAGTGAAGAGGGATAAAAGCTCTATAACTTCGTAGTCAAGAAATCCTTGAGATAAAATAGCAGTCCGTCTCACACAAAAATAAAGATGAGAACAGGTAGCATTAAATATTTCCCAAGAGCTCTAATTGTGACTGACAGAATTCTTGTTCAAAAATTTTAAAAGAACATAGTCTATTCTTTTTTAAAATATCCCCAATAAAGGATTTCTCCATGCATGAGTTGTCTTTCAAGAAGACAGTATGAACGAGAAAAGTCTCTTCATTGTAAATGTGGCAAGGATTGCCAAATTAAATGTTGTGGTCAAAAGGTCTTTCTACTTTCTGAGGCATTTGAACTCAAGGTCTCATTTTTGCTGGGCTTGCTGGTCTGACTCAACTACTTAACCATGCTTTCAGCCGTGCTTGGGGCCTCTTCTACTCATTCTGCCTTTGAACTGTGATCCTCTAGATACCAGACTCTTGAGTAGCTAGAATTAAGATTTAAACCACTTTTTAAAATATTTTTTTAATTTTGTTAGGTAGTTGTGCAAAGGAGCTGTTTATGAATACAGTGCCTCTTCATCAATGTCACCCCTTTTAACATTCCCATCTATCACTCCCACTCCAACCCTTCCCTCACTTTTCTTAACTTTTGTGTTAACCAAGCAATTTATGTATACAATGCATCTTGATCTGTGTCATCCCTTCAACATCTTCACCCACCCTTCCACTCACCCCTTCCCCTATTTTATTCAGTTCTATGCGTAGACAATACATTCTCTCCTGCATTCTACTAAATGCCCCTGTTCATTCTTCTAAGGCTCTCCTCTTGCCCTCTCTCTTGCAAGTGTCCATCCCCTAGTACTCATTTTGTTAGGCTTTGGCTTAGTCTTTCTAAAGAATTATACCATTTCCATTCTCCATAGAGTCTATTTTATCTCAGTTAA
Organism: Dipodomys merriami; assembly: GCF_024711535.1. Classification (NCBI taxonomy): domain Eukaryota; kingdom Metazoa; phylum Chordata; class Mammalia; order Rodentia; family Heteromyidae; genus Dipodomys; species Dipodomys merriami. The sequence goes on along the minus strand of NW_027202604.1, from coordinate 18,530,407 downwards.
TTCATTTAGAACCACTTCAGTGCCACCCAGTATGCTTAATTCTAGATTTATAAGCACATTCTAGTTTCCACAAATTAGAGAAACCTGTGTGTCTCTGGATCTGGCTTACTTCACTTAGCACAAGCCTCTTTTCCATTTCTTTATGAATGTCTCAATGTTATTTTTTCTGGTAGATGAGTAGAATTCCATTGTTTATATATACCACATTTTCTTGATCCATTCACCCATTGAGAAGCATTTGGGCTGCTTCCATATTGTGGCTATGGTAAATAATATTGCAATAATATGGTTGTGCTGGTAGCTTTAGTGTTCTCCTTGTTTGTGCTCTATTGGATAAAAGCTCAGAAGTGGAATTGCTGGGTCATAGGGAAGCTCTATGTTTTGTCTTTTGAGGAACCTCCATACTGCTTTCCAGAGTGGTTGAACAAATAATTACATTCCCACCAACAGTGTAATGGAGTTTCCTTTTGGCTATATCCATACCAGCATTCACTTTTTTTTTTATCATTGATATTGGGGAATAATTTTGTTGTAGTTTGAGTTTTGCTTAAGAGCTATATTAACATATTGTACATGTTATACATTGTGCTAGGCCTAGGGAAGGAGGAAGAATGAAGAGAAGGAAGGAAAGGAAAGAGAGAAAACATTGTCTTTTAGGAAGCCTACAGTCAGCCTGTCAGGAGAGAGGGATAGGGAAGCAAAGCAAAGTTCAGGAAAAAAAGAGAAAAAGAAAGAAATGGAAAGGAGAGGAGAGGAGAGGAAAGGGAAAGGCAGGAAGGAGAGGAAGCTATGACAATAATATGTTTAAGTGACTTTCTTCTTTGGGAAACCAGATGTTAAGTGTGAGTGCTTGGTATCTAATAATGACGTAGACTCACTTCCTGGAACAGGTATTGTATCTACATGTCCCTAAGAGTTTTGTCATTGGGCATTGCTTCCTCTTTCCATTTCCATTTCCACAGGGCCTATCTGCTGGTTTGAGCTAGAAATCAATTCAGCAGTAAACTTGTGGATGGGGAAAGTAGCACTCACAACTAATATGTCTTAGCATCTTTGAATCCTTCAGTTAAGCATGGTGAATTTAATCTACCCTAAGTCTGAACATTGGGGAACCCAATAGGCATCAAATTCAGGACTTAGCTTCACTACCACCGGTTACAAACATTTTGGCTTTCATGAAATGAATGCATCAAGAATCATTTTGGCATCTCAAAGACAGTTCCTTCAGTGCATTTTAGCGAGTGAATTTAATCTATTGCTGGCTGTGCTAGCTGTCAGGATAATTTGACTACTCAGAATCTCAACTGTATCTTCTTAAAGTTTACTGATTGATTCTCTCACCTCCCACCCTCCCCTGAGGCTGAATTACAGGCATATATAAAATAGAACAGGTATGTAAAATAATTATAAAAACTAGAGCCAAGAGGACATCTTCTGGAATTTCCTCAGTGAATAACAATGTAATGAAGGTATCAAGTCAGGAATCCAAGAATTTTTCTTGACCTCTCCTGTTTGCCCAACTTCACAAATATATTTCATTATGTTCTTTTGATTTTACCTTGTGATGATTTTTCAATCCATCTATTTCTCATCAAGGCTGCTAACAATTTAGTCAAAATGGCTAATTTCTTTTGTCTCTCTTTTAACTTCATGACTAATTTACTAATTGCTGTATTTCCCTTCTGGTTTTATCATGTTCCTTACGTGATTTGTAACTCATGAAGTATAGTCATTGGTCATGAAAAACCACAACACTTCCCTTCTCTCCACCTTCTCTCTGTTTATCTTCACCTTCTCTCTGTTTATCTCCATCAAATCCTTCAGTGGTTTCCTACTGTTGGCCTATGCTCCTTAACATGGCCCAATCCCTACCTGTCTCACCAAGTTTTCTTGTCCTATACTGTCCTCGGCAATATACTACGTCCATTCTTCTGCCTACTTTTCACCTTCTCAGTGATGTCTTATTTTTCAATTCTGTCCTCAAGCCTCATTTTCTTAAATCTGTTCCTCTGTCTAAGTCAGGATCCTTTCTAGTAGATAAATATTTTCATTTCCTGCAGAGCATTATTTAAATTTGCGATTGCATAGTCCTGTAATTGATTGATGTCTGCTCTTCGATTAGATTGTGAACTTTGAGGTCAAGAACCTTGTCTGTTTTATTTAACACTGTGTCCCAGCCCCGAGTACAGAGGGAGTTACATGGTGAATATATGCTCAAGCAATGAATGAATATGTAGATGAGCAGATGTCAAAGAGTGGATGAATGAATGAGCAACTTACATTACTTTCTCTTAGTTTTTTCATCTCCCACATTATTTCTAGGTAGACACTAGCTATAATGTTCTACTTAAACCTCTTAAAAATTTGCTTTCCTACTTTTGGGCATTTACCCAAATGATCACAAACAAGACCATACTAAAGCTACCAGCACAACTATGTTTATTGCAGCCTTATTTACCATAGCTAAGATATGGAACCAACCCAGATGCTCCTCAGTAGATGAATGGATCAAGAAAATGTGGTATTTACACACAAAGGGATTCTATGCTTCCATCAGAAAGAATGACATTGCCCCATTTGTTAGGAAATGGAAAGACTTGGAAAAAATTATACGAAGTGAAGTAAGCCAGGCCCAAAGAAACATAGGTCCCATGGTTTCCCTTATTTGCAATAACTAGTATATGTCTGGGACAAGCAGAAAAGGTCAGAGAAGTTGATGTTAGGAAAATGAACCCCAAGATAAGTATTCAAATGTTTTTGCTTTCATGTAATTGTTTCTAACATATTTATAAGATGATTTCTTTGTTGCTTTGTATGTCCCTCCCCCACGGTATAACCCTGCTTTCACTGTATTTGATGTTGGTATAATTTGTGGAGGGGAAGGAAAAAAACAAATCATTTAAATAGGGATACAGGTAGACCCATTGCAACAATGAGATATACAAATCATTATGTCAAAAAAATGAACTTTACAACTTTGGTGGGGCAGGGGGGCGGAAGGGAGGGTTGGGAAGGGGAAACAAAGGAGGAGGCAACAATGCTTGATAAGAAATGTACTCATTATCTTGCCCATGTAATTGGAACCCCTCTATATGGTATTTTCACAATTTAAAAAATATTTGCTTTCCTATAACATAAAAAATACCTCCTAGGTACAGTAACTGAGGGAATTACATGAAATATCCTCTTATAATTGCGTTGATATACTGTGCCTTTAAAATTATTAAAGGAAGCTCTGTGTCTGTGGATCATGAATAATTCTGGCTACTCAGGAGGCTGAGATCTGAGGATCTTGGTTCAAAGCTTGCCCAGGCAGGAAAGTCCATGAGACTCTTATCTCCAAGTAGAGTACTAGCCTTGACCACCACCACCAACAACAAAAAACCTCAGGGACAGCACCCAGGCTGAGTTCAAGTGCGAGGACTTGTGTGCCCATGCATGTGCATATACACGTGCAAGCACACACACAGTTACTAAATAATAGTTATGACAAAGATTGAGAGGTGTCAAAGAACTGCAAAGGGGAATTTGTCACTGGGTACTGGTGACAGTAATCTTTACTGCATCTCAGAACAGAGTACAGGACCTTCTTCACTGGCTATTGTAATTAGACATGCAAGTAGTTCTGTACCGTGGCAGCCTCATCCATCCATCTCTTGTCAGAGAAGAAGACCTTGAGGTCAGTCACAAATCCAGGTCTCCAGCAGTTACTTCAGCTTGTCAATTACAGTGTACTGATTTGAGTGACAGTTTCCTAGCACTTCTTTTTAGCATACCTACCAAAGCCATACAATATCAAAATGACACTAAGTGGAGAGCTAAGGTTGCTGTTTTAAGGCGTACATAGAGAAGTTAAGTCTGACTTACTTTTTGTGTTAATCAGCTCTCCATCATTGTGATAAAGTGCTGGAGACAACAACATAACATGAAGAAAAGGTTTCATTCAGCTCACTGTCTCAGGGTTCATGTTTGCTTAGTCCCATTATTTTTATGCCTGTGGCCAAGGCAGTTATGTCATGGCAGAGGAAACTGCTTACCTTATGGCAGCTAGAAAGCAAAGAGAAAAAAGGATAGGGAGAAAAAGAGAAAAGGAGCAAAGGAGCCTCTATTCCCTCCAAAGGCATGCCCCTATGACCCACCCAACCTCTTTGAATGTTACCACCTCCCAGTAGTACCATGGGCTAGGGACTGTGACATAGGAGCTTTTGGAGGGCATTTCTGATCCAGCCACTGCTCTTTCCTTTAAACCAGAGGAACAAATGTGGATTCCTTGGAAAATCTAACTTGTTCATCTCATGTACCAGAGCAGGGTTGAGGGAAGGCAGAGGAGGAGCTATAGGAGGTTAGCATCAGACAGAACCTTAGAGGTACCTGTTTCAGAGAAGAAGTTAGAAGAGGCACTTCACTTCCCACTGTTCATTTTCCACATCCATTTTTTTTTCACTAAGGCATTTTTTTTCTCTCAACATGAGCCTTCTCAGTAGAAACCACTAGATAGCAACAGCAACTTGAATGAATAACAGATATATTTGCTTTTCATGATCTTATTTCCTCTTATGTATGAATCCTTAATTATAGTACTTCATTACATTTTTCTTCTTCCTCAAAGATCAATCTGAAAGATGGAGAATCTTCTTCAAAGAAGAATCACTCTTTACTGCTGTAGTCCATTCCAGTGAGATTTCACTATGGATTGATCTACTTCATAATTCTTTATAGTCCACTTAAAGGATCATATGTATTCATTCCAAGATCTATTAGGAGAATCAATACACTTGCTGCTTTATAGTATAAGGCAATAGTTTTCTGATTTAAATGAGTTCCTATGAAGCTCTTATTACTAGGTGTTGTCACACAAAAGGTGATGTTAGGCTTAAGATATGATCAGGATTTTAGTTAAGATTATGATTTTAGGCCCAACATCAACTGTTTAATCCCAGCTAGAGAAGAGTTGCTTTAAAGTCATATGGCTAGGTATGGATTTTATTATTCACAGTGCTGAGTATCTAACTTGAGATTCAGATGGTATGTGATATTGTTAATTTCAGCAGACAAATTTTATGTAATATGCAATATACGTACATATCTTATTTTTGGTCACATTCTTAAAACAATGAGGGGGCCAGTATTTTCACCCATTATACTTTGTAATGCCTACTTTTTCTCTGTCTGAGAAATATTTGCCTCCTCAATATAAAATTACTAGTGTTCCATAAAAACCATCAGGTTCCAACATACACACAACAGTGAACAGAGAGCAACCCTGAGAGTAAGATTTGGTGGCTTATAAGTAGAAGGCTTAGATCTTCATAACTAATTGAATTCTACTTCAATACATCAGCTGAGAAGCATACTCAGTGCCACTGACATTTTTTTTCCTCTGTCAATTGTGCAGTGAATTAGGTAGGGTTGCTACTGAGGCCTTCCCACATTCTTCATCATCATCATCATCATCATCATCATCATCATCATCATCATCATCATCATCATCATCATCATTTCAAGAATAGGAGTCAGTCTTTGTGGCACACTTACCTTGAGCTGAGCACTGAACCGGTATGCTCATCTGTTCAAGCATCAGTCTTTACTAATGGTATTAGTTTGTTCATGCTTATACCATAGCCTGTCTGGCACAAGCAGCAGAAATTTCCTTGTAGTTCTGGAGGCTGATGGCCATGATCAAGTTGTCAGCAAGACTTGGTTTCTCCTGAGGCTTCAAGGTTTTTCCTTGACTTACACATGGCCTGTGTAAGTCCCCACTGTGTAAGGCAACACTGCTGTGGCCCTTTCTCTGTGCACTTCCCTCACCACCAGAGACTCTTTGTATGTCCAAGCTCTCTTTATTTTGAAGGACACTAGTCAGATCGAATTATGGCCTTCTCTGACAGTCTCCTTTTAACTTAATCTCCTCTTTCAATGATAGGGGACACAAGTCACCCTGTTAAACAAATGTCTCCCGTGTGCCCCAGCTTCTGTGATCATCTTGAGGGGCAGAAGGAAACCCAGACAAGGTCCCTGCTCTCTGGAAACTGAGAGTGTAATTGGAGAGACAGAAGAATGGCCACAAGAGACAGAAGAGGCTCCACAGAACTTGGCGGCTTACTAGGTTGAAGGGAGATTTCCAGATGACCTGCAGTCTCTAGCTGAGTGTTTCTGGACCACTGGTTTTGGCAGTTAGTTACAACCAAGTGTTAAACATGGTGAACTTGATGTGCAATGATGTTCTTATGTAAATGCCCAGCAGGTTGTTTCAGAACTGGGTATTATACAGAGTTCAATTGGAAGGTAATTTTGTCAACATAGGAAACACATATGGAATCATGGACTCCATATGGATATGGTCCATCCTATCACTGTGACCACTCCTGTCTCCTCCTGGGAAGTAGTCCCATTGATGGGCAATAGCATCCTGATTTTGGGGAACTCAGCATCAGCGTGATGAAAGCTTTCAATGTTAGAATGAAAGCATCTTTCCCAGTGTTCTGGATTCTAAAGTTAAACTTTAGTGCTAGTCAAGTTCTGTCCCAGAGAAATTATCTATCTCATCACCTCCCAGGAACCACAGCAAATCAACTGAGATTACAGCACAGCCTAGAAATAAGAACAACTAAAAAAAAAAAAAAAAAAAAAGAACAACTGAGTTTTCTATTCCTCATTCTGGTAGAGGAGAGTAGGGCAAGCAGTAAGTAGATGAAGGCACACCATATTTAAGGCAGTGAGGACTACGGATAAGTGGAAAAAGCCACTGTCAAATGTGGGCGGTGAATTTCAGTGACAGTCATAGGGGGCATCTTCAAGAGTCCAGTCACCAAGTCTGGACTATGCCTCAACTGTGTGGTACAGAGTAAGGTTGAAGTGATGTACATATGTGTATATGTGTACACACGTGTACATATGTATGCACAATTGTGTATGTACATATGTGTTTGCATGTATACACACATATGTATATATACATGTGTGTCTATATGTATCTGTAATGTATATATATGTGTGTGTGTTTATATGTATATGTAATGTGTATATGTGTGTGTGAGTTTATATATATACGTAATGTGTAGAGAATTTTGGAACAGGGTTAGAATTTTCTCCCCCTGCTTTCATACCTAATTTCCTTTCACAAGTCTTCCTATAACCTGGCCTTCCTTAGAGCTTTCTTTCAGTGGCGGGGGGCGGGGGGCACTACAGAATTTAGAGATTTCATTATTTAGTTATACATTGTGGTTGTGATTTGTCAGGAAGGTAGCAGTTTGTTTAATTCAGAGCCATGCCCTGCATTCCCCCTAGCAAATCTCACTAATTAAATATAAGGCTAGAAATAGGTTAGAGGTGCTAAACAATTGCCTGTGTATTGAATATGATGTTCCTATGTAAACATAGCCCACAGATCATAGACTTTGAAATGTATGTGTGCTTAATTAGCCCAACATGAGCCACAGGTTGGCATAAATAGATATTCCTCAATAAACAGTAGCATGTCACAGTGTTTGCTGGAAGTGTAGTAGCTGAGAAGAAATTAATCACTAACACATCTGGATGTGTGTATTTCTTCTTGTAATTAGTTGCCCTTTCCAAGGTATTAAGTGATTTACTCTTATTCCAAGCTTGCGTATCCATAGTAACCATGGCTTTTGCTTTGGGCAGGAAATCTTCCAGTCTCTAAATAAAAATCTGGGTATTGTTGACTCAGTACTTGGTGGACACTAAAGGAATAGTAGAGAGGCACCCAAATTTTCCCAAGTCACTGAAGAAAGGCAGTCCAATCAGACTGCCTTCTGTTCAGATTTAAGAGTACAGTGGGCAGCAGAGTGCCATGGCTGTCTGTGGAAATTCAAGGCAGAGTGGAGCAAAGGTCCTAAGTGAAACTTATCTGTGTAAACAAATTAGGAAAAGGGGAGATGATTTTTCAGGTGAAAGAACCAAAGGATTCCCAACTTTCAAGTTTTAACTGACAAAAGATTTGGATCCAGGAAACACAATCATATCTTTGAACTATAAAGTCATGATCATTCAACCATGTCTTTGCTTTGATATTATAGTATATTATGTGCTATGATATATAGCTGTGGAGAAACAATATGAAGGACACACTGAACACTATTTCTCTTCCTTAGAATTCTTGACCATTTCAAAGAAAATTATTGTAAATGGCTGATAAAATAATAATTGCAGCCAATACCTTTGCTAAGGCAGTATTTTTACATAATATATTCTTAATTATCAGAGGAGAAAATACTATTAGATGTATAAAGTGCTACTCTACCTGGTTTACAAGTGAGGAAACTGAGGCCCTGAGGATTCAGGTAACCAACCAGTGCAAAAATTAGGTAGTAAGATAAAGATACAAACACCAGTACCAGTAATCTGGGGTTTGACTGGTTTTTTTGTGGTTTTTTTCACCTCTTCCCTCTTCTTTAAGCTTCCTATATATTCTTGTTGAGCCAGTCTGTGCGTATAGCTAAGGAATTCTCTTGAGGTCTGGAAATAGTTCCATGGCAGAGCCAGCCAGACAAGTTATTCCTTCACTCATAGGCTGGTCTTGGAAGTAGAAAGTTGAATGTACCAGGTCCAAGCATGGCGGCTGAGCTGCCTATATCCAAGTTGTACTGAAGTGGCCTCTGCCATTAGCTGGAGAGCATTCAGTTATTCTTGTTTCATTGGGAACCAATGGTTTTAGTTGAAAAGGAGGTCCCCTAGGTCCCTCTTCTCACACTGTGCAGAGAGAGGTTGGATGGAAAACAAGTTCCTCCTCCCCCTCCCCCTCCCGCTCCTCCTCCTTCTCTTCCTTCTCTTCCTCCTCCCTCTCCTCCTCCTCTTCCTTTTTCTCCTCCTCTTTCTCTTCCTTCTCCTCCTCCTCCATACCAGCCTTTCCAGTGCCAATGATGACCATATATTTGAATTGGAAGATATGTCTTGTTTTGTTCCTCATTCTACTGCCTCCTTTCTCCTTGATCCTAGGCCTTAAAAGTTCTTTGACTTCAGTCAAGTTGAGAGCAGGTGGCACTCACCCAATTTTTCTTTCAACCTTGAATCCAGATCTTTTTATCTTTTATTTTGTTATCTGCCTTGTGTAAGTCCTTCCATTGCAAAGAGTGAAATCTCTACAGATCTGCAGGCTCCCAAGGATGCACCCACAGATTTGTGTAAGGCATTACATTTCTACTCCCTGTTCAAAACAATGGATTCAGCTTCTTAGTTGAAGCTAGGTAGAGTCCAATACAGCTAAATTGCTAAGGTTGAGAACAGAAATGTTTCTCCTGGTCTCTTGGGGGAAAATAAAACAAGGCCAAACATTCATGAGAAATATACTGTAAGACAGAGAATTTGTTGTTATTATACAGGTGATATACAGAGGGGTTACTGTATCATAAGTCAGATAAAAAGACATTTCTTTTTTGTTGTTATTGTTGGTCATGGGGCTTTCATTGAACTCTTGGCCTGGGCACTGTCCCTCTGCTCTTCAGCTCAAGGCTTCTACCACTTGAGCAACAGCGCCATTTCCAGTTTCCTGGTGGTTTATTGAAGATAAGAGTCCCTCCGACTTTCCTGCCTGGGCTGGCTTTGAACCATTATCCTCAGATCTCAGCTGCCTGAGTAGCAAGGATTACAGGCGTGAGCCACAGGCACCCGGTTAAGAATACATTTCTTTATGGACAATGTCACCCCTTCTCTTGCTCTCTCCCAGTTTTTCCCTCCCATCCCCACTCACAAGTTGTATAGTTCATTTTCTACATAGTGTCTAGTGGGTTACCACTGGTTCATTTCTTCATCCTTTGTTCCCTCCATTTCTGTGCCTCCCCCTGACCCCTGTCCACCTTTACCGTTGCTATTCTGGTTTGAAAATTTGGTCAATGGTTTGGCAAAAATGTATTCTCAGACATGTTACAAGTGTTTGAAAGAGGTTTAGGCTTAAGTTGGGTGTGGAGCATCTCATTTGGGCAAAGGAGAGTGAGTGACAGATAGTTCATGGAGAGGCAGGGGACATGGATTCCAAGGGGCTCTGGGTAGATGAACTCAAGGATGATGTTTAGATTCACTGCCAAGGGGCTGCAGCCTACAACTTAACCATGGAGTGAGAAATCAGAGAGGTCAGATCCTGGGGAGAGCCTTACATCTGGGCAGCCAGCAGCCTGTGTCCTCATGGGAAAGATGGTGTGAATCAGGATTATCCCCTCATGGTCAGGCTGCTTGTGTTGCATGACAGAGCTAATGGGGAGAATGCAGTTTTCAGAGCCGTACAAGATTTTGTTTGTTTTCTAGTTAGATTTTATTATGTGTGGACAGTGGAGAAAAGAGACTAGTTTTCAAGAGGAATAAGCTTCCCTTAACAGCAATGCAACTTCTCTACATATTAACATCCTTCTAGTGGTCACCTCTTCTAACTCAGGCACATTATTAGATTGTTAGACTTTAACAAGCTTTATTTAGGAGAGAACAAATACTCCAGAGCGGGTGGTGTCTTCCTCTCCCACGCCCCTTGCCATCCTCACAGAAGCCCCCATCTCTCTCTGCCCTGATGGCATCTTAGCGCCTGCAGTAGAGCTCTGAGTCACATGCGCCCCCTCTTTAATGCTATTTCAATGCAAATCATAGGCAATTCCACTAAGCAGACATACATGTGAGCAATTGAACACTACAAAATGTGAAAGAAAATGCGGGATATCACAAGGACATGTGCTGCTGCATGTGGAGAAAAATTGAAGGGAAGAGGTAAGGGCAACGAAAGGATAATGTAGAGCATTTTTTTTTCAGGGAAAGAAAGTGGTGAAGCAGGTGAGAGCATTGGTATTCAGAGAGCAGCCTTGCTACTTCTGCTGGACGTGCGCGTGACTCACACCATGCATGTTTCATCCGCTTCTCCCTCACAGCGAAGAGTACTATTAAGGGAAGTTGACAGTTTAGGAACAATCATGTTACACTATTATACGCACAAAAGTAGATGCTATCAAATTCATTTCTAGGAATAGTGACTCCAAGTTTTAAGGCCAGTTGGGTATTCCCTCTCTCCCTTTCACCTCCTCCTCCTCCTCCCATCTCTCCCTTTCTTTCTCTCTCTCTTCCCTTTTATCATGCAAAGGGTCTCCTGGTGAGAGCCTACATTTTCTTATATCCTAACATTTTATTACCTACTGTATTTTAAATATTGAATAGGCATGTTTCTCTCCTCCAGCTTCTGTTCCTCTTAATCTATGCCTTTAAAATGTAGGTATTACATAACTGTGGTATGCTCGTCATAGACTCAGATGTTATAATTATAGCTACTCATTTGATCAAAAGAAATGCAAAGCTGGGCACTGGTGGTTCATGCCTGTAATCCTAGCTACTCGGAGGCTGAGATCTGAGGATCATGGTTCAAAGGAAACCCTAGCTGGAAAGTCTGTGAGACTCTTATCTCCAATAAAACCACTAGAAAACCGGAGCTGTGGCTCAAGCGGTAGTGCTTACCTTGAGCTGGAGAGCTCAGGGACAGTGCCCAAGTCCAGAGTTCGAGTTCCACAACTGATTTAAAAAAAAAAAAGAAATGCAAATGTGAATGCAGGTATAATTTTAGGTTTTAGGTAAGGACAGGGAGTTGGACTAGGCTGGGATGGGATTTATTTACATAAGGAAAATAGAGCTTCTCAGGATGGATAAACACTTGAACAGAGACTGAGGTGAAATTAGCTATAAAAGCAGCTCACATTGACTGAGCATTTTTCATTTGTGGTTTCAGGAGCTATGCTAAGAGATTTCCGTGTATTTGATCTTCTCAAAAGCCATTTGGAAAAAATACTTTATTACTTGCATTTCATGCATGCGGGCCCCAAAGCTCAGAGAAATGCAGTTGTTTTCCCAGGGTCCTACAGGAAATGAGCATTGGATTGAGGATTTCCTTCTACCTCATCTGACTGATAACTTGACCCTCAACCACCATGCTTTACTGCCTAAAGACTGCTTCCCTGGTGGGCAGGGAAAAATTCCCAATTCTTTCTCGCTAGGGCTTTGAAAGCCATGGGTGCTTATCAGAAGCTGCAAAGTTCCTTTGAGTTCAGAATATGTGTGTAGAATCCCAGGAAAATGAGTTTATGCCTGTCCATTTTATAAATTAGTCTGCAACAGAATTGTTTTTAAAGACAGTGAGCTCTTCAAAATAAACTGAAGGCCTGGGAATGTGGCTTCATGGTAGAGTGCTTGCCTAGCATTGCCTGCAGCACTGGGTTAAATTCTTTAGTACCACATAAGCAGAAAAAGCCAGAAAGTGAGTGATAGAGGGCTTCCTTTGAGCAAAAAGAAACTCTGGGAGCCAGAGAAAGTGCCCAGGCCCTGAGTTCAAGCCCCAGGACTGGCAAAATAAATAAATAAAATAAACTTTAAAATGACACACGTCCCCTTTTATCAGACCTTGATTTCATGCTACCTTACCTGTGGTGGTAAAGGCGTGATTGATTGCTGGTGCAGGTGTTAATTTCTCAGAAGCAGAACTTGACTCACAGGCCCGGCGTGGCTTGTTTTGTGCAACTATTTTCTTAAATGATTGTTAGTTAATTGCATTAATGGATTAAGTCAATATTGGCAAGAGCCAGGGTTCAGCAGTGTCCTAAACCAACACCAAGAAAACACATTCATTTTGCCACATGTGAAATATGCAGTCAGCCTTTGGATGACCTTCTTCACTCAATGTTAATTCTAAAGGTTGAAAGGTGTAGAAAAATCATTACAAACTCTCCGTCTTATCTCACACCTTGCACAGCACAATCTGACCCAAATCATGAGGGAGCTTTCATGCTAAATGTCCACAAGAGGTTTTCACCACTATAAATTTCTGGTCTATGGTCAGATTCTTGGCAAAGTGAAATTTTCATCTAGAGTCAGCTGTGTGTCCTCCAGTAATAGCGAGTCTGTGTTGAACCATGGAGACGGAAGCAAGGGATTTATTTTGAAATACAAAGATTTGGTCAACAGAAGTCCCACACTCCCATAAATTATACAGAAAAAAAAAACCTATCAAGTTCTCATACCTACTTGTTTTTGGACTTTGCTCCTGGAATCCCTTTGCTTCACTGAGCAACAAAGTACATGATGAGAAAAATGAGGGTTAGTTTCAGGGCTTCCCCACTCCCTGATTCCTTTTTTATTACTATTGCCATAACAGTATTCATTGTGCCTCAAAGCCACCAGACAGGGCCCCACAAATCTCTCTGGCTTCTTGTGAGAGAGCCAGGCTAAGATGATATGCAGCCCTCTATGATCCCAGAATCATCATTCTTGACCCAAACTGAGATGTGATTTAAGAGGTCCCTATAAAACTCAGGATCATTGCCCTAATCGGAGTCATTTATTCTGTCTAAAGCTATGAAATCAGTGCTGGTAAGTTGTGTGAAATTGGTTGGGACTATTTATTCCACTGTATTATACAATTTTCAGTTTGAAAATATTCTTGTTTATTGGAAATGTTGTGTAATTGGTTAGTTTTAAAATAAAATTTATTATATATACATCCCCTGGTATTATGGGATACAAGTAGACAGAGAAATGTTTATTTTAATAAAACAAATTAATATATATACATCTTCTCACATAGTAACTCTTTATTATGTCTGTTTTGTGGCAAGAATAATTAATACTTGCTAATAGAGCCAGAATCCTACATGCATACAGTTGATGCTCCATATCATTGGGTTGAACATTGTGGATTCAGATCGACATAGGCTGAACATATTTTACTAAAAATTGCATCTGCACTGAGCATATAGAGATGCTTTTTTCTTTCCCTTATTCTCCAAACAGTAGAGTATAACAGCTGTTTGTATGGCACTTACATTGTTTTAAGTATTATCAGTTATCTTAAGGGAGCTCTCAAACATAAAGGAGAATTGAAAGAATACAGGAGTATATGCAAATTCTGTACTATTTTGTATGTACTCATGAGGAGCCATGGAACTGATCTCCCATGGATACCAAGGTAGATCTATAGTACTAATATTATAATATTAATATCAGACTTGTTCATAATTCCCATATCTTTTACTCTGAATCCTGTAACCTGTATCTCCACCACTGTTTTATTCTCCATCTCCATACATTTGGCTTTTTATCCTGTATATAAGTGAGATTGTACAGCATTTATTTTTCTTTCCCTCAATATATATCCTTTAGTGTTCATCCTTACCGTAATAAATGGCAAGATAGCCTTTCTTTAAAATGGTGAATAATATTCAATCTTATACCACAGTTCTTTTTACCCATTCATCCATTTGTTAGTACTCCATTGTTTCCATATTCTGGCTATTGTGAATAATTCTACAGTAGTAATTTTCTAAAGTAGTAATTTCAATATCATGTGCTATTCTGGCACATTGAATAGAACCCCTGCTCCATTTAGCAGATCTGTAAGTTGAGATTTATTCCATTCTAGAAGAGGATTCATTTTTAAACATTTGAATCTGCTCAGTTGATATAGAAGAGAAATATAACCTTCAATAAGATAGCTCAGACTGATTCTACTTCAGGAATATTAGAAAACAAAACAGCATATGTACTTAGAGCAAAATGAAATGTGGAAAGAAATCCAGTGGAGAAATGTGATAACATTTGAATCATGTGAAAGATTGTATTTATTCTGCATGTTTTGTTTTGTGCAAAACATCTGTAAAAATAGCTGTATTAAATGGATCGGAATACTAATTCCACCTTTTGCTTGGTGCAGTACTTTTTTACATTTTCTTGGGCTTTGGTTCTCATCTGAAAATTTGAAATATTATGATAGAGGATATTAAAAGTGAGATAATTTAAGTAAAGATTTCTGTATAATATCTGACACAGAACACATACAATTAGTACTGTTACTGGGATGTTAACATATCCTTCCAAAATAAAGATGGGAGGAAAAAAGAAATCCATAAAGAAATAAAGGAGGACTCTTGGCTCCCAGTTTGATGTGACTCTGTATCACAATGCTTTCTCATAATTCATTGTCAACAAGTGTCTGTAAATCCTCAAAAATACTAGGCATATTGAAATGGTGGGAGTCTTATATTCAGCTTAGGTTAGGAAAGATGGTCTTTACTTGAAAGATTTTGCATTAACAATCAAAGCCAGGTGAAAATCGTTGCAAATCATGGATAGTGGGCAAAGAGTTTTATTAGGAACTTTTAGCCATTTACCCCAATTCCTGTGGAAAGCAACAGTATTGACTCCAGAATGTCCCATGCAGACCTGAAGATACTGACTCCTACCAAAGAAATATGGCTCCTCACTATTTAAATTGAGTCCTGCCTGACAAAGTTTATGTAAGTAGTGCCGATCCACTAATAAAGTGGGCTGATATATCACAAAATGCCATTTCATTTTAACACATTTCATCTCTGTTCTACAGAGGCCAAATATCTAGAGGTTGTCAATTTGTGAAGAATCTTTGTTCCTCAACTTCTCCTGGCATTTATTTCTTTCTAGTTAAACAACCCAGTCATAGCTGCTGGACAAAGAGGAAAGAAATGTATCATTATGATGCTTTAGTTATTTTTTAAAGTGCATGCTTTTATGAACACAATTTCCAGAAATTATTTGAAATAGATGAGCCTTTTGAAATGATAATGACATCAAATTCTATTAAATAATTTGCCTAAAAAATAACTCTCATTGAAAATAATATATCACATTAAGCTTAGGATTTATCTGAATTCATTTACCTCAGATTGGCTAGAATTCTTAAACCATTTGTCTGATTCTACATCTGTGAATGGCCATTTGGCAGTATCCTGACCCCCTCTGAATTTAGAGTTCTAGTTTCTGTTCTCTTTGTTAACACTGGAAAGAGAATTAGCACAAGGCTGGCCTTCGTGGTTGACCTTTCTGGGTATCTCATCATTTTTGTTTAAGCCTGATCTGAGAGGCAAAATCTGTAACAGTGGTGCACCCAGTTAGAGTAATAATTAGGACATACCACCTCCATAATTACTGTGTTACAGTCTTTGGAGGGACATAAAAGCATGTCCTATCTCTTTAACAGGACAAGTGGCTAATTCCCATAACATTTCCCCCCTTTGGATAGATATTTCACAAATTTTTTCTTTGTAAAATATTCCTAAAGGGAGACTTAAGCAATAATGCACAGATTATGGAAATGTTGCTCATTAAGTAGAGGGTAAGATTTCTAAGAAGAAATCTAAGAACTGTTTTGAAACATGTAACCTCTATTAAAACTTTCATTTGAATGTTTATTCATGGAGCAGTAAACGTTTATTATTATACATTTTATTGAATCATAAATTAAAGAAACTGTAATTATGTGTACAGTGAATAATAAAGCAATGTACATTTGTCATGAAATGAGTAAGACAAGGAAAAATACCATCATTGCTCCATTTACATCCAAATCCTTTCATGTATACCCAACAGAAAGGCCTCAGAGAAACTTACTTTGGATTGATGTTCTGATATGGTGTGTAAATAAAGCATACATATTCTTGGTATTTGGTCTTGCAAAGAGGAATTAACTTGTGAAGGTCAGAAGCTTTCTCAAGAGAGATATTTGTTCTTCTCTAGAAAATGAGAGAGAGAGAGAGAGAGAGAGAGAGAGAGAGAGAGAGAGAGAGAGAGAGAGAGAGAGAGAGAGAGAAACACAATGGCCGATGCTAAAGTTAGTGCTCAGAAATAACTATGGCTTTGGCAGCTCTGATGATTGTCTTTAGGTTATTTCTCTGTTTTAGGCACTTCAGCATATTTGAGAATTCACATATTCCTCAATATATTCATTGTGCACCTAATGCGTTGTAGGCTATAGCCTCATAGGCCCGGGAAACAACAAGCCCAGGAAAATAGCCAAGAAAATCAATTCATATATGGTTAAAATTTTTAGCCGGCTATGAAACTACAACAGTAGTTGTCCATCATTTAATCATCTACTCATTCATTCAGGTACCCATCTATCTATTTAACTATCCATGTATCCATCTGCCCATCATCAACCTAGCCACTATGAGATTATGAATACGTTTTCTGCCCTCAGGGAGAGGAGTTTAGAGAAGGAAATAATCAGGAGAAAAAAATACAGTAATGAATATCTCAAAATTCCCAAGTAATGAAAAAAGTGTAATTTTTTTATACTTTATAGTTAAAAGCTGTCATCAAACTACATAGGAAGAATGAGAATTTCCCTGAAGAGTCTAAAGTCTACATAAATGAAGAAGACTTCGAAATGGTTCTTGAAAACTGGAGGAAGAGGGAGAGAAAGGAAAGGAAAGAAAAAAAAATTCCCCTATCAACATACATTCTAAACACCATGATTATAAAGCTAGCTGATAACATACAGTTTTGGTAAATCAAGGAACATGCTCTGTATCTCTTGAAAGTCATTTTACGGTAGTTCTCAGTAAGGCACTCTCTGCACAAAAGCAAAGAGGACAGATTTCATAAAGAACCTGAATTGTGTTTTCTTGGGGGACAAAAAAGACTCTTTATACAAGAATAATCCACCCAATGTTTCATCTGTCTTGTTGCACAAACAGTTAACCTAATATAATAGGGATGGATCCAACTAAAGTTCCTGAATGCTGTGTTGGCATGGTTTTGCAGACATTGCTTGAGAGTGTCAACTTCTTTAAGGGAAATGGTTATGAATTCACTCCTTGCCAAATAATTTTAAGAGCTTAGAGGTGGATGTCATGGAAAGTTAATCAAAGAATATGTGTGGGAGGTTGAAATCAAATTTGTTAGAAATGTCTTCTTGGTCATAGGCCTCTCTTGCAGAAGAGGTTAATATCTTAAGGAAGAAGTGGGCCAAGAACTTCTACCAAGCTGACTTGAACTATACTTTCACAACTGGGCTTTGGAATAATTGAGCACCCTCATTTCACTTCCCCAGGCCTCCATTTCGTCATCCGTAAATAACGACATGATGTTGGTGATATTGGTATTGATGCCGATGTTGCTGACAATGATGTTGAGAGATGTTGCAGATAAAGTGCTCACTTCAAAGTAAGCCAGACACAAAGAAGCATAGGTCCCATGGTTTCCCTTATTTGCAATAACTAGTATACATCTAGGATAATCCCACCATCCAAGCAGAAAAGGTCGAAAGCTAGTACATATGACCATATAAGATGATGCTAAGGAAAATGAACCCCAGGATATGGACACATGAGGTTTTTTCTTTGTTGCTGCTGTTTTTAATATACTGTGTGATTTTTTTGTTTCTTTTGTATGTTCTTCCCACTATGGTATAATCCCTGTTGTCACTGTATTTGATTCTGGTGCCCTGCATCATTTACATACATTTTTCTAGTTTGTGGAAGGAAATAACAAAATGCTGAAACAAGGATACAGGTTGGCCCACTGTAACAATGAGATGTACAAGACACTATGTTGAAAATGAACTTTATAACTTTGGGTGGGGGAGAGAGAGGAGTTGGGGAGGTGGGGAGAGAAGGGATAGTAGGGGAAAACAAAGGAGGGAGTAACAATGCTTGATAGAAAATGTACTCATTACCTTACTCATGTAACTGTAACCCCTCTTTACAGTATCTTTACAATAAAAAATATTTAAAAACTAAAAATGCTCACTTCTACATATACAGTACCCATAAATTTTAAGAGCTTAGTAAATAGCCACAACTATTACTCTTAGGATGATAATAATCAAAAGTACTCGATTTCAGAAATTGCTAATATGTTTGAGGTTTTTGTTTTTATTTAGAACCTGAAGGGTTCTGTTTGCTTTCTCCCAAAGCTGTATTCTGGATGCAATGGAGGTTTAAGGGTATTGATAGAATTTTAAAAAATAGTGGCCTAGTCTGTGAGAATGTCAAGTCCTTTATTCCCCCCTCCACTTGGGACAGATAAAATACTTAGAATCATTAGAAATAAGATTTCCCAAAAGGAATATATGACTTCAGTTCACTGAATCCTAGTAAGTTTTGGTTTCCTCATTAAAAAAATGGAGGTAATAGTTCTTATTTTATAATGTTTTGGGCATAGAGGTGTGATTATATATATATATATATACATATATATATACATATATATATACATATATACATATATATAGCATTAAGCATAGTGACTAACATATAGTATTCTAACAAATAGTTATATTTATATATATTTATAATAGTTAATATTATGACAGATAATAATTAGGAAATGGTAGATGAGTGAAGAATATTATATTACTATAAATGTAAAAGTGATTTTTTGTTACGTTAAAAATGATATTTTGGCTTGACATCAGTGGCTCATGCCTGTAATCCCAACTACTCAGAAGGCTGTGATCTGAGGATTGTGGTTTGAAGCCAGCCTATGCAGGAAAGTTTGTGAGACTCCAATTAACCACCACAAAAGCTGAAGGTGGAGCTGTGGCTCTAGTGGTAGGACTCTAGCCTTGAGCAACAAAGCTCAGGGATAGAACCCAGGCCCTGATTTTAAATCTCAGGATTGGAACACACACACACACACACACACACACACACACACACACACACACACACACACACACACATACACACACACACACACACACACACACATACACACACACACACACACAATGATATTTTAGTCATTTCTTTATAGAGGAGAAGAGGCGATATTTTGGGGTTCATTACACAGTCCAAGCAAGGACCCACCTCTCTCCAGAAGCAGAGCCTGTTTATTCCCATTACTTATCTAATAGCCTTAGAGTAGTTGCAATGTCTGTATAGTTAACTTACTGTTACAGGAGAAAGGAACCCTGGGATGACTTGTTGAAACAGTAAACGGTTCTATCCATTGGAAGGAAAGAGGGGGTGAGGGGCAATGCCAAAAATCTATAGTAATTTGAGATCTAGAATCGACTGGTAGAAGCCAAAGGAGTGAAAAACTACAGGCAGGATAATGGGAAGCGAGACTGTGTTAATTCTTCAGGCCCAGATGTTCCTCTCCACATGGCAGTAACTCTACCACTGTTCTTTCCTTTAAATCCATTAAAGAAAGAAAATGGAAGAAGCCACTTGAAATATAATTGTCTCTCCTTGTTCTTGTTTGGGTCTATTACACAAACAGTAGGGAGATTTCTCATTTTGTTCTGTTTATTGGAGTGGGATTTGTTTTCTTTTTTTTTTTAAAGGAAAAGTTTCCTAACACCTGCCTTCTTAATTCACAGTGATCCCTTTACCCCCTAACCCCAAGTGAGTAGATTTTAAGCAGAGTGGATACATTCTCATGTCTACTTTGCCCTCTTATAAACTCACAGTTAAAGCAGGGAAGGTGACGGAGGCTTCCATTTACTCCTTAGGGAGTGATGCTCACATGTCATCCCCCTTTCTTTTTCTCATTAGTGCTTCCAGTGTTTTAATCAAACACACGATAGCAAAGGCTTGCTTTCTTCCTAGCCACCCTGTTTGTGAGGGATGAGTAAGGAAGTTGATCTACTTTATCTCTGTTCTTTTTTTTTTCTTTTGCTCTGAATTTCAGTGCAAGAGCTTCTTTTAACAAAGAAAATAAAAATATTCTCTCCTGGGTTTATCCAATGCCTATCACGCATCTCACCAGTTCTTTAGGATACTGATGTGCTTCTCATGCTTGCTGTGTTGAGGAGAGGAGAAATTGATTGGCAAAAGAGATGCATCGACACTTGTTCAGTTCCCTGAGCTTCTGTTCTCCTGGAGGATGAATTGGAGAGAAAAACAGAAAACTTTGAAGCCTGCCAATTATTTCCACCTGTGAGTTTAAAGGCAAAAAGGAAATGACAGACACACAGTCAGGCTCTCAGAGTTCACTGCCACCTCCTCTAGTATCAAACGTCATCGCCTTGCTTTTTAGTGGGCTTGAAAAGACCTTAATATTGAGAAAATTTGAAATTTAAAACGGTCTGGTTGCCAAAAGCTCCTTTAAACTCTCATTGTGGTTGGGAGCAATACATCATGAATGCTGTGTTCCTTAGATGATGTACGGCTCCAATATATCATGGGAGCGTCATTCCTCTCGTGATGTATTATTATAACTCACCGTTGGAGCGCTGCCAGTGATGTATGGCTTAAAAACACAATTGTTAAGTCACAAAACTCTATAGCATCTCTACAGATTTGAGAGGCATATTTTTTTTGTTTGTTAACTGAATTGTGTCCTTATCTTTTCTCTCCCTTTGTTTCCCTTCATGACTGTGACAGTTTGGATCCTCTCTCCACCACCCCTCTCCCCCTGAAAGCATTATTTCCTGTTTCATGAAAGGCATACAAACTTCTTGAACATCACCAGGATGATGCAATACTGAAAACAGGGTGAAACCATCACTGTCTCCAGCGCCTTTTGATTCTCCTCCATGGACGAGGCTGGGGTGTCCACAAAGCTCTATGAGCAGCATTATTTCTAGTGACATTTATTTCACATCTAAGTGGCTTTGAGTGATTTCAGGCTGACCCTCAACCTAGAAAGAGAAGGTGCCTTCTCTTTGGTGCAAATCCAAAAAGGCAGAATCTAGCCATATCAAAAACACAAGCTGTGGAAATGGTGACAGCTTGGAGAAGAATATACTCAGCACAGCTCACTGAAGAACTTAGCTGTCTGCTTTATAGCAGAAGCTGGTTGTCAAAAAAAAATGTTTACAGAGACACTGTCATGTACTATTAGCCTTGCCAGAATGCATTGAATACTTAGGATCTGCCAGCATTGGGCCTAAGAATGTCATGTACATAATTTCATATGTAATTTGTACAACAATTTCATGTGTTAAGATAGTGGTTTTAGGATTCCTTGAAAGGTGACAGAAGGTTTAAGAAACTCTCCTGGTGAAAGACGGTGTTCTGATTTACCCTGAGATTTTGTCTGTGTGACTTGTACATCTCTGAGATCTAGGACAAATAGAGTAGGAAAATGGGTAGAAAGCCTGGAAGACAAGGCTTTGGGGTTTGGGGTTCTTGTCTTAAACCTATCATTGTTTTCATATCGCTTTTAGGGAAGTCACTTTCCTCCTCAATGAAATGAAATTAGATTCTGTCAGTTAGCAACTCCCTAACATTTTCTGATTCTAAGCCTTACTGTTTGAGGATGGGATTTTTTGGGGGGGTCTTTTGGTTTTGTTTTCAATAATAATAAGTACTTTTGCAACTGAAATTGTATATGGGATCTCAACAAAGAAACAGCTAGCAGAACTGCTCTGGTTGAATCGGGGCTGGGGCACAGAATCCTGCTCTCCTGTCCTGTGAAAGGTTCTTGTTTTCAGCATGAACCATCCCTGACTACTCCCGGGTTTGAATCAAGAACAGTAGGACCTCATGATTGCAGTTTGAAAACCAATGATGAGCCCTTCATCTGTCCTATTTCATGCAAAGGTGGCCAAGTACATGAACTTTCAGAGTATGAGATCCTAAGTATTAGAAATGATATGCTACTTTGTAAAGTGCTGCTGCAAATGACATCTTATACTACTCCAATCATTTTGCCCCCAGGGCCCAGTAACTATGATGTTTCCTGGAGCAGTCCTCAACCAATGAGGACAAGAGCTACTGTACAGATAGTTCAGCTTCCTCACCTCTCATGTGGGATGACTTCAAGGTGCATGATTTGTACTGCCTCCTAGAATTCTCTAGCAGAACTAATCTCCAGTCATGCATGGCAATAACTTGCTTGATTCCATGTCATTTACTGGCTGCCTTTCTTGCTTTTTTGACCCTCACTCCCTTACTGATCCAGGTTCTACTTCTTTTAAGGTGTATTTTCTGGGTCAGTGCAGACAAGAATACTATTTATATTTGTTTCCCTCTGACAGAAGCAAAGGAATCATTATTGCTTAGCTATGAGAGTAACTGGGGATCTGAAATTTTTCTTCTTTGCTTTTCTATTTGTAACTGATTTTCTATGCTGCACATATGTTAATTTGATGCTAACATAACAATCTTTTAAAAATAGTTCTTGTGGGTTTTCTTTTTTACTTAATGATTTTATTACCTTTAGTTGTACAAAGGCATTTCAATGCAACACGTCAGTTTGTGAGTATAAGGCATCTTGATGAATGTCAACTTATTGTATAAATACATATTGCTTCTTTTAAGTTGAGAATATTTGGTCGTTTTCTAAAATATCAGAGAAAGAGCATAGACACAATGCCTTAGGTGAGTCTTGCTGTGGCAGAATATTACTACCTTTATAGAAGTATTGTAGAGATGACAAAAAATATGTAAAAATCTACAATAAACATGTCAGAAAATACTCTCCAAAACATCAGTGGGCCAATGAATATTATGAGATTTTATTTGACTGGAAACTTATGTGGGTGACATGTGTTATGGGACTTTTAAAATACTCTTATCACTCAAGCCTCTAAACTGCAGCCCCACTGAAGAATGCAGATGCTCTGTTTGCATTTAGAAAGGTCATTGTACCACCATCGAGTAACGTGAAATCACTAGGAACAGGTTATGTACAATCACCTTGATCTCTGCTACTGGGAGGATCCCACTCTATCCAAGGCCATGTTGACGGTCTCCTCTGCACCAACAAGGCTTTGAGATGGTTTGGGCATGATGGCATTCCCTGTTCTGAAAAGCTGGGTGGGTTGCCAGAAGCATGTCACTGAGGAATTTATGCCAAAGTATCAACATAAGGTAAAATATGTGTCCTTACGGAAAAATTGCCTAGGTAATAAGCGGTTTATTATATGGTGTCATGGTGTGTTTCAAAGGGTTACAAACGACCAAGAGTGGCATTTTGAGGGTGAAGTGGTTACAGAGCCTATAAAGATAGTGCTGAACACAAAAGCCAGTGGAGCAAAGTAAATAAAATGAGGTAAGGGTAGGCTCCATCCCCTGATGTTCCCCCAAGGTAAGTTCATGGCCAGCCATATTAGTGGTGGATAATAACTGACCTATCCCTAATGACAGAAAAGGACCAGGGACCGTGGTGAGAGTACAGGACACCAGAGACACACTAATGAATAGGTCTCCATAGAATTCCAAAGGGTAGGTAAAATGGAGAGGCCTTGGTGCCTACTTTGGCACAATTGGCAGGAGCAGGGTTAGAAAGGAAGCAGGTGGGTAGTCGTAGGCAGTGGCTGCTCTCAAAGTATGGTCTTGGCCTGCAGAGGTACTCTCAAGTATCACTTGTGAGCTTGTTAGAAATGAAAATGGGGACAGGCTGACAATCCCCAAACACATTCTGAAGTATGAATTTGCTCATCAAAGCCACCGAAACAAACTTTGCCAAAAGCAGCATTTTCACAATGACCCCATACAAAGAGCTTCTTGCTCATGTGGTTATCAATCCCTCAATGTGAGTTCTACTTGGTCTTTAGGTTCAGTTTAAACATATATATATATACATTGTGAGTAATCCCACTGCACCTGCATATTTTAAGTGCTATTTGCTAAGCAATGTGCTAAACATTTCCTTAGCAGATTGAATCCTAACAACTCTATGTAACAGGAATTTTTGCAATCCCTGTTAGAGATGAAGACATACAAAATACTTTGGCAGCATTCATTCTCATCTACCCTCTCTGCTGGTTCTCAACGCTCCAACTAGGACCAGCTCCCCACCACTTCCAATACATTTTGGTGATTCATTTTCTTCTATTTTCCTCTCATATTTTCCCATATATTAATTATAATAAAGGTTTCTCTTGGCATTCCTTTTAAATGATTCAGGTCATGGCTTCAGTCAATGTCAACCAGAATTTGGTTCCTGGCTAGTTTGGTTTTTGTTTCTCCCTCTCTCTATGTTCTTAGAGTTTTTGTGACTGATGTCCACCCTTGCCCCAGTTGCTGAGAGATATCTGTGACTGACTTCACCATTGACCTGAGAATATATTCCTCTTCTCCCCCCCCCCCACAAATGTCACTCTTTGGAGACTATATTATCAAGAGCCAACTTGAAGTTCTTCTCTGCATAATTCACCATAGACTGCCTTGCTCCCTGCCTGTGCATTAATAGCATATCATTTCCCTTCCTTATACACAAAGCCACAGGAACACTTAATCTTACGTCCTGTTGAGGTCCTTTGAAGGCTGGTGTCCTAATCACAGTAATCATGGAAGGGTGGTCATGATCAGGGATGGAGTTTGATTCTTTGCCTGCCTCATGTTTAAGCTTTTCATTTTCATATTCTTCTCTATGATTTGTAATAAATGCCAAACATAGCTCAAGGCCAGGAAAAAGGTTTAACATTAGCCAGTATACAGTGAGTGCTATTGGGAAAGTAAAACTTTCACATGGCAGGTTAACCTTGAAGAATATATAAATATATATATATATATATATGTACATATGTATTGTATTAGATCTACATGAACCTTAATTGACAGTTAATCCATAAGAACATTGCTATATATACTACCTATCTCTATCATAGACTAGAGATATTGGTCATTGAAAAGATTAAATTCACAGAATGAATTATGAACAAATGAAGAACAAGGTAGCCAGACCCAGGTGACCCCTTTCCTGTACTAAGTCTTAACATGTCCTATGGGGCTGTCACCTCTCTGATCATTGACTTCCTTATCTGTAAAACAAACATAATTTTAAAACAGGATTTTTAAGAATACTATACAAAATAATACCAAATATACAGCTTTGCTCTCATAGTGAACAACAACTTACTGAATCATAATTGTTTGCATTACTCTTCTATGAGTATTATTCACAGCTCTGAGTTTGTAGTTTGATCTTTATTACTTCTTCCTCTTTTAGGCAGTTCTCTGTGAACCAATTCTTACCTTTTGTCAGTTGCAGAGTCACAATAGCCATCTTTTAAGGCACACTGTCATTTCAAAGCCCTGGCTAAATACAACCAAGAGTGACAAGTCTGAATAATTTCAGAGAGCCTCTAAAATACTCTGGCATTTCACTCAAATTCATATATGCCACCAAGTTGCTCTCTCTTGCTTTGTGCCTGTCTGTTCTCAGCAGATTTCATATAGAGTTACTAAAGGTGAATATCATCTTCCTCTGAAAAATAATCCTGCAGAAATCAGTGTGGAGTAATTGGGCTCCATGAGAACATTACTGTCAAGTCTAAGAATATATGGGGAGATAATCACATTTTATTTATTATGTATTTATTTTTCTTTCTTGTACATTTGCAGCATGTTCATGTCCACATTCTTCCCAGGAGGGCTGGAGACTTCCACAGGAATGACAGCATCTATGATGAGGTGAGTCTGTCTTCCCTCTCAGATCTTCTTATTTGATCACAGCGGCTGTCGATGTGATGAAATCAACCTAATGAACCAGGTATCACCCTAGAGATGATTGTAAATGGGATTCTACTCAGTATCACTTGCAGAGTGGCAATAGAGGCCAACAAGATAAGAATGGCCATTGTGGGAACCCAAGATAAATGAATTATAATGATTTTCTTTTTCAAACGAAACCCCGTAACAACTGTATGTGTCTTTGTGATTTCTGCACTGTCATTCACTGGAACACTAAAGGTTTGTATGGTGATATGGGCCTGAATCTGTAGACAAGAAGACATACAGTGCCACCAATGGAACTCTAGCAGAAAGATAATAAGATCTTTTTAGTCAAAGAACATCTATTCAAAGTGAAACTCGATAGGTTTGAATGATTGGAGTATAACTTGCTGTATCATAAACATGTCAGTAAGTAACTGATTTCTGGGTCCTGCCATTTAAAGATATAAATGGCAAATGAAATGAGCACACCACGAATCAGTAAGAAGCAGGTGACCTAAGGTGCTGTTGGCGTGAGAACCTTCTGATATTCATTCGCCCTGTGAAAAACAGATAGCCTATGATGGGTTAGAAGGAGATAAAATAGAAGTCATCTTGGTTTATCTACTTATTCCAGACATGTTCCACACATAGGAGAGTTTATGAAATGGTGTGAGTACCCTGGAGTGCTTAGCTAAAAAGACCCGTGGGGTTTGTTTTGGGCTTAACAAGGGAAAGTGCTTTGATTGATTAGGAATGTCCATCATGAGCATCAAATAGAAGAGAATGATATTCGCTTTCTGTTTCATACTTTGGCCCCAAACCTTTGAAAATTATTTCTGAAATGCCAGTACTTCTAGAATAAATGTATTTTAAAAAATAATTAAAAATATTTTAATAGTTTTGAATAATGTCAAAAATAATTCTGAACTCAGGGCTTCACACTTGCTGGACAAGTGCTCTGCTATTTAAGCCCAACTCCCAGTTATTTATTATTTTTTAGTCATTTTTTTTAGAAGGGATCTTATATTTTTGTCCAGAGTGGCCTCTGACCACAATCTGACATGGCTAGATGGCAAATGTGTGTCACCACGACCAATTTATTGATTGAGATGTGGGGGTTTCATGAACTGTTTTGCCCATACTGGCCTTGAACCACAATGCTTTGGATCTCCACATTCTGAGCAGCTGGGCATGAACCACTATACCGAGTCCCCAAAATGCATATTTCGTGCTAGTACTAGGGTTTCAACTCAGGGCCTGGATAACCTCCCGTTTTCATTCAAGAATTGCACTGTATCACTTGAACTACAGCTCTGCTTCTAGCTTTTTTTGCCTGGGCTAACTTCACACTACAACCTTCAGATCTCAGCCTTCTAAGTAGTTAGGATTACAGGGGTGAGCCACTGATGCCCAGCTTCAAAATATATTTTTTTAATTTTTTCTAGTTTTTCATAGGACCCTGCCAGATAAACAGCCCCCACCCCCACTGTCTATCATAATTGTCTTCACCTGATCTCCAAGGGTCACATAAAGTCTATCCTTTTCTGTGGGTTGATAGGGTTTCTTTGCAGTAACTTATCATTGAAATAGTTGCCAAACTCTGCAAAAAGACTGCAGGGTCAGCATGTAATGATGGAATTTACCATTAAGTTTTCTGAGACTCACTGGATCATTTGCAATGACAAGTTATGACTGTAGAATGTATGTTTCACAATCTCATGCTTCTAAGAACAGATTTGTGGATTTGTGTTGGGTGGAAATCTCCTGGTGATGGTACATCAGTACTGGTTTGTGAACCAGTTGCTGAAAAATTTCAATGTGCCTAGAGATTATGGTACAGTAGCCAGTAAAGATATATAGGCAGCAATCAATTATTATATATGTCTAAGAAAACTCACAGGAGATTCTGGCACATGACTGGGTGTGGGAATAGACTCTGCCACATCTGGGCTCTCCAAACCCCTTCTATAATATTACAACTTGAACTCATTTCATTGGATGTAGAGTACAGGTTTGGGGGGTTGGGTAAAAGGGCCAAGTCTATATTGGAAGAATCAGAGTTACAGCATAATTATAAAGAGATGCATTTAAAAATACAAGTACTAATCTTATTAACATAAACTTAGGTTAATAAAATGTTGCCAAGCACAGGTTATTTTAATGAATAAATTAGCACATGATTTATAGACAAGTGAATGCTTCTAGAGTAGAATTAAAAATGCTTGAAAACACTGTTTTCTTAGGTTGAATGGTCACCTTGAAATCCTGTTTATTTTCCAAATGCAACAATGACAGGACTGCATGGACATGTTTCAGTCCAGCTCAAGTCATGATTGCCAACATTGCACTTGGTGTGTGACCTTTCTCTACTCTTACAATCTTTGTCCTTGTCTGCCTGTTCTGCAGGTATATCTGGTCCTAGCAAAACATATTTTATATATTTGGAGGAGCATCTCAAAACTAATTACAAAGAGTTATGTTTTGAATCATCAGGCAATTCAGATGTAGTACAGATAGTGTCTACTGAAAAGAGATAATTATTATTATTTTATTATTATTATTACAAGACTATAAGGAAACTGAAATGAGGTTCATATCCCAGTGCCACCTTCTATCATGACATTGAGAAAGCTGCTTGACCTCTAGGTTTTAATTCTCTTGCCTTAAAATGGAAATCTTAGGTTCAGAAGACTGTCATTAGTATTTCATGACATAGTGTGTCTGAAATATTATTTCAGGTTTGGTCTATGATAGTCATTGATTAATAGGAGGTAGTTCTCAAGATGCTATTATTAGTAATTTTCTTTTTAAAAGTAGCAATGTGAGTAAATGGATGCCCCAGATTTTTAGCCAGTTCATTGAATTTTCTCACCCAACACTTTTCCCAGGGACCATGTTTCCAATTTTCTCTCTGCTATTTTTTGTACATTTTTATTGTAAAAATGCTGTACAGAGGGGTTACAGTTACATGAGCAAGATAATGAGTACATTTCCTATTGAGCATTGTTGCCACCTCCTTTTTTTTTTCCCCCTTACCATCCCTTCTTCCCCAGCTCCACAGAAGTTGTAAAGTTCCTTTTCAACATAGTGTCCAGTACATCTCATTGTTATAATGGGTCAACCTGTATCCTTATTTAAGCATTTTTTTCCCTTCCTCTCCCTGAATTAGAGAAGTGTACATACAAGATTCAGGGCACCGACATCAAATACAGTGACAACAGGGGTTATACCATGAGGGAGGAACATACAAAGCAACAACAACAAAAAAAAATCACACGGTACATTATAAATACTCGTTCTTGGTTTAATCTTCCTCTTTTTAAAAAATGCTTCTCCAGTTTGAATACTTAAGGAAGTAAAGTCTAGAAAGAAAGAGGCATGGGAAGCATGAAACATTGCTCAGGCATTTTGGTACACGATGTAGTGTACATTAGACTGAGTGATCTTAATCGGAAATGATAGGGTGATGAGGTATGGCATTCTTTATACTGATGAAATCAATCACTGTGGATTATGCATCTCTTCATGACATGCAGCAAACAGACTGCCTCAGAGGGTGATGGGTGGGAAACAGGGACGGTAGGAGATTGAGCTCAGTAAACACAATGGTATTTCTACCACTGCAGCTGTAGAAAAGGATGCTGGAAAAGAATCCGAGGTTATGACAGCTAGAACTGTTGCCATATTTTTGTACTGTTTGTAGAAAGGATGGGGATATGCTGGAAACGATTCACAGAGACAGAGATTGGAGTAGTAACTTCTAAGAGATTGGAGAAGATTTGATGGTGATTTTTATACAGGTAAAAAGGATGACTCGAAGAGCGAAAGCAGTGAGTGTTTTTAAATATCAGTGTGCTAATAGATAGAAATGGTATTAAAGATGTTCTCTGCATCTCCAGAGAGAAGATCTGGAGTTATCAGGCTACAAGAAAGCAAATGTAAATCCATCGTAATGATAGATCAAATTTAGAAAGAGAGAAACTTCTGAGCAGTTTGAGTACATGGTAGAGGTGCAAGCTTTCATCATTAGGTGCCTTCAGGTAGAGTGGATGGCCTTGATTCTTCAGGAGGAGTATTGTTTGCTCATTTCATGGACCGTAGGATTCTGCAGATCTCGTATTTGCAAATATGGCCCATTTGATCATTGCCTCCATTTTTAGGCTCTGCAAGTTCTATGACAAACTGGGGCAGTTGGGGGTAGGGGTGGGGAGGAAGTACAACAGGGTAGTACAACAGCATTTTAGTTTTACTGCCTAATAAAACATGTTCTTTTTGTTTAGTACACGGAAGTACAAGATGTAACTCTTGACTTTTATGAGATCTCATCTATTGAATTTTCTCATTCCCAGCATACTTCCTGCTTTTTGTTCTCCAGCTCAGCATGACCTAGCCAGAGTCCATGGACTTTGCATGCCTTCTCATATGCGTTTTATTACTGCCTGCAAAGTATTTTTTTAATGGTGTGTTTCATTTTTGACTGCAAAGTATTTTTAAATGCGTTTAAATGCTTTTAAAGCATGTCACTCATTCTGTAAGTCAGTAGAGTTCCTATGATTCTCCCTTTCTTACCCTGAGTCGCATTGCTTTTCTGGTCCCTGAGGTTAAGTTTGAAACTCCATTTTACCACTTCTCTCTGCCACTGAAATGTTACTATTCCCAGTATCCTTTGCCTGGTACACCATGTATGCCATTTATCTGTAATGTCCACTTCACCTTCCTATCTACTCACTCAATAGTACCATGGCTCTGGGTAAGTTATTTAACTTCATATATGGGTCCTGCTCACCACTCCCATGGCTTTCATTCTCTTTCATTCTTTGCTTGACTTTGTCAAATATATTATTACTGTTCCCACTTCAGACCCCTTGAGCATGTTCTGAACCTGTAACATCTATTATCTTTCCTTCTCCACATTGTAGGTTCATGTCTTTATCCAAATCTCAGCTCAAGTCATGCACATGGCTCAAACAGCCCATTTCACTGTCCTGCTCCATCTAAAACAATCTATCCGCTATTACTTCACTGGTCTGTCATATGTCCATGTTCATATCCTTCTTTACACCATATCCAAAATGATTTATTAATTTAGATTCAAAGCCTGCATCCCTCAACTGCTGCACCTGTTCAGGCACAGTGGGATCTCAGTGGGTATTAAGTGGATGGGCAATGAAAGAACAGAGGGTTGCACTAGAACTTAGAATTCTCTGGTATTTCTAAAATAATTTAAAAGGAGAGTACACCTTGCTTCCAGAGGGTTGATTCATTAACTCGTAGATATACTGTTTGAGACTTGGACATTGTGTCACAGATGTCTGTGGTTAAAGGGACATTGAACCACAGAATCATTTAGTTGGAAATCAGAGTCAAGAGGCTGAGCATTGTGGCACAGCAGAAAAAAGTTGGAAAAGCAAGTATAAACCCTTTCTGATTTCTAAGCAAGTCTGGCAAGCACACACCCATGATAGGTAACTGGTCTCCCTCAAAATGTGTCTGCCTGTAACAAATGCAGATGAAAGTAGTCTTAAGAATTATTCTCTTTTCTCTCTGATATTGATGACCATCTTCACTTGCTCTTTCTCCAGTTTTATGTCTTGACTTGCCCGCATGCATTTTACTTACTATTTTATCCACCTCATTTCAGAGGATGAGCCTCTCTTCTCTCTCAAAACTGAGTTCAAACTCCATTCTTTCCCAAACAGAATCTCTTCTAAAGCCTTTCCTTTATGGCTCCCCGTGCATGGCTTTCTTAATCTGTAGCTCATAAACTCTGCAGTAAAACTTCAAATGTTTTGTGACTTATGTGAGGCCCTCTCTGAACTCAGTGGGCCTTCTATTATCTTGATAAGTTGATGAAGATTATGATAATGACTCAAATGGGTCCTTGGATCAAAGAGCATGTATAGCTAATGTGGAGTAGGGAGACAACTAGCACCTAATGTCATGGTATATTTTCACATTAATTCTGTAAGTCTTACCCTAGCTGTGTCTCGAATAAGCAACTCTCATAACCGTATTGTGCGATTCATCAAATGTTGATGGGTGACATTGAATGGTTGTGATTGAATACCGTATATAAAAACCATTACTGATGAAGGCGGTGACTATTATTAAAGCAAATGGGAATAGCAATCAGCAACTGGACAAAATCAACCATGAATTTCATAGACAGAGCAACCGCGGGTTCAAGCATGTCATGGGAAACAATTGCTTGGTTTAACACAATGCATGAGCAAAATCAATTTGCTAAAATGCAGGTCATTTGGCCCTGAGGGCTGGAGAAAAACCATTATATTGCTGATGATATTTATTGTTGAACTTGGATCTCTTTCACAGGCCATTTGACACTGGACTCGAAGTCCATGGGTCCCTAGTTGACTCTCCAAAAAGGAAGGAGTGTTTCAGTGAGATAGTTAATTAGCTTTTCTTCCCTCTGGGTTCACTGATATTCTCCTACTGAGTGGTAAGTTTCTGAGTGTTTGAGACTTTTACAGTGAAAACGTTGGTATGTCTTATTCAGTACAAATTAAGAGCCTCCACAGACTT
Organism: Dipodomys merriami; assembly: GCF_024711535.1. NCBI lineage: Eukaryota > Metazoa > Chordata > Mammalia > Rodentia > Heteromyidae > Dipodomys > Dipodomys merriami. The sequence goes on along the minus strand of NW_027202604.1, from coordinate 18,497,738 downwards.
TTCTAAATTCATGTGGACTCTTATTCCAAAGAATCTGGATATAATATAGCCAATAAAAACATGTAGTAGTATAGTTCTACAGTATAACCCCTGGTGCTCCCTTGTCCACTCTTTAGCTATTATTTTAATGCTAAGAGAACTAGGTAGACATTGGTTTTCCCTTTTGTATATCCATAAAAATTCTATAGTCTTTCAGGAGAAGAAGATGAAATTAACAGAGAAGTGTTTATCTGGCTACAAGTTATTTCTACCCATTTTTTCCTCAAAGAAATAAATATTAAGAGAGTAGACAGGTTAGTTTTAGGTTAGTCATCATTTTAAATAGCATCTACACAGTGTAATGTGAATGCTTGGAAACATGTAGAACTCACTAATGATGGTACACCAGTTCTCACCAGCACATTCCAGGATAATGGGTGAAGAAATGCCCATACAGTGATATCTCACATTTAATAATTTAATATGAAATAAGTAATAATCCCATACCACCATGGATGGGGAGAGGGTTAAACAACAGGCATGCAAAAACCAAAGGAGTTAAAGAAAAATAAAGAAAAGGGCATGTTCTAAGAGGTAGATAACAAGAAATCAGAAAGAATTGAGGTAGGCAGTTTCCCAGACCTAGGATGCCAGGAATCACAGAGATAAGTAAAAACAGGGACTCCCTCCTTCCTAGCTATTGACAGGATGACTTCAGAAGGTCAAATACTCACTCTTTCTCTCCCACCCTCTCTCCTCTCCCCTCTGTCTCTCTCTCTCTCTCTCATACACACACAGGGTCTTCTACTGGTATCATAGCACTAGTCAAATCTCCTACAGCCAGTCACAGTCCCCCCAGGCTTCTAGGGTTCCTACAGTGGTAACAGTGAATTAAGAGACCTTTAAGAAGAAAAAAAATGGAGTCATTGGACACTGAAGAAAACCATAATTAAAGAAGGCAGAAAAATAACTGATGAAGGTGCAGATACCATCAGGCTGAGTCACACAACAAAGAATACCAACCTTACATTTTTTTTCCTTAGAATTTGCTTTGAGGAATGTTCTCCGAGGTCAATTTTTTAAAATCAGAATTTTCCTTTACTTCCATTTGACTATGCATGTTAGTGTGATATAAGCAAGAAAAAGAGTTAATCATATCACTCTATTTATAGCATTGATGATAAAACCACTCACCAAATTTCTCTATTTGTCCTTCCTCATTATTATTTTCTGAAGAAAGCTTTGCTGGGAAGAGTTCAATTACCCAATACAGGGAATTTTCTCTCTCTAGACTTATTTCTTCAGGAAGCTATAAAGTTCTTTGCTAGCAAAGGTAGAAAGACCTCTGAGAGGTCCTTGTGGTTGTGTCCATCTGTCTGGTTGTCTAAATCCAGAAGAGAGTCATTTATTTTTTCCTTATCCACAATTAGATAACACAGGAGATATGTCAGCAAACAACTGAGTTAAGGTCCTTCATTTCTTATCAAAGATTTTGTTAAATGCCCTCAGAGACAATCATATAGGTTCCTCTACAAGAAAGTTATGTTTATTATCCTTTCTTTGTGTGTGTGTGAGAGAGGATAAGGTGGTATTGATTTCGAACTCAAGGCCTGGTGCTTGCTAACTGAACATTCTACCACTTGATCCACAAGCTCAGTCCTTTTTGTTTCAGTTATTTATAAAATAGCATTTTTCATTTTTAGGCCTAGGCTGGCAGGAAATGTGATCCTTCTGTTTATGTTTTCTGTATAGCTAGAATGGCAATCAGGCACTACCATGCCCAGGTTTTTTGTTGGTTGAGATGAGTTCTTGTGACTATATTACCCATGCTGGCCTCCACCCATGATCCTCACCATCTCAATCTCCAGGGTTAGCGAGGGTTTGAGCATAAGCCACCATACTTGGATATTTTCTATCTTTTTGCTGCTAATTTTTACCAGGGATGCATGCATTTGTGGGGACAGAGAGGCACTGTAAAGATTTGCATTTTTGTGAGTGACCCCATCAGCCATTACTAAAGTGGCTGAAATCCCTTGCACCACTTGAACAGTGGCTCATTAGATATGTTCTTTTGAGGTAATATCATGGAGTTGAGAATAGGTCGTTGGATCCAGATTGGTTGATGTCCCTCTCCCCACCCCCAACTCTCTTCTTGAATAAACTGCTTTAGCTTCTGCTTGTTTTCTCATCTGTAAAAAATTGTGATGAGATAGCTGTGATAATTAAACAGCTCATTACATGTGAAGCCCTAAAATAATGCATGACACATAATTTTTGATAAATACCAGCTATTTTGACTGAGGAATTGTTGGGAGTCAGTCAGAGGTTAGAAGCTAGGGTAAGTGGCTGGCCAGAGTGGACCTCTGGAGCCCGGGAACATACCCAGTTCCCAGGAACTCATCGTAGTTCATCAAGTTCAGTGTCATGGCATATGCATTTGGATCTAAGCCTTCAAGATAGAGCCCAGGAATCTGAGCATATTAAATGTGGAAGCTGTCAGATCTGAGGAACCCACACCATACCAACCTTTCAACATGTGGGGGATTTTTTTTCCAGAAAGAAGAAATTCTGATTTAGGATTTCAGTACTTTTCAAATTCCTTTGGCTTACTGGCAAGCAGCAGTTTCTAGAAATTGTCACAATTCACCCTCCTTGCCCCCAATTTAGAAGAGCATGTTGGAAGATGCCAGAATTTTTTTATAAATCAAGGAAAGGCTGTTCTACATGCATACCTCTAAATTCTACACATTAGATGACCATAGTGATTTATTTCAGGTTTTCAGTTTCCTTAATATTGAACTTACTATTCATATCTCTATGTCTCTCCTCTTTCCCATATTTGAAATAAGGAGAAAAATCAAATAGCATTTAGGTTTACTGTCTTAACACTAACTCTTAGTCTTTGTTCCTTTCTAGAAAGAACTAAGGCAAAATAATATTGTAATAAAGTAAAATTATTCTTATTTAATTGAGTCCAAAGGGCTAGACTTTATAGTAGGTGAGAATATATATATATAGATATATAGATATCTCTCTATATATCACTTTAATCTTGGTAAACTTAACAAGGTAAGTTCAGTTGAAACTAAATCTCACAGAAAGCATCTGTCTTGAGACCTTAATGGTAAAGCCTGTTGGTACAGACCTTAATGGTATAAAGTCTGGTACCAAGTCTTCTCTGTTTCCATCACCCTTGACCTTCATGTAAGGAAAATAGTTTATTTTAATGATAAACTTGAATATAGTGAGATAAGGGTTTTTGTTTGTCTCATTGGTTTTGTTGAAATGGTGACTTCTAAGGCGAAATTTTGGTTTTCAGATTCCTCTTCAACCTTAAACACAAATTCTCACATCTTATAATTTTATCAGCCCTATATAGGTCTTAAATACATTACCAATTAAGTATTTAAGATTTATATGGGGAGATGGCATTTTACAAAGTTAATATTTTCTTTTGTTAGACACAACTCACTAGCTCCAAGCTATGGAACTTTATTAAAACTCTTTTTTTTTATAGAGTTGAAAAAAATTCTCTAGCAAAGCTTATACAATTCCCAAGGTCATGCTTTCTAAGCTGCCTTTGTGCACTGAACCTCTTAAATACTATTGCATGCCTTATAGTGTATTCATGTCATAACACACTAAAATATTTAAAGGGAAATTGCTGCCTTATTTTTTTCTCAAAAATAAACAGTCCCTGTTTACAACTCTCAGTGGACCATAAATATCTTCTAGGCCAGCCGCACTACTACCTGTTAGAAATCCTTCTTATATTAGTAGTAACTAAGAAACTCATAGAATATTCCCTTTGCACTGAAATGCAGCTTTCTCCAGCACATCTTTCTTTCCTTTAGAAGAATTTTCTATCTTCTTAGAAAACTTTTCAGCATTTATTAGAGGGACATTGCACAGTTGGGTCAAATCTATGTATGAGCTAGGTTCTCTGATCATCTTGGCCATATCAGTTGATGTGTGAACTGAATTTCATTTTAGTAGCTTTAAATAAGCAGCCTAACTTGTTTGCTCAAATTATTTTCCCCCAACCTGGTATGTCTACCATTCTACTTTTCCTCCTGTGGGTACTGGAAGTTTTTCTTTGAGGTCTCATCTGAAAACCAAGTACATCAGATACATGAAAAAAAATGTATTTATTCATGATCTAGATACCTTCTTGGGAGAAATTTGGGGCAAAATTTTCATCCCTTGATAATAGCACCCTCAAATGTAAGGAGGATGTCATGTGATTTTTATATTAGCATGCTGATTAGTTACTACATACAAATAGAATGCAAAATAGGCCATGAAGCTAGGTCCACCTTCATTGTTGTGGAAGCTGAGGCGTAGAAACCTCAAAACTTTACTTAGGACATAGAGTCAGAAACAGACCTGGGATTCTAACTCATGATTTCTGGCTCCAGAGTCTGGGTTCTCTTTTGCTTTGTTGCCTCTATGAGCTTGTCCTACCCAGTCTCTTGATACTCAGAAAAACCCCACAGGCTGGGCACTGGTGGCTCATGCCAGTAATTCTAGCTACTCAAGAGGCTGAGATCTGAGGATTGCAGTTCAAAGCCAGCCCAGGCAGGAAAGTCTGTAAACTCTTATCTCCAATAAAACCATCAGAAAACTGGAAGTGGCCTGTGGCTCGAAGAGCTAAGGGACAGCGCCCAGACCCAGAGTTCAAGTTCCATGACTGACCAGAAAAAAAAAGAAAGAAAAGAAAAAGAAAACCCTCAAATCTCATACAGTATGTTTCCATGACTGGGTTTGTGGGTGAGATCTGTTACTTCCCCAGTTTTATGGATTCAATTCAGCACTAATTTTGTCAGCTGCTAGTCCCCTTACTTTGGGGAGCACTCTCTTCCTTCCTGTCAAAACCTCCTCTCAAGAAAAACCATGTACTTCAATTATAACATTATAGCAACAGTTGTAAACAATGTTAACCTTCCTGAGCTGACAAAATATTTTTCAAACCAAACAAGCGTGCTAGAAAAGAATGAAAAATTTAAAACTGGACTATCAGGCCTTAAGCTAGAGGTACACTGTCCCTTTCTTGTCATTCCAAAATCAAATCACAAAGGCCAGCTCCGTAACTGTACTCTTTTCTGGAGGCTAGCTAAAAAGTCATTTGATAAATTATTCCTGGAAAGGCCTGCCAACACTTCAAAATAAGCCAATTCATATTAAGTGAAATAAGCCAGACTCAAAGAAACAAAGGCTTCATGGTTTCCCTCATATATAATAATTAATATAGGTCTAGGATAGTCCTAGCAGAGGATCACAATAGCTTAATAGCTCTTTACATATGACCATATAAAATGATGCTAATTGAAATGAACTCCAAAATAGAGAAACAAGAAATTGTTTTTTTTTTATGCACTGTGTGAAGTCATTTCTTATTTTTCCCTTTTGGTTAATTCCCTGTTCTCACTTTTCTTATTTTGAGACCCTTTGTATTGTATTTATTCATGATCTAGATATCTTCTTGAGAGAAGTTTGGGGCAAGATTTCCATCTCTTGGTCACACCTTCAAATAGAGAGGGAGGATGTGATGTGATTTTTACATTAGCATGCTGATGAGTTTTGATAATTGATTTTAGTTTGGGTAAGTTTATCTGATTTGGGGAAGGGAAAGGGAATCACAAAAAGGTGAGACAAAGGACAATTGCAGCAATACTCATAAGATACTATGAAATGAGCTTTAGAACTTGGGTGGGGGAGGGAGTCGGGGAGGGAAAGCAGGAGAAAATGAAGGAGCAGGTAACACTGTTCAACAAGAAATGTTCAACACATTGCCTTATTTATGTAACTATAATTCCTCTGTACATTACCTTTACAATAAAATTTTAAAAATTATTTTTTCAGTTGTGGAGCTTGAACACTGGGCCTGGGCACTATCCCTCAGCTCTTCAGCTCAAGGCCAGCACTCTACCACTTGAGCCACAGTGCCATTTCCGGTTTGCTGAGTGGTTTACTGGAGATAAAAGTCTCATGAAGTTTCCTGCCCAGGCTGGCTTTGAACTGTGATCCTCAGATATCAGCCTCCTGGGTAGCTAGGATTACAGGTGTGAGCCACCGACATCCGGCGTACAATAAAATAAATTTTTATAATAAGACAGGCTGATCAGAACTCTTATATTTGGAATTATTTCAATAAGCTGTGGACAGAATAATTGACATTTTATGTTATGCTTCTCTATGTTCAAAAATGCTTGGGCAGTTGCCAATAGCTCATGTCTATAATCCTAGCTATTCAGGAGGCTGAGATCTGAGGATCACGATTGAAAGTAAGCCCAGGCAAGAAAGTCCATGAGACTATTTCTAATTAAGCACCAAAAAAGCCCAAAGTGGAGCTGTGGCTAAAGTGGTAGAGAGCAAAAGGTCAAGGAAAGTGCCCAGGCCCTGAGTTAAAGCCCCAGGAATAGCACAAAGGGGAAAAAATACTTTATCTGTATCATAATACTCTATCTGTATCAAGGTTTCCAAACTAGCACAGTGTGTGTGTGTGTGTGTGTGTGTGTGTGTGTGTGTGTGTGTGTGTAAAACTTGTATAATTGGCCTAATTACTTTGAAAAATCTAAACATGGAATAATTTCAGTGCCAAGTTATAGAGGAATATGTTTTAATGACATATTTATATATGTAGCCACTAAATGAGTTCTTAAGACTAACTTTAATGATGGAGAAATATTGAGGCATAATCTGGGACGAGAGGGGCATACAAATAGAATAAAATAAAATGGAAGCATATGGGCCTTGTAATTCAAGGGATGTAGCTCTAAATAGAATGTTAGATCATTCCTATTCTTTGCTATATATTGTTTGATGCTTCCTAAGCTTAGTATAATGACTGTTCAAGAATTCTATCGTTAAAAATATTAGGGGGTCACTTGTGGAACGCAGACAGCGTTTCACTTCCTGACAAAAACTAATGCTTAGTTGGCAGTTATTTTGTGCTCATGGTTGAAAAAAAATTGATTTTAGTTTTGGTAAAGACCTCATGGGAAAATACTTGTGGGTGACCTATCACCTAAGTGGGTACAGTGAGAGACAAAGAGTCTCCTGGGGATTTCTACCCTCCAACTTGCAGGAACAAAAGTACTCCTCCAGATGAATATTCCCTCAATTCCTGCTCTGAGGTGCAGAGGAAAGGATCCAGGACAATTGCTGCTCGTTGCTGACATGGTGGTTCTCTGCAGCCCCGCGATGACAGTGGTTGTGTCTCCTCTTCCTTCTCCATGACTGTGTCCTCTGTTACCCCGTGGGAGGCTCCCTTGAGTAACTCATATAACAGATGCCAATCTCCCCATCACCCACATTGCCATAAAAGAGGAAAACGTCTTTATTTGTCAACTCTAGTGTCTAGCTATGATAGTAAACCAATTTGCTGTCCCCAGGGCTGGGTTTTTGTTCAGTAAGGCCAGTCCTGTCTCTATCTGTCCAGGTTTACAGTTCAGTCCTATCCTGGTTTACAACCTCTCAAACTAGCAGGCTTTCTCCTGGGACATTCGTGACATAGCAGCATGACATAGAAGGTGGACAGGGATGAGCTGGCCCTTTATTGTTCTTTCTTTGGCATCTGGCATCCAAGTAAACTCTGACCTACCTGACCTTGTGTCCATTCTTGGCTAATACCCCTCGTCACAGAGAAAGGGGATGCTGATCTTTGACTCCCATCCTAGAAGGTGTCCCTGGCAATGGCATGGCCTTAGTTACAAACGTGTCAGTAACGCTTCCTCCGAGTGCTTTCCTGCCTTGTCACACTCAAGTTTGTCTGTTCCTCCACGTTTTGCTGGGACCTCACACAATTCAGTTCTCCCTTGCCCTTACCAGACTCTCATGTTGCTTTTATACTCTGTCTTCATTAACTTTGCAAAGCTGAGTCCTACCAAAATTCTTGATGCGAAGAGAAGACTGCACACTCAACCCTTAGACTCTGAAAGTTAAAGGGCTAGGGTACAATGAATCACCTGAGAGGCCAAGTAATGGCCTCTCAGAGGTGTACAGTTACTAATCCCCAAAACATGTTATACAACAAAGAATTAAGGTAAGAGATTCAATTAAAGATACTAATCAAGCAGGGTGCTGGTAGCTCACATCGGCAATCCTAGCTACTCAGGAGGCTGAGGTCTGAGAGTCGCAGTTCAAAGCCAGTCCATGCAGGAAAGTCTGTGAGAGAATATCTCCAACAAATGACTTGGAAAAAGTCAGGAGTGGTTCTGTGGTTCAAATGGTAGAGTGCTAGCCTTGAGCAAGAAGAGGCTCAGGGACAGTGCTCAGGCCCTGAATTCAAGCCCCAGGACTGGCAAAAAAATTTTTTTTAAGATACTAATCAGGTGAGTTTATAATACAAAGAGATTATTCTGGATCATCTGAGCAGGTCTAGTATAATCACAAATCTTTAAATGCGGAAGTAGGAGACAAAATAATTAGTGTTGGAGTACTGCCTGGTGAGGAAGACTTACCTAGTCATTGTTGGCCTTGCAGAAGGAAGACACAAGCCAGTTAACACTTGATCTCTCCTTTTGCCCTAATCTTGTCCCTCCTCCAATTTCACACTCAGTTTTCAAGCCTGAGGGCAGCAGGTAGAATTGCTCTGCTTCCATCACTACTTCCTCACTCACTGTGGGGGGGGGAGGGCGCAGGGGGGGAAGAGGGGGTGGAGCATTGTTTGGGCTTGGGAGTTAAGCAAGTGCTGAGACACTGCTAAGCAGTTAGGCTCTCTTCCTTTTAGCCAAGAGATCCTGTAAGGAAATGGCACATCACTGATTACTCTGAAATATTAACCTGCCTCATGTGGTTTAGAAATACATGGTAGTGAAGATGCTACAGAGTAGAAACCACTGTGCAACACAGTGTTGCCAAAGAGCCAAGGAAGTGATGGCCTCCGATGAGGCTATCAGAAAGAACTTCTACAGAGAGGTGTGTGCATCCTGGTTCTATGGCTACTAGGACAATGAGCCATTCTTTTTTTTTTTTTTTTTAAATCTGGCTCAGTTTCCCTATCCTTCAATTGAGAAGTGTTTATCTTGGTCACTTCTAAGCCTGGTTTTGGCTCAGATACTTTATAATGCTCTGATACTAAATAGTTCAAATGAGAATGAGCCACTTGCCCCGAGGACTATGTCCCTTTGATTTCCACAGGGAGACCACATTAGCATAGCAGAAAGGATATTGACACTGCAGTTGACTTTTCAAATTCACTGTGCGTAGAAGATAAAAGGAAAACAGGCCAGATGGAATGTAAGCTCCCTACTATTTCAAAACTTAGCCATTTCCCACTAAATGTTGGCACAAACTTAAAATTCAATACCATCTTGCGTGCTATTTACAGTTTTCAAACTGACAACAATAGTATGCTTCAAATAAGGAGGAGAAATGGTGCTGAGTGATTCTAATATTTTTCAGATTTCATTTTGTGTATAGAAATATTAAGAAAATAATCAGCAGAAAACAATGGGCTAGGGAAAACATGGAACTTTTGAGACACAGCTGTAACTCTACAATCTCTGAGTGACTGGAATTCAAGGAGTAGACTGAAGTAGTTCTGTGAACTTGACTTATCACATGTGCATTCCCTAAATAAACTTCCATGTCTTTCATTTTTCAGAGCCCCACATGCTGTGGCTCTTGATCCACTTTGTGTTACAGACTTCTTTGAAAACCCTTCCCCAAACTGGAAGCTGCCTTTGCAGAATATATTTTAAATGTTTACTGTAATAAATACTGTGAATTTTGCATTTAATCTTAGGAAATTTTCAAGTCCCAATTTAAGAAGTCCCAACCTGGTAGTGAGGAGAATGTATTTGAAGTCTAGTATATTAACAGTTCACTGCTTGTGCACATGCATGTGTGCATGCACACACACACACACACACACACACACACACACACACACACAGAGTGATACATAATTAAGGAATTACCTTCATGTAGTAGGGCTTGCTGTGTCTATGCAAGCTCTGGCTTTGCTTTTAAGACCTTGCAGTTCTAAGTTATTCTCATTGGATAAATGTCAGAAGTATATAATATCAGAATGTAAAAGAAGGAAAAAGAAGCCTTTTCAAAAGGAAATATTCTCTAGAGTTGGGATAGCTTCGTTAGCTACCCAATAATTAAATTTCATAATAACTTCCAATTTTCATAACTTCATAATAGCTTCCAGAAAATTGGTCAGTTTTTACAAATCATTGTTATTTGCACTTCTTAGTTGTATTTGTGTGTGAGAGACGAGTAGCTTTCCAATGTTTGCTGGTTATATAGTACCATTAGAGAAAATGCTTGCCTTGAAATTTAGCTATCATAAACCTTTTTGAGTTACTAAGTGGTCTTTATATAAGTAGTGAGAATTGACATATTTTGTTCTTTCTATTTGTGAAGAAACTCACATATTCTGTTTTTCTATCCCCTAACGTGCTTTTAACCATGGTGACTTTTTAAGAGCAAGATGATGACTGTAATATCTAAAATTCTTTTGAAATTAAAAGTTTTTGTAGATTCATGGAATCAGATCGTTGTAGTCACTGAAAAATGGTTTCTAAAAGTGTGCAATTATTGATGTTCATACTTACTAAAAAATTATACACCTGTAATCCAGCTAGGTAGGGACTGTAAGTATATCACAGTCCAAGGTCAACATGGACAAAAAGCATAATATTTTGGTAACCTTCATTACACACATGGGTGTGAGTGTACACGCACACACACATACACACACAGCATCACACAGGATCACACAGGATCTGTCTTTGTATGTAGCTTACTTCACTTTACCTAATGTCTTGTAGGTTGATACAAGTTGTATTCAAATGGCAGGATATCCTTCTATTTTAAGGCTGAATAATATTTCTATATAAACACACTCCATGTTTTCTTTATACAGTCATCTGTTAGTAGATACTTAGAGTGTTTCCTCATCTTGGCTATTGTGAATACTTCTGAAGTGAACACGAAGGTACAGATGTCTCTGTGAGATAGTGATTTTCTTTTTCCTTGACTACATTCCAACAAGTCAGATTGCTGGATCATATGGTAGTTTTGATTTTAGTTTTTTGAGAGTCTTAACACATTGTTTTATGATGATTGCATTTATATTCTCAACAAAAGTATACATAGGTTCCCTCACCAAGGCTTGTTGTCTTCTAATTTTTTGATAATCATTATCCAAAAAAGTGGCTTTGGTTTTCATGTCCTTGCTTAGTCATCTTAAACATTTTATCATAAACTTGTTGGCTGTTTATATGTCTTCATTAAAAAAATCTATTCATGTTCTTTACTCATTTTTAAAATTTAGGATATTAATTTGCTATTGAATAGTATGAGTTCCTTAGGTATTTTGAATACATTACAGATATATTGCATTATTTTCTCTCATTTCATAAGTTGTCTTTTCATTTTTGATTGTTTCCTTTGCTGTGCAGAACCATTTCTTGGTGTTGCCAAATGATATTCTGCTCTGTAGCTAGACCACATTTCATCTATTCTCAATTGAATGCAAATTTGTGTTGTTTTCACATTGTCTATTATTAATAATGTTGTTGTGAATGCTGCTGTTCATTTATAATGTGAGTGGAAAGATGTTTTCATTTCCCTTGGATACATACCTAGGAGGAGGAATGCTGTATCATCTAGTAACCTCATGTTTAATTTTTAAAGGTAGCATCAAGATTATTTTCCAAAGTAACTGTAGCATTTCACATTCCTACCAGCATTGTGGGAAGTTTGTGATTTCTCTACATTCTCATTAACAAGTATTTTCTAACTTTTTGATTATAGTCATTCTAATGCATATAGAGAGGTTTCTCATTGTGATTTTGATTGGATTAGCCATCCCTGATGGGTAATGATGTTGAGCTTCTTTTCATATGCTTTTTGATCATTTGTATAGCTTAGTTAGGGAAAGAACTATTCAGATCCTATGCCCATTATTTCAATTGGATTATTTGCATCTTTGCTAGTGAGTTGGAAGAGGAATTTTCTATGTTTAACTCATTTCATCAGAGAGGGATTTATATTTCTAGATTTCATCTTGGTGTTAAAATGGTTGAAGTTCTAAGATGTTTACTTGTGTGCCTAAGGTCTCACAGACACAGGATAGACAAACTAAGCTGATGCTGGCTTTCTGACCCTAAGGCCAAGATCTCTCCAAATACTGTGTACCCCACTCACACTCAGAAAGTAGTGTAAAAGTGTTGATAACACATATTAAGATATTAAAGTTTAAATAGTTGATTAAAACAGAGTATAGTTAATGCTATGAACTAGAAAAGAGAGCCAGAGGCAGAAGCAAAGGCAGAACAGTGAAGAGGTAAGTTAACAGGCAAAAGTAGTGAAGTTTCATTTCTTTGCCTCATGTTATTTATGCAGAGAGAAAGCAAATGACCTCAAGGATCTCACATGAGGAAGTTCTGCACAGACTCCTTTCAATGTGACTTCAGAAGTCAGCAAGTAGAAGGTACGATGTCTGGTAGTCCCAGATGTAGGGGGTGAGGAGATCTCAAAGAGGAGACATTTGGTTTTGTCTGAAAGAATGAAACTAAGTTTCCTTCCCTGACACTGTCTTGGGTACTGCAGGCCCCATCTATTGACTTTGAGTCAAAGGAGCTACCTAGTACATCCGGCAGTTGAATGCTACATAGCCTAATCTGTTCAGCTGATGAAGCCGCATCATGAGAGGAAGTCTCCTTGGGGAAAGGGCAAAGATTCATTCTTTCTGCACCCACAGTCCCTCTTTGTGCAGGCTACTTCCTCAGAGGGTCAAATCTGCCTCAGAAGTCCCTATGAATGCACCAGATGAGTATAGAGATCAAACACATGGCTTCTGCTGGCCTCAGCTCTGTCTCCATGGACTTGACAAACTCTGCCGGTAAGGCAGCCCAGATTTTTAAATAAAGTTTTATTGAGGATAGCCATGTGCATGTCTATATATGTGATTGTTTTGTTTTTGTTTTTGTTTTTTGTTTTGGTTGGTTGTGGGGCTTGAACTCTAGGCCTGGGCGCTGTCCCTCAGCTCTTCAGCTCAAGGCAAGTGCTCTACCACTTGAGCTACAACACCACTTCCAGTTTTCTGGTGGTTTATTGGAACTAAGAGTCTCACAGTCTTTCCTGCCTGGGCTGGCTTTGATCCATGATCCCCAGATCTCAGCCACCTGAATAGCTAGGATTACAGGTGTGAGCCACCAGTGCCAGGCACTATCTGGATTTTTACATCAAGTATTTTTCAATTTCTTATCTGCCAGAGAAACAGGCCATGACAGCTGATTCTTAAATTCTCCATTAATCTGTATCCTTTTGATGTCATCCAAATGGCAAAAAAAACCCTACAAGCCACCTTGAGGAGCTACACTTTGATTGGTTATTTTGAGGCTATTCTTATCCTCAGTGAGTGTTCATAGATACTCAAGACTGAATGCTAGCAAAAACCACAGTGCCACTGCTTTCTTGAAAAGTATAGATATTATTCCCTAGCCTCCCAAATAGCGATGAGACAGCCTTTTTTCAGCCTTCTTGTGAACAATCATGCTCCATGTGTGAGAAGCTCAATGTCTCACCTATATCTTCTAGTGTCCACATGTGCTCCTTGAGGTAATGCCAGCTTTTACTTTGGAAGTAATGAACCTCTGAAGTCCACTGTTCATGGATTAGTTGATGCAGGGATGTTATGCTACTTGGCCAGGTAGGCTGTGTGGAGCATAGAGAGATGAGGAGTGCGATGGCTTTGTAGTGAAGGTATGTCAACAAAGGCTTGGGTGACTGGCAGACTAAAGCATTTCTGCTGTTTTCATTGCTATTCTCACAATCTTGATCTGCTTAGGATCAAATGAGGCTAAGAATATTTTCCAGGTTATGAAAGATTATCTTGACAATGTGTGTTAATTGCCTGGTAGAATTTCTAGCATGGGGATACTCAGGAAACATCGTCACTGTCACTCTTGTTGCTATCATAGCTGCCCTTGTTGTTTTACTCTTGCAAATGAGAGATCAGTGTCTGAGCATGAACTTCCTGGCCCTTCACTCATTGTCTGGGATTCTAAGATCAAAGGCTGTAGAAGAAAGACAAAAACCATAAATAATTGGAGTGGGCTAAGAGTAAAAGGGTCTGTGGAGCGTATTTATTGACTAAGAGATGCAACTTTAGGTCCCATTGAAGTTCATTGTTACCAATCCCCAATAAGGGAGTAAAACCACCATATCTACTTGTTGTTTCTAGAAATGCCAGAAGTCTGTTTTTAAAATTGGAAAATGATTTCGACTTAGAAAAAAAAATCTTTGTAGTACAATACTGCCAAATATGTACGTTATTTTATCTGACTGGACACTTCTTACATAAAGGCTGCAAAATCGTCCCAGGGACGAACTTTCTGGAAGCTCTACTTCTATTTGTCCACAATAAAGGTGGTTTCGCTATTTCAACTAAGTACCTAACAAATATTTGCTAAACAAGTCTCCTGTGCCAAGCACTAAGCCAAGGATTTAGAGATGAGCCAGAAAGAGTCCTTGTCCTTGAGATCTCATTTATTTTATGGTGTTTACCATGCGGTAAATGGATGTCACCCACATAAATGCAATGTTTTATGGAAGGAAAAGCAGTAAGAAGGAGTTTCTTAAGGATGAAGTATTTGAGTTGGATTTTGAAGAATGATAGGAGTTTGTTAGACTGATAAGAGAGTAAAAGAAGACATGTAGAGTTGTATTGTGCCTCATGGTAGCAGTTTGGCTCATGTGACTAAATTTAGGCTAATTGAAATAAGATGAAACATTCAGTTCCTCTGATGTACATACACCAGACAGTGCAGAATTCAGTTCTTTCCAGCTTTGCAGAAAATTCTGTGGGACTATGTTGATGGGTGACATAAATAAAGTCACAGATAGACCAAATCTATTAACAAGTTCAGAAGACTGAAAGTTTAGGAGATGTTGCTGGAGTGATATAAAATGGAGATGAAAGGTAAGAGATGGGGCAAGAAGAATTGTATGTGGTAATTTAACATTATGCTTGTCAACCTCTGACCTTGCTTGATTCTACATACAACCAACCTTCTAACTACCCTCTCAACAATAGTCAACATATCTCTGGCTTATTTTCTTTGTAATTGACATGTATTTAGATATATCAGATGATCCAAAATATGCATAGTATATATTCATACTTGTATATATTCTCTTGGGTTTCTGTAAGGGAAGATATGAGTATTTTTACTTTAGATACTGCCTGTAATACTAAATAATATAAATAATTCATTACAGTCACAAAAAATATAATTATTTTCATAGCAGGGTGCTAGTGCACACTGCCGAACCATATTTGGGAACTTATTTCTATGATAATATATTGAGCATCATTAAAAGTATTTCATTGTATGTTCATTATTTTGCTGTCTCTTGTAAGAGACTTAAAAATATAGGATGAACTTTCATGTGGTGCTCATGAAAAGAATGTGAGAAATTTATACTAACAAGTTGTTAATTTAATCTCTGTGTTCTATGTGGTGGTTGATGAACATTAACCACTTCTCAATTATTCTGATGATTAATTTAACGTTGGATTGATCTCAGTTAAACAAAGGATACAACTGAGGATTTAATTTAGAAATTGTAGCAGACTCTTTTGCAAGTGACAGTTCACCCCTAACTCTTTTCAGATGCCATTATAATTAATAATAGTTCATTTACATATCCATTCATTTACACTTCTCTTCATTTAGAAGATGTATACTGTCCACCTGCACCATGCTAGACACTGCTGAGAACTGGATAGGTTCTCTGCTTTCATGGAGCTGATACTATCATGGGGGAGATGGCCAATATACTGCTATAAATAAGTAAGTGAAGAATAAATTCTCAATTATGCTTCATAATGTAAAGACAATAAAGCAATGCTACAGCTAACCAAGAGGCGGAGAAGGCAGTTCTTTATCCTGTGCATTCTGAAACTTTGTTTATGATGAGTTCTTTCAGCTGGTTCCTGAATGATTTGAAAATGCCGGTCATGTATTGGAGAATTGGGAAGAACATTCACAGGACAGTGCAGAATACTGGAGGGAAGAAGCTGAATGTGTTTGCTGGGAATGCAAAGCCATGGGCAGTAACAGTCCTTGTAAGGCATGTGAAGCCTGACAAAGGACTTGATCAGTACCTTTTAAAGGGATAGTGATTATGTTGTACAGAATGGAAGAACAAAAGTCAAGAAAGAAAGTAGGATGTGACCCTTAGAGATGAGGATGGTGCCATAATCGTGCCTGGAAGCTTTAAGGACAGAGAGAAATGAATGAATTCCAGATAGCTCTCGGTGATAGAATCTACACAAATTACTATATGTTTCTGGAATTGATGCTAGCCACTACGAAAGGCAGGAGGAGAGAAAGATTAGTTGGAGGTGCCTAATGTGTGAGGGGCCCCAATGAGCAATTATGTTTAGCTACATCTTTTCTTTTCACTGTATTAGTTTGATATCAAATTAGTGCTTGCTCTGTTGTGAAGAAAATCCATGGCCTCCTTGTTTTCTAGGAATCCAATGCATTCACTCTACAAGCGAAGCCCCTATAATATGCTGTGTACAATCCCAGCCTCTGGGAACACAGAGCTCCTTGCCTGTATAGAGATTCCAGTATGACAAGGAAAACATTTAGCAAGTGACTCCATGCTGATCTAGGTTCTAGGCTAACCCAGGGTTTCTCAGCCATAGCACTAGTGATATTTTGGGTTAGCATATACTAGATTTGGCGGGTGAAGGATTACTCTCCATCGTAAGATGTTCAGCAGCATCCCAGGTCTTGATTAACGACGGGCAGAAGACCTTCTACTCATTTGCGTCAACAACAAAAAATGTATCTAGATATTATTAAATTTCCTCAGTGGGACAAAATTTTCCTGGGTGAGGAGCCCTGCCCATTCAAATGGCTAACACCTAATGGGACTGGCTTATAGAAACCCAGTGCAGTCAAGTTCAGGAAATCTGTTCTCATTACGTGCCTCATTTAAAAAGGTTTCCTTGCCTGTTTCTCACAGAGCCAGCTTTCTATATATGAAGACAAGTCATCACACACTTGTGGTGGAACCAGCCTCCTCATGACCTTGTATTTAGGGGGCAGAGGGTAAGAGATATGAGGTTGTATCATGTTTTTTTTTTTTTAATCTCTCTGGAAGGTCTAAATGAGGCTATCTGATTGTTAAGTCAAAATGTACCAATTTTGATCATTTTGCAGTACCCTGAAAATCAGAGTCACTGAATGGCTTTTTGATCTTTCAAGAACAGAGTTATTACCCCACTATCATTACAACACATTGCATTCTGGAGGTTAGTTCTATTAAATTGATATATCCAGTTATATAAGAACTGCACAGATGGGACTTGTTCTACTCTCCACTGCCACCTTGACCTCAAAGTATGGTACTAGCCAGTTCTACACTGGAATTAAAGATTGGATTCTGGAACCCAGACAACTTGAAGATCCACAGACAAACCAGTTTGAATTGAACTAGCAACAGTAACCAGTCCTGCTAGTGATAAGGAGAAGGTTTATTAAGTATAAATTCTATACGAGACATAGAGTTGCTCTATTTTTATACTTAATTGATGCTCTTAATTACACTATAAAATGATTGTTGCCATTTTATATGTGGTAATTGAAGTTGAATATCCCACCCTGCTGGTTAGCAACAGGCTGTGAGTCAAGCCTCAATTGTCTTCCAAATCTCTGCTCTACCTTCCATACTAAACTTACCTCTCTAGTTACTGGCTGATAGTCACGTTCCTCTACTAAATGCAGTATATTCTACTGCTAGTGGATCAGCAATAATAATTTGAGTTGAAAACTTTGTCCATCAATATCTAATTCTTCTTCCTCTTCCAATGTCACGCTGTGAATTTTTTTGAGATAGAATATAGGGCTGCTGCAGACACACATGAGTTAATAACTATAAACCTCTAAGGAAGGAGAGGGGTTGTTGGGATATTACCTTGTAAGAAACTTCCCAGGCTCCTTTCAGTTGAATCAATAGCACTAGTACTGTTGTGTTGTCTCGTTTTCCTTTGTTACTTTTTCAAAGGCAGATTAAACACCCTTTGTGCAAGTGTTACTCAGCAGACTGGTAATGTGGCCCTATTACTGGCAACAATCTCAGTCTTGTACCAGTGGATATATTCTCTATTTCTCCTTTAGCAGGAGTTGCCTTTGAGGATAAATTCTAGGGATGTTTGTTCCAGATTAAAGCATACAAAACCCAGGTGATTCCCCTGTGTTAATTCACTTCATTTTACATTCTTTTCTTCTTGGTTAGGAAGAAGAGCATTGTACAACAACCTAAACCCTAAAAGTGGAAGGCAAATGTGTTTCTCTCCCATTTTGGTCATTAGGCTCTTCTTTGGATTGCAGGTAGAATCACCGGTTGACATTTTCAAGCCTCAAATTGACTCTCACAGCTAGTAGGAGAATTTGCTCCCTTTCCCCTTGGGTCTCCCATGATATCAAATAAAACAAATAGACCAGCAATAAGCTTTGTTCAGATGAAAGCTTAGGTCAAAATATGGTGGCAGCTGGGCTTCAGTGGCTCTCAACTGTAATCCTAGCTACTCAGGAGGCTGAGATCTGAGGATCGTGGTTCAAAGCCAGCCTGGACAGGAAACCCCATGAGATTCTTATCTCCAATAAACCACTCAGAAAACCAGTGGTGCTGTGGCTCAAGAGGTAGAGTGCTTGCCTTGAGCTGAAGAGCTGAGGGACAGTGCCAGACCCAGAGTTCAAGCCCCATGACTGACAAAAAAAAAAATGTGGTGGTATTAAAATAGTTATATTACTGGTTGATCAGCACAACTGATTATGCAATTACAGATTTCATACTTACAGTATTAAATACAATGTGTTGCAATGACTGTCTCTGACTCAGCTTTGCAATTATAATACTGGGATTTGTTTAAAAGTTTCCAGGTTTGTGTTTGAAAATGGCACTAAAAACACTTTTTCACAGATCATGTGGTTTTAGGGTGATCAAACATACCACAGAGCATGTTCTAGCTCTTATTTGATGTTAGGCAGTAGTTACTTTGTATTAGACAATGATATGGATTGGTGGTTCACTTTAAATAGTCTTCATTTTGATCTGGGTTCAATCTTTAAGACTCTTCCTCACCTCAGTTATATTGCTATGGCATAGAACACTAATTAAGATCTTTTTCCCTAAAAAAGAGTGGTTGAACACATCCTTTGGTATTAATAATACCCCATTTCCATTATGTCTGTAGTACTCTCTGTGGAATACTACTTTGTATATCTTGCTTTTCACATTCTGGCTTAATTTTCTAGTGCTTAACTCTGCCTGAGTATAATCTACCCCTTAACCTCTTTAACACGAAGGCGCAGGAAACTGATGACTTTAAATTTACAGTTGTTAAACAGATTGTTAATGACCAAAAGAGCCTATCAATCTTGCTGACCACAATTGTATTTTAAAAAGAAGATGGTTAATTACCGAACTATTTGGTTGATGGTTACTGTAATCACACTGACTGCTCTTCTTGGTGTAGAGAGCCATTAGGCAGTAGACAGGAGACAAGTCACTGTGGCAAAGTGGTACTGTTGCTGGGAATTGGACTCCAGAGGGCAATTTGTCAGTTTGCTTAGGAGGTTCAAAGCTCACTTTATTGTGCTTACACATCACTGCCTGTTTGGCCAGCTCCATTCCCAGTGATGATCTAAAATCTCTAGGTGTTCTCTCTCAATGGCCTTCACTTTGCATGTTTTGGGGCATTCTTTAGGATAGGTAAACATACACTAAGAAGCTCCAGGTAACCCAAGAATCATAGGAGAAGATAGAATTGGCTTAATCCCATCACAGTCAGACAAGACTACCATATCACATCAGATCCTTGGAAAATGATTTCTCTAGCTTTCAAGCTTCCTTTCATCCTTTTCTTTTAGTTTAGAGACAACTGAGTTCTGAAAAGCCTACATACTAGCATTTTTCTTAAATCCACCTATCCCTTAAAATTAGCTTTACTGCAAAGGGCCCTTCAAATAGATCATTCCTTGTGGTCATGTAGAAGGATTTTATTTACAATATAACCATAGATATAAAATTTAAAGGTCACATTGGTCTGTTAGGGCACAAGTGCATATTAGTAATACCCTACCACAATGTCCATCAAACACATATCTTGTGTGCAAGCCTGATGCTCAGAGATACAGAGAGGCCCATTTAGCCAAAGTGAGGACAATAGAGCCTCACTGTTTACAAGCCATTAGGAATAGTGTAGAATATGCATATGGTAGCTTTCTGGTCTGAAGGACTTCACTAAGATTTGTGTGCAATGCCTTGGAATTCTTAAACTATTGTCCTTTTGGTTCAGTGATGTTGCTTGAGGGGAGGGGGAATTAATGGCTTGGAATAACCATTCTGCTCACTGTTACAGCTCTATACTTCTTGTGTTGCTAACATATCTGCCCTCTTTCACCATTAGTGAACATCCTTTCATTGGAACCCATCTTAACATTCATTGTCTTTACCAGTCATCTTTCCCCTGAACCTCCCCTTCTCCATATCCTGCATCTTGTGAATTTGGATTAATTGTCTATGAATCTGCCATGGCCTCCCTGAAGTATGCATCATGTTTGACTCATGTTATCTTACTAGTTGCTGACATTATACCTGGCAAAGTTGGCCCTTCTCCTGAAATGGACAACTGGAAAAAATGCATTAATTGTGTTTAGCCTATAGATTCTAGCTGTTCAGAAAGTATAAATTCATGAAGGAGCTGGCTCATGTCCTACCCATTTGGGACCATGCCTATGAAGAGTACATAGCCTGTATTCTGACCTTACAACTGGACAGATGCAGTACATGCTTATATTATTACATCAAAATCAATGGCAGCCATCTAGTGCAGGGTGGGTACCCATACTCTGGAATGATCTTTTAAAAATTAAAACAAAACAAGACAGAGGGGAAAAATAATAAAGAAAGTCCTCTGGTAAATAACACTGGAAAAATGCTCAAACAAAATTAAATGCAATTCTTGATTACAGAAACTCTCAGACCTTAGCATGTTTCCTGAAATTCCCAGGAGAGCTATAATAAGCAGCATTTCCCAAAGTCCTATGAACTCTGAAATTTTTATTACTGGAGCCTCCCTCCCTTCCTTTATCTTTCCCTTTTTAGTGCAACTGTGTGGTAATAGTGATGGAAAGATTGTACTGGAAAAATTCCAACGTGGACCACTAAGATCCGTGAGCTTGCCTGGCTGATTTCAGAGTAATAAAAGACTGATTAGATTGTTTCCCACTTTGTATATGAACATAATGAAGCCCTATATCCTCAAGATGAAATCGAATCTCTTTGAGCTCATCCTATGAGATAGGGACCAGAACGTTCTTCAACAGCCCTTGTCTTTTCTAATGATTGGTTTTCCTGGCAATAGGAAAGGGAGTCCCAGAGTGAGGCTCAGAATTATATCTATGGCCATCTTAGCATGCTGACTGCAAATAGTGAAGAACATTCGTGGAGACCACTGAACATACATAATTCCCTCATTGGAGTCCTCTCCAAGGAGAAGAAATCATCTGCCCAGACCATGTGAGGCCTCCAGGAGCCCAGGAGTCTTTAGCCTCTCGAAGAAGTTAATTTTATACTTGGAAATAATGAAATTACTGAGAGATCAGGCCAGGCTCTCTGGTATTTAATATCATCCACATCTCTGTGCCCTGTGATAGTGCTGACGATTAGCTGTAATGTGGTATTTTGAGCACCATTTAGATATTAATTATTTTTTAATAACCTCCTCATTGAAATCCTAAAGCTTTGCCTAGGATTCTAATGAAAGTTTTCACATGAAAAAGAGGGATAATATTAAACAGGGACTAATAAACCCTCTGAAGAAAATTCAATACAGTGTCTTCGACAAAAGAAAGGAAAGTAAAAAGGAACAACACACGTTTTTCCACTCGTGTGTCCTCTCATTAAGATTTTGCATTCATTATTGCACCATGGCTGCAAATTCTTCTCAGCATGTATGTGCTTATTAACCCATAAAGAATTATTGTCTCTGTAATGAGCATCCAAAAATGTATATATTAAAACATCCTTTAACCCTATGCAAAAGAGAAAGCATGTATTAGCAATAACAATCTGGAACTAGGAAATGTGTTTCTTTGCAAGTATGCAAAACTCTTCTCTTAGTCAACTTTTAATCATCTTTGAGAGTAGGAGGAGAAGAAGACAGAGACAGGAGAGACAAGGAGGAAAGTGGGAGAGGGAAAGAGAAAAGGAGGAAGGAAAAGAGGGAGGAATAGAGAGGGAGGGAGCAAAGGGTATATAATCTCTTATGAGAATATGAGTTCTTCTGGAAAATGGAAATGGCTTGGCCATGGTTACCTGGTGAGTCAGTAATCAAGCCTGGGGCCTTACCCTTGAGGGATAATATAAGGATGTGGGAAAGGCTTCATTCAGTCTGTGAGTAGTTTTCCTAATGGTCCATGTTAAATGGACTAGAATTATCTGCATTAGAGATTTATAAATTGTCCAGCTAGGCATCCAGTTAAGCAAATCCTTGGCAAGTGGCCCATATTATTATCAGAACCTTTTTTTAATAGAAATTGTTTAGGAGTAATTTTATTTTCCTTCTTTTTCTTTCTTTCTTTTTTTTTTTTGGTCGTGGGGCTTGAACTCTGGGCCTGGGCACTGTCCCTCAGCTCTTCAGCTCAAGGTTGGTGCTCTACCACTTGAGCCACAGTGCCACTTCCAGCTTTTTCTGCTTCTATGGTGCTAAGGAATCGAACTCAGGGCTTCACACATGCAAGGCAAACACTCTACCACTGTACCACCTTCCCAGCCCTCATCAGAACCTTTGAGATAGTAGAGGCTGGATGGATATTTGGATAGTACCAGGAGGCTAGGATTGCTGGTGATATCTGGTATCCAATCTCATTCAGGGGCCAATACAATTGAGTGTCTCTGAATATTATCTCAGGCAGTGCAATGAAGACAAATGAAAATAAAGATTATTCAAAGCAGTCCAGTGGAAAGCACAAAGCCAAGCTGAGTCTCCCAGAAAGTTGTATTGGACAAGTCAACTCAACATGGTAATGGAGACTAAAACTCAGTCGCGTCACAGTGGATATGTGCTCAGATCCCTCAAGACAAATAAGTAAATGTGGATGAAAGATCTCTTTTCCACATGGTTTCACTAGATATTTCACTGCAAACATTTCACTGCATAGCAAGGAGACTATTTAATAACATGTAGTCCTCAATATGCTGGAAATGAAGAGTGTATGATAGTGGTTGTTGGACATCTTTGTTTTGACTTCACTTTGGCCCCTTTGAACTGTCAGGTCAGTTGAAAAGCTGAAAGGAATTCATTCAGCTTCAGCTTCATATGTAATGAAGCCTTTTTAAAATTAATAAATGTTTTTTCTAAAGGTGGTTCATGTGATATGCTATGTATGGCCATTTTAAAAAATTATAGCTTAATCCAGAATAGATGACGAGCTGACCAAGCTGGTTATCTATCAGACTGTAGCAGATTTCCAACTCCAAATTACTAGGCATGGATTTATCAAGAGGCAGCTTGTTAAAGAAAGAACACAGCTTGCTTCCTTCTTACAGATTGCCCTGATGGTCACAGAATCCTTGAAATCCTCAGGGAACAAATTGGGGATAAAAGTTAGAAAGCACACCCAGCTTATTTTCCATGCTCTGAGCAGACTTGACAAGAAAGACTGAATTTAATCAAAAAAGATTTTATTGATGAAGGTATCTCTCCTTCAGGCTCAACTTTGGCCTCCGCATGCTAATAAAACCATTTCATTTCTCAGAAGTAGCCCTCTGCATAAAATCCTGGGAGAGACCTGGTCAGGAATACATCCTGGGGTGAAGGACTTGAAGACAATCAATCGGATGTTGGCAAGGTCTCTGGCCCGTCCTTTGCTGAGTTAGGAAGCACTTGCCTGGCTCTGGGCAAGCTGATTTTTAAGTTAAGGGCAATCACCAGAATGCCTTTGGATGCTTGGGAAAGTGTAAGTCTACTGGAGAGCCAGCTGCTCTTCCCAGCTCCTGCCAGCTGAGCCTTAAGCAACCAGATCCTGCTATTTTATTTCCATCTTCTCTGTGCATATGAAGGTTTTATTGCCCAGATAGGAAGATTGAGCAATCTGGATCCTCAAATTTTTTTTTAATTTTTAATTTAATTTAATTTTATTTGTGAACATACTGTACAGAGGAGTTACAATTACATGGGCAGGATAATGCATACATTTCTTACCAAGCATTGCAGCCTCCTCCTTTGTTTACCCTTCACATCCCTTCCCATCCTCCCCCCTCCCCCCCATCCCAATCCTATTCCTTCCCCCCCCCCCCCACTGCAACGACGTTGTAAAGCTCGTTTTGGACATGACAACTTGTGCTTCTCATTGTTGCAACAGGTCCACCTGTATCCTTAAACAACTGGTTTTTCCCCATCTCCTCCACTAGTTATACTGACATCAAATATAGTGAAAGCAGGGGTTATACTGTGGGGGAGGGACATACAAAGCAACAAAGAGATAATCTTATAAATGCGTTAGAAACACATGAATGAAAGAAAAAAAACATTAAAATACACATCTAAGGGTTCATTTTCCTGACATCACATTATCTGACCTTTTCCGCTTGACTCATACATATACTAGATATTACAAATAAGGGAAACCATGGGACCTATGTTTCTTTGGGCCTGGCTTACTTCACTTAATATAATTTTTTCCAAGTTTTTCCATTTCTTAACAAATGGGGCAATGTCATTCTTTCTGATGGAGGCATAGAATTCCATTGTGTATATATACCACATTTTCTTGATCCATTCATCTACTGAGGGGCATCTGGGTTGGTTCCATATCTTAGCTATGGTAAATAATGCTGCAATAAACATAGTTGTGCTGGTAGCTTTAGTGTGGTCTTGTTTGTAAACATTTGGGTAAATAAATTTTTATGACTGCTAGTTAGTACCTGTTTGTGCCCTTTTAATCTGTTAGTACAATAGGGTAGCATAACATGTACCTTCTCTTTTGGCTTTCTGTCTGTGGCAACAAGAGAGGGGGTATATTTTGTATCTCTTCAATAGCTATGTGTTTGGAGGATATTTGTAAAGATAAACTTAAACTGGGAGCCTGTAGCTCACACCTGTAATCCCAACTACTGAGGAGGTTGACACTTGAGAAACTAGTCCAGAGTGAAGCCAGCTTAGACAGACAGATCCACAAGATTCTTAGCTCTGGTTAGCCATCAAAAAGCTGGAACTGGAGGTATTAATCAAGCGGTAGAGCAACAGCTGTACATTTGGAAAAAGCCAAGTGTGAACAAAAGGCTCAGCGTTCAAGCCCTGGTACTGGCATTAAAATATTTTTTATTAAAAATACTTATTTAAATATTTATTCATTTAATTAAAAAAATCAAATATAAGCTTTAAAATGCAGGTTGGTGTTCAGAAACTTCTCACCCTCATTTCAAGTCTAGTATTCAGTTCCCATTCTTCACAGGACTCTGAAAAGAAGTTTTCCCCACAGATGATACTCAGAACCCCAGACACAGAGGCAGCTAGAGGAGAGGATTTGCAGCCTCTGTTGTTGCCCTTTAGCTCTGAGAGCTCAGCAGGGATGGGGCACCTGCAGGACTGCAGGTGAGGTATAAAGCGAAGGGCCTGAATTCAGATTCTGGATTTCTTAGCTTCTATGCTAAGGCACTACTGGGTGATGGCTTTTCTTCCCTTCTTTTTCTTGCTTGTCTTTTATTCCTGTGCTGTTTCTCTTTTACCCTACTTTCCACTCTCCCAGTTAGCCATCCACTCCTCTGAACTCAGCTGAGGTATAATAAATTCTATCAGATCAGGGCCCACAGCTTTCTCATGCTCTGGGAGCTCCATGGCCTATTTTCTAATAAGTATTATATATGCACTTTCCTGATCTGTAAGATAGATGTCCAAATACTGCTTTTCCTGGTCTTTGGAGGAGAATTTTTTAGACATTAGAATTCTTTAGAATTAAACATTAGACATTAATTCTTTTTTTTTTTTTTTTTTTTTTTGCCAGTTCTGGGGCTTGTACTTAGGGCCAGGGTACTGCCCCTGAGCTTCTTTGGCTCAAGGCTAGCACTCTACCTCTTGAGCCACAGCGCCACTTGTGGCCTTTTCTGTGTATGTGGTACTGAGGAATCAAACCCAGGGCTTCATGCATGCTAGGCAAGCACTCTACCACTAAGCTACATTCCCAGCCTCTAGACATTAATTCTTTAGAATTAGACCTTAGGATTCTTTAGTGCTTTGTAGGTAGTTGGTCCAGGTGGGTGGGAGTAGAGTTCCCCTTTTTGTCTAATCCTGTGAGCCGAAATGATCCCATGAAACACGGTCTCAGGCATCCATGGGAGGAGCTGAGAATGGCTGTTGCCTTTTTTGTTTTTCCAAACAACCACTTTGGGGAGACAGTGGACTTCCAACCTTGTCACATATGATAGGAATGCAGAATTCCTTGCTCTGGTGCCATCTTCATTTAGTAGAAAATGTGATGTTCAATCAAAGTATTACAGGGAGCCACCAAGGTGCAACAGAATTTAGAGGCCGAGAATGCTTCCTTAGATCCTCCACATCAGAGCTTGCCTGGATAGAATCATTTTCCCCCAAAGGGATTTTTTGGCCTTGATCCCATCACCTTGCTACCTTTGCCAGGTAAATGCTTAAATGCTTGGCACTGGCCTCTCTTAGGGTCAAGGTTCTGAAAATTTTCAAGGAAAAATAGAAAGGCCTGGCTAAGGCCTCTCTCCCTGCTGGTTTTACTCACCCTGTGTATATTCTTCAAGTTCTTAGAAATCAATACAAGGGGCCTGGCAAGTGCTTGCAATTCCCAGTAGAAGGTGATTGCTCTTGGTAAAATGAAAGCAGGACTCCTGTTCTTCATACATGCCTTGAGGCTCCCATGGAGTCAGTCAAAGAAAAAAAAACCCACCTGTTGGGGATACCCCAAGCATATGAATTTCAGGGACTGGATTGAGAAAAAAAATTCAAAGTAGTAAAACTTTGAAAGGAAGACACAAGATGAGAAACCAGATCTTGAAAAGTGCATGATCAAACACAGTCCTGTGCCCCACCAATAGGCTGAGGCTGCTGGCACTTTTGTTCTGATCTGAGCGTTCTGAATAGCTAGGAGCAAATCCAATTAGAGATGTCAATATTTTTTTAAGCATCATATAGCCGGTGTTTTCTAGACGCGCTTGGGGCCATCTCGGAAAGCATTTTTCTTGCCGAGGTGACTGACTGCTTGAGGCTCCTGATCAGAGAAGACACCTGGCACCTTCCTGTCCCTTACAGTGCTCAGTATAGTATATTAGGCAGCATTAACAGGGCTTGAAGTTAAACCAGAGACTGAAGATGCTGTGACCTTCAGTGACTGAGCTATCATTCATTCTGTTTCATTCCTGTTCATTCTGAACATTCCTTACTAAACATACTTGGGTATTCCCAAATGATCTCTTATTAGCCATTGGTGAGCTTTTTCATCAGGTCTGAGGATTATAACAAAAAGAGAAAAATGGGAAATTTCTTTGTGTAGAACCCTAAGAATAAAACTAGCAAGTCTGTTTTAGAATCCTATTTCTGTTTGTTGCTATTTTGCTGTGTGCATTTTTTATTACTCTCTGAAACGTAAAACCACAGGAAGAGTTGGCTGAAGGTCTTTTTTGTCCTTGAAATTAAATGGGCCACAATTCTAAACATTTGGATTCAATGAAACATTGAACAGAATCTTTTAATATTGTGTGACAGAGGCAAAACGCATGTTACCCTAAGGCTCTTACCTTAATGATCTTCCCATTGAATGCTTTCCTATTATACCCGGAAGGTAGTCTCCATAGTCTACTGACAATTGTTAAGGGGCTGAATTCTGTCATTATTTCCTGTCTGCTAAAGGTGAATTCACCTTCTGTACTTTAGTTTGATACCACTATCTACTGGTAGCCCTTGAGGAACCAGCTTGGATATACAAGCTGCTTGTTAGAACAGGCACATAGAAGTAATAGTAGAGATGGAAATGACTTTACTGAACTTTAACAGTGATCCAACAAACCTCACATCATTTACTTTTCATAGAATACTTGCCTTTCACAAACATGTCTGACTGAGACAGGAATGTTTCTCGATAGTTTTGAAGACAAAAAGTAAAGTAACAGAATGAGTGTGCTACAACTTTACTCATTTGTCAGGGATCTGGGTGACTTCTACTAAATCAGAGTGTAGTTTGAACACATAGAAGGATATTTTCTCAGGTTTTGTGATATTCACTGTTCAACTGCTGTGGACACAATATGCTCTTCAGTTCTATGTGAATTATTATTTTCTCAGCACTAGATAGTCAAGAAAATAATAAAAGTGTCATGTTTTTTGGTTCTTCCACATAAATATTTCTATTCTAGATGATTTCAAGTTACACACTGGATGTCTCTACATAGAGTTAATTCTAGCATACAGGTCAAGTAGAAAGAAAAAAAGTTCCTGAGAACATAGATAATAGTGAAATCATTAGGAAGCAAAGAATTTGGAATATTGTATCACCTTTTTTGTAGAACTAATTTAATTCTAAATTTAATAATTTGGGTGATGCTTTTTTTTTGCCAGTTCTGGGGCTTGAACTCAGGGCCTGGGCACTGTCCCTGAGCTTCTTTTTTTGCTCAAGGCTAGCACTCTACCACTTGAGCCTTGGGTAGCTTTTTAAACAGTGAGCTTACTGAAAATTGTACAAAAAGCTTTTGTAAGCCAGTGCAAATCAACTACAGTTTCATGACTGTTGGTGTCCTACTTACCTAGATCCAGAAATCAGCCAGAGATCCAGACAATTTGGAAAGAATTCAAGTTTTCTTACCTAGTAAGGTCGCATCCAAGAAAATAATTTCCACTGAACATTGTCATTTCTTACTCCTCTGCTCAACACAGAAGTCCATGGCCAAAGTCAATTTAGTGTTGCCTTCAGCTTGGAAAAGTCTAGACCAGCCTTGGGCATGTGTGTTGAACATGAAGCACTCTGCCAGGTTTCTCTATGACAAAGAGAGACAACCAAGGTTAATATAGGCAGCTTGGACTATGGACAAGGAATCAAATGAGGTACACTTTAAGGGTATATCATCAGTTGCAAGATCATGTCTTCCTCTCATACTTGGGTTCAGTTTTCTGTGTGGTCCTCCAGGGCATCTAAAGTTATTTGAAGCTCTTAACCTCTCAGAATTTCCACCCACTGTTCTTGCCAGTCTTCTTCATCAAGAATTTGCTTAAATTTATTTCCTTGATGGGATAATATTATTAAGGGAAAACTAGATTCCATTGCCAAGCCTGAATTTCTCCATTGAGAACCACCTCAGAGACAATCTTAAAATTCAGTTGCTGGCTCCTCCGTTTGATGATGGAAACAGTGTTCTATAATGATCTGTTCCTGAACTTAAATATTACTAATACTTTTTTCCTCTACCTATGTAATTGAAGATAGGGGTGAAGATACTTCAATAACATAGTTCCCAAAAATTATTTCATGAAGTATGTTAACTTTATACTTGCAAACACATTAAGGTATGAAAGTGTTTTCTATGTTTCATCTTCAACATCTAAATGTCTTAAGAGCTTCGAAATCATTTTGCATTCCCACCAGCAATGCTTTTTATATTAAATATGGGCTTCTTAAAAGACTGCTATTTTGAGCATGTCTGTGCCTGAGAGCAGGCACTGTTTAATTTGAACAGTAGGCAAGATAAACATCTCACATTTGAGGTTGGTTTAAAATGAGAAAAAAAGTACTATTTTAGTGAAAAAGAAAGTAGGAAATAATAGGTCTTTGAGCAAATAATTTCAAAGCCCCTGATGTTAAATTATTTTTTATTATATCCCATATTGCTAATATTTAGTAACAGAAAGCTTGCCTCAACTAATACGTTAGAGGAGAAAAACTGGCACATTATTATCTGTCCAGAAATCATACTGGGACAAGTTTATCTTATCTTATTCACTTTTGCATTTACTTAATAAAATTGCATTGTATGTTAGTCAAATCTTCTCAGAGTTAGACTATAACTGGGTACGATTGTTCCAGATTGTCATGTTCTATCCTGAATTTTTTTATTTCTTTTTATACACTATTTTATTGTACTGACTTGCATGAAGAAGAAATGGCATATACAGGTCTTTTTCCGTTTCCATGGAGCTCTTCTCCCCCCATTTTTCTAATCCCAAAGGTTGGCTTTGGGAGGCTTTTCACCCCTTGGAAGGTATATGCATATGTATTTGTGTGTGTGTGTGTATGTGTTCATTTTCCTCCATGATCTGTTGTTTTCCCTAAGCTTATGAACTATGGCCTTATAAGAATAGTGGGGACCCCTTTTGTTATTTTTTTGGTGCTAAAGATTGAACCCAGGACAAAAATTCTACCACTGAGCTTTACTCCTAGCATGGGATACACTTTCTTTCTACTCTCCATCCTCTCAGGAATGACTTTTATAAATGAACTACTATTGCCCATGTATCATTATGTCTCCTAAAGGGCAATTTTATATCCAAATTCTAATCAGTGGAAAGATAATTAACCAAATATGTGGAGAGAAAAAAAGGTTCAAACAATGAGTCAGAGTCACAGAGATCAGACATGTAGTCAACAATTGGTAATTGTTGGGGTCATTGCCTCCTTAGAAACGGGTATCCCTCTACCCAAGAGATCTATTATTCCATCTCTGCTATGTGGCCCATTGGCCACCAAATTGGTCATCTAATGATTATTGGGTGGTGAGTTAAATTTTTGAGAAGTGGGCATCAAAACTATGCCTTAACTTTCCATAAAAATAAGTATGACAAACCTTGATTTTAGGGTATAGATCATCAATCCCGCTTTATTTTTCATTTTTGAGTCCTGTTGTCTGAACCAACAAGAGCAATGTTGCTGTGTGTGGTCTCAACTTAGATGTGACTGTATTTCTGGGCACTGCTTATACCCATTCTTTCCACCTAGCCTCAGATTATAGAACTAGAAGAAACTCAACTGTGTTTTGACTAACAATAAATTAATGATCAAGACTGAAGAAGATGGCTCATTGACCTGACATCTATCATGAATGAATCAACTCACTTAAATATGCCAGAATTGCCTCTATTCTTGTATCCTAACAGGAACTATTAAGGAGGTTTCATGGTGTCTTATGTGCCTGATCTCTCCTATGGCTCTTTACTCTGACAAACTCATTTAGTCCCCACAACACTGTCACAGCTGTTGCTGTTCTTCCCCTTTTCCCGATGAGCAACTTGAGGCACTTAGAAATCTTGTACTTGCACAAGATCACAAAGCTACTAAGTTCTAGCATAGACATTCAAAGTCAGCCAGTCAAATATGCAGAGCCCAGGATTAGAGCTATGCTTAATTGCAGCTATCTACCAGCAAATATATAAGAAGCTGGGAAACAGGACTGATCCAGACAGACACAGTTCTGCTATAGAAGAAGCAGCAGTGACAGAAACCAAATGAGAATAGAAGCTCTTGAAACAAATGCACAAGGGAAATTGTTCTGGGAAGGTTTAGAAGAGAATGCACAAAGACCCTGGGGAGGTAAGGAGTTTAGAGAGTTTAGCAGAAATAGCAGAAACAAATGGCCAAAGATGATCAAGTGAAGGGAAAGAGGTAGGAAACCTAAATAGCTGCTTGAGAGTCTTAAAGCCTGTGTGGATGTAGCTATGTGACAGCTCCTTGGCCAACTGAAGGCATACTTCTTCTGCTATGTAATCTGTTGTCATGATCTTCTTGAAGGAGTTTCCTTTCTTGTCCTTAATTTCTTGTCTCCTTTTAATTCTATATTTTATTCTCTGATGATTCCTTTTATGTGGAGTTGGCCATTGATGTGGGAAAGAAAATAGTTTAATTGATTAAACCATTGAATTAGTGGTTCTGAAATTATGTCACCCAGAGAATCTTCTTGAAGAATTGAGGGAAAATCTACTAAACCATGAAGTGAGCCTGAGTCTTTATTCATATCCCATGAGAAGCCCTTCATCATTTGCCTCTGTATGAACCCAAGAGTTGCTGTAATTAAGCCATTATTACCAGTGCCTAATAGAAATATTATATATTATATCGGGACTGTGTTACTGATGTTATTTTCCATTTATTTCACCCTAAACAATGCAAAGTCAATTGTGTTTTGTTTATTCATGTGGTGGAGGGCATATATGTGTATATGTGCATGCCTGTGTGTGTTTGTGTTTTTCTCAAATGGTTCAATTTTATCCCATTCATATCTTGGTTTCATCTATCCCATATGGCAAATGGCAGTTGATTAGGGCTTTCTTTAGATCATTATCAATTGTTTTCTACCTTGCAGATAGTGCTGTTAGGGTAAATCTATCATATCCTAGAGATCCTATATAGCTTGTTATTTCTAGATGATTTATTACCCTCACTGTGGAAATGTTGTTAGTGAACATTGGGGAAGCAGAGCTTGTATTGAGAAATATCAATGTATCCTCATGTTCTGGCTTGCAGTGACAGTCACAGATCCATCTCACTGACAGTTACCTTGTTAACATTTTGATCAGATGGCAAATTTGTCATTTTTCATGGTAACAAGTATAAGTTTGCACAAGAACCATAGATAGATAGATGGGGAGGATAAAAACAGCTCTCTCTTAGCTTTTTTTTTTTCTTCTCTGTGTGATGTAATCAGTAATCTTTGGGGGAAGTGAAATAATTACTCTGTGAAAAACTCATCCACTGGGAATTGTGTTTGTTGTAGAAAACTCAGATTTTTCTTCATTAGGACACAATGTGCCCTCTCTTTTTTTTGTCTTTTGTCATTTACTGACAGTTTGATTAACACAAAAAACCTGCATAAAAAAGTGAGACAGAAAAAAAAGGGCTTACTGTTGGAATAGTTGGGTTTCATCTCAGCATCAAATGTGAGCAAGGTGGGTACAAATCACAGCATGGCCAGCTCTGAAGTACGGTGAATGAGCAGCCTTGGGGATGGAGTTTCACTGTTCCCCCTCTGCACATTCCAAGCTCACTCTGAAGCCCTGTCTTGTTAGCTTCAATATCAAATAATACATGTTCTCCACCAAACACCTGCCAATAACAATGAGGTGACCCATCTTGATGCCTCCCTTCAGGAGATCACACAAATGATATTGTCTTTGTATTGTTTTTACTTTTAGCCTGGATTCCTCCCTGGTGAAATCTTTAAACTTGGAGAACCTTAGAGAAGCTCCAGGTTCTATCTGGTGCTTAGATCAGGGTAAATGTGTTTGAGAAAGAATTCTACTTTGGGGGGTGTCTTTTTCCTTACATTACTTGAGTCAGAGAAAGGGCTCTGACCTTCAGTGAAAATGATAGTTATTGGTCCAATAGACAGCTCTCAGCTGGAGCTAAAAGGACCTCAGGCAAGCTGGTATCCCTGAAGTTCAGGTAATATGAGAGTACATATGCCTGGCTAGCTTCCTGCCATAGGACAATAGGACTCCTGATGCCAAATACAAGCACTTCTCTTCTAAAATGTCACGTAACTCACTCTCATAGGTAACTGGGAATCTAAATTACAGTTGGTTTTTCAAATGCTTCTGTTGGGTACCCATGGCCTTTGGGGAAAGATACATACATACATACATATATATATATATATATATATATATATATATATATATATATATATTCTGCTTTTATAAGTGTAACAGAAAATAATCACAGCAGGTAAGATATGACAAATGCAATCTATCCTTGTGTGTGTGTGTGTGTGTGTGTGTGTGTGTGTGTGTGTGTGTGTGTGTTGATCCTGGGGCCTGAACTCAAAGCTAGTGCTTTATCACTGGAGTCACAGCTGTATTTTCTGCTTTTTTTTTGATAGTTTAGTAGAAATAAGAGTCTCACAGACTTTCCTGCTCGTGCTAGCTTCCCACCATGATCCTCAGATCTCAGCCTCCTGAACAGATGGGATTACAGGTGTGAGCAGCCAGCACCTGGATCCATTAATATTTTTAAAGGCAGAAAACATTCATGGCTGCTCTTATTCCAATAGTAGTATAACAAATAAACTAAACTTATTCCTTACTAGTTTTAAGGATTTGCACACATTTCAGGGAGGAGGTAAAACTAAACAGTTAAGGTAAAACCCCTTGCTTGTGTTAAGGTAGAACCCCTGATTGTGCCATCCTGCGTTAGCTTTGAACACTGTAAGGTCCGCTCCTGGATGGCTAGCAGACTCCACCCTCCTCGCAGCAAAGTCTCCACACAGTACCTGCATTACCTAGGCAACTGGGACACCTGGAAGAGGTCACATCTGCATCTGCTGAGGTCACATCTGAATTTGGTGTGGCCACACCTTTCTCCGCCCATACCCTAGATAAGGCCTAGCCCAGGCCCAGAAGCTCTTGCTCTGCTCTTTTCTAGCTCTTTCTCAGCTCTTTCCTTCTCTTCTCTTTCCCAGCTCTCTTCTCTTTCCTAGCTTGCTCTTTCCCACCTCTTTCCCAGATGCTCTCTTTTCTAGATCTTTTCTCTCTCTTTCCCAGCTCTCCCAGCTCTCTTTCCCAGGCCTTTCCCCACCACGTAGAGATCAAGATGGCCTGGTGCTAGCTGGATCGATGAATAAACCTACCCCTTACCTGAATACCACATGCGTAGTGATGTTCTTACATGGCTACCTCTTTTTAAAAACCTAACAAACACTTTTACAAGGTCCAGGGAGACCTTCTATATTCTTGTTCTTTCCTGACTAGTTGAGCATAGTTTATTCATTCATTAGAGATAAGGTAGAGACTTCCTTTCCATTTACCAGATACACCATAATTTGTTATGTATGATGAGCAATATCCTGATGGGAAATAAAGAGGTGTAAAACAAATCACCTAGGAATCTCATTTCCTTAGCAGGAGATCCAGTGATTTTCCAGGTAGTATTATCTGAAAGTCTTCAAATGCAGTCTGTTCCAAGGCCAAGCCCTTATTCTAGAAACTTGCTGAACAAGGTCAATATCTTAAGTGAATTCTTGGGCTACTTCTTTTTCTTTTTTTTTTTTCCCCCTGAAAGCCCCAAGAGTTTGTTTACATGTCCCACAGGCCTCCCTGAAGTCACTTGTCACTTCCTGCTATGGATCATTGCCTTGGGCTTTCCTGCTTATCACTTCTAGCTAGATATAAGGCAAATTCTCTTTCCTGAGCCCCTTTCCAAGAGTGTTTATCCTGCGGAGACCATCAACTCTCCTAAACTCTTCAAAGGCACAACTTACAGTAGACTTTTGTTTAAACAACCTCTTTTTTTCTTCCAGTGGTGGTGGTTTAAGGAAAATTTGGAGGAATTATGGTCCTAAATCAGTTTAGTAGAATGTTTTCAGTTGTACATTACAGAAAAGCCTGATTCAAAAACCTCAAGCACTAAAATGTTCAAATGTAAAATTCTTCCTTGGTTGATTATCTCATTTACAAATATCATCCAGAATATAATGTCTTCCTTTCTTTCTATCCCATGTTCTACCTATGTGAGCTTCATGCTCAAGTTTGCAATTTTCATTGTCACCATCTTCCCAGTATGACTCAGAATTGGAAAAAAAAAAAAAGAACTATGATTTCCATTCTTCTTTTGTCTTCCTCCCTTCCTTCCTTCCTTTTTATCCTTTCTTCCTTCATTTCCGACAGAGCCTCAGTATATATCCCAGTGTGGTGTAGAACTTGCTGTTTTCCATCCTCAGCATCCCAAGTGTTGAAATTATAGGCATGTTTCACAATATTCACCTTCTATGTGTCTTTTGATGAATAAGAAACTCGTTTATGAATGTCTGCCTATTTCTACTGATGGCATAGACCATGTGCTGTGATTACCTTCCTGTTCTACTTTCTGTCTGCATGAGTTCAACTGTGAATGGCTCATGTGAATGGAGTATTCTCATGTTTGTGTTTCTATGATTGCTTTGTTTACGTAGCCTCCTGTCCTCCAGGGTCATTCATTGGTCGTTCATTGTATCATGTACCAGGATTGCCTTCCTTTTTACCCTATATATCATTCCATAGTATTTTGTTTATCTAATCACTTGTCAGTGGGTACCAGATTGCTTCTACCTTTTGTCTGTTACCCGTAGTTTTACAATGAATATGGCTATACAGAGATCTAATTGAGTCCTTGCTGTCAATTAGTTTTGACACATATTCAGAAGTAGAATTGGTGAATTACATGATAATTCTGTTTTTAAATTTGGGAAAACTTATCATGTGGCTTTTCTTACAGTGGCTGTATGATATTGTATTCCTACTACTAATGTACAGAAGTTCCAATTTTTCCTCATGCCAACACTTGTCATTGTCTAGGTTTTGCTTTGTTTTGTTGATAGTAGCCACCCTAATAAGATTGAAATAGCAAGAAGGCATTTTACCCTGTGTGTTGGGGAAGGTATATTTGTTCATGCATGCATTTCACGGTACTAGAAATGGAACCCAGGTTCTTTTAGTTATCTAGCAAGCCACCTATCACTAAGCTACATTTCCAGCATTCTCATTGTGGTTTTTTGCTTTGCATTTCATTAATGGTTGCTCATATTGATTATCTTTTTGTGTATAATCTATATTTTTAAAACAATTTCTTTATCACAAAATCTGAAGCATCTGTGTTTATAATTCTGTGCTGACTGAGATCATGCCAATTTAGATAGGAAAGCAAGTGCTTTATGTCCATGTGACTAGAAACGTTTTTCTAAAACAAGCCTTTTCATAACAAGGATAGATTTTTCTCCAAGGTCAAATCTAGATTCAGTTCTAGAGAGAAAAATTTATAGGAAACAAAACAAAAAGAAACATTATTACATTGAAATCTTTGCTCTTTTTGGAGGGGTGGGGGCAGTTATTGGGCTTGAACTCAGGGCTTGGGTACTATCTCTGAGCTTTATTAGCTCAAAGCTAGTGCTCTACCACTTTGGGCCACAATGACACTCCCAGTTTTTCTGGAAGTTAATTGGAGTTAAGAGTCTCACGGGCTTTTCTGCCCAGGCTTTGAACCACAATCCTCAGATCTCTGCCTCCTGAGTAGCTAGGATTACAGATGTGAGCCATTGGCACCCAGCTTGCCAGTTTTTATTAGTTTTGTAATCCAGACTTTTAAAAACTTAAAATTTAAAAAAAATTAGCAATTTGTCTTTACATCATCAAAGCTATAATTCAACTTAGCTCAAACCCCATGTAGATTAAAGAGTAGGTATAAACCCCAATAACTACTGTGTAGGTGACCTCAGACCTCATGAACATTAATGTGTGTGAAGGCTTGCATCCTTGCATCCTTTTCTTTGTTCTAGTATGGAAGACTTTCCATTTCTATGCCTGCACTCTCATTGAGCTTACAGTGTACATTTTATGATTCAAGAAACCTTTAAGATAGGGTTTCATGTGATGGTTTGATAGAAAAGCAAGGACATGTTCCTTTCTGTATCCTTTATAAACTAATGAAGGATTAGGTGCATAAGCTAACTATATTTATTTCTGCAAGGGATTCCCTACGTGATAGACCAAGAATATGTGAATATTCATACTTATTTTGTTTCTGTGTCTCCATACTGGATTTAAGAAACTTATCATCTGGAATCAGTTCTTGAAGTAAAAACAGCTTCTACCACTTAGAAGCCTTATTTGGCAGAATAAGGCATCTGGGCTTGGAAAGAATGCTGGTATCTTAAGAAATGATGTGTGACTCATGGCTGTCCTATGACTGTGATATAAATCCATCAGAAGCAACCCAAGGAAGTCATGTGCATACTTGTCATGAGCCATCTTTCCATAACAGTAGTCTAAAACCGGTCCCCATTTATTGATAACCCATTGTGAGGGCCGTGGTATTTCTAAATTAACATATAAATGTCTCTAGAATACTATTTTATTGGGAATTAAAGTAAAATTCCCTTTTCTAAAAATGAGGATAAAGAAAACTCATCTGGAGAGGTCCCCAAATATCACAAAAATACAGTGATTTGAAAGTATTTCCCTTTACTGCCCATGAGGGATAACAAATCACATACATTTTCCCTATTCCCTGAACAAAGATAACATGCCTAGAGAGAGCCCCAGCATATGACAAGCATCTTAATGACTCCAGTGAGAGCACCATGGCACACATAGCTCCTCACCTTCCCAAATGATCATGAAAAAGAGAAGCTGAGCAATGTCTTTCCTGGGAGAGGGAAAAGTAAACAGCGAGCAGTAGTTAAAGGAAAGCAGCTGACACTTGCTGACAGGTACCTCAGAGGTCAATGACAATGTAGATTGCTTTCCCTTCGGCCTTGTGACAGTGACAGAAGGAAAGAAGCATCCTAAATCATAGTCTGAATTACTGTTGCCTGCAAACAATTCTGAAGCCCCTGAAGACTTGGTTATCAGTGTTGGAGTGACGCATCCTTCTCCTTGGGACCTGAAACAAAAGAGGACAAGCTCAAGCCCCTCCTGTCTCCAGAGAAGACCAAAGGATGCTACTGGGATGGACCCAGCTAATAAGGGTTTTTTGAAGAAATGATCAGAGACACTGGAAAAGAAGCTCTTGCTGAAATAGGAAATGCTTCGGCAAACTCTTGGTTTTCCTTTTTCATATTTTTTTTAAATCTTGGCTTTTATGTTTTTTGCTTTTGAAAAATGGGACCTGTCTTGTGGGGATTTAGAAAGTGATTGAAGGTGCTGATTAGCAGCTGACAAAGAGATCAGAGTGCTAAAGAGAATGGGTGAGGAAGCGTAGAAGAATCTCCATTTCTGAAGGGGAAAGTGGCAGGTTTTTCCTGTTGTGCTGGGCAGCTGACCTGTCCTGGCAACCTCCTTGGTCCCTAGCATGGTGCCAGGCTGATTTGGGAGTAAGTTTATTCTGATTAAGCAAAAGAGAAATACCTGTATGAGCAGACCAATAGAGCTTCCTGATCCCTTCCTGGACCTTACCCTCCCCTTCAGAGGGGATGATAAGGGAATGCTGGCATTTTCTGGATCCAAGAACCACCCAGAAGCAGCACCTGGGAATGGGGAAATGCACACTCTTAGGCTCTACCCACTGAACATGAATGAAACACTGAGAATCAAGCTCAGCAAGGGGCATAGCAAACCCTCCAGGAAATGGAGAGCACAGCAAAGCTTGAAAGCCACTGCACTAGTCAACAGGACTCATCAATTTCAAGCTTCCTGCACTTGTTAACAAGAAGTGTTGGCACTTCCTGAATACAGCAGGAGTCCTTTACACGAACATATGGAACAAAATTCTTTCTTGGCTAGAAAAAGAAGTTGGACCCATGGACTTCAGTGTTTTAAACTATTTTTTAAGGCTTTGGGGGATAGTATGACATGGAAGGAAATCTATGGGACATTCTACTTTCTGAGTAAAGATATAAGCATTTATGCAATTCTGTTTCAGTTAGGAGAACAGGGCTGTCACAGATTTCCGTGCTGTTATATTTTACTTCTGAATACTGCCTGTGCTGAAGGGAGAAGGGAAAATTCCATCAGTCAGAAAGAAGGGGGATCTGCTCACCTCACAAGTGTTTTGTTTTGTTGTTTCATACCGTGCCCTCCTTCTGACTCTTCCGGAGGACAGAGCAAGGTCTCTCACTCAGGAGACCTAAGTAGGAAGACAATGTAGTCTATATTCCAAACTGGGGCATATTTGACTGTGAAAGGGCAGTACTATTAATACTTTCTCAGGGTGATAATTGGGCCTTGAAATACTCTGGAGCAGCAGTTCTTAACTGGGTGACTTTTTAACCCCTTCCCAACTCAGACATTTGACTTATTTGAAAATATTTATATGGGATGAGGGTATGCCAATAGCATCAAGTATGTAGAAGCCACTGATGCTATTCATCCTACTACAATACAAAAGACAGTCGGCCACAACACAAATTGTTATCTGACATAGAATGTCTAGGTTAGAAACCCTTGGGTAGAGGCTGAATGGGAGCAAAAGTGACCAGGGTAGGACAATCAGAGTGATGCAGCTGAAGAAGAACTAAAGGACCTGCAGAGACCACTTACATTCATTGGATACTGAGAAGAGGGAGGTTTTGTTAGAAGTGTCTCTGCTGCCTGCTTGGTCTATAGTCTCAGCTCAACATGAGGCCAAATGTAAATGATCAATAAATGCATTGTCCATCTACATAGAAAATATTGGCTGGACACTCCCTATATGCCAAGAAAAATTCTGAGTATCAAATGTGGGTGTGGGCCTTCCCAAATTTAATCTGGGCATGGATTTAAAAGAAGAATGGGGAGGGGTAATTACTAGAGATGAGGAAACAAGTGGAAAGTATGACGAGGGAAAACCAGGCATGTTTGAAAGAGTATGGGAAGAGGAGGAAAGAGATGTCAGAAATGTAAATCCTACAGCAAGCAGCTGAGGGTTTGACACTGAAGGAAATGAAGATGAGCAGATCTGCTTCTGGATCATGAGTCAGAATAACTGAGAAGATGACTTTGGGGATATTGTCAAAACATGATCGCTTCTCAGGAGAAAACTGGTATATTCCACTTTATACCTGCCAAGTTTGAGGGGCTGGCTGTACACGTTGGAACCATCACCTCTCTTGGGCTGGAAATGGGGTTATGGGCCCTCTGGAAGAACATGTCAATATGTGAGCCTCATGCAGAATTCACTTCATCCTCGACTCCATGATCACATCACCTGTAGGTAGGAGGAGCCTGACAGAGTTCAAAATCTGTTGTCTTCTTGAAATCATTCAGAGAGACTTTCAGAAGTCTGTGGGCCTGTATTGTTGTCTTTCTATGTATTCTAAGTATGAGTCTTACTACTTAACCTGGTAGGAAACTGGCCATTCAGCCCTGACATTTTCTGTTGTTAATGGACCCTGTTCCTCTTAGAAAGGGCCATACCCTCTGGGATTTCAAAGATCCACTTAAGCAGTGAATTTTCCCCTTCACTGAAGTCTTCTTTTTCTTCTCATTTTCACATAAACACGGGCACATGGCCTGGTTTAAAGTGCTGCTGGCTCTGCTGTCACTCAGCAGAAGAGCCAGTCCCCACATCTGCCCTGCCTACGTTATAATAATTTGGCATCACGGTGACATTCAAGTACACATTCAGTGGAGCTGTCCTGTTGAATGAAGTCAAGACAAGTTTGAGTGTGATCAGAGATGCACAGTGTGTCACTGTGTGAATGTCACGGGTGAATTATGAGTCCAATTGCCATAAATAGAAGCTAAATACACACACAGACATCTCTCCTTGCAGATAGTTAAAGAAACATTAATATAGAACATGCATGCCTCTTTGCGTGTGTGTGTGTGTGTGTGTGTGTGTGTGTGTGTGTGTGTGTGTATAACAAAAGCAGGGAAAATGCCTGTCTATCAGTATTTGAACTTTCAAACTCTGGAACCTTCTTGTATTAGAGGCTGATTCCCTGGTTATGAGTTTTAACATATATACATACTACTTTAGTGGAAAGGCAGGAAGAGATTGATGATCAGTAAACTGAAGATTCCTTCTTTTTTGTTAACATGACTAGACAAAAGCAAGGTGCTCGGTGGCTCACATCTGTAACCCTAGCTATTTCATACACTGAGATTTAAGGATCAAGGTTTGAATCCAGACTCCAGTTAACACCAAATGTGAGTCATGGAATGTGTCTCAAGTGGTAGAGCACTAACCTTGAGCACAAAAACCTAAAGGATAGTACCAAGACTCTGAGTTCAATAGTACTGATACCAAAGCTGGGGGTAAGGTGGGGGAGGGAGAAAGGGGGGAGATTGAACTAAAGAAAATAAACAAAAGTAGGCTAAAGAGAGTCTGAAACTGTGATTCCTTAATAATTGAGGTAATAGCTACAAGTTTTGACTAATTGTTGTAAGCCTCAGTTTTTTCGCTTTTAAAATGGGCCTGAGTGTGTTATCTTGCAAGTAAGAAATAGTGTTAAGTGCTTCCATGCGGGGATAATGTTGATTACAGTACACAGGGAAGCTACGTACATGACACTCAGGCAGCAGAGTGGAGTACATAGTTAGGTGTTTGGTAGTGAAATAGCATTGGATTTCCTTAAAAACCATGCCATTCCTCAGCACTTGGACCTAAAACCAAGTCTTTGAGCTCTGTTAACCTCAGTTCCTCAACTCTGCAATGGACATGATGCTGATTGCTGGCTATAAAATTAGTAATAGGTGATGGTAACCTTAGTAGTGCTTAATAGTGTGAAGCCATAGCCTTTATTATTTTTACTTCAGAACAAAATCAAATCACCTAGATTTCAGTGACTATGGAGAAGAAAATTGACAATAAAAACTCCTTAGAATTATAGTAAGTAGCTTTCAGCTAGTAACTTTAAATGAGAAAAAAAAATAAAGGCTGTTTTTTAAGGTAGAGTGGAATGGTGAGTTGCTATGGAAACAGTAATTCAATATCAAGTACCACCCTGGGAGGGGCAAATTTTCTTTGTTTCTTTTTTTTTTATTCCTTTATTGATGGTACCAACATTTGGATTCAGGGCTTCATGCTTGCTAGAGAGGTACTCTACTGCTTGAACCATGCCTCTAGCCACTTATTGCTCTAGACATTTTTTACAAATTGTATTGTAAAGGTGATGCTACAGAAGGGCTATAGTTACATGAGTCAGGTAATAGTATATTTCCTTTTGAACAGTGTCACTGTCTCCCTCATTCTCTCTCAGTTTTTCC
This sequence comes from Dipodomys merriami, assembly GCF_024711535.1. NCBI lineage: Eukaryota > Metazoa > Chordata > Mammalia > Rodentia > Heteromyidae > Dipodomys > Dipodomys merriami. The sequence goes on along the minus strand of NW_027202604.1, from coordinate 18,455,116 downwards.
CCTTCTTCCCTCTCCCCCACAAGTTATATAGTTCATTTCCACCATAGTGTCTAGTGGGTTTCACTGTTGGATTGGTTTAGACTTTGTCTCACCTTTTTTGAGCTTCCCCTTTCCCTCCCCAAATCAGATAAATTTATGTACAAGACAAAGGGTACAGAAATCAAAAACAGTGACAGAGGGACTAAACCAAAGGGGGAAAAAAAACAAAGAAAAATAGAACTGTAGATATAGGATGTCACTTTTGCTTAAGCTAGCCAGGAATGTGATACTCTTGTTTACACTTCCGATCATAGCTAGGATGACAAGCATATACCACCATGTTCAGATTTTTCTGTTTAGATGAGGTCTTTTGAACATATTTCCCTCATCTAGCCTTGAATGTCAGTCATCCTGCTGTGCTCCTCCAAGTATCTAGAAGCTGGGTTATTATGAACGATGGATGTGGATAAGTGATGTCTATGTTGGCAAATTCATCGCCTACTGAATGTATTAAAGTGTGTAGTTACAGAATTTGTCTGGGGGGGAAAAGGGTAATCTTCAGAACCTTTATGCACTCTTGGTTCATCTGGTGGAAAGAGATAGACTACTTGTGCTCATTGGCTTTGACTTCTAATCTTTAATACAAAATGCATTGGAAAATAGGAGTAATATTTTTCATTATAAACTTATTTGAAATGCCAGTGGACTTTTAATATTCCTGTCTGCCATATTTAACTTTCTAGTCCTTCCTCAGAAGAATCTGTGTTCACTGGTTAACCATTTCTCTTGTATTTCTTATGGTTTGGAGAAATGTACTATCATAGTAAGCTCCTGCCAAGTCAGAGAGTGAGGGTATAGTCAGCTTGCCCAATCAAACTATATGTCCATTGACACAGCCATTAGTCCAAGGAGTCAGCATATAACCCCAAAGGAGACAATGAGGATCTTTCCCTAGAATTTAATATAGTAACAGTCGGGATTTTTTTTTCTTTTCTTGCTCCTTCTCTTTCTCCTTTTCCTCCTCTAATCTAGGCTCCTTTAGCTGAAATAAATTAAGTCAAGAACTGGTTAAAGCTCTCTACTTCCTCTTCTAGACTCTGAATCCCAGAAAAAGAGCCCAGAGTCTGCAAAGAAGCAGATAGAAGTGATAGAGAGAGCATCCAAGGGACTTTGAGGGTTTTTTTTTTTTAATGCTGTTGGAGGTAGGAGCAGAGTTTGCATTTAATGTTGATTAGTACTGGAGACAAGAGTTACATTTTTTTTGAAGTTTTATATTGCTGTGAGAGAAATGCACAGTGATCCATGAGGTTCTCAGGGCATAAACTGACTTGTAACAAAGCAGTATTGATAGCAGAGTGGAAGGATTCAAGACCTTATATCTGCTTCCTATACAAAGGCGTACTTGAGCTAATTTTCTTTTCACAGTCTGTCAATAAGGAGCCATACCTTCTATTACACATTCCCCATTATCATTTTGAAACACACCTGTCAGCAGCCAGGAGGAATTCTTTTTTTCCAGTGGGAGTGGAAATGCCACAACACCAGTTTTATTCCTTCATACTAACTATACAATGACTAGAAAAATAGCATGATATTAATCTTTCTGCTCTAGCATCCAGATTACATATTGGCCCAAAGGATTGGCTGTTTGGTATACTGAAATGCAGAGAGCTTAAGGGGTCACTTGATGGGTATATTGATTTTTCTCTGCACATTTTATTTTTAAAAGATTAAAATTAGCTTTATCAGGTATGGCCATGTTCAAGCTTTTATGAAGGTAAAGCACAGTGAAAGATATTTCAGTTCTGTCCAAGACCCTAGTCCATACCTTTTTCCTGGAGTTAGTTTCTTCCCATTGTAACAAGAGATAAGTGTAACCACAATAGGTTTATCTTCTGACTTGGTATGGTGAGCACATAACACCTGGATGGAGGGAGTGGTAGTCCTGGTAGGAATTTGATCCTCAGATCTAGCATGAAACTCTCACAAGTCCAGTGTGTGTATAACCATAGGGTATTTGATCTTGAATTCTGGACCAGTTTTCTTTAGTTTAGACATACCAGAAAAGTTCAAGAATTCACACAGTCATATTGGGAGTAAAGGAGGAGAATGAGAAAATGTATTCCCAAAATAAAACAAACTGCATCACATGAAAGAAAGTGAAATTATTGTTTCAGTCCTGAGTTTAGGAATACAATAAGAAAATTCTTACTTCTCACTTCTGAGTGTATGGACAATGAGGAATCTTAAAAGGGAGGCAATTTCTGTCTAGAGATGTCATTTGTAACTTAATTATGTGTTCTGCGGTAAATTCTTTTCACTGTAATATTAATCAAGGATGAATGTGGTTATTACTTATGTTTTGATCTTGCATTGCTCCAGCAAGTTTTTAGAAATCAGCCCTTTTTAGATTCAAGTAGAATTATGTGTCTGAATTTTAATACAGGAAGGACAAACTGCCCAACAAAGAGTAGTCTTTATAAACTGCATTAATGACTCATTCTTTTATTAGGTTGAAAGTGGCTCTGCTGATTATTAACATAATTAGAGTCCTTAGAATTTGCCATACGTTTCTCTGATGGTATAATTTGCACTCTTTTAACTAATTAGATGCTATCTGTATAGCATGGTTATGAACAGGAAAAAATTACCATCTTTGTGTTAATGAAATTTACAAACCCCATATTTGTTATAAGAAACAAAAAATTATGAGTTGACTCTGATTGTGGCCCCTTTAAGTGAAAGAAGAGAATAGGCTATTTATTTACAGGAAAAAAAAGTCCAACATAATGTAAAACCTTAAATGTTCAGCCAGATCTGGAAGCAAATTGCAGTAGCTAAGGGAAGAGGGACAGATTGTTTCAGTCTTAGTCCTAAGCTACCGTTCTGATCCCAAACCAGTCTCTTCTTAGCACTGTTTGTCCACTTTCCTCCTCCTGTCCACTAACAAGTTCTGCCTTCCCCTTCTCGAATCAGTGATTAGTAGTTTTCACCCATCAAAACCTATTGGATTTACTGGGCTTTTTTTTTGTTAGTGTTTTTGTGTGTGTGTGCTGGTAGTAGGGCTTGAACTCAGGACCTAGGCACTGTCCCATAGGTTTTACTCACAATACTGGAGCTTTACCACTTGACCCACAGTTGTACCAAGACCTTTTCTTTCTGGTTTTTTTTTGGTTAGTTAACTGGTGATAAAAGTCTCATGGACTTTTCTGCCCAGACTGCTTTGAATTCCAATCCTCAGATGAAAGAAGAGAATAGTTTAGATTACAGGTGTGAGCCATCCCCTGTACCTTACTTCTTTTACTTTATTTTATTTTTCTATTTTTTCTCTTTATTTTATCTTTTCTTTTTCTTTTTTCTTTTCTTTTCTTTTTTATTTTAAATACCTGTCTTTCTTCATCAAATCACTGTCACATTGTCTATCTGCTATTCTTGGAAACAAAATCAGGCTTTCTTCTTGTGGTTTGTGTCTGCTTTCTCTGCCTGGGATATGCCCCCTTCTTATTTCACAGTTGGTTATTTCTGCTTATTCATGTCCCGCCTAGATTTCAACTCATGGGCCAAGCTTCTGTGTCCTCTGAGCCTAGCCTTTTAAATTCTTGCTGCTCCCTGTCCCATAATTGTGCTTGCTTATCTCTGTACCAACTGTCACTATTTAGAAATTTGTTGGATGTATCTAGATATGTCTGAATAAATGAATTATTTCATCAGTAGAGCTCGATTTCATGTTACCTCATTTGTTGAACACTCGTATAGAAAACTGATGTTGAAAGAACCACTCTGGGTGCAGTCAAACTAAAGGACAAGGGACTGAACCTTTTCAGCACCTCTCTCTCTCTCTCTCTCTCTCTCTCTCTCTCTCTCTCTCTCTCTCTCTCTCTCTCTCTCTCTCTCTCTCTGCTTCTGTCTAAACTTTGACACATACAGCACAACCTGGACTTGTTGTATCAAGTTTGGACTCCACAGCTCTAGATATTTGGTTATTGTGGTTATTGGCAGTGAAGGAAGGAGTGGCTGATTATATTTCCACCATTGTCCGCCCACAGCAAAGAGTTTGGCTGGCAAGTCCCCCTATGAATTGACACTCTCTCTTACATTTGCTCTTTTCGTAGAGGAGCCATAAGTAGAAAGCAAGGGGCAAAAGCATTGTGTTAGTGAGTGAATGGGTCTTAACAAAGGATCGGCTTCTTTTAAGTCCTGCAGAGGCTCTGACCTAGAATTCTATTTGATACTTCGTTATATCCTAGGCTCTGGTTCCAGGAGGTCATTATTTCAGCCTATAATACGACATAAAGCTTCCCATTTTTTAGTTACATAAAGTAATATAACACACATCTCAGCATCAGACATTAAGCTTAACACTGGCATGGCTTACACTAAAATGCTCTACCAGGCAGTATCTCTAAAGTGAATAGATCAGCTAACGCATCCGCACAATGATTCTTACTTCATGGTGAGAAGGATTTATGTTTAAATACTATTAGCACTTTTGCCTATGACAGACATGGTTTTTAAAAGAATGGTATTTAAATGTAAGAGTTAACAGATTTCTATAATAATATTAATCCCATATTATTAATTTTTATGCTTTTAATTTAGATAACCCCACTCACTAGAGAATGTCATCTCTTCCTTGATTTAATTTCTTTCCTTTTTTTCCTTAAAATGAAATTATACTGTTGAGATGAAGTGCAGTTCAGAAATGAGGAACTCACTGTCCATTCGACTTAGAGTGGAGGAGTCAGAAAGAGACCATTTTCAATTTAAGCTTGCATGTCGATCATTAATGAGCAGCAATGGTAGTAGCAGTACGAATAATTATGAACCCGAAGCTTTGGCTTCTGGGGACTGGCAGCCTTGATGATGCATGATTGCTCTGGAGATTACAAAAGGTGAAAGCATTAGGCCTGCCAGCTAAATGAACATGTGCAATGTGTTTTTAGGGCTTCTTTTTCATTATATAATTTCACAGGAGCCTCTGTGGAAGAAGTTCCCTCTCTGCCATCTTCTGTGCACAGAAAACCAGTGCTTGTAAGAGGATAATACTATGTGCTCAGAGACTACAGGCAATTCATGAGACAAAGAATTTGCAAGTCATATGCATCTTTCCAGGGCTTTAGAATGTAGGACTACAGGGGATGTGCTATTATCAGTCAGAGTAGGTAAAGTATGCTGAGGTAACAAATAGCCCCACGGTTTGAACATGAAATATGTTTGTCTGACTGACATCACAAGTTTTTCAGAAGAGATGAGCTTTCTGCAATAGGTCACCTACTGTTTAGATATTTAAGATGATAAATGCTGTACCATCTGGGATAGTGTTAAATCCAATAGCAGAGTTGGGGGGCGGGCGGGTAAATTGTGCTCTGATTCTCCAAGGTTTCTGCCTAGAAGTGGCTCATTTCTGTTTTCATTCTCTCACCACAGCCACCTTATTTCAAGGAAACAAGGAAAGACAGTCCTTTCATTTGAGAGGAATAAAGCAAAGAAATATCAGTATATAGATGAGACTATTACAGGTACCCTCTCCACAGGTGAGCAAAGGTTGAATTTGAGCTGTGGTCTTTTTAGTTAAGCAGTGCTGAGCTTGAGATCCGTGCTTTTTATTCATTTGCTTTTCAGAGAAAGAAGATCTTATTTTATTTTTATTATCTTTTATTATCTTTAAGTACTTGTGTTGAAGGATGAAGGGATTTCAATTCAACATGTCAGTTTATAAGCACAATGCATCTTGATCAATATCACTACTTTCATCTTTCTCCTCCATCTCTTTTAACAATGTTAGGAAAATGGAGGAGAAAGAACAGACCTGACTTGATCTCAATGGTTGAGGACTGTTTATTACAGCCATGAGGGCCACACCAGGCAGGCTGTGTTCTCATGGGGCCAAGGGCAGGTACCCTTGACCAGGACTGGAATGGATTGCTCTGCATTGGGACAAGGGAACTTTCAACCAGGGCTAGGTCAGAATGACCTGCCTGCAGTCAAGCATGAGAGCATGTCCTGGTGTCTTGCTTGACCTGGAGAAATGAGGTGAAGGTAGACAGGGGGCGGTGTGTGTCAATCTTTCACATTCTATCTTTAGATACACAAAAAGATTGGGTCTAGAAGGTAGAGGTAAGTCCTTCAAACAGTGCCCACCCCCTCAATGCTTTAATCTGCATAGAAGACGAACTATTTCTGGAAATGAGAAACTTTCTCTGAAGGAACAGCAACCCCAGGCCCTCCTCTGCTATGTTATTCCCTTTGCCTGATGGATGATGATAATCTATACCTTACCTTATTTTTACACTGGGAAATATTGGTTGAAGCCCTATTGTGTGCTAGGCAAAGGGAACAGAACTGTGAATAATCAGACATGGTCTCTGGGCTCAATGAGATCTTGACTTCTCAGGCATAGACAGGTAATTAAAGGAATAATGACAAATGTGATGAACACTAATGGAGAGAGATGCTATAAGATCATATAATAGCTAGTTTTTCGTATGTCACTTCTTGACCTCTTTCAAGGCTAAGCAACAGTTTTGAGTCCTCTGGGACGATCAGTAGAGCAGGATGCATATCAGTAGGATGACTTGTTCTTTGAGACATTGATGAGCCCTCGAGCGATGGAAGAATTAATGGTCATCTCAGTACAGGCATATAAAAAGGAAGAAGCATGGAAGTAGCATGGGAGTGTACCCTACTTCACTAGCTACAATATAACATAACCCGTTCCATGCAGTGTGTATGCCAAAGTCGTGTATAGCCAACCTCTCTGCATTCTTAGCATGAATCAGTCACAGATCAATCACATTTGAGGGCAAAAAAAATGTGCATCTGTATGAACAGCCTCTTTTGTTCTTGTCACCATTCCCTAAATAGTACAGTATAACTCTTTACATAGCAATGACAGGTATTATGAGTGCATGTGATTATAGGTATTATAAGTTATCCAGAAGTGATGAGAAGTATACTGCAGGATTTACAGCGGTCTTAGGAAAACATTATACTGTTTTAATAGAAGGGACTTATACATCTGTGGATTTGTGTATCCAATGAGGATCCTACAGATCCCAAGGGACAAATACATAGTGACAGAAGCCTGGTCCACTAATAGTCAATGATACACTATGGAACAAGCAGAACCAGAAACATTTCTCAGTCCCCCGCCAGGCCCAGACATTGCCTCTCTTGACTTTATGTTCATCTGATGCACATTACAACTGTATGCTGAGATGAATGGATATGGGGGGTAATGATTGGCTGTATTAGCTTGGATTTGAATGTTGATCTGGACTCAAAGCATCTTCCTAGAGCCAGGTGCCAGTGGCTCACGCCTGTAATCCTAGCTACTCAGGAGGTTAGATCTGAGGATCATGGCTCAAAGCCAGCCTGGGCAGGAAAGTCCATGAAGACGCTTATCTCCAATAAACTACCAGAAAACCAGAAGTGGCGCTGTAGGTCAAGTGGTAGATCGCTAGCCTTGAGCTGAAGAGCTGAGGGACAGGGATCAGGCCCAGAGTTCAAGCCCCACGACCAACCAAAAAAAAAAAATCTTCCTAGAGCATCTTGTCCAGATGCTCACTTTTATGACCATTAGCTTCTAACAAAACCACTGTTGTCCACTCTGCCTATATGCATTTTCCATTGCTCTGCAATACATTTGATGAAGTCATCATCCATGGAAGCTGGTAGATAAGTGTCTCGCTCAGTCCTTTGGTGGAATAACTCTAAAACACGTCTCTATTGTTGCTCAGTGGAAAAGATAGAGACTCTCTTGCCCATAGTAATAACCTCTCATCCTTAGTTTACTTTTGAGGAGATAGCTTAAGAAAAATGTATTTAAACTGAATGTAGTGATGGATGTCTGTAACCCCAGAACTCGGGAAGCTGACATGGAATTATAGACTTTGTCTTCATTTAAAAAAAAAGTGGAAGAATAAAAGGAAAGCTTACTTAAATAGCTCACCAGTAATACTAGAGTTAGGGTCTTGAGATCTTTTGTTCCTACTCCTCAAGGGAGATGTTAAGATGACAGAGATAACTCGGAGATGTAGGAAGTGAGTTTTGCTGGATGGTCATCAGTCCCTGATAACTGATTGCTTCAATGATCATGCTTCTTGAAAATATAAAGTATTAGTTCATTTAGTCACCTAGTCTGCAGCTGGAAGCAGACACTGTAGCACCAATTGCAGTTTTGTTTTGTTTGTTTCCAAAGGTGTCTTGTGATAATTTGGTATTTTTCTGTTGGTATTAATCATGACTAAGACCAATTACATTACATGGTTCTTTGGGAAATTTTCACCTTAAAGCAATGAAGGCTATAGACAAAGCATTTTGTTTAGCTCAATTTTTTCTCTACATACTGTTTCATGTTCTAGTTCATAATTACTTTTCCACTGCATTGTTTACTACTTGACTTTTCGGCATAAAATATATTGATTATGGAAATAAATTAAGGTCCAATTTGTGAAAATAGACTTCTTGTATTTCAAGGAAATTCATAGGGTGCTATTTGGAAAAGGTGATAAATGTAGTTTTCAGTAGGGTATCTGCATAAATTATGATTGATTTGCAATTCATCACCTTCTTTTTCTAGCTCCTCCTCAGCAAGAAGACCTCATTTTTGCATTATCAAGGAAGGAATATTTTTAGAGATGTGATTATTTGGCAGAAGTGCTAATAATGATGGGAATTTTTTTTTTTTAGAAAATGTATCCAAAGGGGGAGTTTCTGCACTTTCAAAAATAGCACCTTGAAAGTTTGCACTTAGCCCTTCAGCTTTGAGCCATTGCCTTCCTTAAATGAGGTCTTAAATGTTTCTCTGAGTTTGAGAGCCCATGGGTTTGACTTCAAGCTTCAGGGCCTGGCAGGGGACTGAGAAGTGTTTCTGGTTCTGCTTGTTCCATAGTTTTATCACTGACTATCAGTGGACCAGGCTTCTGTCACTGTGTATTTGTCCCTTGGGATCTGTAGGATCCTCATTGGATACGCAAATCCACAGATGTATAAGTCCCTTCTATTAAAACAGTATAATGTTTTCCTAAGACCTCTGTAAATCCTGCAGTATACTTCTCATCACTTCTAGATAACGTATAATACCTATAATCACATGCACTCATAATACCTGCTATGTAAAGAGTTATACTGTACTATTTAGGGAATGGTGACATGAACAAAAGAGGCTGTTCATACTGATGCACATTTTTTTGCCCTCAAATGTGATTGATCTGTGACTGATTCATGCTAAGAATGCAGAGAGGTTGGCTATACATGACTTTGGCATACACACTGCATGGAATGGGTTATGTTATGTTGTAGCTAGTGAAACAGGGTACACTGCCATGCTACTTCCATGCTTCCTCCTTTTGATGTGCTTCTGCTTACTTTACCTTTTACAAGAGTCCATTCTTTTCATCTTGTCAACCAACTAACCAGTGAAACCTGCTTCAATCTTCTTAGTGTCACTTCCTCCAGGAAGACTTTTCTTTCAGCATTTCCTCTTGTTAGAAATGGCTCCAGATGTCGGAGTGTTGAATTCCAATTCAAGTTGGCAAGGCAAAGTTTACTTCTGTAGAGGGTGTACCATCAGCCAAATATCTGGCAAGCAAGCAGGTACATAGAGCTCCCTTTTTATCCCTAACCCAGCAGACCGAGTCTCTCTGCTCTCATTGGCTGAGCTCAGGCTCACAATCTTCAAATGGTGGTGGCTTAATTACAGAAGGTAACTAAAACTGAAGGAGCCTCTAACTGGATGTCTCAATGGAAGTGCAGCAGGAAAAGGATGTAACTAAAATGTAATCAACAAGGGCCATGCCACCTGGCCAAAGCAAGAACGTTTCAGAAAAACAATCCTCACAAGATTAACAGAAAGGAAGAGAACTACCTTGATAGACAATATGCTTTTCAGGCTGGGAAGGTGGCTCAGTGGTAGAGTGCTTGCCTTGCATGCATGAGGCCCTGGGTTCGATTTCTCTGTACCACATAAGCAGAAAAAGCCGGAAGTGGTGCTGTGCCTCAAGTGGTAGAGTGCTAGCCTTGAGCTGAAGAGCTGAGGGACAGCACCAGGGCCCAGAGTTCAGGCCCCATGACTGACAAAAAGAAAAAGATGCTTTTCTTACACTCTCTGCTCCCCTTCTCAAGAAGCCCAGGCAGCTAGTTAGGTATGAATAAATATGGGTTGCTAGGGCCTCAAGGATCTGTGGCTAAATCTTGCATTATGACCCTCTCCTTTACCAGCCAGGTTCATCATGACTTCCATACACTGCAGTTTCTATATCTAATTCCTAATTCCTGTCTCTTGGATCAGAGAGGGAGCCTTGGGAAAGTGAAGTCCTCCTACATCCATCATCTGAAGTCTCCTAAATCTACCACACTAATGTCGCTCCTCATTCTTTTCCTGTACATATTTTTCTACCCATGTGTGTATGCATGGGGAAGGGGTCCTACTTTTCATCTGGAACCCAAATGTGCTTATCAATTCTAGGCTTCCCTTGGCCTACTCAGCCTACACTTGTCATTAGACCCATTTAACAAACAAGGCAAACCAACATATATCTTAACACTGTGGATACGTTCTGTGGACGTTACTTGTACAATTCCACATGTATTCAAAATTTCACTAACATCCTTCTTCTTTTACATGTTTATTTCCTGAATCAACTCTTTCTCCACCTCAATCAATATTTTTTCTTATAACCCTGTACCCTCTCTTTGTTATACTTCATCTTCCATCATTTTTCTTAAGTGAAAGAGTCACCTGGTTCCCTTTGCTTCATTTCCAATGCTGGCCATTTTTTTCCCCAGTAACACAAGGGGCTTCTTCTGGATCCATACATTCTCAGCTTTTTCTTACCTCCTTACTGCCATACAGTATATGAGTCTTTTCCCCCCTCTGTTTAGATCTTGCAGAATTTCTTTCTGAGTAGATTCAATTCCTATATTCTTGCAGGAATTCCACAGAAATAATTGTGAATTCCAGAAGCCCTATTTGGTTAGTGTTAGTGCACTTTCCTTCTTATCTTGCTCCCAGTATTTCTTTACAACATAAGATGATCAAAGATCAACTTGAACCCTCCCTGTCCCACCTTGGATTCAGCCATTTCTCTAAACAGCTTGGTTTCTTTAACCAGAGGATGGTTTTAGACATTAAGGTCTGCGTGCTCAGAGGACCCCTTACTCCTTTGATGTTATTGCTTCTAGAATCCATCCAACACTAAGCAGTACATGTGTGGGTGCTCACACAAAATGTAGTCATTATTTGTGTGTCTCTCTGTGTATAGATGTTTATATACATGCCTTATGAGCGCCTATCAAACAAAGATACAGGTTGACCCATTGTAACAATGAGATGTACAAGGCACTATGTTGAAAATGAACTTTACAACTTTACAACTTCCGGGGGAGGGGGAGGGGTTGGGGAATGGGGAGGGAAGGGATAGTAGGGGAAAAACAAAGGAGGGGGTAACAATGCTCAATAGGAAGTGGATTCATTACTCATGTAACTGTAACCCCTCTGTATAGTATCTTTACCATAAAAAACACTTAAAAATATTTGCAATTCAAATCTAGTTTTTTTATTATTCTACATTTATGAATATCATACCAGGTGGGAAAAACTTACCTCTCATTATCCTTGACACATAACCGTGCGCATTTGCTTAATATTCTGCAGCATTTTCTTCCTATCACTTCTGTAATCCTCATCTGCTCTGCTACCATGGACATTAGATACACCATTGTCCTTAACCTGCATATGACACCCCCTCCCCTAGCTGGCCTGCTTCTTCAGCTGTGGAGAATGCTACATCACCACCCACCTGCCTCCCCAGGTCCTCTCAACTTTCCCTGGAAGGAAAGGAAGGGAAGTGAAGTGAAGAGAATGCCTATATGCCTGCCCATCCCTCTACCATCACCTATATGTTAAGTGATCAAATGCTTCTTCACAACGCGTTCCTTTTCCTTTATCTCAGCGAATCACCTCTCTGAGGCAGTGTCTAAGCACTAAGACAGGAATCACTTCATAATACTCAATTTAGCCCCCCGGATGCAAGGCCCTAGAGAAAACTACAGGAGCTGGGTACTATGCGCAGTGATTTCAGGGGACCAGCAGGTGGCGCTCAGAGGTTCAGTTCAAAATCTAACTATCCAGGCTTGTTCAGTACCCTTTCAGCCATCTGTTTTTTTGTTTTGTTTTGTTTTCCTGTTAGGCTCTTTCTTTGTGTGTGGGAATGCAGGTTTGTGTGGGTGCATGTGTGTACATATACATACATACATACATATTGGTATTAACAGTTTCCAGTAACACAGAAGACATAAATGGCAAGAAACACATTTTTGTTTCTTCCCAAGGTACCAGGAGTACAAAGACAAAAGGAGAGCCTCCTGAGATACATTTTTAAAAACACCTTGCATCTCAGAGTAAGAAATGATGTCACAGTGTAATCTCTGGCAAGGATTGTGCATTCCAGACTCAACAGGGCAAAACGACACTGGAATTTCTGTTAGTTCCCCATGTCTAATCGATAAACAAGCTTCTCTGGGGAAAGAACAGAGGGAAGAGTCTATCTCCCCAACTAATTTCTCAGGCTAGCCCAGTCCCTAGGACTTACTTCTAAATGTCTTGCCACTTCTTCCCCAACTAGAAATCTTTTTTTTTCATTTTATTTTCACCCAAGTTCTTTGTATAAATAAATAATTTTATTCTATGGAAAGATGAAAAAGATTATTGGCAACTTTTTGGTAACTTGAATGGAATGAAACCGCAAGGTCTGCCTAGAATATCTTATCATTAATCTTTTTTTCCTGCCTAATGTATATTATTATAGTGTGAGTTAGAGTAAATCAGACTTTGCTAGAAAGCCCACAGACATCCAGGTACAATCAACAAAGAAAAGGTTTATTGCTAGCAAAGGGACCAGCAAGACCCCTTCTCACAAGGGAGAAGTAAGACGTGCTGGTTATTGTCTGAGGTGATCTATATAACCTACTGAGGCTAGAAGGGCTAGAAAGGGCTAGGAGGTGGAGACCATGGTGTGGACATGAGGACCAGGGGCCTCATCACGGTGGACTAGGATTGATGGCTGCTGCCCAAGTAGTAGATAAGGGGCCCTGCAGCTGCCCAGACCTGAAGGTCACTCTAAGGGGCTCTTGCTGCCTTATTTGGTGGTAGCTGCCCCAGAGGAGTGCCATCTCAAGGTACAGGGTGGATTGGAGGCTGATTACTGCCTTTTACTAAATGGGCCTAGTGTGGCCTAAGAAGAGAACATGCTAAGCTGTGGAGAGGAGAAGCAGCATGCTAAGCTATGGGAAGGGAGCTCATTGGGCTAATAGAGAGTGTGTGTGCATGTGTGTGTGCGTGTGTGTGTGTGTATTTGTGCGTGCGTGCATGTGTGTGTGTGCGTGCATGCGTGCGTCCGTGCGTGCGTGTGTGTGTGTGTGTGTGTGTGTGTGTGTGTGTGTGTGTGTGTGTGTGTGTGTGTGTACTAGTAATGGAGCTTGAGCTCAGGGCCTCAGAATTTTGCTGAAGGCTGGCACTCTAAACTTAAGCCATAGCTCCACTTGTGGCTTTTTGGTGGTTAATTGGAGACAAAATAGTCTCACAGACTTTCTCCCCAAGGCTGGCTTTGAATCGTGATCCTCAGATCTCACCCTCTTGAGTAGCTAGGATTACAGGAGTGAGCAACTAGTGTCCAGCTTTATCATAAATCATGTAACTCATGAGCCTAGTAGGGAGTTTCAGGTGGACAAAAACATTTTTTTTTATTTGTTTTGTTTTTATTTTATTTTTTTTTTTTTTTTTGTCGGTCGTGGGGCTTGAACTCAGGTGGACAAAAATTTAAGAAAAGACATTCTTGTGGTCTAGAGTCTGTGGAAAAAGTGGAAGTGTCTGACCTGGTATATCTGATCTTATTCACACCAAGGGAGCTGATCCCATGCAGGAGTGGAAAAATGAATAAGCAAATCCTCCCTGCCTTTGGCAGCCTTTCCACCACAGAGGCTGCAATATTTAATCTCCTATGTCACCAATCAGATCCCAGCTCAAAAAACGATTGTGCCTGGAAAGGCAAACACATCATGTGCCTTGTAGAAGGAACTGAGGCCCTTCCAGAGGAAGTGCTATTTATCCACAGTAGGTATCAAAATTGTTCCAATGTGTGAAGTATCCTCTGTGTGCCAATATTCAGGGAGCATGTGGAAATTCTATTAGTGTGGCTTTTTCCAAGTTGTGTGACTTGGAGTGTCTTATTGGAATTCTTCTTAACTCTGTTTCTTTATTTCTTAATTGAGGATCATAATCTCCTCTCAAGAAAGTTGTGCTAAAAAGAGAATTGTTCTATCTTGTTTTAAAGAATGTTCAGCTGAGGAATTCACTACCTAATAAACAGAATTTGTAACACATTTGTTGCTTAGGGTTATTTCCAGACACAGAGCTATAGGCTTTGTATTATTTATCTCTTTAACTCTATCAGAATTGGATAGATATAAAAAGCCATATTACAAGACAGAATCTTAGAGAAAGTAGAAATCATTTCTATATCATACGATTAGAAAACTGGTATGTCCCAATGCTTATATAATCTTTCTAAAACATTATGTGGCATGCAACATTTACATTGGAAATGGTTATGGTTTATAAATGAGTGCACTACTAAGAGTAGTGTGCATCTCAATTGATAAGTAGAATGGGATTATAAATTGGCTATTTGGAAATGTTTTTATCTGATATGTGTAACAGGGTAATGCTGACCTTAGAAGATCAGTGAGGAGAAATCTTTTAAATTTTCTATCCTCTAGAAAAGAATTGCATTAAATTGTAATGATTTCTTCCTTGAGTATTTGAAGAAACTTGCCTCTAAAGCTATTAGACTTGGAATTTTCTTAACAAAAAAATATGTTTAGCATCTCTGCTTTTGTAATGGCTGTAGGATTATAAGAACTTTTTGTTATTTCTTATGTCCATGCTAGTAAATTACAAAAGTTTAGGCATCCATTTATTTAGAAACTTTTCAATGTCAGTATGTACTTGGTGATAGTAGTCACTTATTTTTGCTGTATTTATCTTGACTTTTTTATATCAAGGATTGCGGGTTTTTTCCTTATCTTCTTAGTCTTACCAAAAGTTTAACTGTTTCATAAAATTTAAAATTAAGCTATTTTTTAACTTTTAAAAAATCTTCAGGGAATACTATCTGCCTTGTTAATTCCCTTTCTTATTCTCTTTTGGTAGGTATGTACTTCTTTTGTTAACATTTTAGAGGTTTTTTTTTTTTTTTTTAATTACTATACATTAGTTTTATAAGAAGGGTTTCATTGGGACATTGACAAACACCCATTTAGTACATTCCATCAACCTCACTTTATCATTCTTCCTTAGCCTTTCCCCCTCCATGGAACAGTTTCAGCAGATTTCATTTTTCTATTTTTGCTGTGCATCCTCACTTACTTTATAAATTTTAAGGATATCATCTCTTAAAATAAGCAGATATTTTAATAGGTGGTGTTTTCATTATTATTCAGTTGTAAGTAACTCTCAAATGCTCTGTAATAAAATATTAAGTAGGGAAAATATGCTTGTGAGAATAAAAATCTCTCCCTTTTATAAAGTTAAAAATAACTGAGATTATGTTAAGAACATAGATGCAGGTAAGACAATGATGTAAAAAGGAAGAAGCACCTGGCATCATGATAGTGATTACTTGGAGTGGACAAGGAACATAGATAAAATGGGGAGGGCTAGATGGTTGACGGAGTCATGATCAGAGTCATAGCTTTGTTATGTATGTGTCATTTATGGTTGCTTACTGCACTTAAAAGTAACGCTGAATAAAGTTGAGGCAATTATCATTTCATTGGACAGATGTTTACCCCACCATGCCCCCTTTTCATGTTCGTTGAATCCTACTAGTGAACTAGATCCAAGTCATGGGCACCATTATTATGGAACCCAATAGTTTCAGAGGCCAAGACCGAGATCACTGGAAAGTAAATTAAAGTCTTTTAAATAACTACAGTTATATAAGGTAGAGGGCTCCCATCAATGGGGGGATTCCAACACTGTTTGGCCTTCCAGCGATGTGCCCTTGGACAAGTAAATTAACTGTCTTAGCTTTATAGCCTCCTTTCTCTTAGTATTAAGTCTTCTCAGGCAGTCTCTGCCATGCTCACTTAATGTTAAGGTCATTTATGGACAGAGACTGAGCTGGTAGGAAGCACCACGGGCTCTCACCTGTTCCAGACCTGTGTTCAAATCTCAGGTCTTCCACTCTGTGACCTATTGTAAATAATTGTCCCATTCCCAGAACAACTAACAGATCACCAAGACATTGTGAGGAGTAAAGAAAATTAGCTTGGACAACAATATTGGTTTGAGGAAAATGCTGTGGGTGTGTGGAACCTGGATCTTCAGGTTGTGATGCCAACTCTTAGATCCCCCATGACAATGAGTTCTGAGAATTGCCTGAGGTAGAGTAATGGTCTAATTAATTGATGACTGGGGTACCCACTAGAAATTCATATGGAAGCCTGGCCTATGTCCTTGTTTCTTGTTTTTCACCCAAGGTGATAGGAGCACACAGAGGAGTTTTTGCTACAGAACCTCAATTATTTGTCACATGTATTTGTGTTCAGTGACACACGTGGCAGATATAAATCCATGGAGCTTGCCCCTGGAATGCTTCTGGGCAAGTTATGCAGTGGGGACTCTTTAAAGTATAGCACTGAAGAACACAGATTGATTTCCTCCCGTGTCTCTTTCTTTCATACATCTCTGACTACTTGGGATTTCCTAACAGTGCAGGGCTAATGACTTTTGATAGCAATCGATGCAAAGCTAATTAATTTACTTCACAATTTTCATGTACTCAAACTACCCAAGGGTTCAAATGATTTGTTGTTGGGTTTTTTGTTGTTGTTGATGGCTTTTAGGGGTCTATTCTCTGTCTTTCCTTTACACATAGAACTAATTAGCTCCTGATGACTTTATCTATTCATGGAATTTGAATTGTAGCTGGGGTGTAGAATTATACAGCAGATACATTGAGCTTCTAGGCTTTTCAACTACTGAATCTTGGTGACATTTAGGAACGAAGTGGAGGAAAAGGATCTTTCTGTGTGTTAGTATGTGTTTATGCCTGTGTTTCTGTATCTCTAGGTGTGCCTGCATCTTTGTCTCTCTATCTCTGTGACTGGATCTGTGATTCTCAAACACATGGATATAGTAGATTATGATGAAAAATCAAAATTTATCACAGAAGTTATTCTCCATCTACAAACTATAAATTTCTGTTTTCCTATTTAAAATATCTCTATGACAGAATTACACATTTAGTCAATTTACATTAAGCTTTGAGTTTCATATTTAGAAGTATCTGGAATTATTTCATGGACCAAAGATTAGCTGTCATTATAAGGTGATGTAATTTAAATGTAACATGCATAGGATTCTCAAATTACATATTATAATCAACAAAATAAGAGATGCTGCATTGGTAAAAAATATGATTTATGCTTTCTATGCAAAGGTATATTGGGTTTGCATCTTAGCTGTTAAGCTAGAAACCAAGTTCATAGAGACAAGTCTGAGATGTTTATGTTCTTTTGTAATATATATTATAAATATATATTTATAGTAAAAATGTTGTAAAGAGGGGTTACAGTTATGTAAGGTAGTGAGTACATTTTGTAGCAAGCATTGTTACCTCCTCCTTTGTTTCCTCCTACCATCACTTCCCTCCCCACCTCCCCAACTCCTCCCACCCACCCCCACCCCGACATTGTAAAGTTCATTTTCAACATAGTGTCCTATACATCTCGTCATCACAATGGGTCAGCCTGTATACTCATTTAAGCATTCCACAATATCCCTTCCCCTCCCCAAACTACAAAAGTGTATATACAAGATGCAGAACACAGACATCAAGTCCAGTGAAAACAGGGGTTATACCTTGGGGGAAGAACATACAAAAGAAACAAAATAATCATATTGTTCATTGTAAGTACATTAAAAACACTAGCAAGAAAGAAAAATCCATTTGTGTCCCTGTCTTGGGGTACAAGCTTAACATTATCTCATGTGGTAATATGTACATTGTCTTTGACCTTCTCTGCTTGCCCTAGACATGTACTAGTCGTTGCAAACAAGGGAAACCATGGGACCTATGTGTCTTTGGACCTGGTTTACTTCACTTAATACAATTTTTTCCAAGTCTTTCCATTTCCTAACAAATGAGGCAATGTCATTCTTTCTGAAGGAGGCATAGAATTCCATTGTATATATATATTTATATATGTATATATACATATATGTGTATGTATATATGTATATACATATAGATATCACATTTTCTTGATCCATTCATCTACTGAGGGGCATCAGGGTTGGTTCCATATCTTAACTATGGTAAATAATGCTGTGATAAACATGGTTGTGCTGGTAGCTTTGGTATGACCTTGTTGTGATCGTTTGGGTATATGCCCAAAAGTGGGATTGCTGGGTCATAAGGTAGCTCTATGTGGGGTCTTTTGAGGAACTTCCATACTGCTTTCCTTAAGTCTCAAGATCTTTAATAGTAAAATTAGGATCATCCCATTGTAAAAGGATGAATCAAAAGTGAGTATTCTAATGACAATGACATACTACTACTTACCTGTAAGAATATCCAAAGCACTGGCAATACTGAATGCTAGAGAGGATATAGATAGAGCAATAGGGACCCTGTACATTTCTGATGGGTGTGCAAAATGGTACAGCCACTTCAGAAGATAGTTTTCCAGTTTCTTACCAAACCTAATGTACTAAAACCATTTACTCCAGATGTTACACTCTTGATACTTCTTCAAAGGAGAGAAAACAAACACATCAGACAACTTGTACATGGATGTTATTAGTAAATGCTCAAACTTGAAACATCAAACAGATTGATGTACCTCAGTAGGTGAATGAACAAATAAACCATGTGATATCTACACAGTGGAATATTATTCAGCACTCAAAAGAAACTATCAAATCATGAAAATACAGGGGGAAACTCACATGCATATCCCTCGTGAGAGAAGCCTATCTAACAAGGCAGTGTGATTCACTTATGACATTCTGGAAAAGGCAGACTTCGGAGATAATGGTAAGATCAGTGCTGACCAGAGGATGTGGGAGAGGAAGGGATGAATATACAAAGCAGAGAGGATGTTGAGGGCAGTGAAACTTTCTGGCCTGATTTAGTGTGATGTTAGATGCATGCCTATATATGTTGTTCTAAACCCATAGAGTGCCCAAGATTGAACCCTAATGTAAACTCTGGACTTTGGTTGAAAGTGATGTATCAAAGTTGGATCATAGGTTATAGCAAATGTATCACTCAGAAGGAAAATATTAATAATGGAAGTGACTATTATATGTGGGCAGGGAATGTATAGGTCATCTCTGAGCTTTCCACTCAGTTAAAAATGAGTATTCATGCATGGTATATAGAATATTTCTTGTTATACAGTGTGTTGTACATGCTAGTCCATGTTGATGGTGATAGAGTTATTACTTGGTAGTTTGTTCCCTTCCTCCAAGCAGAAAGCATCATTCAAGAGTTTAACAATGAGGTTGGGATAATGGCTCATGGCTATAATCTCAGCTGCTCAGGAAGTAGAGATCAGGGGATAGCAGACACCATCTCAATCAACAGGCACATATCCGGGATCCCAGTGGTGCTGGTGGTGGAGGTAGAAAGATTATAGTCCAAGGACAACCCTAGGCAAAAATAAAAAAGTAAAAGGAGACCCACCTGAAAAATATTAAAGTAAAAAAGTGTTGATAGTATGGCTCAAGTGATAGAGTGTTTGCCTAAGTAGCACGAAGCCCTGGGTTCAAACCCAGTGCAAACAAAAAAAGAGTTTAAAAATGAGAAAGTCTGTGTGAAATGCCTCTAGCTAATTTACTGGCACTGAAGACCATATTTTAGAGACCAGGACTCTTCTATGCATTAAATAGTTACCCATGATTTTCAGCGGCTCCTCAGTATAACAGTTTTTAAATTAAAATCGTCAGAAAGAACTGATATCCTCCTACTGAGTCAATCTTCTCTCTATCTCTACTGAGACTCATGCAGTGTGCATTAAAACAAGATTAAGGTGTAAATGAGAATCAATTCAACAGGTATGTGTGACTCCTTTTTGACTCTTAATTGGAAAAGTCCTACTGGTTTGTTGAAAAAAGAATTCCACAGTCATGTTTGATTTTCATGCTGTCAGAAGTTCATTAGAAGCTTAAAAGTTGACACCTCCATGAAGAAACTAGTGCAATAATGAGCATAGCATCATTAGGGGTCAAGTTAAAGTAGTAGAATGACAGCTTTTGATGGTGACACCTGTAATTGAAGGCAAGACATTGTTGTTTTTAGAGAACACAATAGCATTTATTATGCCTAATTGGGGGGAGGGGTTGAAAGAATGCGCTCTATCATGTAAAGGTAACAGAATAAAGCTAAGCATTGCATCTGTTGGGCATGTCTCAAACAAAAATTGAATGAGCTTGACAGTGGACAGATATGGGCTCAAAACTCAGATCCACCACTTACTAGCTTTTTAAATTCAGACAGGTTACCCAGCCTTTTACACTTGGTTCTCTTATCTGTAAAATGTGGCTAAAAATAGCTGCTTTGTATGAAAGTGGTAAAGATCAAGAATAGTGATGTGTGTGAAATGCATGACATAGGTCTGACACATGAGAAATGCTCTGTGTATTTTCCACCTCTCATCTTAATGTTTCATATTAAACGCTACACTTTAACTGACATTTAACCAGTACTTAATGAGCTATGAAACTTTTAGTTAATGAATAATGAATGAGCCGTAATGGTTTCTGAGCTGTGAAAATTGCCACCACTTCTACCAGCACTACCACCAACTTGAGATTCCTTGTGTGAGAGCACACAACATCTGATTTTTCTGGACTCAGGTCGATATTATCACCAGGATCTAGAAGGAGCTATTCATCATAACTATATCATCAGTGTCCAACTCCGGAATACACCTTGCTTTTTAAATCAATTGTTAGTTTATCAATCCCCCTTGAGCAATGAGACTAAAAGACAGAAAGTAGAAAGCGATATTGGCAGTGATCCTGGTCCTGTCTTGAAAAGGAGCTTTGGTGGGGTCAATAGATTAAAGCTGATAATCCGGCACTTAGGATGCCGTGATCGGCCACCTCTACCTCCCCTTGCACTGTGCCCTTCTTATTGTCTCACTACCACATGCATAAATACAGAAAGTCTCTAGCTTACAGCAAGCCACCACCTGCAAGGTGCCTTTTCTCAGCCATGTGTGAATCTTTCAGTCATTGCTCCCTGAGTTAGTGAGGAGTTCAGGGGCAGAGCAGAAAGGTGACTCATGTGTAATTGATATTTTAAATAAAGTTCCTTGTGGTGGCCATGTTTTCTGTCCCTCACCTCTCTGTTTAGAGAACCTGAGCTCCCGTGGGCTCATTAACTCTAATAGCTTGACCTTTAGCTTCTTCTCTGTGTGTGATGTGCCAGCCTTCACTTCTGTCATGTAATTTAAGAGGAGCCACCGACCACATTCTTTATTGGAGGCCTTAGGTTTTTCAGGGTTACTCTGAATCCAAGTTTCCTTTTAATGAGGCAATGCCAGAAAACAATACAGCATTCCATTACTTTGGAAAGGTGCCCAAAGCCATTGGCCCAGCATCAGACAGAGCATTTGCAAATTAGGAATGAAGGGAGATATAAAGAGGTCTAACTGCCATTTCAAAATCTGCTAGGGAATTTTGTAAATTAAAATATCTATAACTGATCATGAAGATGACAGTTTCCTCCTGCTTAGATGTTAAATCTAGCATCTTTGCTTTTGCAATTTACATGGAAATAATGAATGTTTTGTGTTAAGACCTTCCCCTTCCAGGAACTGAGCTTCAATTTACTGATTTTTATTGAACTAGTTGCCAGGGAAATTCATGCAACTGTTTGGTCCTAGAAGATCAATTCAAAAAAGATCATATATATGTATATATATGCATATATATGTATATATATATACAGATACAGATAAACATATATCCCAACATGACTAATTTTTATTGTTACTGTAAGGGTGATATACAGAGAGGTTACAGTTGCACAAGTCAGGTCATGAGTATATTTCTTTCTGAACAGTATTACCTCTTTTCTCATTTGCTCCCAGTTTTTCCCTCCCAACCTCTCTCCCCCATAAGTTGTATAGTTCATTTTCAACACAGTGCCTAGTGAGTATCATTGCTGCATTTGTTGACTCTTTGTCCCAGTAGAAATAGTATAACTCACTTTTGAGGCTGTATGTAAAAAGAGTTGTATGAAAACAATTTAGTTTAAGGAACTTAACTCAAAACTAGATACTGTAGTTCAGTATATATTCTTGTAATAATGTTGAATTGTGTCCATCATTAAATTAGGCTTTTTTCTTTCCCTTCAGGAAAAAAAGAGCTCATTCTATACCCTACTTATTCAGGACATCTGATCTTTTCAGAACAACCTTATTTTGATTGGCTGTTTTGTGACAGGGTCTAAATACGTAGTCTAGACAAGAAAGATTTGTCCTACCTTTTCTTTTTTCTTTTCTTTTTTTTTTTTTTTTGGTTGTAAGGCTTGAACTCTGGGCCTGGACGCTGTCCCTGTGCTCTTCAGCTCAGGCTAGTGCTCTACCACTTGAGCCATAGTGCCACTTCCGGTTTTCTAGTGGTTTATTGGACATAAGAGTCTAATGGACTTTCCTGCTCAGGCTGGCTTTGCACCTCGATCCTCAGATCTCAACCTCCTGAGTAGCTAGGATTACAGGTGTGAGCCACCAGCACCTGGCTCATCCTGAGTATTAGAATTACAGATGTGTATCACCATACCTGGCTTCAGAATAATCCATTTTTATTTTGACAAATAACTTTAATCTTTCTCTTAGAGAATCAAGAAGTCATAGACATTTTGCCCTGGGTTGAAGCAAACTTGTACTTCTTTCCTCTCTTCCATAAAGTCCCATGGGTAATGTTCGGGAGGCTAAAAAAGAAATTCTTGGCAACCCCAGCTCCCTTCCATGGTTGTATATATTTGTGAATCCAAAGTTGAGAGTAGTTTGCGTCCCAATCCTACTGGAGTCTTGAAGTTTTCACCTTCATGAGATCGCAGCTAGAAGATGGCTCATGTTGTGTGCATCATCATTTCATTGCTCTCATCTGCATTTAATAATGAGTCTTATTTCTGAACAAACAGTTCTCCATGTGAGCTTGAGTAGAATTTGCCTATGAAGCCATGCAAATGTGACTGACATAGATGAAAATGCTACCCTAGATAGAATTTGTGTGATCACAGGCTGTATCCCATTTTAAGATCAGGTGATATTTGAGTGAATGGAATTTTAATAAAGTCAGCAAGGAATGACAGATGCAGCTAAATTCTTAGGATGAAGGATGAGTGGAAGGGACTCTGAAATGTCTTTGTTCTCAGACATTGAAGGAGAGGCCTCTCAGCCAATACAGTTGCCAGCAGGTCATATGATACCATTCATTACTGGATAATATCAAGGCTAGAAACTGTAGAATAGGTTCACCTTTCCATTTCTCTAATATGGATTTAAATACCAGTACTTAGGGTGTATAAGAAAACATGTCATAGTAACACAATGTAGTCTTTATTGTTTTATATTTTTAAAATAATTTTCTGGAATTTTCGCATTATCTGAAAAGATTCTAGTATGACTAAAATTGCTCAAGAACCCAGAGAACTGTGAAAGGTTGAACAGACTATCCTTTTATCTTTTTGCAATCCCTTCTCTATGAATACAGATATATTAAACGATAATTGATGAGGGAATTCTGGGAAAATGACAGAGTAGGAAGCCTGAGAAATCTATATCGCCACATAGACAGCAATGGCACTGGTAGAATTTATCAGATACAACTATTCAGGAGTCTACTGGAGGCCTGCAACTTCCAGTGGAAGACACAGACCATAAATTGCAGTTAATTTCAGTCAATTTCAGCTCTTAGCACAGCCGCAGTTACTCATCCTTACCTTCAGTCCCATGGCAAGCAGCTGTGTCTACGTCTTTGGAGCTGCTTGCACAGCTTGTCTGTGTTCTGCTCATTGATTGGTGCTCCTTATGACAGACAGGAACGCAAAGAGGTGATGGCCACTGTACTTGCGCCCTCCCCCGTCATGGTTGCAAATCCTTCCCCTTCTGGCTGAAGTGACTTTCAGAGAATTTAAAAGGCCAACACCTTCACTTTTTCTCCTTGCCCTTTTGTGAGCCGGTTATTGAAGACTAGGACAATTACAAACAACCATATATACAGGCGCATTTTAAAAGTCACCGTGCAAACCAGGGTCACCCAGAAGGTGCAAGCTCAGAAAAGAGCAGAGGAGACCTTGAGCTTACACTTCCTGCTCCTTGTCACAGAGACAGCCTGCAAAAAGAAAATTTGAAAACCAGGATCGCTGGATACCTGTGCGGTACCATTGAAGGCCCCAAAAGATGCACTGTGAGAGTCCCAGAAGGAAAAGACAAAGGGATGGAGAGTTTATTTGAAGAAGGAATGGGTAAAAACTGCCAAATTTCACAAATAACATGAATACAAGCACTTAAGAAACACAAACAATTTCAGCTTTCTCTTTGGTAAACCCAAAGAGACGTGAACCTAGACACAAATAAATCGAACTCCTGTAAACCAAAGACAGAGAGGAATTTTTTTTTGTTGCTATTGTTGGTCATAGGGCCTGAACTCTGGGCCTGGGTGCTGTCACTCAGCTGTTCAGCTCAAGGCTAGCACTCTACCACTTGAGCCACAACACCACTTTCGCCTTTTTCTGCTTATGTGGTGCTGTGGAATTGAACCCAGGGCCTCATGCACATAAGGTAAGCAGTCTACTGTTGAGCCACCTTCCCAGCCCCGAAGAGAGGAATTTTGAAAGCAGCAAGAAGAAAGCAACTTGTTATATACAGGGATGATTTACCAAAAGGTTATAATCAGATTTCATAATAGAAATTTTGGAGACCAGAAAGCATGGGCCCAAATTCTACAAATGATTAAAACATTTGATCTGGAATGCCTTAATTTCTCTCTCTCTCTCTCTCTCTCTCTCTCTCTCTCTCTCTCTCTCTCTCTCTCTCTCTCTCTCTCTCTCTCTCTCTCTCTCTCTCACACACACACACACACACACACACACACACACACACACACTGTCACTTATGGAGCTTGAACTCAGGGCCTGGGCACAACTCAACTTCCAGTTTTCTGGTGGTTAATTGGAGCTAAGAGTGTCACAGACTTTCCTGCTCATGCTGGCTTTGAACCATGATTCTCAGATCTCAGCCTCCTGAGTAGCTATGATTATAGGTGTGGCTTCTTTTTCACTTTTGAAGGACAGTTTACCAAGTTCACAATTCCTGTTGTGTTTCATACTTCTTGTGTCCATGCATTGATGTCTGCATATCTATCTGGTACAACTATTGCCTCTTCCAATTTCATTGAGTAGCTTTTATAGGAAAAGACTGTTTCATTATGCATGGTATTTTGGGTGTTAAGGGTAGGTACTTTGTCTTTTGTCTTTGGCTCTTGAGTCTAATGGATATAGAATTATAGCCTGGGGTGGTGTCTTCAGCTGCAGTATCAGTGGTGTCTGATAAGTACTTCCATAGCCCACTGTATTGATGTTTTGGAATCAGTGGTGAACTTTGCAGTGAAATGTAGTTTAGAAAAGGTGAGCTTTGTTTGGCTCCATAAACTTAAGCATGATTAGAATCAGGGCTTTTTCTGGGTGTCAGCCATGGTCCTGAAACTGTGTTTACAACTTAATGGGTATGAGGTGGTGAATTCTAATAGTCTGGTGGATATGTCCTTATTCATTTGTGTGACTGAACATCTTTTCATGTGCCTATTGGCCATTTTGCATATTTTTTAAAGAGATGTCTATGCCAGCCCTTTGCTCAATTTCGAGTTGTGTTATTTTTTTGTTGTTGAGTGTTCATTTTTTTTTTGTTTTTTTTTGTTATTGTTTGTTTCTTTTTTGTCAGTCATGGGGCTTGAACTCGGCCTGGTCACTGTCCCTCAGCTCTTCAGCTCAAGGCGAGCACGCTACCGCTTGAGCCATAGCTCCACTTCTGATTTCCTAGTGGTTTATTGGAGATAAGAGTCTCATGGAATTTCCTGTCCAGGCTGGAAATCCTCAGATCTCAGCCTCCTGAATAGGTAGGATTATAAGGCATGTTATTGAGTTTTGAAGGTTCTCTATTTTACATGTGTCCCTTACTGAGTATATGATTGGCAAACATGTCCTTCTGTTCATTCTGAGTTGCCTTTTTACTCTATTGTCATGTTGATGCCAAAGGTTATTTAATTCTCATTCAATACAATTTGTCTAATTTGTTTTTATTGTTGTTGCCTGTGCCTTTAGTTTCACACCCAAGAAATAACTGCTGAAACTCATGAGGCTTTTCCCTCCATGATGTATTGTTTGAGTTCTTACAGGTAGGCTACAGAGTTCATTTTTGGATATGAAGTCAGGTAAAGGCCCAAAATTGTATTTACTGAGCTACTGCAGTAGTTACTAAATGATTTCTATTATCCTATGTAATATAAACCTCATAACCATCCTATGGTTGCAGGGCTGTGACTACCATCCCTATTTTACAGATAAGGAGACTGAAATACTATGAAAACCTCCACCATCACGAGGCTGTCACAGATTAAGGCAGGACACCCAAGTAGCCTCACCCCAAAACCATTCCCGGTAGTTCGATCACTTTTCTGAGTAGGTGCACTGTGGACATTTCTTTTCAGTAATATAATTATACAAAAGACAGTAGAATGCATATTTGTGCATATGGGATCAGGGAGTATCAGATATGGTCTATGTCCTTATGGAATCTATGTGGCATGATTTCTACACCCAAAATTATGAATACAAACCATGTTTGCACTCTGTATTTGTGAATAAGCATTGGTTTCAGAGGAAGAAACCTCATTCAACAGAGCGGGGGCTATCTGTCTCAGCTGGGTCTTTACAATGGGTTAAAAATTAATTCGGATTTGTTGCCAAAAGTTAAAAATAGTGACAGTACACATTGAAATCTTGATTTCTGATTTCTCGTTTTATAAAAGGGACAGTCTGGCATCAGGGAGCACCCATTCCTATGCGGTCACCTTCTACAGTAGGAATCGAGAGTATTTGTCACTTGTAAAGGGGCTCCAACTGCTAAAATCAGTGGGGACACAAATGTCAGACATTATAATTATTTTATAATTGCAAAGTTACATTCCTCATCTCCAGAGAAGAAAGACGAGGGAATCTGCAGTATGAGGCAGGTACCTTTTCTTCAGAAGAGAAGTTGAAGCGAGAGGTCAGGGTTCCGCTTTGCCCATCCTTTGTAATTACCTGGAGCCCAAGGGGGGCATGGCCCACAGCGTGACAACTGTCCTCTCCTGACTCTGCCTGTGACCTTCGTGCAGCCCCCCTGCTCCCTGCACCCTGGCTCCCAGAAAGGGCTTTAACTAAAAGTGAGAGGTGAGATTCAGTGGTGAAGCATGAGACCGAGAAGGAAATCATCCTTAAGAGTGAAATTTAATGCTGCTTCTCCCCTGAGGAGCCTTGTCACTTCAAGCCTTTAATACTGGGCCTGACAAATATTTAGAAAATGTTCAGGCTAGAAGCATTTTGCACAAGGAAAGGACAAGATGTCCTGATAGATTTTTTTTCTCCTTCATCTCTAATATCTATGATCCGTTGAATCCTGCTAAGGAAATAGATCTCAGAGCCTATTCTCTGACCTGTGTTGGGTGCTGAAAAAAAAAGATAACAGAGCTGGTGTGGGTTGGGGAAGGGGGGTAGATCTTTCCAGAACATGATCAGTGCAGATAAGAAAGCCATGGCTGTCTGCTCAAGGAGGTCAAAACCTGCCTTTTGGTGGGCTTAACCTTTACCTGAGGGGGTTGTGTGGAAGCGAGGCAGAGCCTTCCCACTGACAATTACTAATTACTCACTGGGCGTAGCTAATTATGTAGAGACTATTCATGTTCTTCTCCTAAAGGAGATGCAAAGTGTGTGTAGCTTGATGTCATGAAATCGTAAAATAATTGTGGCAAAGTTTTGAACTTGTGAGAAGATACTGCATATGGTTGTGATTTTCTTTTTCTTTCACTTCTTTTTTATTCAGTGGGACCCTTCTTTTAGTTTTCTCTCTCTCTCTGTTCTTTTTCCTAAAGATCAGGCAGGTCTTAAATATAAGGAAAATCAATCAAGGCAGTGCAGCTTTGATTGAAGCCCCGAAGATGGGGCTGAGGTCTGACAAATTGCCCCACTTCTACCACCTTCCTCCTCCTCCTCCTCCTCCTCCTCCTCCTCCTCCTCCTCCTCCTCCTCCTCCTCCTCCTCCTCCTCCTCCTCCTCCTCCTCTTCCTCTTCTTCTTCTTCTTCTTCTTCTTCTTCTTCTTCTTCCTTCTCTTCTTCTTCTTCCTCCTCTTCCTCCTCCTTGTCCTTCCCCTCCCTCCCTCCTACCTCCCTCCTTCCTTTCTTTCTTTCTTTCTCTCTCTCTTTTCTTTCTCTCCCTTCTTTCCTTCCTTCCTTCCTTCCTTTCTTCTTTTCTTTCCTTTCTTTCTTTCCTTCCTTTCTTTCTTTTTTTAAAAATTATTTTTATTTTTCTATTGTGAAAATACTCTACAGAGGGATTACAATTACATGGGCAAGATAACGAGTACATTTCTTATCAAGCATTGTAGCCTCCTCCTTTGTTTCCCCTTCCCATCCCTTTCCATTCCCCCCCCCCCACCAAAGTTGTAAAGTTTGTTTTCGACATAACGACTTGTACATCTCATTGTTGCAATGGGTCCACCTGTATCCATATTTAAACGATTTGTTTTTTCTCTTCCTCCTTCCTTTCTTTCTTGTCATGGGGCTTGAACTCAGAGCCTGGGCACCATTCCTGAGGTGTTTTTTTTTGCTACAGACTAGTGCTCTACCAGTTTGAGCCACAGCCCCACTTCTGGATTTCTGGTGGTTAATTAGAGATAAGAGACTCAGATTTTTCTGTCCAGGCTGGCTTTAAACTGTGATCCTCAGATCTCATCCTCCCAAGTAGCTAAGATTACAGGCATGAATCACTGGTGCCTGGCCCTTCTTCTCTCTTTCTAAGGACCTTCACCAAATTTAAGGCTCCTCAAAAGACATGCAGAAGAACTTGGGAAAGAATCTAAATGTGTATACAATTTCTTTATTTAAACTGCACCATAATCCTGTAGAAAGAACATTATAAACTTCCATTTTACAGTGAAGGAAACAGAGGCATGGCACAATTACATAAGCAGAGTAAAAATCTTCTTGCTTGTTTTGGAGCTGAGATATGAACTCAATAGAGCAGATGCTAGTGTCTTATACCAGAGAAGCGTGGAGTGACCAGCAAGTCCACAGCTGAGAAGTTGAGTTGGTTTCTGAAATCGATTAGAAATTCATCTCTGTGCAGAGACTAGTAAGAACATTCCCAGAGGGAAGAATAACAGGAGCAGTCCTTGGGCGTGAAGGGATTAATGAGGTTTTAAAAGTAAGCTCCAGTTAGTTTGTGGAGGGTTCACAATCCATGGCTATGAGCTGTAACAGGGAATAGGTGTGGAGAGGGCAGAGAGCCCAAAGGACTCTGCTACTGAGACAATGAATGGGAAATGGTGTTGGGATGATGTGGATGATAATGGTGATGAACACAGTGTTGCCTTTACGGTTATGCTTTGTAGACACAGGTCTTGGCTCTTTACATATACAGCCAGGCTCAATACTTCTATCACCCTCTGCAGCAGAAACTGATTTTCATTCCCCCTTCAGCCACCTTTAACATGAGGGAAAAATGGGAAGCAGAGAGGCTTAGGATCTTGTTCCAAATCCCATAGGCAGTAATGAGAAAGGCAGTATCCCAACCCAGGCAGTGATGCTTAATGCCATTCTCTCTTTCACTATACTCCATGGCCTCACCTGGAGTCAATGGAGTGTTAGGGAAGGTTTTAGAACCAACAGGGAGGGTAAGATCTTTGCCAGACTTTGATAAAGAAAGCCAGTTCCCTCAAGTTTTATGTTTACCCATATAAAGCAGAAATGTTCAAATAGTATTCATGAGACATTTATAAAAGATCTTATGGAAATATATATTGGTTTGGGAAAAGGTGGCTTAAAATTAACCAGGCTTCTATGATTCCATGACTACTCAGGCATTTTTTTAAATAGAATAATGTGCCCTGAACATTGCCAGAAGAAGCCATTACAAAGCACTGTTGCTTATGCATATTTGAAAGAACTAACTCTTTTGCTTTTCCCACAGCAATCTTACTTTATGTTTCTCCAAACACTAGTATTGTGTGAAATATAATTTTGGAAATAATGACATAGACATACAGTGCGTTTAGGATTAGAAACAGCACTATTACAAGTAAAAGCTTACCATTTGGAGGTAAAAACATGTCTTAATTATGATCCTGGGCCATTCCAGTCCTCGCAGGAGCCTCATTTAGTCATCACTCAGACTTGGCACCACTGCCTCCGCCCTTCCAGCCCTATCTCTGCGTTTCTCTCAGTAGCCTGCTTCCTGCTGAGTCCATGTGTAATGCACATGGCAGGCATTCTTTCTCTTCAGTAGGAAGTGCCTGCACCTGTTAACAGCCTGGGCTCAATTACTCTCAAAACTTTGGACTTCAGCTGCCACACTAAAGCAACAGTCTTTAACCCATTCATTCTGTAATAATCTGATTCATAATGGCCTGCTTAAAGAGAATGTGCTCTCCAATCTCATACACAAGGAAAACCTCAGAGCCAAGCATAGCTGGCGTGTGCGCACGTCAACTGGAAGGAAGAAAGAACTCTGAGTAGGTTTGCTGAAAACTATTGCATCTGACATCCTTCCCAGCTAGCAGCTACCCACCTACAGGATCTCCTACTGAGTCAGTAGAACCAGCACAAATGCGGCAAACCAGCACTAAGTGCCTTTGATGAGACATAGCATGGATCACTTTCTTCCTTCTGCAGCAATCACAAAGGGTAAGAAGCCCCAGCCTAACAGTATGAGGGTGGTGCAAAGGCCCAGCGTATACAATTTTAAGAGAAACACAGAATAAGTGCTCTTTGTCTAGCCTCTTGCAGCATCTAGTGAGAAATCTTATCCCATTTAAAATCAAGCAGTACCTAAGATTTGACCTGAGTGTATTATTTACTTCATGAACTGAGGGAGAGGACTTCATCTAGGGTGTTTAGACTTCAAGGACATCCATAGATATTCTTGATTTATGGTGTCGTAGAGATTGAGAGAAACAGCTAAGACTCTGAAGGCGGACACAGACAGTGTTTTTCTGGAGCTGCTTGTTAAGCATCTTGTTCTAGATGATTTGTGTCCCCTTGCCTTACTCTCTAACTACCAAGACTCCTCTTTCCTTTTCCTTTGCTAATGTGTACCATTTGGCCAAATGTAATCATCCCATATCCCATTCCACTATGGCCTTGGGATTTCTTCATAGAATGGCAAGGAACTAATCAGCTTAATGAACCAATGGTCTTGAAGTGCGTAGGTATTTCTTTCTAATGCATCTCAAAGGGGCTCTTCTGGATAGAGTGTTGTGATACAGCGAGGTAATTCTCACAGCAGTAAATTGGATGTTTTGAGGTAGGCCTATGGGGAAGACATATTGAGAGTGATGTCTTTGGTTCTCAAACTATTCCAGCTTTTGCCTCTCTGAAGGTCAGGATGCAATCTTTTATGTGTGGACACTTGGGCACATCGATCCACGGAACTGGGTTATTCATGGCAGTTCAGAGTAGTGCCCATTATGATCTCAACAACAAATTTTAGTTTCAGCAGATAGCCTGCAATTATAGAAGATAATAATCTACACAGGAATGAGCTGCACAAACCTGTGAATAGGAAAGTTTTACATGGGGTGAAATATAGAATCGGACTCACTGTTGTACCCTGATATTCCCAAGAAGACATTAGGCTAGGAGTCTTTATTGCCATGTGGCAACTACATCCAGCTCACAGAGCTTGAGAGTGCAGCCCCAAACTGCGAATCTGCTGGGTTTTTAAAGGTGCATACCACATGCAGGTGGCGTTTCCCAATAAGACAGAGGAAGCAAGCTGTTGTACAGAAGCAAGAATTACGTGGCTAGCAGGAATTTCGTGGTTATGCTTGGTTTCCCTCTCACCCATTTCTTGGACACTGTGGAGGTCAGAATGTTCTTGATTCTAGTTATTCAGGTCACTGTGCCTCCTGCATCGCCCCTGGCCTGGAAAGTTCTCAATGGCAGATGCTGATTGTTTTACTACTGTTTACTGGATTCCAGTAACCCTGTGTTCAATTCCCTAATTGACTTCACCTCTTTATCTTTGGAATTTTCCCCTTAATAACTGATCTGGGATGTTTTCTATATGTATGCTCAGCCTATAATATTCCTGTCCTGTTTCTGTTTCTTTTCACTAAATTCTTTGAGTCTGTCATACTTATAAAGTCAGAAAAGGAAGAAAGTTCCATCGATGAGGAAAGGAATGTTGGTCTCACTTCCGTGTGCACCCCAAAAAGTTTTTATGTGTCTTATTGGACATCAAACCATTACCTAGACTAAAAGCTCTGTCTGTAAAGAAGGAAAGTAGAAAGTCTATGGAAGTGAATGTTTTGGTCCCAGATGACAAAATGTCAGAGGCCTCTGATCCATAGAATTGATGCATCAAGAGGGGATTATAACGCTTATATAAAGTTGGTGGCTGGGAATGTGGTAGAGTGCTTAGTGGTAGAGTACTTGCCTACCATTCATGAAGCCCTGGGTTTGATTCCTCAGTACCACATACACAGAAAAAGCCGGAAGTGGCGCTTGGCTCAAGCAAAAGAAGCTCAGGGACAGCGCCTAGGCCCTGAGTTCAAGCTCCAGGACTGACAACAACAAAAGAAAGAAAAGAAAGAAAGGAAAGAAAGAGAGAGAGAGAGAGAGAGAGAGAGAGAGAGAGAGAGAGAGAGAGAGAGAGAGAGAAGAGAGAAAGAAAGAAAGAAGGAAAGAAAGAAAGAAAGGGAAGGAAGGAAGGAAGGAAGGAAGGAAGGAAGGAAGGAAGGAAGAAAGGAAAAGAAAGAAAGTTGGCTTTGCAAAGAGAGAGAGTGGGAGTGTTTAAAGAACAAAGTTTGCATGAGTTGATCAAATTGAGGATTTAAAAAAAGAACACCAGTAAAAACTGCCCATACCACAATTTAAAACTAGCTGCAAATTTCTTTAATTTCTAAGAACTCATTTAATTAAATTTTGTAGAGGTACATAGAGACACAGATTCTATAGACATGTGTATTACTGTATCTTTCTAGGTGTTTCTATTTATCTATCTGTAATACTGAGTCGAATCCCAACAAAAGGCGTACCAGGAAATGGGTACTTGCAGAAGGGAGGGTGGAAGGGGAGAGGGGAGAGGGTATGCAGGGATTCATTGTATGTACCACAGAACTGAGAAATATAAGGGGATGGGTAGGTGGAAAGAGGGTGAAGATGTTCAAGATGCAGATCAAGACGCATTTTACACATAGACTGCTTTGTTAAATGGCAAAAAAAGAAATCAATACCTAACTTAAAATTAAGTAAGGGAAAGGATGGGTTGGGAGGGCCGGTGAGAATATTGAAAGGGGTGACAGTGATCAAGATGCACTGAATTCATAAACTGCTTTGGTGAATGGCAACTCCTTTGTACAACTAGGTAAAGAGGAAAAATATTCAAAAATAGATTAAATGTTTTTGATATATTTTTTCTAGGTGTTTCTATTTGTCTGTCTGCAATAGACCAATGTTCTTGTCTCTCTGAAATACAAATGTTGCAATCTAATCCCCATGGTGATGGTATTTGCAGAGGGGGGAGGTCTTTGGGGTTAATAATCCATGAAAATAGAGCACTTCTTGGTTGAGCATTTAGTACCTTTATAAGAAGCCATAGAACTTTCTTTTTTTCCTGATATGTGAGGATACTCTGATAATTCAGTCTCTAACTGAGGTAGAACTCTGATCTTAAGATTTCTAGCATGTCACAGATCAGGGATAGATATGTTTAATTCTTTTAAACAATCAACCCCCAGCATGCAGGTTAAATTGAAGAAGTTAGGCCTCTGTGACTCAGTGGTTAAGAAGTACCTAGAAAGATCTAGAAGCAGTTTTTGCCCCTTGACCTGCCCCAGTAGCTCCTATAGTAGAGGACTTTACTCAATATTGTAACTATGATACTGTCACAAAGCAGTTTCTGCACCTCAGGCCCTTCTTCCAAACAATAAGAATAAAATGAAGTATGTATAGTGGCGATGAATGGCCAAGTATAGTTTGAAATGGTGGTGACTAGAGAGTTGAATGCCAGACTAAGAATGAAAGAGGAAAGAGGAACAATCCTGTTAAGGCTCTCCCTGTACCACCCTTCTCTCCAGCAGATGCTTTGTTGTGAAGCATCTGGCTTTGATTTGTTTTGCACAGTCACTCCCTTCCACATAACTGGTCTGACACAAGAGTACCTCCGAGTAGAATCCCCATCACTTCACTGACCAGTTCTTGATGTAATTCTGCAGACAGTGTGTTCAACACTTGTATTTCCTTGGCAGAGTTTTGTTGCTGGCTCAGAGGTATTGGAAGCAACCTGTGGCTCTGTCCCCAGGGAGGGGTTCAGTGAGCATAAGGACAACTAATGGCCATGGTTGTGTGTGAGGATACACTGGAATACACAGCAATGACTGCGGGTACAGGCTCTAGAGTCAGAAAATACAGTCTATTCTGGAGTCATTGCCTCTGTGATTTGGGTGAGCCACTTCAGCTTTCTTGGTCTCAATATCTTCATTCATAAGAAGCTGGTAATAGTCAAAATAGTTGTCCTGAGACTGAATTATTCACATAAGTTCCTTAGAGTGGTAAATCCTCAGCAATTGTTATTATTACTGTAGGGATGATGGTGATGATGATGATGATAATGATGATGATGATGAGATCAATAGTGTATCACTGATGTTTTATAATAAAAGAATTGATTTACATGTATTAAATGCTTTCTTTGAGCCAGGTCCAGTGCCAGAGCTTTCCTCAAACACCTGTTCAGAAGATGTCAGGACCCTCCGTTTTATAGATAATTAATTACATTTCATAGTCAGCAATAGATAATGTAATTAGGAAGAAGCTGTGTAGGTCTTTCTTCCTATGTCAGCTGGTTCCAGATCCCATCTCTGTATGTTGCTTCTTGTGATAAGACTACAGCTCCATTCACTGCCTTGGAAGGATCAGAATGCCTGCAAAGGGCTTTGATTAGCAGCAGTACCCATCCTGCTTGGGTACAGCTGAGGAAAGCGGATACACTGGTCGGCACCAGCCTTGAATCCACATCCCGTGGAAACCACTCAGGGAACAAATGACCCAATTAGAAAGGTTGGCGGCTGTGCACGATTAGAGCCTCCTAGAGCTCTTAACTGTATTTTTGAGAAGCAAGTGCTATTCCTTTACAAAGGGCCCTGCGCAGAGGCCTGCTGGCATGCCTGCCTGAGCTGTGGTCGACCTGGTCTGCAGATAATGAGGGAATTTATGTCTGCAGAATTATGATGTTGCATTTAATGTGTAGACTACGGAAGAATGGGTGAGCTGAAATGTTTTTCCTATAATGATTAATTTTCAGCCTGTTGGGGAAAACTGCACACTGCAAATCCCAGAGATTTTTCAACCTCTCATTGCTTTTTTAATGGAAATGTAGCAGTTTTCGGGAAACAGTTTTGACATAGCACATGCCCGTCCCTAAACAGGGAACCAATTATGCATCTATTTAGCATTAAGGATATCTCTGAGTGTCTAAAAGCATTCCAATGGAAGTCATGAATTTATTGCAGATGGAAATGTCTCTAGAATTCCCCCCTTTTCCTCTAGAAAGTGGATTATGTAATTGATTTTCTAGCATTCCTCCTCCAGTGAAATAGGTACAAAAACCAAATATTTATAATTCAGGTTTAGTGTCACATTCTAGGTGCTGATTACTTTGAGCAGTTGACGTAGATTCTCACAGTAAATGAAACTATTCTGGACAATAATTTAGCAATGTAACACATTGAAATGTATTGCCTGTTTGCACTAACTATCCTGAGGCCATTTGAGAGTCAGCTCCCTTACAAAACGATACAGCATTATGTGTTGCGTGTATAGCTGTGAGTTCTGAGATGCAACATCCTCCACATTACTGAGGTAGAAAAACACAGCCAATATGTTGTATGCTAACTTGAACATGCTATGACTCTGAATGTGGCATTTTCACTAGGAACCTCTTGACCAGGATTGGTCCAAAGTGGGTTTACTTACCTGTTAAGGGCACAAGAAATGGAGAAGGGCTCAGGAGAGTCCTGGAACAGTAAATATCTCTTTTATATCATGTACTCCAATTTGTTTTGCAAGGTTATGGGAGCCTCTGGGATATTTTCGCATGTTGGATGTGCTACAGATGGGGCAGTTTAGGAGATAAAGGAGATCTAGACACCCGTGGCTGAGCTTTACCTGTTTTCTCCTGCAGTCCAAGCTCCCTGGTCTCTCCCATCAGCATGCTATTGGTGCAGATGTAGGAATGTAGAAGTCCACACACGTTGAGGAATCCTAAGAAAATTGCATGTTCAACCTCCCTTGATTTAGATCTTGAATTGAGAATATGAATTTAGTCGGGTGCACATAGATCCATACAGAAAAAGATAAATTTTCAGAGGCCAAAGCCCTAGAAAATATAAATTGTGCAGAGATTGCTTTAACCTATTTCTTATCCCTGTCCACAGTTGAAATTCATGTTAGTTTGATGATTTAGCCAACCCAGAGAGGTTATTGCAGTTAAACACCACTTTTTTTTCTTGGCATCCAATAGTTACCCATATACATGTAAAATGAGCATGATTTGGTGTCTACTTTTCATCTTTTAACTCCTTTTATGGTAGTTTCTTCATCAGCATTGTGATTAGAGAGTCTTTGAAACAATTAATTAAGATGTTCTTTCTGTCGTGGAAAGCTCACATAACACAAAATAACTTCCTTAAGTAAATTTGTCTTGCTTATTAGCTAAGTGATTTGACTGTATGTATTTAATCTGTATATATGCAGGGCCATTGGTGTCAGGTTTTTTCTTTCTTCTTTTATCAAATATGTGTCTGCTTAAGAAAACAAAAGTACAGCCAGGCTTGACATCACACACCTATAATATTGAGAGGCTGAAGCATTAGGATAGTAAATTCAAGGTCATCCTGGGTGACATAGTTCGTCTCTGTCTCAAAAAACAACAAAACAAACAAACTTCACAGACTAGTAACTTAAACACATGTCTGTCATCCTCACTAGTTGTGAGTCTGAGATCAGGAGAATCTTGGTTGGAGGCCAGCCTTGGCAGAAAAGTTCATGAGACCCCCATTCTCCACTGAGAGCTGGACATGGCATGTAACTGTTATCTGAGCTACAGTGGGAAATCTAAAGTGGGCAGAGATCATGGCCTAGGAACACACCTAGTCAGGAAGTGAGAATTTATCTCAAAAATAACCAGCACACACACAAGAAAACACTGGAGGAGTGGTTCAGTGGTAGAATGCTCAGTATGAGGCCCTGAATGTAAACCTTGGTACTACAGAGAGAGAGGTAAGGAGAAGGGGGCAGAGGGAGGAGGTCCCGCATATCTACCTTAACCAAGCATAGGACGTGGTCAAAATGGTGTTTTTTTTCGGTGAGTAAAGTGGGTAGTTAATTTTTTGGCTCAGAGACTTAATGGAATTTGCCTCAAGAAATCAGGCCAGATGCTGGTGAAGTCTATGTGAACAGGTCATTTCTAACCTCTGACTGGAAACTCTGCATCTCTCTTTAAGAAGATGCAAACTCAGGTCACAGTGCTTTATCATCCCTGGCAGAAACTCTGGGCTGAGATAACTTTGCTTCAGAGTCTAAAGAAAGTTGTCAATGAATAAGAGATACATCAAAAGTTCTCTGAGAATTGCAACGGAAAAGCAAATTTATATTGATTTCTTAGAAGTTACTGAAGCAACACAGTAACTTTCATTCTATATTTTTCCTACTTATTAGGGTACATGCCAAAGGGAAAATATCTTCAATCTTGGAGACAAAATAAGGTGGTTTGCAGTAAGTCTGCCTTATTCACAGATTTATTACACACAGTGTTGACCAAGTGCAGCCCCCAAATACTAAAAATGTAAAGAAAAATCTAAAAATAAAGTGTTGCATTCTCATATGTACTACACAACTCAGAGTATACAGAGAACCTTTGTCAATCCTGAATTATCATCAGTGTGGGATCTGTCAGCTTTGTTTTCCTGGCCCTTAATTTTGGGAAAAAAACATCTGTTTCCCCTAAAGCAACTAGTACCCAAAGGCAAAGTAGAAATAAATGTGCTTAATTTAAGTGTCAGAATGAAAATCTAAGGTTTGTGGAAAGACAGCACATCTTTAGCAGAAGCTGGGGTGGAGGGTGCTGATGTGGGAAAACATTTTTGAACTTTGCATTCTGAGCATTCATGGTTTTTCCTGGGCAGTGTTTTTGAAATATATCTTGGATAGTAAGGGGAATCTTTTATTTAAATTTTTTCTCTTCGTTTCTTTTTTCTATAATCATATGTAATCATATTTTAAAAAGAATATGAAGTTAGGAAAAGGATCAGAGTTTGAAAATGGGGTTCAAGATGAAAAATCATATGAAACAGCTATGCCATTGCCTTAAATACCACAAATCAGTGTGTTTGCAGAATTAAACATTTGTGTAATTCCCTAATTTTACTAGTATGGCTTTTTGTTTTAATTTTAGAAAAAAAATGAAAAGGGGTTCTTATGTAATACTCTTTAAATGGGAGCAAGAAGCATATCCCTTTAAGGTGGAAGGTTGTAAGCCATTTCAAAATGAGCAATTGATGATCAAATGCCAAATTTGCAGAGAATGTCTGATTCATAGTATAAAGGCTTAGAAGGGATAGGTGGTAGAAGTCAACATGCATTACTTTAAAGAGAATTTACATATGAACCTATCAGTTCAATTCCTGGAGTTTGTGCTTAAACAAACTAGAAGAAAGGTTTCAGACCACTGAGAAGTATTGATTTATCATTTAGTAACATCAAACTTGAGTTTAAGCAACTGCCTTGCCCATTCCTGGCTGAGTGATCTTGTTCCTTCACCTTGTTGAGATTTTGTTCATCATCTGTAAAATAAGGTGTTATGTAGTTTCTATGGTAATGATTAGATGAGGTAATGCGTATTTCCTACTCAGGATAGCTCTTCTCAGTATGGGCATTATTCATATACATATTCCACTGTCACCCAGCAGGATGACATTTGATGATATGTTAACCATACCTTATAGTGTCCTATAGTCCAGTGCTTTGTATCCAGTAGACACTCAGCAATTATTTATCGATGTTCTGTTATAGAAATGTCTGTTATTTTTGCCATCTCTGACTTTAGATGTCATTCTTTTGGATGGTGTTATTCCAGTTTAACTTGTGGGTTTGTCCATCATGGTTGAATGACAGACCAGTATGGTGAAAAGTAAAAACAAAATAAAACAAAAAAACTAGGCTGCAGTGCCTAGTTTTTGTACAAAAGATAGAAAAGAATTAATTCAGATATTGACCTCAAGTAGTCCTATGTGTGTACAATCTTGGTGGGTGGGGTGTTATTGGTGCTTTAAAATGTAGATCACACAGCATGGAGTCAGACTCCTCAGAAGCACTTAGCAATTACTTGTTAATGACTGACTTAGAAGGCATAGTTGACAGCTGAGTTTTACTATAGAATATTGCTCCCTTGAATTGTATGGAAAGACTTTGAAAGCTGTTGAGTAGAGCATATAGAGAAGAAAGAATAATATCTAAGAAATACTCAGATGCTCTAAAGTGGTCCAATTATTTGCCAAGTAGAACCTAAGTGTTGTTCCCAGCTCTGCAGTGCTTTCCAGGTTCCTTACTGGAGCCACAAAGAGGGTCAGGAAATGTGCAGGGAGGAGTTTACATGGATGACAGGGGACCCCAATTGGCAATTGGAGGACAGAATTCAGCCAGGCTGCCTATCCTGAAGCATTTTTGGGACTCACAGGCTGAAGAACTGTTTCTTTTTCATTGCCAGTGCAGAGTTGAGAAAGACTCAGTACTGAAGGGGCATTTCTTCTTAAAACCTAAAACTTAGTAAAACAAACTGACCAGACCCCTCCCATGAACCACAGACTTCTGAAATGTAAGTTAGAAAGCAGACACCCTTACCCTCACAAATGTTACATTCTTGAAACAGTCAAGCCCCATGACATATTAGTTGAGGAGTTGATAAGTAGAATGGAAAAACCAAGAATTGATTTGAGGCAATGAACATTGCTGACTAAGAGATGCATGTTACTGTGTTGCAGTAGGTGATCAGGGTTGAAGGTAATGATGAATAAGATATGGATGAAGTTTCCTTTGTTTGGAGTATATGAAGAAAGTACATAATTCAAGGGGAGATAGCCAAAGGATTCATGTTTGGGGAAGATGCTCGAGACTGGCAGTGTAGAAATGAATTTAACCTTCAAGTTGTTTGAAGCAAGAAAGCAACCCTCAAAGCATGATGGATGGGTGGATGGATGGAGAGATAGATAGACAAATGGAAAGTGAGATGGCTAGATATAAAATTTTAAAAATCAGTAAAATGCAAACTTTATATACATTGTGTAAACTTTATATATACCATAAGTATTTGTGTGTAATATATTCATAGATAGATACATACATACATACATACACACATACATATATACATACATACTGTGGCTTTAACTAAGGTTCATGATTCCACTGGAGCCTTGCCCTAGTCTTTTAGACTTACATGTGAATCCTATCACTTTTTATTGTTGTTGTTGTTGTGATAGTTGGGGATTAAATTGCTTGGCAAGTACTCTATAAATCTTTCTCATGACTGGGATTTCGTCACTCTATGAATTATGACCGTCTATATTGGGGGCCTTTTCTAGGCCTAGCCCAGGATGTATAAGTTAATTCTTTAGGACCCATAAAAGTTTCAGACCATTGACTTGTCTCCCTTCTCCATGCAAATCCCCCATGGGGACCATCAGTAAACTCTACAATAGCCTCACTGATGTGGAAGGCCATTTTTCAAGTCCTGATTCCTAAACTGTGTGCGCCTTAAAAATGCTTTTATTCTTCTGCAGAAACAATGAAACAGATCAGTAAGGCTGAGCATTTTCCTGCGTATTCAGTCCACTAGACTGGGGAGCAAATGAATAATGAAGAAATCTACATGGACAGAAAGGCCCAGTGTTCTCAGCTTCTCTCCCATCCTCTGAGGCCACAGACATGAACTAAAATGGGCAAAGTTACCAAAGATTTATTTCTCCCCTGGACCGCTGCAGAATGCCACTGTCCCCTAGAAACTGAAGTTGTCTATGACAATAAGTGAAACATTAATCCCCTAGGTACTCATCTGCCAAAGGAAACATCCAGTTTTTAAATTAAATAAATAAATAAAAAGCACAAGAAAAGGACAAGACCTGAAATTAAAGATCAAACAAGTAGGGAGCATCTTCATAGAATATCCATCCCGGGAAGAAATATGAACCAAAGCTAACAGGCAACAATACAGCAGCATATGCACTATTGAAAAAGAATCAAACCCTCTGCAAGCCAGGAGGGGATGGTGCTCCTGAGATGCCAGTGGGAAACTAGTAGGAGGCCCCAAAGGGAGATCGCAACACTTCAAACAGCAAATCCAACCAAATAAACAAAACCTATTCTTTGTTTTACCAAAACATACACTGCACTGCAGATTTCAAACGTTCTTTGAAAGCTCCTTTGCAGAAGGAGCTGAAGAATGTTAATAGCAAAGCTGCCCAATAGGGAAAAGATGCAAAGGCTTAGGAAGACATCCAGAAGAAATTGGTCTGCCACAGTAAGTTTGAACCAAGAATGGGTGGCAAGATTATAGGAGAGTGTTGACAAAAGACAGGCAGAAAGTTCAAGGCTCTCAGTCAGAAGTGGACATTTAAACTACTTCAAAATATTGATTGAACACACTAAATCTTCACATGGTAAGATCCTTACCACATCTCCCTCTGAGAAGAGCTTACTTCTCTCCCTTTAGCAAATGATTACTTTTTGGAAGACTTAAGTTTCACCAAAGCTAAAATACTCTTACAAAAATGCCAAAAAAAAAAAAAGTGACAGTGA
Source organism: Dipodomys merriami (assembly GCF_024711535.1). NCBI lineage: Eukaryota > Metazoa > Chordata > Mammalia > Rodentia > Heteromyidae > Dipodomys > Dipodomys merriami. Next base: position 18,412,949 of record NW_027202604.1, on the reverse strand, counting down.
TTCCCCTCTGTTCATGGTTTTGCTTTCAGTAGTTTCAGGTTCTTGTCATCCATCAACTGTGGAAAATTTCAGAGATAAACACATTATTAAATTACCAGTTGCTGCTAGGCGCCAGTGGCTTATACCTGAAATCTTAGCTACTCAGGAGGCTGAGATCTGAGGATTGCCGTTCAAAACCAGCCCAAGCAGGAAAGGCCATGAGACTCTTATCTCTAATTAACTACTTGAAAATCGGAAGTGGCACTGTGGCTCAAGTGGTAGAATGCTTGCCTTGAGCTGAAGTGCTGAGGAACAGTGCCCAAGCCCAGAGTTCAAGCCCTCCAACCAACCAAAAACAAAAACAAAAACAAAAAAAAATACCAATTACTCACCATTTAAGTAGCATGCTGAAATCGTGCACAGTCCCTGTCACACCTAGGATATAAATTATCCCTGGTTCCAGCAAATCCACACTGGATAGCTACCTGCTTCTACTTCCAGCCATCATGGTTTTACAGGAACCACAGTGCTGTCTATTGAAGTGACCCTTGTTGTACTTAATAATGGCCCTAAAGCAAGTGTAGTGAGCCTGGCAATTTGCATATGACAAAGATAAGCTGTAAGATGCCTCCTAATAACGAGAAGAGGACAAGTGAAAGTAGACTTGGAAGTGTGAGATTGCTAAGACTCACAATAAGACCAAATCTTACTATGCTGAGTTTCTAAGTTAAACTTTGTGTTAGATATGTGCAAATAGGGAACAATCCCATAATATATATATATATATATATATATATATATATATATATATGGAGAGAGAGAGAGAGAGAGAGAGATTTGGGTACTATCTGTTTCAAATAGCAACTGGGGATCTTAGAATGTGTCTCATATGGATAAGGAAGAACAAATATAGTATAATATGGAATTTCTCCCCAATCTGTGTGGAGTGAATTTTACCACACAACTATATAAATATTATCAGGTTCTACCAATCCTGAGACTGGCCTACTCCCCCTGGATATGCAAAGGTATAATTACAACCTACTTAATATGTGTCAATATTGTGCTAGACACTGAGCATGTGTTGTTGCCTTCCGTGTTTTAAGACATCAAATACCCAGTATGAGTTCCCTGGCTGCTTTCCAATTTCATTTCCATACCCTGCCTGTATTCTTCCTTTCCTTTTTCCTCTCCCTCTTCCAGCTTGCTTGTTGTCTGTCTGTCTCCATTGCTCTGTCTCTCTGTCTTTCTACAAATAGGAGAAGAAGGCAACTGTAAGACTCAGGAGCAAAAGAAAGCAGTGCTCATCCTGGCAATAGAAGCTCAAGTGGTTAGTCTGTGGCTAAGCATCAGTGAGGCTGGCTGCATGGCTGAATGGTGAGCCAGGCATTGGTGAGCCAGACTTGTTTGCACTACCAGGCACTGTTGGAGCTGAACTGAGACAGAACTCTGTAAAGTAGGGGCGACTCCAGCTAGCATCCCATCTGCTCTGTGGGGAAATCATATTGTACTTCCCAGGGGGTGGGTGTGAAGAAACCACATGAAGAGGCAAAGCTGTAGCTGTCTCCTTGCAGATGATGGGTGTGGGCTGTTTTCCATGGAAGCTTCTGCAGGAAACTGGCAGGAGGTACCCAATCTGTAGCGTTCTTTGCAGCTCCTGAGCACAGCCAAGGCCAGCTCCAAAAGCCAACATCAGTTGCTTCTGCTTCCACAGTTATATTTAGGTTTGTTTTTGTCTACCCTATTTGTCTACCTTCTATTCCTTCTCAAGATAATTCCTGGGTATGGATGTCTCAGAAGTTTCTCAACCTCCACTCACCCCCAAGATTTTCCCTTCTTCTCTGGTCTGCCCACGTCTCCTAGATGGTGGTCCCTAAAACTTTTTATGAAACATATGTTCTCTTTTTTTGGTCAGTCGTGGGGCTTGAACTCTGGGCCTAGGCAATGACCCAGAGCTTTTCACCTCAAGGAGAGTGCTCTACCACTTGAGCCACAGCTCCACTTCCAGTTTTCTGATGGTTAATTGGAAATGAGAGTCTCACAGACTTTCCTGCCCAGGCTGGCTTTGAACCATGATCCTCAGAACTCAGCCTCCTGAGTAGCTAGAATTACAGTTGTGAGCCACCAGCACCCAGCTTAAAATATATATTCCTATTTATTTTGTGCTGTTCCTGGGGCTTGAACTCAGGGCCTGGGCTCTCTCCCTGAGTCTCTTTGTGCTCACAGATAGCACTCTACCACTTGAGCCACAGTGCTACTCTGGGCCTTTTGAGTAGTTTTTTGAAGATAAGAGTTTCATGGACTTTCGTGCCTGGGCTAATTTTGAACTGCGATCCTCAGATCTCAGCCTCCTGAGTAGCTAGGATTGCAGGTGTGAGCCACCAGTGCCCTACTTTTTATCCTTTAGGTAGTTGTACACAGGAGTTACCATTTAGCAAAGCAGTTCATGAATATAGTGCCTCGATTCCCACCCCACCCCTTTCCTCACTGTTAGTAATTTTGGGGTTATGTATTGGATTTTTTTCCATTTAACCAAGAAATTTATGTATACAAACAATTTATATATACACTGCATGTTGATCTATGTCATCAGTATCATTCAACATCTTCACCCCCTGCCCCCTTCAATCAACCTTTCCCTTATTTTTCTCAGTTCTGTGCCATGTACAATGCATTCTTGGCTCATTCTACTAGTTTCCCCCATTTATTCATCTACCTCTCTCCTCTTAATCCTCCCCCTTGCAAGTACCCATTTCTTACTACTCATTTTGTTAGGCTTTAACTTAGTCTTTCTAAAGAGTAAGATTCTATCATACTCTAGCTAATACATTTATAACCACTTGGGTACCATCCAGTGTGTTTACTTCTAGATTTATAGATTTATAGCTCACACTAATGAGGGAAACCATGCAACCTGCGTTTCTCTGGGTCTGGCATACTTCACTTAACACAATCCTCTTCAAGCCTTTCCATTTCCTTATGAATGGTTCAATGTCATTCTTCCTGATGGATGAGCCCTGGGTCACAAATCTTTATCTTCAGTTTCTGCCTGTCTTCCAGATCCAAAGCTCATATTTCTGTAGCTTATCTTTTTTTGCACATCGAATTCAGAAAGTACCTGAACTAGATCCTACATGCTTTCCCCAAGTCATCAGTTTTCCATTCATGATCCTTTCTTGGTTAATGCCATTTACCCAAGGCCCCAGGTTGTGAATATGAAACTACTGAGTCCTTTTGTTTCTCTTTATACATTCTGTCACTCACAAGGTCTGTGGATTCTGTCTCTGTGATGTTCCTTACATTACTCCTTCTTTTTCCTTTGCCCTCGGTTAGATTTCCCTAGCCTAGCATCACTCTAGGTTAGTCCCCTCCCTAGCTCCAGCCCCAGCCCCATTCTTTGTCTTTCTATTTGGGTCTCTGGGTCAAGAAGTCTCTTTAGAAATGACACAACTCTTTGATTTTAGTCTAGAAACAGCCAGAGACAATATGTGAACAAATGAATACATGTGTTCAAATTAAACTTTCTTTACCATAAGAAGCAGTGGGTCTGTTTTGGACCATGTTCAACCCTCTTCTAAAACATGACCAGCCCCTTTTACCTAAATGCCTATAACTCTTTTTTGCCCAAGGTGCCCATTCCTAGACCTGGTTGTCAACCAGGCCCTGGGTATGTTTGTGTCTTGAAAACTCCCCAGATGTTGTAGGTGTGCAGACATATTTGAGATTCACTGTCTTACTTTTTTCAATAGTAGTGGGATACGAATCAACTCAGAAACTTATTTTAAACTCATTTTAGATTTGACCTTGTGGGTGACTGAATGTCTCACATAGGCTATGGTCCAGTATAAAGTAAAATAACAAAATGTATCAACAGTGTCATATATGCAACTTGAAGCCTAATGACATTTCATTATCCAAGAAAGGATCATGAAAGGAAAACTCATTTTTGAGTTGTAACCCTCAGCATCTGACAGGTTCACCTAGGAATGTTTAACAGTTAGGCTGGGTGATTCTTAAAGTATATCCAAGTAACTTTACTGAAAAGTATCGAAGTAAAACAAATTTGTCTGTCTAAAATAGTAATCTTCATCAACTCATCCTAATCCATGTATTCAGCCTCTTCTCTTGGACTCCAAGTATCCTACATGTCGTGTCTTCTAGATGTCCATTTTTCCCTGATCACATCTGTATGGCTTGGCATAGGTAGCTTGGTGCCTTTGCATGGGTGGTCCTTCTCCTCTAGCTGATTGAATTCTGTTGCATTTTCTCTAGATTCATTCTTGTATTTCTTCTTCAAAGAATCTCAATTTGTTTCTTTCTCCTCTACTCTACCTTGTTTATGCTCTTTCTCTCTTTGAGTCATTAATTGTATTCATTGAGTTTCTACACTAGAGAATAATTGTCTCCAAGCAGGAAACTGTCTGCACACATCTGTACCTAGCAAGTTAGCTCCACTAAGCAAGATGGAATCTAAGCCCACATTGTGGCAAGTTCTGCTTGACAGAGCTAGGTCCAACTTAGGGGGAAATTCCATCTAAAGATAACACCTAGTACTAAACTTGAGTTATTGTTCCTTCTTCCTTCCATTTTTTTCCTATCATTGCAGTATTTTTTGAATGACTAATATATACCAAACAGTCCTAATGCTGAGATTAGAAAACAAAACAGAAAAAAATGGACAAAAATCCTTGCTCCCAAGAGGCTAATACTGGAAAGGATTCAACAGAAAATTAAATATATCCAAGATAGCTATATCAGAGAGCTTGTAGAGGTGATTAGGAAATAATATAAAGTGGGAAAAAAACTGGGAAAGTTGGGGACGATTTTAGAACATTGATGGGGGAATTTCCCTGAACTAGCCTGATGCAAATTTCCCTAATACTGAATATTTTTCTCCTTTCAGCCTTTTTCCTTTTATCCAGTGTAAGAAATCCGTCCAAAGAGTGAAATTAACATGCAGTTTCCACTCCACATTAATCACTTTTCTATGCCTAATATTAGACCAAATGTGGTTTTCTTCCAAGAGAAGTCACATACATTTCCATTTGAAATCTCCTGCTTTAAAATATTGATCACTAATTCAACTATGAAAACCTCTGCACAATCCATGGAAGATATGTCTGTAGATCCCTTACTCTACTGGCTAATGGCCTGTGAGTGGGAATGTGGTGGTTCCGGTGAGCCCTCCACCATTGTGGGGATAGAAGCAAGACACTGTTCTTCCCTGGATAGCAGGAAATGTTGAAACATACCTGAAAATAAATACTTCTATTGAGTAAAGGCACTTGTATTGCTATGTGGAAAGCTTGGCCTTAATACCGGGGAGTTGAGGCTTTTTGAATAATTTGGTTGTTCACTCTTTGGCCCCAAAGAGGAAAGTTCATTTCCCAAGACCTTTTGATATTAGTACTATAGTTGGACTAAAATCTACGTATTTCTACTACTTCAGCCTGGTTTGGTTAGTTGATATTGAAAATGGGAACTTGATTTCCAGCAAATTATTAGCCACATGTGTACATCCTGTTAATCTGTTACTGATGACATAACAAAATGCTTTCGAGTAGGTCATTTACAAATAATAGAATGTGTTTTTCACAGTTCTGTTACCTCAGAGGCCCAAGATCACGGCACTGGAAGATTCAGTAACTAGTAAGGGTTTATTCTCTGCTTCCAAGATGGTGCCTTCCTGTTACATCATCCTATAAAAGAAAAGAAGTCTGTATCCTCACATGGAGGAACAGAAAAGAGTTCAGAAAGCTCCCTTCAAACCTCTTTTAGAGGGCACGAATCCTCTTAATGAGGGAACAGACTTGATCATTTGATCACTATCTGAGGTCCCACACCTTAATAGTTTCCAACATGAATTTTGGAGGAGCACATTCAGGTCATTGTACCCATGGACAGAGGAATGAGTGAATAATTATGAAACATCACAAAACAAGATGCTAAATGTGTCCAAATGCACAGAAAAATGTCTGAAAAAACCATGATCCAATCTGGTAATACTAGTATTTTCAGAGAGGGCACCAGGACTCAGTCGGGGTAGATAAAGGAGATTATAATCCTGTTTCTACTTGAAAGGAGTATCATTGAAAAATTCAAATAAACTAATTTGCATAATTAAAATAATTCTCCAAGAAAAAGAAAATTAGTGAGGTTGTAATTGTATTGCTTTCCATAAAGCAGTATGAAACACAGACAAACATATTAGCTCACAAAAAAAAATCATAGAGACACATTTGCTAAGATCAGGAATTTCTGGAACTTAATTTCACTAATATCAGGCAAAAACATAAAGAAAGCAGTAATTTAGGTTTGTGCTATAGAGAAAGATTGGCTAAGCATTTCAGAGATCATGTTTTGTATAATTAAATGTGAGCTCATCTGGAAGTAACCTCCCAGATCCAGAGCCTTATAAGAAAGAACTATTTTTTTTTCCCCAGTCCTGGGGATTGAACTCTGGGCCTGGGCACTGTCCCTGAGCTCCTTTTGCTCAAGGCTACACTCCACCACTTGAGCCACAGTTTCTACTTCTTGCTTTCTCTGTGATTAATTGGAGATAAGAGTTTCACAGCCTGTCCTGCCCCAGCTGGCTTCAAAATGCAATCTTCATATCTTGGCCTCATGAGTAGCTAGGATTACAGGCATGAGCGAGCCACCAAGAACTATTCTTTTATTAACCCAGTAAGCCATATTGTTAGCAGACGTTGGATCGACGTGTAAGCCATAAAATGCAACGGGGGGAAAAAAAAGAAACAGCATATGGAAGTGTTTCTACACCACTTCAAGTCAATAGAGACAATATTTTTAAAATAACCAGGAGAAATCTCCAACATGTTTCTTTTTGTCTTTTTTTATAATATCGTTTGCACTAACTCTGACACCAATTAGTCTTAACAATTAGCACCTGAGGGTTGATATCCAGCCATGCTGATGTGGATCCAGTTTCTCTAATTCCCAGCCTCTGGGAAGCATGACCTTCCTGAGCATCTTTATCTTGAGAAGTATAACTTCTTCTCTTACAAAAATCATGTGTAGGTGAGCAGTTCTGTCTAGGGACAGAATGGTGAGTCCCACTGATCTCTTTGTATAAGCCAGGTATGAAGGGAAGCCAGCAGGTGGCCTAATCTCCTGAGACAACCAATACAGACAAGTCCCAATTGAATCTGAGTTGCTCACAGAAGCAAATCTCTTGTCTTTAATAATATCAACTCCTACCTTTTATAAAGGGCTGTGTGGATATGTTCAGAGTATTAAACAACACCCCCCCACCTCCAAAACTCACTTTTGAGATTGAGGGAGAAATTTTGAGGGGATTCAATTTCTATCTTGTGGCATATTTTTAAGATATATCTTCCTGCAAATGAATCCTGAAGATCAAAGAGAAGAAAACCTTACCCCCTTCCTTTGAGGCTTCTGTGGCAATCTGGAATTTAGCAATATCTTTCCAGGGTTAGGGATTCCTTCCACGTCAGTGAATTAACCTTCTGTAGGAACAGTCAGCTGGAATACATGAATTTCTATTCTCAGAGCTTGTACGGTGCTGTGTTGTCAGGAGGCTGGACAGGCTGAGTGGGAACTGTGACCGTGGTCTGCAGCTCCCATAGGGGACAGGGGAGGGTAGGCTGATTCATAATGAATGCTCTGTGTTCTTTAGGCAGGGCAAAGCATATGAGATTGTTTTTCTTCTTTGAAGTTTTCTATCTCTTTGGAGTGGATCAAAGCCTCTTTTATTTTTTCTTTCTTTTTTTTTTCTCTTCCTAGAATTCACATAATCTCTTAATGCAATGTTCTTCCCTAGGTGTGTTCTTTTCTATTTTCCTATGGCAAGTCCTTTTCTGAGCTATCGTACAATCAAGAGTATGGCTGTGTCCACCATCCTCTATGTGTTCTTTTTCTTCGTTCTTTTTCTTCTCTCCCTTCCCTTCTTTCTTCTTCCCTCCTTTTGTAGCTTCTCCCCCTTCCTTTTCTTGCTCCCTTTCTGACTGATTTTGGAGTTTCCCAGTTAGCTCAGCCTCACTTTATAGATCGGTAGTGGCTCACTGAAAGCATTCAGTAACCTCATTTCTTACTAGCAAAACAAGGAATATTGGTAATTTTTTTCTCCTTTTTCTTCTTTTAAGACAGAGGAAAAGCTTTGTGAATAAAATCAGTAGAATTGGTTTCAGAAGTTGCTGTGGAAGCTGACATGCATGTGAAACAAGGCATTTTAGTGCCTTTAAAAGGCTGAGGATGTTTTCTAGAATGGTTCCTATAGTAGCTCTTGAATTTTGTTTTTCTTCTGACAGCTACCATAGCCACGGTGCAGGAAACTGTACTAAAAATTCACCACCTGTGCAAGGCCAAAGGCCCATTCTCACACCTGTTTGGCAGGCAGTGTAAAGATTGCAGTCTTGCAGACTGGGTCCTGTTGCCAGTTGATTTTCTTCAGATCTCAATGCATCACCCCTCTGAGGTAGCAAACCTGCAAAACAGATATTCTAACCACCCAGGAACATTTAAATGACAATCTTAAAGCTGGAAGGCAACTAGTTTTTAGAAAACACAGATCTTATAGATGGCAATTTAGAGAATTAATGCAAAAACACCATCTGCTAAACCTCAGATCTAGGAAAATGCTGGGGTCTTCAGAGACACGGGCTGGAGCTGGAGGTAGCTCCATCTGCTTCTGCCTGTCCCAGGCCATCTCTCTCACAGAACCCAGGACCACTTTTGCCCAGTTCCTAGGAGTCCTTACCAGTTCTTGAGCAAGGTGATATTCAAGAAACTCTGTCCTACTCTGGTTCTTTTGCTTAAGCGTCAGTCACCTCACTTGAGGTATACTGATTTTCTAAAGTTCCCCGGAGCATTCTTTCAGTAAACGTAAGACAATTTGCCAATTCCTGTAGGGGATATAAATGTGAATAAGGAGCAGTGTGCTCTGTAGGCAGGGAATATGATTCGAGAGATGGAGTAAGAATGTACGAAGAGAATGGAGGTGATGAAGGGCACAGAGATTGCGCGTCTCTAGGGAGCATACATCTATCTCACTTTGTACATCAGCACAGCCATTTATGGTCTCTGTTTCTACCATCCATTGTGAGTTCATGTTGTATTTATTACCTTCAGATTGCGTTACTGTCTGGGAAAAAAAGACGTATGTCAATCATCCCATATAGCCCTTGCCATTCCTCTGGGTAATCACAAGTGAAGAGGACAGAGCAGCCACCACCGCCTCTTACCAGAGACATCAGAGCATCATGGGAGTGTTCCTTCCTTCATGCCCAGGATGGAAGCCAGAGTGGGTATAATCCAATATATTTGTGACTGCTGCTGCTCTTCAAATTCTCACTGAAAGCAAATAATAATAACAATAACAACAATAATAATAACAATGATAACAACAAAGTCAGCAAAATTCCTCTCAAGGACACAATATGTAATGGTGAGCAAGGATGCACTCTGTACGAGGAGCGATACATGCATCTTCCCTCACATTCTTCCATGTAGGATTACTGTTACCACAGAGGAGGCAGGGATTAGCTCACTTGCTCTCAGGCTTATGGTTATCTAGTGTGTAGTCAAGTCCTTGCTGTCAGCCTCTGAAACACCATCTTCACCAGCATACTGGCCAGGCCTCTGCAGTCTGTCCACACTGAGCAAGCTGGGTGAACTTTCCTTTATAAGAACAGCCAGAAATGGAGATTTCCATTTGTTTTTTTCCTCAGAGTCTACTTCCTTTACCATTTCTGCTTTGAAGCTGGTGTTTATATGAAGCGACATTCCCATTTCTCCCACAGCAGCCTGGGCTATATCTCCTGGCTGAAGTGGAAGTTAAAAACAAATGGACATATCTTAGCGATTGTAAATAATGCTGCAATAAACATACTTGTGCTGGTAGCTTTAGTATAGACTTGTTTGTGATCATTTGGGTGGATGCCCCAAAGAGGGATTGCTGCGTAATAGGGGAGCTCTATGTGGAGTCTTTTGAGGATATGGAACCAACCCAGAAGCCCCTCAGTAGATGAATGGATCAAGAAAATGTGATATATATATATATATATATATATATATACATATATATGCACATACATACACACACATACATATACAATGGAGTTCTATGCCTCCATCAGAAAGAATGACATTGTCCTATTTGTTAGGAAATGGAAAGACTTGGAAAAAATTATATTAAATGAAGTAAGCCAGGCTCAAAGAAACATAGGTCCCATGGTTTCCCTTATAACTAGTATAAGCAGAAAAGGTCAAAAGCTATGTACATATGATCATATAAGATGATGTTAAGTGAAATGAACCCCAAGATCGGGACACAACTTGTTTTGCTTTCTTGCTATTGTTTTTAATGTATCTAAAATACACTATGTGATTTTTTTTTTTGTTTCTCTTGTATGTTCTTTCCCCATGGTATAACCCCTGTTTTCACTGTATTTGATGTTGGTGTCCTGCATCTTGTATATACATTTTTTTCTAATTTGGGGAGGGGAAGGGAAATAACAAAATGCTGAAACAAGGATACAGGTTGACCCATTTTTAACAATGAGATGTACAAGACACTATGTTGAAACAAACTTTACAAGTTGGGGAGGGGGCAGTTGGGAGGGTGGGGAGGGGAGGGATGAAAAAACAAAGGAGGAGGTAACAATGCTTGATAGGAAATGTACTCATTACCTGTAACTCCTCTGTACACTATTTTTACAATAAAAACATTAAAAAAGAAAAAATTTTTAAATGGACAAACAAGAACTCATCCCCAGTCAGCCAAGCAGACAAAGAACCTGGACCTAAAAATGGTCAGCTCACAGTTCTCCTTGAAAGTGGTCGCGTTTCTCTGATCAAATGAGGCAGTGTATGTGTTATGCATCCCCAGGACCCACAGGTGGCAAGCATCTTTTGGAATGATTTAGTTGTCACTTCACGAGCAAGCATACACATGTGTGACTAGTACAGATCTTGATGCTTTGCTGGAGGGTGCATGGCTCTTACCTGTTCATCCTGTTTTTCTCCCACCATCATGGTAGCCTTGCCGAGAACTGGGCAATGATTGTTTCAACAAAGGGAACTAGAAAAGGAAACGAGAATTCCAGTAACAGAAGCATGAAAGAAAAATTGCTTCTGAACCACGGGCTCTGTGAGAGAGCTCCCTGAGAGCTCCTAGCACAGCTCATGTTGTCTCTATATAGAAATAGGGGAGGAATCGTGTTTTCAGAGTCCATTCTACTTCAGAAAGAAATAGGCTGTGTATGGGAAGACGGGATGGAGTCCACTTGGTCCTCCCTTCCCATTCACAAAGAGTCTCACATTTTCACTTGTGTTGTTTCCAAACAAGTTGTCATATGTTTTTGTATCTGCGAAAGCATTAACTTGTTAAATTACAGACATTTAAGAAAGGCAGTAAAAACGTAAGCTCTGTTGACACTTTTTTTTTAATTGTCAAGGTGATGTACAGAGGGGTTACAGTTACATAAGTAAGGTAATAAGCACATTTCTTTTCAAACTAGTTTACCCCTTCTCTCATTTTTCTCCTACTTTCCCTTCCTCCCAACACTGCCCCCCAAGTTGTACAGATCGTTTCCAACATATTGTCTTGTGATATCTCTGTTGCATTGGTTTCCACTTGTCCTTTGTCTCACCATTCTGTTGTCCCCTTCTCTTCCCTAATTTAGATAAATGTATATACAATACCAGGGTACCAAAATCAAATACAGTGACCACAGGGGATATACCATAGGGGGAAGAATATACAAAAAAAAAATAAGAAAACGCATAGCACATTAAAAACAACAACAAGGAAAAACCTCTTACGTGCATGTCTTGGAGTTCATTTTGCTTAGCATCATCTTATATGGTCCTATGTGCATAGCTATTTTCATTTTGTTAAATACCAATACGGAAAAAATGACCAGTGGGAAGGACTTGTCTCAGCCTCTGGGCTGCAGACCACAGTGGTCCATGCTCTTGCCACGTGAGCCTGTACTAATCTCCCAGATGTTTTAGAACTTCCTCACGAGCTTGCCTGAAAGACTCAACAGATACCGAACATTCTCCAACATGCCTGATGTTGTCCTAGCCCAGTTTTAATTTGGAAGCTGTGAATCCTTTCTTGAAATAACAGCAGCACATCTTTTTTTTTTCTTTTTCTTTTTGCTCAATTTCTCCGTGTTTAATTCTCCAGCAGGCATTCTCTTCCCTCAATAATTCTTCATGCACAGTATGTATGTGTGTGTGTGTGTGTGTGTGTGTGTGTGTGTGTGTGTGTGTGTGTGTGTTCATTTCTTTTGCACAAAGGGCAACAAGATGAACTTCTCTTCCTTTCAGAACTCCCAGGGAGATACCACTGTGACACTAGTTCGTTTGTGAGTATACCAGACCAATATTATGCCAGTTCCTAGTATGTAATACCCTGCTCCCATCAGAAAGCCACAATCTAATTTTATAACTTTGTACCTCAATTGCTCTCTCCATAGCCTAGCCATAAACCCTACTGCAATAGCTTCTTGTCAGGCTATATATTGAAGGGAGTATATACCAGGACCTAACCACACTGGCAATCACCATGTATACAAAGCATGTGTGTGACCCTGTCCTTTTGATATTTACATTGTCTCTCCACCCTCCTTGCCCTCCCCCACCAAAATCATCTCAGTAAATAAGACCATCTTACAGTATGGCAAAGGAATCAACAAAAATCGTGCCTTCCTGTCAAATTTTCAACAACCCTCCCAGCTTATGCTTTAATTCCTTAAGCTCTAACATCAACCGTTTCTGTTCCAAAGAATACCTCCAAAGCCTCGCTGTATCCTCTCTCAAAAATCCATGAATTTGGATGCCACATTTATTATTAAGTGAAAGTTCCAGGAATTATTTTCTCTTCACGCCTGGTGCTCTCCGCAAGCACTCTGACTTTCCCTCTTAAGTTGGCAGGGGATGCATGCGTGGGTTAAGTCTTCATGCAAACCTTATCGAGAGCCAGAAGCCACACATTTCCAGAGTGTAAATATGCACCCAGTGTCTGGGGCCTGAGATGCTGAGCCACGTGAAAGTGTTAAAATAAAATAAGGTTGACAGTCACTTCCTCAGGAGCAAGAGGTGAATGAGATGCTACGGATCACTCGTAAGCCTCGGGAGTAAGGTGCTCAAAGAAAATTACCAACTAAACATTTCATTAATGAAATAGTGATTAATTATAATTACTAATTAAAATGCAAGATTATGCTGTTGGTTTTGGATATTAACAGGAGTAATGACATTACCATTTTTAATGGAATTCCAGGAACAGAAAAATTATAACAACTCACTGAAAAGATCGGGTTTGCAAAGGTGATTAGGAGTTATTGTTAAACCTGGGGCAGGGAATTTTCCCTGTTGGTGAACTTAAGTTAAGTAAGTTTAATGCAGTGTAATTTAATTACCAACCTAGTTTTCTTCTCAGTGGGAAGAGATACTAGGTTTATGCTTTAAAAGAACAAAAGAGAAGAATGTAAATAGCTCCAGGTAATGATTGGCTACCAGAAAGAAAAAAAAAATCAAAGAGCATTTAGATGTCTTTTGCATATTATTTGAGGGGAGATGTATCCCAGCTCAGTTGTAAATTTTATGTAATTAATGCTTAGAGGATTAACAACAAAGTAGCCCATGCAGTCGGGGAATGTAATACTGTCAAATGTATCAAGCAAGTGAATTTCCATAGAAAGGATGTCTCCACTGAATAATTAATGCACAGGCGTTTTCATAAATGTCAAATTCCCACAGGAAGCAGAAACTTGACCCTCAGTAATAAACCATTTAAGATTCGTTAAATAGAAGCGTCGTCCTTCTTAAACTGTTTGTCATGGCGTGTGAGCTCATCCATAATTCAGTTTGTCGGCCTGAGCTGCAATGGGAAAATGTCGAATGTATACCTTTGGGTGGCTGGAGTTACCCTGAGTGTGTGAGTTTCTTCCAGCAGGACCCAGATCTAGGTCAGCAGGAGGACCTGTCACTTTTCTCTGGTCAGTTCAGGCTATGTAGGGGATGTGGAAAGCTAACACTTGACCCTTATGCCTAGGGAGGGCCTCCGACTCTGTATAAATCTCTTCTATTAGGGATCCTCAAGATTGGCATTACTGGCTTCTGAGGTTACATAATATTTCATTGTATGTGGGCTGGGCTGTGCATTGTTGGATGTTAGCAGTCTGGACCCACTGGGTGCAGTAGCACCTACCATTCACCCACCCCCATTTGTCACAACACAAAAAAAAAAAAGTACCAACAAAGTACCAGACTGCTAAATGCCCCCGAAGGGCAAGGTCCCTGTGGAGTTTACTAGAACTTATACATCCACTAAGGGGCACCATGAGTAGGAGCAAGACAGCTCCCCATGCAATTCAGTTCCTGATCTCAGGCACAGCCATCCATAGGAGCAAACACATCTTGCTCTTTAAGAAGTGTCAACTGCTGCTTAAGATTTAGTGTGGCTATCACAGCGGCAGTAAGTGTGCCATTAAAGATCAGAGCCATTCACCGTGGTGACCCAATGGTGCCTTGTAAGTGTTCCATGAAGAAATGACTGCTTCACCTTATGTATCAAAATTGCCAGTGCTAGGGGGCAGCCCCCATGATTGTCCTGAACTTGCAAGGAGCCTCCTTCCCTCCCTCCCCTCTTTCTTGTCTCCTTCCTTCCCTCTTTTCCTCGCTTCCTTCTTTCCTCAGTGTCTTTCTTCCTTCCTCCTTTTCTAAAAAGCAGTATGGTAGTTGGGAGGAGGGGAAATGAACTCACCCATGGAAAATTTTTCTTAAGTGTGTGTTCCTAAAATGTAGGTACAAATCACAGAGTTCCCCCACCACACCCCTTCAACAGAACCCAGGTTTTATTTCTTGATTTTTAAAATGCACTTTTAGTTCTGTCTGGGCATGCGGGATTTCAGCTCACAGACCAAACAACAACAACAACAAAACATGAAGTTAACCTGGCGAATCACTTTTGTCAACCTCAAAGCAGAACTGATTTGCCTGATGACTTTTACCTCTCTGATTTTTAATTGAATTGAAATGAGCAGTTCAGTGTTACCATCTCTCCTAGCCACCAGCCTCTGAGTTATTAAAATACAGAGGTGCTAAGATCCCCAGTGCCAGCGTGCTGTCCAGGGTGACCATGGCTGACAAAGGGGAGCCAAGGCTCCTTTAGAGGCTGAGAAGGTTACTGAGGAGCCCAAGGGTGCTGAGTTTATCTGGTGACAATAGTCCCAACTTTTGCCTGGCCCCTAATAACATGCTGGCTTGAGAGCAAGCACTTACAAGATGGGATTCTTTCTAGCATTTCACTTTGAACTGGCATGTTTTAAATTAGCCCAGCCAAACACTGCTCAGGAATCAGAACCAGTGAACAAAAAAGTCTACTTGGCTCGAACCTGAGTAAGTCTTATTAATTCAGAGAGTCGAAAGCCTACATGTGCTAATTACTAAAACTACTAATTAGCTTTAATTATAAGCTTGGAAGGAAGTTTGAGTGTGTTGCATTTGATAGGACTGTTGACCTTTTCAGTGTACTTTGTGGGGGGGGGGTATGGGAGCAAGAAGCAGAAAGGAGGTGTTATAAAATTCATCAGAGAGCAATTAATTTAGGCCTTCTTATGAATATGCTATAAATTAACACATCTACACTTATCAGGACATAAAGGCGTTTTAATAGAGCCTCACCAATGTCAACTTTTGAGTGCTAGTCAGCCAAGAAAATGTACTCATTTTCTAAGTCATTTCTTATTCCACTGCAGTTGTAAACTAAGAGACAGGCTACTACATCCTGGTGAGGTGGATGCTTTTATATGTAAATCATAACTAAAGCGAAGGCTGGCTTTGGCGGATTTTGGCGGGTCACTGAGAGAAGTTGTTGTTGTAGCTATTTGAAGAGCTGCTCAGAATCCTGACTCTTGCCAAGGTCTGGAAAATACCATCTCATCAACCTCCATCCTGTCATATTTTTTCGTGACCCTGAGCCTCTGTGGCCATTCCTTTGATGGCTGAGATGCTTCTTGCTGGTTTTCTCATGCCAAGGCAGCTTCACATCTGATATTCCCAGTCAGGCAAATGGTGACAGCTTTCTAGGATCACCAGTACAGCCTCTCATACCCCATATGACCCACTTGGCCCCAGGTGCAATCAGGAAGTAAGAGGGACCAGGTCCCCACCAGCTCCGGTTGCTCACTGTAAGTCTTCTTATCCTCTAGATTTGAAGATGCTTTGGTGTGGCTCTCATTTCTCAAAACTGATGTAGCCCCTTGTAACCACCAGAGGGATCCCATATAATGTGATAAAAACTATAATCAGCATGGAGGAATTACAGCTCAGCCAGCCTGGGCTTGCCAGCAAGCCACAGGACTCAACGAATTGGGAAGCCACAGAATGAAGTGGAAACAAGGCTCTGTTTGGCAGCTTCAGAGAAGGGATCTCCAAGGAGCAAGGGACATAACTGATAACAAAGAAGCCTGAGGGTCAACCCTTTTCCTCTCCTGGAACCAAACTAAACCAACAAACCTTGGCCCTTAGAAAGCAAGCCTGTTTGAGTTAGGGGAATCAGACATGACTCAATTCTGAATCTGTGTTTAGAAGTTGAACGTCAAGTACAGTGAGATTTCATTATAGCTGGGTACTGGTGGCTCACGCCTGTAACCCTAGCTACTCAGGAGGTTGAGATCTGAGGATCACAAGTAGAAGCCAGCCCAGGTGGAAAAGTCTGTGAGACTCTTATCTCCAATAAACTTACTCAGAAAAAAAACCAGAAGTGGTGCTGGGGTTAGAGCAAAAGAAACTCAGGGACAGTACCTAGGTCCTGTGTTCAAGTCCTAGGACCTATACAAAAGCATGCAAGCAAGCCAAGCAAGCAAACCAAGCAAGCAAGCAAGCAAGCAAGCAAGCAAGCAAGCAAGCAAGCAAGCAAGCAAGAGAAAGAAAATATTTCATTACAAGATCTAAGTCTTTTCCATTTTTTAATATAGAATTGTAGGAGAAGAAGGAATAGGTAATGTACTGTTTTGTGAAATGTCTTAAATCATGGGTACTTACTGGGTCCTAGTTCTGAAGGCTAGAAGTCTGAAACTAAGTATCAGCAAGACTATATGTTATGAAATCCTTCTCAGCCTCAGGAAGTGTCCTCTGAAGGTTCTGGGGAAAGAATTTCATTCCTTATTCCAGCCTCTGGTGGTTGGTGGTGATTCTTACATGCCTCATCTTATGGTTGTATCATTCTAATTTTTGGCTCCCCTCTCCCCTGCATTACACAATTTTCTTTTCTCTGTGTATGTCTGGCTGTTCCCCAATCTCCCTTTCCTTGAAAGGATACCAGACATTGGATTTAGCTCTCATACTAATCCAGTATGACCTCATCTTACCTAATTAGACCTCCCAAGACCTTATTTCCAAATGTGCTGAAGTTCTAGGTGGACATGAATTATTGATGACCCCATTCAGCCTAGTACATGTTCATGAAGCAAACTTCTCCCCTTTTATCCTTCAATACAAAGCATATCCTTCAATATGATTTCTGGTCATAGGATCAAACTCATTAGTACCACCTGGAAAATGATGTGTTTGCAGCCTCTTTAGATTTCCCCTTTGCCTTTATCAATCTATTTTCTCAAATAGAGAAACAGCTCTCTTTTGAGCTGTTATAAGTCGTGTGTGTTCTCTAGTGGACTCTGAGTGTGAGTGTGTCTTTTGCAGTGGGAAATGCTAAAGGACCTGTTTCCACCCTGAAGTCCCTTTGTGCTAATTTAATTGCTCCAGATTGTCAGGTTTTATCGGTCATCTGAGTTTATTGGGCCAAATCACCAAAGATAAAGCTCAAACAATCTCTGCCTATCCCTGCTTTTAAGACATGGCTAGCTGGGTGCAGGCCAGCTGAAACTCCACATCAGCTCAGCGGAAAGCTGTATGTTCAGGTCAAACATGTGCAAGCAAGGAGAAGACTGCCGTGCGTCAGGCAAATTGGCAAACAAGTGTCAACTGAACAGGAGGTGGGAAAAGAACAGCAAGACAGGCAGCCAGCAGGAGGGGAGTTTTACTGTGCAGCAGAGCAGGATGTGATCAGCAGAGTCAGGGAGGTAGGATGAAGGCCATCCAGGAGGCTTGTCAGAGTTAGCCTCCAGCTCCAGGACAAGGACATCTTGAAGATCCATCCCTACAGCCCACTCCACACTATCTCCCCTGTGCAGCCTTCCAGCCTGGATCTGAACTCTGGTATCCTGGACTCTCTATCAAGCCCCTTTTTGAAACAGGCTGGTCATCTGCAATTCCTTTTTTTTTTTTTGTCAAGGTGATGTACAGAGGGGTTACTGTTACGTAAGTAAGGTCGTGATCACATTTCTTTTCTTATTGTGAAAATACTGTACAGAGGAGTTACAATTACATGGGCAAGATAATGAGTACATTTCTTATCAAGCATTGTTGTCTCCTCCTTTGTTTCCCTTTCCTATCCCTTCCCATCTCCCCCACACACACTGCCCCCCAAGCCTTCCCCCCCCACCAAAGTTGTAAAGTTCGTTTTTCAACATAATGACTTGTACATGTCATTGTTGCAATGGGTCCGCCTGTATCCCTGTTTTAACAATTTGGTTTTTCCCTTCCCCTCCAAAAATTATAACAACATTGAATACAGTGAAAGCAGGGGTTATACTGTCGGGGAGGGACATACAAAGCAACAAAGAAATCATCTTATAAATATGTTAGAAACAATTGCATGAAAGAAAAAACATTTGAATCCTTATCTTGGGGTTCATTTCACCTAACATCAACTTACCTGACCTTTTCTGCTTGACTCAGACATATACTAGTTATTGCAAATAAGAGAAACCATGGGGCCTATGTTCCTCTGGGCCTGGCTTACTTCACTTAATATAATTTTTTCCAAGCCTTTCCATTTCCTAACAAATGGGGCAATGCATGAAATTGCAGAGCTTCTGCATGGCAAAGGACATAGCTAGCAAGCTCAATAGAAAGCCCACAGATTGGGAGAAGATCTTCACTAGCAATACAACAGACAAGGATCTCATATCTAAAATGTACCTGGAACTCAAAAAATTAAATCCCCCAACAACAAATCCTCAAAGAAACAACTGCCCAATAAATAAGTGGGCTAAAGACTTAAAGAGAAACTTCTCTGAAGAAGAAAGAAGGATGGCCAATAGACACATGAAGAAATGTTCAACATCCCTAGCCATAAAAGAAATGCAAATCAAAACAACATTGAGATACCACCTCACCCCAGTTAGAATGGCTATAATCAAGAACTCTAATAACAACAGATGCTGGAGGGGATGTGGACAGAAGGGAACCTTACTGCATTATTAGTGGGAGTGTAAACTTGTTCAACCACTTTGGAAAGTAGTGTGGAGGTTCCTCAAAAGACTCCACATAGAGCTCCCCTATGACCCAGCAATCCTACTTTTGGGCATTTACCCAATTGTTCACAAACAAGACCACACTAAAGCTACCAGCACAACTATGTTTATTGCAGCATTATTTACCATAGCTAAGATATGGAACCAACTCAGATGCCCCTCAGTAGATGAATGGATCAAGAAAATGTGGTATATATACACAATGGAATTCTATGCCTCCATCAGAAAGAATGACATTGCTCTATTTGTGATTATATTTCTTGTCTAACTTGTTGCCTCTTCCCTCATTTTTCTCCCTCTTTCCCTCCCTCTCCCAATACCTGCCCCCAAGCTGTACAGATGATTTCCAATATGTTGTCTTGTGAGTATCACTGGTGCACAGGTTCCCCCTTTGTCCTTTGTCTCCCCATTCCCCTTTCCTTTCCTGTTTCAGATAAGCATATATACAATACCCAGAAATTCTAAGTTATCTTAAAAATATTAAGGTATAGGTAGGGCTTGGTGGTGCACCCAGGGAACCAAGGAGGTAGAAGATAGGAGGATTATAAGATGGTGACAAGGTAGGGAGAGTCTATCTCAAATAAACAAGCTGGATGTAGTGGTATACACCTTTAATCCAGTTATATTGGAGGCAGAAGTAAGAGAATAGAGAGCCTGGCCCCAAGAAAAGCAGAAGAACCTATCAGAAAAATGATGAGGTATGTATGGATCAAGTGGTAAAACATTTGTACTGCAAGGACCTGAGTTCAAACCTCAGCATGTCAAAAGAAAGAGAAAAGAAAAGCCGTGTCTTGTGGCTCATAGCTGTGATTAAAGCTCCAAGGAGACTGAGACAGTTACATAATGCGTATGAATTTGCAGCCAGCCTGATGACATAGCAAGACTAAAATAACAAACAAAAATGGGGTTGCTTCCAAGACACTAAGGCAATAGGGAAAAGGCAGTTACTACTGAATGGGTACAGGTTCCCAGGTAATGGTGATATTCTGGAACTAACTGGTGGTAAATATGTGTAACACTGTGAATGTAATCAGTGCCACTGAGATATGTCCTATAAAATGGGCAAATAGCTAAGTTTATGCTATGTGTATTGGGAGACACATATACAATATACAACCAAAATCATCTTTTTGATCTACATTCTAGTTTTCTACCTGCTGCAGGAAACCTAACTGAAGTCTAATTCCTCTTCCTTAGAACCACATCTTCAGTCCTGTCACCATGTTCACCCTCTCTGCTTCTCCTGACTAAATCATCTTGTGCCCTTCAGTGGTTCATTTTGACATCCCCTGGTTTGTGTCCCTTCCCTAGCTATAGTTTCTTTCCCATTGCATTTCTGAAAGTAGGGTCCTACTAGGATATATTACCCTGAACTAACTTATATTAGGAGATTATTGCTTGACATGTCACTGCTCTAACTAACTGTGCAACTTTTAAATAAGCAATCTGTTCTCTCTGAGCCTCAGTTTCCTCATGTACGACATGAAAGAGCAGAGTACCTCAGTCTATTCTAGCTTTAAGCCTGACTCTTGCTACCTTGCTTTGGCTCTTGTTTCTGTTGATGATAGCTGTGAGGTGTTCTTGCCGCACGTCCCTTTACTGAGCTGCAAATGAATTAAGAGATGACATCTTTGTTACCAGTGCTAAGGTAGTTCTCTCCTACCTCTACTCCAAACAAGTGTCATTGAATCTGAGAGGCCAAATGAAAGACCTGCCTGAGTTCCTGACTATATCTTAGCCAATCAGAGGTAGTGTCAGCATTCCACAGAGGTAATTACAACACTTAACCTGTTCACCTCACTACTTTGCTATAATGCAGACACCTGTGCGTGTCCTCACACACTCCCTTTCTAGAATCTTGGGTGCAAGTTGGGGTTCCAAAAGAGCCTAAGACAGCCCACTGAAGACTTCCATTCTGATTATTTTACAATGGTAGGCTAATTGCTCTGTGTATGGATGTTGTGTTTCTAGAGCTCTCTTAACTAAGACTACAGATAATTACTAAAAGAAGGGATGTTCTCAAGAGTTTCTGAATGCAACAGAGTGGACTTGTGATTTTGTTTTTTTACACATTGCTATTGTGCCTCTGGTGATGAGTTGGGTCGAGTCACTAACAAGGCAAGCTAGTGTTCTACAGCTGTACTCTAGCTTTTCAAACATGGGACATATGTGATGTGCTGGTCTGTCATGACTATGGATGATGGACAAGTTATAAGTGGTACAAAAGTCTCATTGGCTAGAAATGACAACATGGATTCCAAAGTTCCATATTAAAAATGTCAATGTAGCCATAGAGAATAGGAAGGAGTATAGGAAAGAATTCACAATGGGGGCCAAGGACGAGTTTCAGTTTCCTCCACTGGCCAGCTTTGGGGTCATAGCCAAGCTTTATTTCTCTCTGGCACAGATAGCTTCTTTTAAATCAAGGACTACCATAAGATTTAAATAGTGCTAACAACTTTGAGCATGCTACTTGCTCTGATAGCTGTAGATAGTATTTCCTTTGCCTCCTCCCTTTAATGGATGTTAAGGGCCCTGAAGGATAATATATATTAAACAAAAAAAGAACTTTGCAAAAAACCTAAACTACTATGTTTTATTCAGCGAGAAGAATAGTTGGTAGGGTCAATTTTCAGTTCTTTCTCTGAGCTTTGATCATTGTCTGATCTAATCAGAAAGCCAAAGCTCTTTTCCTTTCCCATGGACAAGAGTCCTCTAGAGGCATTGTGTCATATAGAAAAAGAGCAAAGAGAAGACAAAGTCTAAGCCTGTGGGACTGGAAGGAGCAGGATCGAAGGTGGGTATGGACAGGACATGTTCAGGGCACTGGGATTAGAGTTTAATTCTGTGGCCTTCTCCCTCATTTTGGATCTCCATGTTTTTGTAGGGAAGAAGGAAGTATCTTTTCTTCATTCATCCTAAATTCAGGGCCAAGGCCCTCATAAAAGACAGGTTAGAGCTGGGCATGGTGGCAAATACCTGTAATCCTAGGAACGCAGGAGGGAGAGGTAGAAGGATTATGGTCTGAAATAATAAGCCTAGTCAAAAGCATGGGACCCTATTGAAAACAAACTGAAAACAAAAATAAACTGGGGGCATGGTTCAAGCAGTAATGTGTCTACCTAGAAAGTAAAACAGCTTGAGTTCAATCTCTAGTATCACCATGAAAGAAAAAGAGATAGAGGGAGACAGAGATTGAGACTGAGAGACTAATAAGAGTCAGCATAAAAATGTTTGTACTCTAAGTTTTATGTGACCTGGGGCTCTTCATAGAGCTTGAGGACATGAAGTGATGGTTAAATCTATAAGTTATAACAAAATAGACAAGACAAACCAGGTGCAAAGTACTGCAAGAATGTTTCCAAACTGGCCTATGATCTCTATTTTACATGAAAAAAAAATCTTAAACCATGAGGAACAGATTGCTTTAAATTACCATCCTCATAACTCACTAAAACAACAAATCCTCAGCCACTCCAGTGACACTATGAGAGGCCTATTCTTTCCTCTGTTGGTAGCCATTTCAATCTCCTTCAATTCAGTTTTCATTTCTATAATCATTGAGATGAAAGTTTCCTGATGTCATACCAAGTTGTCATATTTTGGCATCCCAGGCCCTGAACATGAGGATTATATCAACCTGCTTTTTGTATTCCCATTGCAAATAGAAAATTTCTTGGTAAGAATCAGTTAAATACGTGTGTGTGTGTGTGTGTGTGTGTGTGTGTATGTGTGTGACTGATCTTTATCTTTCTTTTCACAGTTATAGAAGAGTAAGGGCCTGGGTGCTGTACCTGAGGTTTTTTGTTTTTGTTTTTGTTTTTTTGTTTTTTGCTTTAGGCTAGCACTCCATAACTTAAGCCACACCTTATTTCCAGATATTTTCTTCTGGTTAATTGGAGATAAGGGTTTCATGAATTTCTTGCCTGAGCTGGATTCCAACTTCTATCTTCAAATCTCAGCCTCCTGAGTAGCTAGGATTACAGTCATAAACCATCTGCTCCCAGCTAAAAGTCAGTATTATTCTCACCATAGAGGTGATCTACCATCACTCTGTTGAAATGCTATTCTTTTCCTAATAAACTGCATTTAATAATGCAGTGCCTGAATTCTTCTCTCCTGCATACTTGGATTGAGGTAAACAATCATGCTGATGCTAGGGTAACGCCTTCTCCAAAGGACAATGGAAGGCATAACTAAGGACAACTAAAGGATAGCTAAGGCGTAACTAAAGCCATATCAATGGAGAAGATGAGCACCTTGTCTGATGCGAAGGCTTCTACATCAATTGTTTGAAGCCTGGAGAATCATGCCTGGCTTGTGTATTCTCATCACGGTGAGGATCTGGTGCTCCTCAGATTTCTTGTACTTCCTTTCATTTGTATGTCCATTTAAAAAGAAATGATTCTTTGAGCCATCCCTTCTTGAAGCCTGTGGAGAGCTATTATTACCTGATCATGATCTTCTTCCAGGCTGCTTTGTTCAGTCTTGGTTGTCCAAGGCAACGGGCAACAGATGAAAAGAAATTTGGGGGAACAAAGCCACTTTGTTTCGTTGGGTCACCCTTAATAGCTTGAAGGTCAAGAACTCCTTTACTTAGTCTTCTTATCACTTGCCAAGTGAGATGCAGATTAGCTTTAAAAGCCTGCCACCCTTCTGCCTTTGTTCATATGCAAAGTATGTTCTTAAAATGAGGCCCTCTGCCTCACACATCCTCATTCTAAAAAGGCCAAAGCTTCTGCCAATTCACATTGGAGACTTAATTCAGCCTTGGGGGGGGGAGGGGAGGGGGCAGGTCTGTTAGCCAGAGAAGCACTGCTACTATCTCTCCATCTAGATGAAGGGCACCAGCATCAATGAATGTACACAACTGTACACAACATTATTCAAAGCCAAGTCATCACTGTCAGCTCAGTGATTACAGTGAAGGTCCTCATCTTCTTCCTTTCCCTACAACTTTAGGACAAAATGTATCTCCTTCCTATCTTCAAACTGGGGGACTATCTTAGATTCTCAATTCTAAACAAGAGAATTTAACATACTGAGTTTTCCATTTAGTGAATGGGAGGGAAAGATGTGTGTTTCAGGGACTTTCACAGGTGCAGAAACATAAATGCTGGGTTTCAGCATGAAAGTTTATGAGAGGCTGACTAACATTCATCCTGAGCTTAGTGCATGTGAGATTCTTTGCATGGGTGGGCTGAGGATGTCATGGGGTGGATGTGGCATGTGACATGTACTCTAAGGAAGTGCAGTCAAGTAGAACCACTCAGGTGGAGATTCACATTACTAGTCAAGGTGCTGCATGCAAAAAGAAATACATAAAGCCTCTAATTTCATAAGG
The DNA here is from genome assembly GCF_024711535.1 of Dipodomys merriami. Classification (NCBI taxonomy): domain Eukaryota; kingdom Metazoa; phylum Chordata; class Mammalia; order Rodentia; family Heteromyidae; genus Dipodomys; species Dipodomys merriami. Next base: position 18,388,256 of record NW_027202604.1, on the reverse strand, counting down.
GAGATTCTTATGAATGACTTTCTCACTCAGTTCTCACTGTTTCCAGTTCAGAGCTCCATTACCTGTTCCTGAGATTGTAGCAACAGGTGGGTCCTTAATGATCTTTTGGACCTCTGTGAACACCTACTACATGCTAGACTATGAGAGAATGTATCAGACATATGATAGATTTGTACCTGGGTAGAGAGGTGAATATAAAATCCTGTAATAAAGAAAAACTGGCCAGGTGCCAGTGGCTCAGGCCTGTAATCCTGGAGACTCAGGATGTGGAGATCTGAAGATCATGGTTCAAAGCCAGCCAGGGAAAGAAAGAAAGTTCTTGAGATTCATATCTCTAATTAACCACAAAGGAAGGAAGGAAGGAAGGAAGGAAGGAAGGAAGGAAGGAAGGAAGGAAGGAAGGAAGGAAGGAAGGGAAAGAGGGGAAGGAGGGGAAGGAGAGGAAAGAAAGGAAGGAGAGGAAGGAGGGGAGGGGAAGGGGAAGGAAGGAAGAAGGAGGGATGGAAGGAGGGAAGGAGGGAAGGAGGGAAGAAAGAGAGAGGAAGAATGAGAAGACAAAAACTGATCTAGGTTTCCAAACATACGTAAGAGAAATGGACTGACAATAAGCAAAGCTGCAAAGAGACATGAAAACTGCGTGTGGGCCTTCTGTATAAACAAGACATAGACACATAGCTGCAGTTAATTGCTGTCAAATACAGATGGGGATCTTAGCCTGTAGATAATTCTGGCTAATGTCTAAATCAGTTTTGTGAGAGATTGAAACCAGAGTTTTGAACCCCAGGTCCAAACTCTAGAAGTTCCATGTAGCAGGTCCAGCCACTCATCACAATATAGCAAAAAAAAAAAAAAAGAAAGAAAGAAAACATGGTAAAGGGCAGAAGAAGATTTATTACATACCATGGAAAGATAGCAGATCAGCTGATCATCAGCCGTCTTTAGATTACAGGTATGAACTATAGCTTTAAATAGACAAAGAATTAGGGCCAGGGGATGAAAAGTATGCATAGTTGAATAATCCCTGTCACCAGCATGTTTTTGTGTTCTTATGGTCAGACATGGTCTGAAAGTACAGTGTCTCAGGATTGGTCAGTTGAGGCCCTGCTAAAATAAAGGTAATTAATGCCTGACTGGTAATCCCATCTCCAATACACTCCTTCCTGGATTCCAAGAGGTATGTAAAGTGATTGTAGTCCGGAATGACAAGCTTTCCTCCTGCTTTTAATTAATTCATAGGCCCAAGTCATTGGTCAGTGCTTTTTAGTAAAAACAGTTTTTAAACACCTATTACACATTGACAATTATTTCTTAAACCTTTTTAAACACAAGGTGTTTTACTCAACTTTTCATCACCATAACAAAATACCTGAGATAATTAATTTAAAAGGAAGAAATGTTTGTTTTGGTTCAGTTGTAGAGATTTCAAAGACAGGCCCCAATACTTTGGGGACAGAGGTGGTACAGCATATCATGTCAGGAGCCCAAGGATATTCACTTCACGGAGGAACAGCAGGAGAGACTAAGGAAGGGACTGGGACCTCCCCTTCAAGGCATAATCTCACCGCTTCCCACTAGACCCTCACCTCTAAAAAGTTACATTAACCTGTCAGTAGAGCTACAGGCTGCCCACTGAGGCTTTATAACGCAAGGGCCACTGGGGGACAACAAAGATTGAACTTTAAGCATCCAGTGGGCTGATTCAGTTCTGGAAGCAGCCACCTAGCAACCTCTGGCATATGCTAAACTATTGAATTGTACCTAGAAAAAGGGACAAGGTGAACATAGAGATGAACCTAGGATGCATGTCATTATGGCTGTAAGAGACAGGCCTCTGGTGGCTAAAGACTGGGCATGAACCAGGGTCTGTGACATGTTGATGTAGAACCTAATGCCAAAGAGATAAGTGAAGACAGCAGTTCCAAAACGTAACCCTTCACAGCTGCACAGTGAGTGTGGTAATATCTGCCTGTCAGCAAAGAAGGGACTCTGTATTGTGCCTGGCATGGAGACAGAACATTAAGTGAGGGTTCTTCTCATTGTTTAGTAAAACATTTGAATTGTGTTCTGTGTACACTATGGGCCTAGAAAAGGACTGTTGCTACTTTTTACTTTCTTTTTTTTTTTAAGACTACATTTTTGCTTATTTCTAAAAAGGAAACATTTAGAAGCAGAAAACATGTGCCTCCCCAGCGCAACTTAATTTTAGTTTAATTTTCACTTTGCCTCTCGAGGAAAGATGAAGGAACGAGATATTAATTTATTCTAGTAACTTGCATTGGTGATAACAATGCCTTCTTCTTGCATGTGGTAATACTTTTAAATGTTGAGCTTTATATATATGTATATATATATATACATATTTAATAAAGAAGAAAGTTACTGAAGGAAAGAAAAAGAAAACAAACATCATCTATGTTCTTCCTTCCCAGAACCAACTATAGTTAACCTTCTGAAAAGTTTGCATTTTAATCCAGTCTTTTTTTTGTGATTATTCTTGATGTTATGAAAGCAATCAAATACCTTGTTGAATGGCAACTCCTTTGTCCAACTACTTAAAGATAATAACATTTAAAAAATGATAGCCTATCTCATATGAAAAACTTGGTAAAAAGTAGTAGAGTATGGGCAGGTACCAGTGGTTCATGCCTTTAACTGTAGCTACTCAGGAAGTAAAAAGAAGAAAAGGAAGAAAAAGTCTGCTCAGCCTGGTCAGAAAAAGTCCGAGAGACTCTTATCTCCAGTTAACCACCAAAAAAACCAAAAATGAAGCTGTGGCTCAAGTGGTAGAGCACTAGCTTTGAGCATAAAAGCTCAGGGACAGCACCCAGGCCCTGAGTTCAAGCTGAAGGACTGGCACCAAAGAAAAGTAGAGAATAAAAACAAGACGAAAACATTATTATTATATTATATTATTATTATAATGTGCAAATCATTAGATGTAAATCAGACAGCTTCATGTGCATTGTATATACAAAGATGGATACTTCCTGCAGGGTGAGGAGTAACAGAGCATTAAACATGGCAGCTGCATGTAGTGCATGTAGGTAGCACCATTTGTGATACACAGTGCTCAGTTACTGTTAGGTGATGCCGGTAAGCTGTGGGCTACAAACTGAGCAGGCATACTTCTGGAGCTCAATAAAGAGGTATTTCTATGTAGCAGCCAAGCTAGGTCTACTACTAAAATGGGATCCTAAGTTGCAAGGCCTCTGTTCCTTCCCTAGTGTGCAGAGAAACCTTCCACCTGTCCACGGTGAACTGGAAAGGAGGAGAAACTGGCCACAATCCTTGGAAGTTTGGGGAGTTGATACAGAAAGAACTCTGGAGAGAGAGGAGTTCACAACATGTTAGTCTCTGTCTTTCTCTTCCCAGTCTATTTCTTCTCTTCCTTTTCCTATGCTCTTTTCTTGTTTTGGTTTGACACTCAACAATTGGAAATACTAGAAAGTACTCACTGGACTCCCCTGAGTTATGCCTGTCGACCTCCTTTCTCTTCCAGAGGAATCCACACACTGTCTCTGGGGTATGTGTTGATTATGACTCCCTTCTTCACTGGTGGCTTGAGGACAGGGTACACATGTTGTCTTAGCTACCTCTGCTTCACATTGCAGGAGAAGACAGGAAGAAAATGAGAAGGTGGCTCTTTGCACCTGGAATATAATAAAGTTTTTAATCCATTTTTGAAAAGCATCATGTAACTAGCTGAACCAGAACTCACAGCTTAGGCCACTTGGAGAGAAATCTTTTCATTTCATGACTGAAAAATCTGGCATGCCAAGTTTCTTGAGCTTTATAAATTGCTTGCTATAGCTTCATTTTTACTATAGAGCAGGTGTCAAGTGAAGACTTGCTGTGTGTTTATGATCATTATGTTGTATTAAAGAGTCACGTTGAGTTCCAGAATGAGAACAAGAGTGCTACATATTCCTCTACCTGCAAGGCAATTAAATTATTGTCTGACATGTTTATAGCTCCAGAACGAGTAATCAGCTTTTAGTCTGGATAGAGGACATGGTGTTATAATCCAGTGCTTTGCTGAGAGGTTCATATTTAGCATTTGCATTTGATAATTTAATTTAAATATCACCAAGAGAGCACAGTCATACTTCTTGGCAATTGTCAAAGTAATAGCAAAGAATGCAACATACAGAATGCAGCATGTTTCTGTAAATAATTTTGTATTCCTGAATGGTTTTCACTTTCTTGTTATTAACCTCTGCTGCTCATGTTGAATAAGATAGAAAATGGTAGTAGTCTCTAAAGTCACCAGTATTATGTCTCTCTTTGTTCTCTTTTCCTCTTCCCACAGAAGTAATATCAGAGAAATCTTCAAATTTCCATTTGATTGAGAAAGTCTTGCAGTGAACCATGAAAAAAAAATCCTCTTCTCAATGGGATTTTTTTGCAAGATGCCTTTATATATCAGAGATCAATTTTCTGATAAGATTCTCTGCTCCAGAGAATATTTGGTAATTTTAACAAGAATAAGTCCTTGCCACAGGAACAGTGGTTCTCAACTTAATGTCCAGTAACTAATGAAATAAATTCTAGAAAGAGGTTCCTCTCTCCAACATCCCCTTCTAATTCTACGTTTAGTCAGTGATTTCAGGGCAGGGAATTTCAGTTAGCTTCTAAACATGTTACTAAACATGTCTTCACTTTTCCCTTTCTCCCTCCCCTCTACTTTTCATGGACAAAAAAAAAAAAATCCTACAGGTTGTTTATACATGCAAGTGCCCTGGAAAGTAAAGGGAACATATGTATTCCACCATTCTTTTTTGTTTGCCTTCAGATATATTTCTCTCTATTTCTGCTGATTGGGTTAAAGGATTGCCCACTTTTAAAGAAAGTTCACTTTACTATAGAATGGCACTTTCTGAGACATTCTGTTTTAAATGGAGTTCACTGGATGTTTTTCAATTGAGGACATCTCTACCTAGTGTTCACGAATTCCACCAGAAAACTTCCCTTGAAAGAAAATGATGAACTAGATGGAGATGTGTATCTTCTCTCTTGTTCTTTGGATTCAGCACCCTTCCTTTCCCCTCTTCTTCCCTATTTTCCTCTCATCTTTCTCTTCCCTTTCTCCCTTTCTCCTTATCCCTCTGTATGTCTTCTTTTTCTTTCTTACTCTCCCTCTCACCTTCCCTCTTTTCTTCCCTCCTTCTCTGTCTCAATCTTTTATTGATAAGTAATTTTGAACCAAATATTTGTTTAACATTTTCTTCATTGGTAGAATAATTTAAGACATGTAATTCTTGTCACTATCTTTTTAGAAATCTTATATAAGGGTACAGTGTGATGTTTTGCTGTATCCATCTAGAATGACCAGCTCAATCTAATCAACATACTTCATATATTTACTTATTTTGGGTTAATAAAAAACCCACAAACATTCACAATCTACTCTCAGAATACATAGTACGTTATTAGGAACTGTAGTACCTTATATTTTATACTAAATCTCCAAATGTTATTCCTCCAACAAACTTTTTCTCCTTTACCGACATCTTTCTATCTCCTCCCTACTTTCCCCAGCCTTTACAAGCCATACTGACAATTCACAGGGTAACAATAGATTACAGAAGCCACAATCCCATTCATGTGTTCAATGTGTCTTGGTAATTAAGGCCCTAATCTTCCCAGATGTTCACTGAGAGACCTATCCTTCATCTAAAACCAGTTCCTATTCTCTGCCAGCCCCAGCACAGAATAACCTTTCCTTTTCTCTATTAGATTTTTCTCTTTATATTTTTAAAAATTTCATTGTGAAAGTGATGTACTGGAAGGGTTACAGTTACATAATTCAGGTAATGTTGAGTATCATTTTCACATGTAATCTCTTTCATACCTCCTGTCATAGATTCCAGTAAATTCTCACTCTCTGAAGGCTGAAACTAAGAAGCAGAGAAGTCAGATACCTTGCACATGGCTATCTTATTGGGAGGAAAGAGAAAGAGATCAAATGTAGTCCCTCAAGTCTGGAAGTTCAGACTCTTTTGTATACTTCGTGCAGTGGTTACCTCTGTGTGTGTGTGTGTGTGTGTGTGTGTGTGTGTGTGTGTGTGTGTGTGTGTGTGTGTGTGTGTGTGTGTGTGTGTGTGTGTGTGTGAGTGAGTGGACCATGTGTGAAGTGCAGCTATGACCTTGGCCTTTGGTCATCATTGATCACTTCTGGATCCTTGTGTATTCTAGATTGTCTGATGATGAAAAGTATTGCCAATATCTAAGTATCAACAATACTGCTATAAACAGTGACTTGTGCGTTTAAATGACTCACATGATCAGAGGAGTCACATGATCTGAAAGGGAGCCCTTGGGTGAGTCAAATTCCCTGCTATCTCTTCTTACAGTCAGAACTGAACAAATGTTGTTAACATTTACCTTGAGTAATAAGCTAACGATCAAGTAAGTATTCCTGGGCAGTATAGACCCCATCCCTTCTATATGTGCCTTGAGTCTTTCAGACCTGTGGAAGATGGAAGACACTTGAAAGAAAGACTCATTTTTAGGAAGCTCCAGTTCTATAGAGTGGTTCTGAGATATAGAGCCATACTATTCAAGATGTCACCAAAACACAAATCGGCAGCTCTGAAGAGACTGTGAGGAATGATCCAGGCAAGTTTAATATGCTGTTCTTGTGGTAGTAAATGTACAGGTCCTTCACAGGAACAGGACTGATAAAATCCTGCGAACATGGATACTTCATCATAGCAAATGTAACAATTTTCATTTGTTTTAATTCCGTGATTAGTTCTGTTAATAAAAATGTCTATTTAAGCTATTTAAGACGCCCACTAAAATTCTGTAATATTAATTTCGTGGAGAAATTCCAACAGAACTATATTAGTTTTTCTCCCATTAAGGTAATATTATGGTCTTTTAATGGTACTCTCAGCTATAATGGGTTTTATTGACCTAATTATTAAATGAGTTAAAAATCTGTCTCCATGCCTTGAAAATTATGTAATAACAGCTTCAGGGCTGTTACACAAGCTAGGGATAACAACTACTAGGGGGTAAGAAGAGAGATCCTTAAAAAATTTCCTCTTCCCTACATTTGTTTCATCCAAAAGGAAAGACAAATAATGCTTTAATTTTATGAACTGTATTTGCCTTTCATTATTTATACAATGGGTAAGAGAAAACAGATAGTTTGTGGTGGATGAGTTATAGAATACATGAGAAATGTCTTTGTTTTCTCTTCCTTGTCCATATCCTGTGCTTTTCCCTCTTGAAGTTTCTAAAAATAGTGTTAGGCTTTTGACAGGGATATTAAATATGTGTTAGAATCTGTAGAGATGCTTTATAATTAATTTTTGGTTTCAAAGTGATATAGCTGGTGAAAGAACTTTACTCTTCTCTCCTCTGCATTATTTAGAGTTATCAGATATCACTGTCCAGAATTACTGTTATCAAAAGTGTGAGGAAGTCATTCCAAAGTTATTGATTTGGCATCCTAATAATATTTTGTTTGGCACAAATAGCAACTATGTGACCTTGAGCTTTTCTTCCTCTTCCCCACACCCAAGTCAGAAATCACTACAGGATCGCTGCACCTGTTCTCGCCCAGAACAGGGAAGTCTCTGGATCTTTCTCAGGACCATGCTCCAAACAGTTGCATCCAATATGAATTGACACAGGCATTGAAGCTTATTTTGTATCCCTAATGGTCAATTACAATTAGCAAGTAGTTTTTTTTGGGGGGGGGGTCCAGTCATGGGGCCTGAACTCTGGGCTTGGGTGTTGTCACTCAGCTCTTCAGCTCAAGGCTAGTGCTCTACCACTTGAGCCACAGTGCCACTTCCGGCTTTTTTTTTGGCTTATGTGGTGCTGAGGAATCGAACCCAGGGCCTTATGCATGCAAGGCAAGTGCTCTACCACTGAGCCACCTTCCCAGCCCCAGCAAGTATTTTTTATAAACATCCACAAACTTCATTTGCTCATGAGAGGAGTTCTATGAACAGTTCTATCATGAATACTTGAGATAAGTCACCTTATTTAAAATAAAATTTCTCTGGGCTCACTTTTAGAGGCTTCAGTCCATGACACATCCCCTCTGTTTTAGTTTCTTACTTTGTCATGTCATATCCTTTATGAATGCAGCCTTGTTTTATTTGGAAATGAGAACAGTTTGTTATGATCATTATCATTATTATGAACAATATTAACAGCTTTACGGAGCACACACTACATGGTGTGGTCTCTTTGTTAAGAGCATTGCATTGTATACCCTCAACCTTCTGAAGATAGTACTATTGTTCTTCTCATTTTACACATGAGGGAACAAAGCCATAGAATGGTTACCCCAACAAGGGTCAACAGCATCCATAAGTTTTAACTTCAGAGACTGCATCTTAACTAAATAAAAGGCTTGTCCCTCACATCTTCAAGTGGAATAAGTGTGAACATGCTTTGGAATTAACCAGTCCTGGCTTTGAGGCCTGTTCTGGGTCTTCAACTGTCAGTTATAAGGTGGGGAGGGAGGGAGATAGTGGCACTGACCTCAAAGGACTTGGTGATATTTATTGAGATATAATAAATAGTATGTGTGTATGTGTCTGTGTCTGTATGTCTGTGTATCTGTCTATGTGTGTGCATATCAATGTGTATGTCTAGCACAAAGCAAATACTGTATCACTTAGTGACTAGGCCTTGGTGTTTGATGACATAGATTGCAGTAGCTGTCTCTAGGACCCAGAGTATGGATTACAGGGGTCCATGCACTTGGAAAAACCTAGACAGGACTTAGTGTTTTATTAAGTGGTGGCTGTTCTTGAATTGATATCTTGAATCTGCAAGATCCAGTGCAAATCAGAATAAAACTGGGAGACCCACTGGCTCATATCTCCTCTGTAAGTGCTGTGATTGGTGACATGGGAGTATCTGAAATGGAATTTTGGGAAAGTTCACAGGCTGACACATTTAAAATTCAGTTGCATGCTGTTCTAGAAGGTGTCATTTGTGCTGTAATGGGAAGATCCAGGGCCAAACCTTTGGAGGGAAATCTGATGTCTGTTATTTCGTTTAAGTCAAGTTTGACAACAGCGTGCTTGAGAGACTTGCAGATGTTCTCTGATCACATCCTATTTCTGTAAAAACTCTGTGTGATGTTTATCCCATGGATCATCTGGCATGCCAAGGAAAGTGAGGTTCTTTTCCCATGGTTTAAATAAAAAACAACAAAACTGTGACTCTCCGGTTAAGCGCATAGAGAATATCCTACTCGGGTGGCAGAGGTTTGATGGAGCCTCACACTGTGTCCTATGGGAAAAACCTCTCCCAGGGTTGGGAGAAGTAAGTAGGAAGAGCTGAGCACTGTCCCTCGGCCCCTCTGGAGTGCTGTGTGGGCCAGGCCTGTACTAATGCTCACTGAACTGCAAGGAGAACAAAAGGCAATCCCTGCTCACCCTGGCTGACTCCCACACACCAAGTCTTTCTCCTCCCATTAATGAAATATTAAGAGTCAATGAAACAAGCCCTTTGCTTCGTGGGTTTAAAAGATATAAAGCAAACCTTTCTGTTTCATACAAGCCTAATTTTACCAAAGGATGCATGTCAGTTCTATATTTATTTAAATGGTTCTTTAATGATCTTTTGTAGGAGTGTGTGTGTGTGTGTGTGTGTGTGTGTGTGTGTGTGTGTGTGTGTGTGTGTGTGTGTAGTTCAGGGGATTGGATCCAGGGCCTTGTACAAGCTAGGCAGGTGCTGTTTTACTGAGTGACATCCCTAGACAAGGATAGTGTCACTGAAATTTTGAAAGAATTGAGCTAGAGAAAAGGAATGGGGGCCCGGCACTGGTGGTTCACGCCTGTAATCCTAGCTACTCAAGAGGCTGAGATCTGAGGATCACGGTTCAAAGCTAGCCGGGGCAAGGAAAGTCCCTGAGACTCTTATCTCCAATAAACCATTTGAAAACTGGAAGTGGCGCTGTCGCTGAAGCGGTAGAGCGCTCTCCTTGAGCTAAAGAGCTGAGGGACAGCGCCAAAGCCCAGAGTTCAAGCCCCACGACCGACAAAAGAGAGAGAGAGAGAGAGAGAGAGAGAGAGAGAGAGAGAGAGAGAGAGAGAGAGAGAGAGAGAGAGAGAGAAGGAATGGGAGGTTTAGGTGTAATGGCTTCAACCAGCTAGCCAGGAGGCTCCAGTTCTCCTTACTGCCTGTCATGTGACCTGGGACATGCCCTGGCTTTCTTGTTATCTTAGGTAGAGCAAAGGAGCTGGACAAAGATTCCCCGTCACCTAACACTAGGAATAGTGTTGTTCAATACCAACCTTGTTCCCCATTTGTTGAGGTTACCACTGGGTCGACATCTTCTTTCTAGCTTGCAAAAAGACTGCATTACTGTTTAGTTGGAAAATTGCCCTACTGCATTTGTGTGTGTGTGTGTGTGTGTGTGTGTGTGTGTGTGTGTGTGTGTGTATGTGTGTGTGTGTGTGTGTGTGTGCATGCACATGCACATGCACCAGTCCTACAGCTTGAACTTAGAACCTGGGTGCTGCCCCTAAGATCCTTTTTCTCAAGGCTACTGCTCTACTACTTGGCCATAGTACTACTTCTGGCTTTTTCTGAGTAGTTTATTGGAGATAAAAGTCCCGTGGACTTTTGTGCTCAGACTAGCTTCAAACCACTTTCCTCAGGTCTCAGCCTCCTGAGTAGTATTACTGTAGTATTACAGGCATGAACCACCAGCACCAGACCTACTACATTTTCTTTTTCTGTCAGTCGTGGGGCTTGAACTGTGAGCCTGGGCACTATCCCTGTGCTCTTCAGCTCAAGGCAAGCACTCTACCACTTGAGCCATAGCCCCACTTCCAGTTTTCAAGTAGTTAATTGGAGATAAGAGTCTCATGGACTTTCCTGCCCTGGCTGGCTTTGAATCTCAATCCTCAGATCTCAGCCTCCTGAGTAGCTAGGATTACAGGACGGAGCCACCAGCGCCTGGCCCTACTACATTTTTAACAACCACTTTAAGATAGAGGCTCTTACCCAGAGCCCTTAGGTAGACTGAAATTGGACATGAAACCTTGGTACAACTCAATTAGAGGAGCAAAGGAAAATTTTCTTATTATTTATTCAATGAATACTGGATAATTATTTTCGACCAGGCAGTGAGTTAAGCAAGGGAATGACAAAGGTAACCTAGGGAATGAGTCCTCCATCCACATAGGAAGATTCTAGAAGTGAGTAAATGGGCAATGGTGACACAGGGTAAAATACAGGACCATGTGAAACAAACAGGGTGTGTTAGGGGTTACAGCGAAAGGTTCCTTACCCAGAGTGCATCCGATTTTCAAGAGAGCTCATGACCCAAAGAGGGCAAAAGAGAGGGAAAAGGAGAGAGAGACAGAGAGACAGAGAGACAGAGAGACAGAGACAGAGATACAGAGAGACAGAGAGAGATTGGCCATCCAAAGAAAAGAGAATGTGACATAATGATAGGGTGAAATCCTCCTGGAGAAAAGGAGACAGATAGACAATACACTAGAGATTGAATTCAGCCCTAATAAGGCATTTAGCAATTCAGGGCCTGGTATAAAGATCTGAAATCATCATAGACATTAACACTACAATGAAAGCTAATGTACATTGAGCTCTCACTATGTACTAAACTTATGCTAAGTCAGTCAGTCCCCTTAATTTTCACCAGATTTCTGCATCAAGTTGATATGGTTCGATTTTGCAAAGGACACACTATAGCTCACTGACATTATTTGTTCATAGGCTTCCAGCCAAGCCAAGTGGCAATTCTGGGATTTAAACTCAGGTCTGGACTATCCTATTCGAAGTGCTAGTATATGTTTTCACAGCTTTTCCCATTACTGTGAGCCTGGACCTCTCACCTACCAAATCCATTGGAAAGTCTTGTTTTCTTGAATTACTTTGCCAGTCGTAGCTAAGCTTTAAATTAAAACCCAAAAGTTGGCTCCATCTATGCCTCCTCACAGTAGAAGACATTCTTTTCTAGACAGGCTTAGAGAAACTTTCAATTACCAACTCAAACTGAGATGGTTGAATATACCTATTCTGTGCCACAAAACTGAATTGTTGAATTCAGTAAAAGGAGCAAAGCTCTAAGGGGCTTATTAACAATTTAACATTTCCAGTGCATGTGGGGTTGTTAATTCCATGTGCCTCAAAAATCCTGTCATGATGATTAAGACCTCATCATTGTAGGGACACAGAAAAGTGAATTCTGTTTTGTGGCTGTGTGGCTCACACTCTCTTACTCTAAAGCAGCCCTAGATTCTCCTTGGCTGGCAGAGTGCCGTTGTCTCTCTTCCAGATGCTTGGGAACCCCACTTCTGAGTGTTTGTATGGCCTCTTTGTTCTAAAAGCATTTGATCCAAAAGATGTATAACCTCTCAGTAGTCTTAGATTATTATCCCCCAAGTACCTGGTCTTGTGAAAATGTCCAGGCCCTAGAACCATGCTGGTTTTATTCAGCCAACAAGCTCTTACTGTGCTCAAGGCCTGTGCTTGGTGGTGGAGTACAGAAAGGGATCGCCCATCCTTGAAGCAGTCTATTCTCTGTAGACTGTGACATAGAGAAATTTAGGGATCCTTCACAAAGGACAGACACCAACTTAAATTGTATTAGAGGAACAGTTGATTAGCTTGTGCAACTATTTTTGATATACTGGTAGAGCTGATTCAGGCTTGGCTAAATCCAGCCACCTAAGCAATCTCATTACAAGCTTTGTGTCTGTCTTCTTTTAGGCAAACCACTCAAGGAAGGAAATGTGAACACCAGTAGCTTGAGGCTCATGTCCTCCTAGCTTATTGTAAGAGAAGTGCTTTTCTCAGAGTTGCTTGTAAAAAAGAAATCATTGCAAAGGACACTGTAGTCCAACCTTAGTTATATGCTCATTGCTGAGCGAATAACATGGGTGTGGGAATGGTGCTCCCAAGGCCTAAACTGAATTATAATCTCACCCCGGAGGATAGTTAAAAGTAGGTCTAGCCTAATCCAAAGAATAAGGGATAGTAAGGACTTTTTCCTGAAATAGAAGTTCAAAGAGGAGATGAAAGTGAAAGCAAATCTGGGATTGGAGAATGCACATGGACAGGAAGAAAGCATTCATAGAGCTCAGGAAGAGGAGAGAGAACTACGGAATCTTTTTAAAGAGGCTGACTTGTGAGCAGATCCCAAAGGGTAAATAGAAGTTCGTCAATAGTACAGAACAGATCCAAGGATTTAGTCCTGCTTTGCTGCTGTTTCAATTGGAATGGTCAGAAAATACTATTTATTAATTTTAACAAGTTTACTATTCATCAGGAACCATGTTAATGCTAATGCCACAATGAGGAATGAAGAAGAACTGTTTTGGCTTACACGGATGGTACAGTGTAGGGAAGGGACAGCTATTGGATAGCAGCACAAATCATCAAGTAATTATCCTATTATAAGTATCTGAGGCAGTGAAGGTATGGCTCAAGTGGTATAGCACCAGCTATGAACAGAAAAATAAGCAGGAGTGCAAGGCACTGAGTTCAAGTCCTATTACACACACACTCTCTCTCTCCCTCTCTCTCTCTCTCTCTCACACACACACACACACAATAAATATTAAAATGACAAGTGTTTGAACTGGGTGCTGGTGGCTTATACCTGTAATCCTAGCTACTCAGGAATCTGAGATCTAAAGATCATGGTTCGAAGCCAGCCTGGGCAGAAAAGTCTGTGCAACTCCAATCTCTAATTAACGATCAGAAAACTGGAAGTGGAGTTGTGGTTCAAATGGTAGGGTACTAGCCTTAAGAAAAATAATCTCAGGGACAGTGCCCAGGCCCTGAGTTCAAAACCCACGACTGAAAAAAAAATTACACGTGTTTGAAAGAAGATCAGTGAACCCAGGTTACAGCTCACCAAACAATTGAGTTTCAGTTTTGTCAACTATAAAATGGGAAAGAAAATTCTTATTTTCTAATTCCCAGGGCAATCAATACTATGATAGTATATCAAGGAAGACAAGTGAATTCATTTACATACCTGCATATTCACAGACACAAACACACACTCACCTGAGAAGAGTGAAATACAGACTGAAAATTAGGGAAATGTGTATTCCTGTTGCTGAGATCCTGATGTGTGGTTCATTCCTTGCCACCTTAAAATGCATCATTTCCCTCCTGCCCAAATGGCTAATCTGCCCTCCCCACTTAATGTTTCTCAACTCATCGCTTTCTTTTGTCTTTACACTCGGTGTCCTTAAACGGCTTGCTCTGTCCTCCCATGAAACATTTGGGATTCAAAAATTGCTCTTTGTTATGGAAGGTAGAAGGGAAATCTGGAGATGCTGCTTTTCAACGATCAACTCTATTGTTGAATAAATTGATTATACTATTTTGTAACCCATCTGGTCATAAAAGAATTCCACAGTAGAATCAGCCCTGGTAGGTAGCTCCCGGGGAGAGGAATTTACCTGCTCATTTATACATGCCTGAGAATAGCAGTGGAGAGCAGAGATGACAGAGCAACTGCAAATGACAGTGCTGTGCAGAAGTGGCATGAGTAGAAAGCTGCACCAGCACAGAGAGAGAACGGTGTTATGTTTGCACAGATTCCCTTTTCTAGAGAGCCTTCAATTCCTACGTAAATGGAAGCCAGATTCTTGGAGTTAACATTTTTAATGGGTTCATCCCATTCCCAGGTAGCTCATAAAATCCCATTAAGAAATCAAAGGCTCCTTCTTAACAGAATTTCAAAGGCTGCCACCATGTCACTGATGTATTCATGAATAGGGGACTTCGAAAGCTAGATGCATAATTGTTTCCAAGGTCTCCACTCTCTCCCTGCCACATACATGCACCTCTCCACCCACTAAATAAGAAAATTGTTGGCCAAGGATGTCGAGAATTCATACCTGAATGTCACTGGCTAACAATGTGTCTTCCCCAAGACAAAGTGAGTTAGTAAGAGGAAAAAACTGTAAGTGATTTAAAAGATACCATTTAAATTCTATTAGACTTTTTTTTTTAAATAAAAGGCAATGAGTTAAGTGAGAGTAAGATGTAAACCTTCCAGTGATATTTGATTGCTAATGAACAGAAAGTATTAATCTTAGCAACCAAGAAGAGAAAAATGCATAGTGTTTTTCATTAAATCAGCTAAATGATTAAATGAGTTAGTCGGTGGAAACCATTTTAATTTTCTGAATGTGAAATGGGTAGCTTATAACAAATAAATTCAAAGCACCTTTCTAAGCAAGTTTTGACCATAAAAATATGGGTTATAAAGATGTTTGGTAATTTTTTTCTTTATAGATAGTCAATATTTTAAATGCAGTGACATTAATTGTGCAGAATGAAATGCCCCTACTCTCTGAGCTTAAAAAATGTTGGCATCAAGTGCACTATCCCTAATGGATCTTCAACACTATTACAAAATGATTGATTGTTGTTGTAGTCATTTCAGCAGCTTTCAGAGCTGTTATATTTTTAATTAAATTGGCTGTGAATTTTGTAAGTGGCAAAGGTTGATAAACTAGCGCTCAGTACAACATTACTATTCTTCTTAGCATGGCTGTCATAGTTGGTACATTTATGTGCATAATCTTCTTAACATTCATAAGTCTCTTTGGTCTCGAGCATTGATCTGTAAGATTACTTGCTGTTTGGAGAAAAATTTAACTCAGCAAAGCACATGGTTCTGAGACATTGCTTGGTGGACTGAGAGGAGATTTAAGTAAATTGGCTTACCATTCTCCCTTCTTGGCCTCATCAGCAAGGAAAAGCAGATGTGGGTAGCAGGTCAGTGTGCCAATTCTCCTACCTGTAAATTTTTGTGAGGCTTCTCTGAGTCATGTCTGAGGCTGGGGGCTGGGCATACAAAGTGGCCATAATGGAAGACTCCGACATATATACAACTGAACAAACAGTGACTGGTTTAGAGAAGTCTTCTGCAGGGAAGGGTAATCTAGAATGAAGGATACTGTGTAGGCCCTGGATTGGGCCGATCTTCCTTAAATAATCAGCCCTGGAACCAGGATGGCAGCCAATCACAGGAGGGGAAAGGGCCTGTGAGGTTGGCAGGGGAACATCAAGTAAATGGGGTCTGTAGGATTCATAAAGGATCGGTTTGAGGGCCTGAAGACAGGCCAGGGGAGCTGGATCTCAGAGTGAAAAAAGGATACTGTGTCTGCATGTCCGTGACAGACCTTGGAAGGTGACCAGCCAGTAGCTGGGATAGCCATCTCATTGGTTCCACCTCGACAGGATGCTTCTGATCACAACCTTATCGTGAGTGTATCTGACTTGCATTTCCCACAAGAGACTGAAGCCAAAATCCAGGAGGGACTTTGGGAAGGGTAGAGTGGGGGGACAGAATAATAGCATGTTAGTGCAAGAGGCTCTGGATCCTTTGCCACCAACCTTTTGCAGACTAGGAAGATGAGCCCCAGAGGAGCCCAATGTTATACCGATGAGCAGCAAGTAACCAGCTTATCTTGTTCTTAAAAGAGGCCACTTCCTAAAACACTATGTCCCTCCTCCATAGTTTCTCATTTTCATTCCTGAGAAAAACTGATCCTGTTATTTACCTAATGAACAGATGACAAGTAGGAGCTGTTGGTAGTCACCAAGGTAATATGGCAGCTAAGAACATGACTTTGGGAGACAGGGAGGCCTAGATTTGAGTTCCAGCTGAGCTAACTGACTATAGCTTGACACATACACTGCAAGCCTCAGTTTCTGTATTTATTTAGTGAGATTAATTATAGTGCTTGTGTTACTGGGTTGTAAGGTTTATGTTATCCAAACAAAGTGCTTGACACAAGGGCTGATGTGCAGTAACCAGTTGATCCAGGGTAACTATTCACATCTTAGAACAACTGGTGTTAATGAGTAAATATTTCTATTCCCTTTGTGGAAAAAGGAGGCAGGATTTCACTTTTCATAAAGAGGTAGACACCTTTGAAATGTGCTGAAATGTTTTCACTCCTTGGTTAACTTGTCTATAAGAATTTTTCTCAAGTAGGCAAGTATTCGTGTGTGCGCACGCATGCGCACATGCACGCACACATGCACAACAATTCTCACCCTTACATTCAGGATCTGGGCATTGTCCCTGAGCTTCATCTTGTTCAAGGCTAGTGCTCTACCACTTGAGCCAGACCTCCACTTTTGGCTTTTGTTGGAGTATTTTACTGGAGATAAACCTCTTACAGATTTACCTGCTTGGGCTGGCTTCAAGCCATGATCTTCAGATCTCAGTCCCCTGAGTAGCTAGCAGCAACTAGATTTTCATAAATGAATAATTTCCCATTAGTGATGAGTCCTATTAATTATTAATATGTAAAAAAACAACCAGTAATGTTTAAAAGTCACAGATAATGAAATAAATGTACCCCGGTGTGAGTGCTGGCCTTAGTTCTACTTTTTGCTGCCATATAAGGAAAGGAATTCAAGTTTTAGAGGCACAGAGACTGGGCCACATATTTATTTTCTTGAATGAATTCGTTAGACCCTCATTTTTCTATACAGTAAGATGAGGATAATCCTATCATAGTATGACATGATATGACAGTACCCTGAAAGAGGGCAAATGAATGAACACAAAGTGAACAACACCCACCAGTTTTGGCTGCTCCGGTCATATGGTCTACCCTCTGATACTACCCATTGATTGCCCCATTGAGAAGGGGCTAGAAATGGACTGAGTCCATTCAGATGTGCAGCCTTTACTTCTTAGGAAGATAAAATGAGTTTCATGTTCATTAATGCAAAACACTGACATCCACAGCCTCTGATGATCCATTTGGGTTTGGTGCCTTGATTTCTTCGAAAAGGCACTCACAGCAGCATCTATAGCAACAGCTAGACTGTGTCAGGGGACCCTCACAAGACAGATGTCTACAAGGGGGAACCGTATTAATAAAAATTGTGCACCGAGTAAACATGGCTGTTACTTTTAGTGGTGTAATCTCCATAGTTTCCAACAGGAGGCTGTGCAAATTGCAAAGGAGGGAGAAGGAACATCTCAGTTTTCCTACACTGAGGTTACAGATGAGCCACAGAGCTACCATTTGTATTTGCAGGCGATCTCAATCATTCTGCATGCCTGCTCACCCTGGCAACATTTCAAAGCATTATTCCACATTACCGTAGTATTTTATCACGCATCACAGGTCTGACACAGTTCTCTCCCTGGCAAGAGAGTGCTTCAGGCTAAGTTTCAGATTTTGTCAGTAGGAAAAAAGGAAGTGTTACAATCCAGAAATGGCTGGGGAAACGTACCTTCAAGTGCTACAGATCTATAAAAGTTTTAGCTTTAGGTAGGAAGAAAGAAGAGGAGCAAGTGAGCTTATGTCTTACATGTTTCTATGAATCTTTTTTTTTCTTTTCCTTTTGGCAGTACTGGTATTTGAACTCAAGTCCTTGTGCTTGCTCAGTTTCCTTGCTCACAGCTGGCGCTCTACTATTCCAGCCATGTCTCCTACCCTGCTTTTTTTGCTTGTTAATTAGAGATAGTGTCTAGTGAACTTTTCTGCCTAGGTTGGCTTTGAACTTTGATCCTCTAGATCTCAGCCCCCTGAGTAGCTACGATTATAGACATGAGCCACTGGTGCCTCATTCAGTGTAGGGGTATTCTTTGCTTTGTTCTCCAGCTGGACCCAAGATCCAGCTGGGTCAAGTTGGAAGAGTGTTTCATTTGTACAGTGGGGGTCAACTTCTGATACCCAAACAAAGAGGAAAGTAGAAACTGCATCCCAAGTACTTTACCTCCGCTCTCCTGTCTTTGTGGATTGTGAGGAGGTGGATTTGTTTGTGGATTGTTTGGTTATCTCATTTGGACTCCAGATCTGTGCCTCTGGAGTAGCTGGATTACAAGTGTGAGCTACTACACCAGCCTATCTGTTCATTCTTTTACAACCTTTTGCCTAAGAATCCTGAAGCACTGAACCAGACTTAATTGAAAAGTACAAAAAGTTTATCCAATGTTGTCAGCTTAGTCTCTACTCCCCATGCCCAGCTTCCTCCAACTTCCTATTCTGATCTGAATCCATTCAGATTACTTAGAAGTGAGGTCTGCCATCAAAACCTGAGATGTGATCATGATGAGTTCACTTTAGTTTCTGTACAGTTAAGAGAGGCCTCAACTTTCCCCATCATTTTCTTTCTTTCTTTCTTTTTCTTTCTTTCTTTCTTTCTTTCTTTCTTTCTTTCTTTCTTTCTTTCTTTCTTTCTTTCTTTCTTTCTTTCTTTCTTTCTTTCTTCCTTTCTTTCTTTCTTCCTTTCTTTCTTTCTTCCTTTCTTCCTTTCTTCCTTTCTTTTTTTGTTGGTCATAGGACTTGAACTCTGGGCTTCTGGGTTGTCCCTGCACTATTCAGCTCAAGCTGAGTGCTCTACCGCTTGAGCCACAGCACCACTTCCAGTTTTCTAGTGGTTTTATTGGAGATAAGAGTCTCACAGACTTTCCTGCCCATGTTGGCTTTGAACCGTGACCCTCAGATCTCAGCTTCCTGAGTAGCTAGGATTACAGGTGTGAGTCACTGGCACCTGACCTTCTTCATCATTTTCCACTTTAAGGCTTTATTTTGTTTTCTCAGGGGTTATTTTGAAGTGTCTGGAAATGTTTATAAATGTCACAATTGGAGAGGAACTGTATGCCTGGTACACTAAGTGATAGAGACTGGAAATGTTTGCTAACATACTATAAGTGCTCAGAATAGCCATTCGCAACTGAGAATGATTTGATCCCAAAGATCAACAGAGCTTTAACAACTCTATCAGGGCAATGGGAATGTCAGTGTCAAAGAAGAGAGATAGGATGGGATAGATGCTTCTATTAAGACACCATTATTTGCTGGTTTTTTCATCATTGTTCTTTGACATAGTCTTGACTCGTAGTCCAGAGTGGCTTAGTGCTTGTAATCTACCTGACTGTACCCCTGAGTGCTGAGTCCTATGTCAGTACACATGCCCATTTGCTCCTCATCATAGACTGTAAGTCATTATAGGTATGCAGGCGCTGGGGAGCAAGAATGGAAATAGAGAGGTGAAAGTTCATCTGGATATTCTGATATCAGAATCAGCCAGTCAGAAGCCAGATGAGGTGACACACACCTGTAATCTCAGCACTTGAGAAGATAAACAAAAAGATCACACGTCCCAGGCCATTCTGGACATAGTAAGACCTTGTCTCACAAACTGAAAATAAAGAAGAAAAAAGGGGGAGACAAAAGATCATCCAATAAGAGTAAGTAGCAGCCCAGAACAAGTCCCAGGCTTCCAACACCCAGGACTGTGCTCTGCAGCATCTCTTCATGGCTAGAGAAGGTTTTGGGGTATGTGTGATTCTTTACAGGCAGATAAAAGAGTATCTATGAAGGCAGGTCATTCAGCCCATGATATTACAGCAGGTGTGTGGAAATCCAGCAATCTTCACACAGTCTTGGCTGGTTTCCAAGCCCGCCCAGAAAACAAGCATCTCTGATTTCAGAAGATGGAAGCAATGATTACTTTTTCCTAGGGGAAAAAATGCCAAAAGATAAACACTTTATAAATCACTGTATGTCTCCTGGAAGCTTAGAATCTATGCATGAGACCTTTCTCGGCTTGTGTACTCATTCCTCCTCCTCCCTACAAATCATCATTTAATTAATAAACCTAATAGCCTCAGGTATGTCGATCAATAAGAAAGAGAATGACTGAAACTGAATCTGATGTATCACACTATTGAACTGGGTACAGACAGCTGGGAATCCTTCCTTCAAAATTGACAGGCTGCCTCCAGTGAGATTCTGAGAGGCAGCCACGGTGTCCCTGTAGCATCTGGGTGGTGAGGGAGGTGACAGAGATGGAACCTCATACTCTCTACTCTGATTCATAGGGGGCATGAACTTCTTTATGCAATGGATATAAGAGTCTGTGAATGGAAATAGATTGTCTTGCATACAAATATATGCTTTCATATGCTTGTTTTTTGTTGGTCATGGGGCTTGAACTGAGGGTCTGAACCCTGTCCCCTAGTTTGTTTCACTCCAGGCTAGCACTCTACCGCTTTGAGGCATAGCACCACTTCTGGTTTTCTGGTGGTTCATTGGAGATAAGAGTCTCATGGACTTCCTTGTCCAGGCTGGCTGTGAACCATGATTCTCAGATCTCAGCCTCCTGTGTAGCTAAGATTATGGTGTGAGCTGGTGCCCCACCATATACTTCTTTTTAAAAGCATATTTTATAAATGTACTTTTTACTCACCATATTTTTAAAATTATCTTTAGTTGTGCAGAGGGGTATGACTTCAACAGGTTAGATGATGAGGACAATACATCTTGATCAATGTCCATCACTCTCCTCATCTTTCTCAATCTCATCCATACCCTCAAGTTCATGGTTCCTTTTTCACATGTGTACATTGAATGTCTTGACCACCCTTCCCCGCCCTTCCTCTCTCCATTCATCTGCCCCTGCCTCTGATCATAAACTTCTTTAAGACTGTGATGAATCTAGGAAACAAATTGAGTTCCATAAGAAGGGCCCATGCTTGTTTACCCATTGCTTCCCTTCACATTTCCTCAGGGTGTTGCTAATATGCCTCCTGAAAGCTAGACATGAGACACTTGCAGATGCAGAGCATATGTGCTGATACCACAGACCTTGTGCTTGTTTTGGAGCACCAGAATCCCAGTGATGGGTTTAACGTTTCCGTCATAATTATGGAAGTAAATGACAGCTTGTAGAACCTACCTTACCCTGTGGGATGCATCATATTCCTGGGCCAAGAACACAAGGGTACACTGAGATGGTCGTCTTTCAGGTTCAATCTCCAGCAAATGCACCCAGTGATCAATGCTGTACAATGAAAATATCACTAAAATTCATTAGCAGGATGAGATCTATAATTTTAGCCATCTCTTGAGACTGCTGAGAATCTTTCCTTGGTTGAACTCTTAGGCCGGGGATTATCTTTCCCTTGAATTATAGTGAAATCTGTCTTAAGTGATCAACCAGGGACCATGCAAAATTCGTAACTTGGTTGAGGTTGAACTTTAGCTAAAGGTCAAACAAAATTCTTCTGGAAACCTTAGGGGTTGCTTAAAGGTGAAATAAAAAGCTGGAATGAAAATTGACTTAATCCTTGCTTTATGAACCAGGTAGCAAGGCTAGGCAGGCTGAGGGAGGCATTCAGCTCGGAAATGCATTTTGACTTCTCTTTCTTAAATGTGTCATCCCTCCCGTCAGGTGCTCCAGGTTTTCTGGCTTATTAGTCACGTGACTGGCAAATGCTCTTATTTGCCGAAGATGCCCATCCGTTTTGGAGACCTCCGGCAGCGTGATAGGGGTGATATTACAGTGTAGGTCCAGATCAGAATTCACTCACAGTGCAAGAAATGAGGGCTCCACACCTCCGATGCCCGAGTATCTTCACCTGGGATGAGAGGAACTGGCCTAAGCTAGTTAAGCCATCATCAGGTGGTCAGAGTTACAAGGGAATTCTTTGGAGAGATCCTTACTGTAATCTATTATTCAAAGATTTGTATATCACAAGGTATATAATATAGAAAATCAGTTCAATATAAAGTCTACTTTGTAATCCTCTCTGATGCGTGTGGAAAAGAAATCATATGTCTTGGGGATTTTGGGATCTTGGACTGGGTTGCTATAACAGAATATCATAGATGATGTGGCTTAAGAAAGACATTGATTCTCGTGGTTCTGAAGGCTGGAAGTTCAAGATCAGGATGCCATCATGGTTTGGATCTTGTTGAGGCTCCTGCTTCTGGCTCACTCATGGCTGCCTCTTTTTGCTGTATATTCCTAGGGTGTGTAGAAAAACTCTGGTCCTTCCTTTTTATATGGGTGCTGGTCACATTATTGGGCTGTTCCTTACACTTACCCTAACTTAATGAATTCCCAAAGGTCTCACTACCAAATACCCTAACCTAGGACTCAGATTTTTAGGTATGGACTTGGGGTGGAACACACACACATAAGTCCATAGCAATCTGGAAAGTCAATTCTAAGAAGAGAAGAGAGGAAGAGGGAGCTATGTGTTTTCCTCTTTCCTTTCTGTATGTAAGTGGTGAAAAACCCCAACATATCAGAAGTACATTTTGATTATAACACATTTAGTAAGTTAGCATGATCACTGTAACTCACCGAGGTTTTGTTTTTTCATCTGTCAAAGGAACAAAGTAATCTTTTGACCAATTACTGTCATTCTTTGAATCCTTCTGTGTTAAGCCTCATGCACTTTGTCTAGGTGAATTTTAAAAATTCTTGGTTTTGTTTGTGGTGGTACTTCTCATGCTTGTTCGGCAACAAGCTACACTCAGTCTGTTTTACATTTTGTTTGTTTTTCAGACAGTCTCAGATTTTTGCCTGGGTCAGTTTCAGATCTTCTCCTCCTCTGCCTTCTACCTCCCAAGTAGCTTGGGACTACATTGTTAAGCAAACGTATTTCTGTTTAGAAAGGGTGGGGGAGTAGATGGGAAGGGATAGGAAGGAGAAACAAAGGAGAAGGCTGCAATGCTTGATAAGAAATGTACTCATTATCTTGCCCATGTACTTGTAACCCCTCTGTACAGTAGTTTCACAATTAAAAAAAAAAGAAAGGCCAAAGTCTTGCTCACTTTTGTCATGGCTGGCCTCTAGCCACAGTCTTCTTGTCCCAATCTTCCAAGTAGGTAAGATTACACGTGTGAACTACCCCACTTGGCCTTCTTGGTGACTTGTCACCATTGTAGTTCAGAGTAGTGGTGTCTGCATTTAATGCAATAAGAAAGTCTATAAAATCTTGATTTAATACTTCCTAGGGGTTCTGGAAAAATGCAGTGACACTATAGCCATGAGCACAAGAACATATAGATAGTGTTCATCGCTGTGGGAGGAAGGATACTGACTTTGCTGGAAGAGGTCAGTCCATAGAGATGGACATTGCTCACATATCCCCATGGCCATGCAAATATTCCTCTCCTCTCAGGGGAGGTGCGTTTCCTGGTCACCTGTTCATTCTTCATATACTTACTGAATACCACCATGTTCTAGAAATGGAGCTGGGAACTGCACAGGCATGCTGTTTGCCTGATTATAAGCCTCGTGGTCAAGTTAACAGTGAGAAGAAGGAACAAGTGGTCGCATGCAGAGGGATACTAGCTTGAGAATGTCTTGATAGGGAGAAACAAGGCTAATTCAATGTGCTATCATGAATATACAGGCACTCTATAACTCTGAAGTCATGATTTCTGCTTGTGTGGGTAGCTTAGCTTAGTTTGTATACAGAAGAAGCTGGTGTTTTAGAAAAAAAAACAAACACCCCAAACCAACAATGTGCTTTCATGAAGCAGAGTCAAACACATCTTCTCTGACTGCTTCACACGACTAAAGACTTACTTATGTTAATGTGATGGAGCTAATGTAGCACCCAGGATAAATCATCTCAGCTCAATAGTCTCATTGAAGGCTTCCTGGAAAGAGCACAATGGCAACCCATGGAGAAAGGCCAGGATGGTTTATGTGTGAATGTCAGATTCTGTTGGCTCTTACTTCCTGGAACCTGGCTCTTGGTACCTGTCCAGAACTACTGTCCTTCTTCCCTTAATGGTATGTACTTTTCTGATCATTTCCTAAAGCACTCCAGAGCAAGACTGGTACACATTGATGCCATTTTCTTTCCTAGCAGGCCTTCCTAAATCCAAGCTAATGAGACAAAACCAAAATGCAGATTCTTAAAGAACAGCAAACTTGGATATGGCTTTTTTTCCCCTGGATGAAATCATATTGGTGTCTAGCTAACAGTTTAACCTTTAATCAGAATAGCTAACCAGTAGTCCTCATTCTATTCCTTATTAGTAATGTTATTCTATTATCAAAATGCAGGTCCTTCCTCTTGTGTGTGAATTAATATTAATTAATTACTATATGATATTTTAAAGAAGTTTAGCATGCTCATTTCTAAATAATAATGAGGTATCTGATAGAAGCTAATTGACAAGAGGCAAAGATTAAAACAAAGGCCAATGGAAACCTACAATCTACAGATGTAGGTCTATACTTTAGAGGGAATTTAACATCAAGAAACCAGAGTTTCTCTTATGATTTTCATGATTTGAAACCTGCTTTTTATGTAAGGGCCCTATAGAACTTCCTACAAAAGATTCAACTGCAGGCTCTGTCCAGCTGTGGCCCATGTGACCTGTTGCTTGTGTGCGGAAATGAGAGGTATTGGAATAAATCCAGGCTCGTGTGCTAACTATGCACACTACTGTGGCAGAATATTTGTGACACAGATCATATGGCCCATAGAGCATAGCATATTTCCTATCTGGAATCTCTGTCCTCCTCAAGAATGGGAGGAAAGATGTAAACTGCATGCTATCAAGCAGTCACCCTGAAGTCAGGAGTCATGGCTGTGCTGGTCACTTGGAGATCATCAGGGTCATATGGCTAGTGGTCACTGAAGAATTGAATGATGCCATACTTTCTTCCACTCTCCAGGAATTCTCTTTGCTTTTTGTCTATATTCCCTTTTGCTTCCACAGTAGGACTGAGGTCCCAACACTATCAACTATCTTTAATCTTATCCCATTAGCACTGTTTTAATCTTACCATCAAATGATATTCTTTATGTTATACATAATTACTGCCCAGTTCAGGCATGGGGGAATAGGAAGGTAACATTTAGTAAACAGGCCAGATCAGAAACCCAGACTTTAAAGAGATTACTGGACTGGAAGAATCAAAGACAAAGACAAATGAACACACAAACAAATACCCTCTTGGATTGTGAGAAGGAAAAGTGTGCAGGAGCTGCTGAAAGTGGCTAGAGGAGTCAAGGAAAGGCCTCAGCAAGATGGTAGCACTTCAGCTGAGAGCTACATGGTGAGTTTCCAGTAAGTCCATAGAAAGCTGGGCAGAGTTTCTAAGTAGAGTGAATCATGAATGCAGAAGCCACACATTCAGGGTGAGCTTTGTAAGTGCAGTAATAACAAGTCAGCATGCCTGGGGCACTGATGAGCAGAGACAATGTGGGCACAGAGACAGGTGGTTCCTACATGTTGTAGGGCTAGTTCAGGACTGGAGGGGGCGCACACATTCATAGATGAAGAACATTAAATAAAGGCTCACCCTGGCTGGGTAGGAATGAGGTAGGCATATGCAAGCAAGGACTCCAGTTAGTTAGCCATCATGGTAGTTTAAGGGAAGCTCATGATCTTGAGGGACTCTAGAGAAGTAGGTCATTTGGGGATGTGTCTTGAAATACAACAGGTTGAATTTGCTGATATAATGAAAGGTGAAAATTCTGAAGCTTAGAAGGATTCATGGCTTTTGGCTTGAGCTGGATGATCATTCTCTACTACAGTAGGGCCATTAAAGTCAGATGTATCCTTTGGGTCACAAAAAAATATGAGTTGTCCACTATATAGGCTAGCAGAATAATCAGATGAGCCATTGAATATATACTCTTGGAACTCATTAGATAGGCCCAGGCTTTAAAACATTACTCTCAAAGTCACAGAAACTGTCTTTAAAGCCATGGCCACCTGAGAGGGAAGAAGAATAAAGGAAAATGAGAGAGTTAAGAATGAACTTGGAGGGGCTGGGAAGGTGGCTCAGTGGTAGAGCGCTTGCCTTGCATGCATGAGGCCTTGGGTTCAATTTCCCAGTACCACATAAGCAAAAAGAAAAAAAAAAGCTGGAAGTGGCACTGTGGCTCAAGTGGTAGAGTGCTAGCATTGAGCTGAAGAGCTGAGGGACAGCGCCAAGGCCCAGAGTTCAAGCCCCATGACCGGACCCCCCCCCCCAAAAAAAAAGAAAAACTTGGACATTTGAGTCAGACATTTCACAGGCCACTCTGACAATTCAAGTTGGGTATGGGAGAGAGGAGGATTTTCTGTAAGACAAAGGCCAAGGGTTAAAATAGGACCAAACATAGAGTACTTGGGGAATATGGCTAGAGCCCAGTGAGTATGGAAGAGATTTGAGTGAGATTTGGTGAGAAGGAAGTTTAGATGGTTGTCTGTATTATAGGAGAACATGGAATGAATACAGAGTAGGAACTACAGGGCTTATAATCTGAATTCTGTAGTTAGGATGCCTGAAGTGATCTAGGAATTCTGCTAGTTTCTGGGTCAGGTCATCTGGGCCTGTCTTTCCACGTCTATGACCGGGATGTTGCTATACAGAGCAGCTGTGAGGTTAAAAGACCTGACGTATGCACTATGCTTAAGTCAGTTCAGAGCATACAGTAAGTACTCAATAGACGTTGGCGCTGAATATTACTAGAAGTGAGAGTCACGTGATTTGACTTAGGCTTTTAAAGGATGGTAGTAAGCTAGGGCTCAAAAGCACAAAGAGACCATTTAGGAGGTTCTTGTGGGCATGCAGGACAGACATGGGTCTTTCTTTAGCTCATCTAGGCATTCCACCAGTTGTTTCTACTTCTGTGTGATAGGCTACCACTGCTTCTCTAGGTTCTCTGGAGGGGGTTGAGCCAGTCAGGTCCTATGAAATGTCCTGTATCATTATTTGTCTCCTATTTCTGTGACTGATTTGTGGACTTGTCTCACCCTATGCTTCCTTAGGCCTTACCTTTGGTTTCTAAATTAGGGACATGGGGCAGTGATCACGTATAGCCATCACCCCCAATGAAAAGGACAGTGGCAATGTATCTCTATACACTGTGGTGATGTTCAAGCCACAACACATTCTATAGGAAAGTCAAGTTGGTGCCCAGTGGGAACTGAAAAGCTATGCAACTCTGACGTACTGTTACAAGTCAGCTCAGGAGAAGGCCATTTCCCATTGGGGGGGCGGGGGAGGTCAGTGCACACACTGCAGGGATGGCTACCGAGGCAGGCAGTTTTCAGGCTCATTTAAATCATGTAGATATGTGCAAAGACACGGGCAGGCAATTCAAATTCATTTTCGAGGTCACGGTGCCAAACTCTGGCTGTCTTCGCTCACAGAAACGTTATTGGGATAATGTGCTCCATCATGGAGAATGAGAATCAAAAAGACTTTAATGGGGCTTCATTATATCCATCTGTCCATCCATCACTTCTTCTCCATCGCTCACCACTTGACTTGAGAAAGGAACACACCCCCTAACTAATTAGATTTATCCTAATCTCTTTTATGCACCATCAATACTCTCAGGGGCCATCTGTGAGTTTAGAGTGCAGACCTCTAAGAATTATGCTAATCAGTCTTTCTTTAATTTGAAGTGTTCATCTGATGACCACAATTTGAAATTTCTGGCTGCGGAAGAATGGGAAACCATTGTAAGATTCCTGTGCTAATTTTAAACACCCTCATCCTCTGAAGTACCACGTAAAGGCCAATTTCTAAGAAAACAGGTAAAGTGTGAAGGACTACTTAGCTAGGTAGCAAGAGGTACAAAATCAGGAAGTGTGGGGAGAATTTTAATTGCTTAGTAATCATAGGAGGAGATGATTTATTTTTCATTTGCATAGTCTAAAGTAAGATGCCTGGAGATACCTGGTGTCTGAGTCTCACTGCTCACTCTTCTGAGCAGCCTTTATTTCTTTGTTAAATAAATTCTGTCACTGTAGTATTAAAACAAAAAAAGAAAAGGAAGATGCCTGAGTTGTGAAATGTGGAAATGGGATTTGGCCTCTGGCATAAGTGCACAGGAGAACCTGTTCATGGAGGGCAGCATTCGGAGCAAAGAGACTAACAGTGGAATTTCAGAACCCTCAAGTCTGCTGGAACCTGTGGCCTGGCCCCCAGAGGCTGATGTGAGATGTCAGCAGAGTTCTGCGTAGGGAGATCATTTTGACCCAACAATGGTGTGAACGTGTGAGGAAGAGAAAGGGCACTTGTGACCTTGATGTTTATGTAGAGCCTCAACACCAGCTCAACACACCAGGCTTTTCTGTGGATGAATAGAGAAAATTAGCTGTGGAATTAGGGATCCAGGGAGAATGCTCAAAGGAAAGACTGTGTGTGAATGCCTAGAGACCTGTATAATTTATTATGGCCCAGTGTGTTTTGTATTGTTTTCACATCCAGTGTGTTTATTTGTAGATTTATAGGCACATACTAGCCACCACAAATGAGGGAAACCATGCAACCTATGTTTCTCTGGGTCTGGCTTAGTTCACTTAATATAATTTTGTCCAAGTCTTTCTACTTCTTTACAAATGGTACAATACCATTCTCTCTGATGGATGAGTAGAATTCCATTTTGTATATATACCATATTTTCTTGATCCATTCATCCACTGAGGGGCGTCTGGACTGATTCATATCTTGGCTATGGTAAACAACACCGCAGTGAATATGGTTGTGCTTGTACCTTTAGTGTGGCCTAGTTTGTATTCTATTGGATAGAAACCCAGGAATGAAATTGCTGGGTCAAGGGTAGCTCTATTTTAGGAGAGGAACACAAAGGCACAATATCTATGTGCATCTGATCATATAAAATAATATTTATTGAAATGAACAGGAAATGAAAACAAGAGGTTTTTTTCCTTTATATCTATTTTTGTTTTCTTTTCCTTTTGTCTTGCTTGTTCATTTGTTCTGTCTTTGGGAGGACATAAAAATGGAGGGACAAAGAATGAACAAATGCAGCAGTGGTACCCACTAGACACTATGTGGAAAATGAACTATACAACTTGTGGGTAGGGAGGGAGGGAAAAACTGGGAGAGAACACAAGGGAAGGGATGACATTGTTTGAAAGGAAATATACTCTTTGTCTGACTTATATAACTGTAACCCCTCTGTACTTCAATGTTATGTTAATAATAAAAATGCATGTTGAAAAAATAAATAGAAAGAGAAAAAAAGAAAGAAATGACTAAGGTTGAACTGATGACTTACTGAGTGGAGAAGCAGATGAGTGTTTTCTAGAGTGTTAGCCTAGATGGCACTTCTGGATCTGTTGTTAACCTTATGTTTTTTTTTTGTTGTTGTTGATTCAGAAGATCTGTCAGGAGCCCAAGATTGTTGTTTCTAGCTAGCACCAGGTGACATTGATGCTGGTGGTATATAGACCTATGTTGTGTGACAGGAAGAAGTTATGAATTCTGGGATTAGTCTGAATGGCTCCCATCTTCCATTTAGATATTTGCTAAATCTCCACCATGGGCCAGTGAAACAGCTAGAACAGGTAGAAAACTAGGTAATTGCAGTTTGTGATCATTCCGAGTCATAAGAGTGGCTGTGGCTAATATTTACTGAGAAATTCCTATGTCAAGGGCACTACTTAATGAAATTCACATATATCACCTCATATAATCTTTATAACCCTGTAAAGGCAGTTGAACCTATTCCATGCTTTCAGACATGGATATTGAGACACAGACAGGTGAGGTGCCTGGCCTAACTATATACCTTAAAAAGTAGAAAGGATATAATTTTCAGTGCAACAAATCAATTCTAGAACAAATGCTCACTTCTCTGTAGAGGACCAGATGGTAAATACTTTAGGTTCTTCAGGCAAATGGGTTTCTGTCGCATCTACTCAGCTCTGCATTGAGGAAGTCACAGCGTATAAGTGAGTGTGACCATGTTTCAATCAAAGTTTATTTACCAAAAAAGGCAGCAGGCAGTACTTGGTGATAGTTTTGCCTGTTGTTGATCGCTTTTCCTGACCAGCATGTTTTTGTTTTGAAACAGCTTCATCCACTGTAACTATCACATGGGACCGCACATTTAAAATTTCATTATGGTCAAAGCTCCCAAAACAACAGATGAAATTAATTTTAATAGCTTATTTTATGTAAACCGAAATTTCACTATAATTCAACCAGTAACATAAAACAATGGATGATGAAACATTTTACACTTGTTTTTAATGAAGTCTCCTAAATCTGGCATGTTCTTATACTTACAGTACCTGCCTCTCAGGTCAGAGTAGGCATGTTTCAAGTTCCAATGGACATAAGAAGCTGTGGGCTAATGTTCTGGACGGGGTGGTTTTAAGGTGCTTAGGAATCACCAAGGATGGTTTGGAAGATTCTGCATTTGTCACAAGCCTCCAGGTAAGGTTGGTCTGTGCTCTACACATGGAGTAGCAAAGTGACAGAAGACAAGAAACACAGGAGTCTGGAACTGAGTGGTAACATAGGAGGTCCCAGGAAGCCTCTTGAAAGAGGGTCAACCTTCAAATTGAGACCTAAATGACAAAAAGGATCTGGCTGAGAGAAGAAATGTAGGAAACAAATGCTCAATATTGTGAGGCAAGCCGGGCACTGGTGGCTCATGCCTGTAATCCTAGCTACTCAGGAGGCTGAGATCTGAGGATCATAATTCAAAGCCAGCCCAGACTCTTATCTCCAATAAACCACCAGAAAACCGGAAGTGACACTGTGGCTCAAGCAGTAGAGCACTCACTTTGAGCTGAAGAGTGCAAGGACAGCGCCCAAGCCCAGAGTTCAAGCCCCACGACGGACAAAAATAAAAAATAAAAAAATATATATATATGTATATATGTGTGTGTGTATGTATGTGTATATATATATATATATATATATATATATATATATATATATACACATACATATATATTGAAGCAGAGCATATTAAGCTCATTTAGCCTTTTGGAAGTTTTGGCAATGAGAAAGCACAGAAGATATGTACATAGCTTTATGCTCACTGGCTTTCTGCATGACACATCTCTGTGCTGACTCCTATAGTTACCTATGTATCCCCCTTCGCAGCACTTTCCACTTTCTGCAGATGATTGTATGTTTTTCTGCATCACAAAATTCTAGGTGTCCAATACAGTTCTTCTGATTCAGGATTCTTGTAACACATACTTTATGCCAATGCTGTTCAGGCCATTGATATGCAAAGCCAATACAGATGAATAAGGTGCAAGATAGCTCTCCATAGTGGCGGAGACAGATTTGCTCACATGGAAATTCCTGTGGTTAGAAAAAGAACATTCCACATCTAGGCTATGCAATGGCTCATTATGTACTTTATGAATGTCATGAATTTACTGGGTGCATCTTTTATCGATTTTTAAAGGTGTTATCCATAAGGTATCAAGGGTATGTGATTATCCTGGAAATTTCAGGTAGTGTGTATACACACACACATACACATACACACACACACACACACACGCACATGCACACATGCCTTAGTCAGACCCTCAAATGTTCTGACACGCTTAAAAATGTAAGAAATCCTCATCTAGAGAAAGTTGGCATCCATTCATGAGATTCTCAATAATGAGAAGCCCGTGTTTTGCATGTGAAGGTATATACATACTTATAGACACACAGAGACTGAGGAAAGCAAGTCCTCTGAAGTCTCCTTATTGTTTGGGGGACAGTTCTTTGTATTGCTCATCTATATAGAATGATCAGTGACTTGCTGGGCCAAGGAGACCAATTGACCTTTAATTATCTCATTCCTTGGAGCCCTCTTCTCTCATTCAGAAAATGCCAAGGTGAGAGCTTCTGCTTTGAAGACTCGGGGCATAGACACACCATGAATGTAGTGAGCCACCATGAATGTGAGCTCTCCTCCCTCCTAACAAGTCAAGTTTCCTACTGGGTTCATCCCAGTTTGTGGAGATCTGCCTTGACCAATTTCTTTCTTCTCATTGCCCTGCTTTCCTGCTGGACCACAGTTTCATCTCTTCCCAGGAATCATTCTTGTCCCACATCTGGAGCAAGCTTGTTCTGTCTCTTGTTCTTTCCATCTGGGTGACATCCTTTTTGTTCCTGCTTGTCCTTTCTTCTGCGATTCTATTCACTGAGTCATGCTCTGTTATTGTCATTTCCCTAATGGCTTTTGTAATTGGCAAGTGACATTTGGGGGCCCATTATTCTCTAGGTTAGAGATGAGAAGAGAAGAAAATAACACTGCTACTCTCACTCAGAGAAAAGGTAAAAATCTGCAGGCTGCCCAAAAGATGGCAGAAATAGGTATTTCTAGCAGTTTTTGTTGGAAATCAAAGAAACATAATAATAGGCACCGCCTAATTGTGATGCTTACTTTAGAAGCATTACAATGGTTTTAGAATTCAACCATTTCTGGGATTCGCTGTATTGCTATTCAGCAGTGTGGCAGAGGTAGAGTCAGAAAGGCCTATCTGCCAACTTCCATCCTGACCCATGGCTGCTGTGTGGTCTTGGACATATTACACAGCTTTCCTATGCCTTGGTATTAGAGCAATGAGGAGTATGGGTAAGCATACTAAGCATTCTGTATTAGTTTGCTAGGACTGTGGTAGCAAAGTAGCACAATTGGGTTGATTTACACAAAGAGACATTGATGTTTCACAGTTTGGGAGGCTGTAAGTCAGAGATTAAGGTGTTTGCTGTTGGGTTTCTTTGGAGGACTGAGTGAAGGGAGGGGAAAGCAGATGAGCAAGAATTTGTTCCATGTTTCTCACCTAAGAGTTGGTTGTTCATTTGTTACCTCGGTATGCATTAACTCAACCTCTCCCTTCATGATTATCACAGGGTTTTCCTGGGCTCATGACTGTCTCTGGGCTTAGATTTGTCTTTGTATAAGGACATCAGTCATACTGGATTACAGTCCATTACGTGGATGCCCCTATTGTAACTCAATTACTTTGGTATAGATTTTGTTTCCGAACAAAGTTACTGTCTCATGCCGGAATTAGGGTAACATTTATTTTACGACATAAACCTACCACATAGCATCATTAAGATGATTAAATAATCTTCCAAAAGGACTGAACACAGGGCCTGACATATAGTAAGCCCTAAGTAAACATCTTAGTATTAATGTGGGAATTGTTTTGTGCCTAATTTAACTCGGGTCTGACCTTTCTCACAAGTCTTGGAATTGTCTTGTGTTTCTTTTTCTTCTCCCTTTCTCTCATTTTTTTCACTAAGGAAAAATAGAAAAGTCAAAACAAAAGCCATGTGTGGATGTACAAGATTTTGCCATTTGACCTTAGACATCTATATACTTTGATTTCTTTTCCATTCAAGCTGGTATTAGTAAAGCAAGAGTTTTATATGTAAAAATTCACAGAAACCTACAATTTCAGTCTGAGTTGTGTCCATCATTTGAGAAGGTATTCTAAAGAGCAGAACAAGTTTACATAAGGAACAATTTTAAAACAAAAGTAATTATCTAAGGTCCATTTTTTAAAAAATACCAAAAATAACCTACTGCCCAGAAAAGCATGCTATTAGAATCAAATAAGCCAGTGGCCAAACCTACAGATTCTATGTGTAGTGCTTGGGTATGTGAAACATAATTATCAAGCTTAAGTTAATTAGACTAATGTTCAGAAAATCTGGCCTGGCAGCTTGTGGTAAGTAATTATATATACTAATTAAAAATGTAATGCACAGTGAACAGAGGCGAAGGGAACTCCATTTACCAACGTCTGTGCACATACGCAGATAGGAAGTGGTATGCACATGTCTGCACAATGAGAAGGGACTTTGCAGGAACCAACAGGTGTGGTGCAGAGATTTCTACAGGGTGAGGCCCAGACATCTATCCTACACACAGTGGAAAATGTGCAGGTGTCACTGTTTAAGAAGGGAACTGGCCATGTGGTCTCTCACTGGTAGACCCCCTGAAACTCCTTATTCACTGAAGCCTAGCATCTCTCCCTCCCCTGTGGTTTTTGATTTCTCTCAAGCTTTTCCCTCCCTGATTTGGAGGTCAACTGTCTTGAAGATTTCCCAGCCTCTGAAACAATGCAATTGTCATTATCTGTGGGTCACAAATAAGGGTAGAATGCCAGCAGGCTCTAAGCGGACACAGACATGCCTTTTATTTGCCCTTCTGCTTGTCATCGTGTGGTTTTTCTCTCCAGCTCTCTTGAAAGAGAAAAGCCTGGCACTCCTGGGGATCAGGAACAACGACTGGGTTTACTCAAACTTGGCTTTGCTACTCAGATTCTTCATAACTGTGTTGCATCATAAAGATCTAATTTAATAACTATATGCATAGACTTGGAGATTAATGAGTGCTGCAATGAAACATAAATTGTTCTCTGTTTTTTTGCAGCCTGTACCCTCGGTTCCTGCTTTGATGTTCTATACTTTAGAAAACACAGTCACACCTTTATTGGGGGACTGAGGGTGGGTTGAATTGTGTCACCCTTCTAAACATTTATTCTGGATGATTCGGTTGGGTGAGAAGTACTTAACAAGCATCTCCCGTGTGCCTAGCTCTGGTTTTGAAAGGTCATCGTGAAGGTATTAGATTGAACCATATGGCTTTGATGTTGGAAAGGTCAAAGAAAGATTGATTACCACTAATGGATATGATTCTTGCTCTCATGGAAGGTATAATTTAGGGAGGAAGCTAGACAAATTAGAAGCTACTTACATAAATCCCCTGAAAGAGAACAACCTAGGCAGACCACCTCATCCCCTGATGGGTCATGGGAAGAAATGTATGTCATGAAAGCGGGAACAGCATGTGCAAAGGGCTAGTGGTCAGAAACAAGGCAGGCTATAGGATGAGAAATAAAGCAAAATGCCAAGGGTTGAATGATGAGGATGACATGAGAGTCTGTGCCTACAGTGCCACAAAAGCACATTAAGGGCCAGGAACTCAGATGTAGAGCACGAACTACCAAATGTGAGGAGGCTGAGTTGTATCTTTCCTGGTTTACCACTTAGAATTTGATTTCCATTGTTTAAATAAGAGAGCCCCCCAACACATGTTTCTTCCATTATTCATGTTCCACACCAGAAATTAAATCCAGACCACCATTATTCTACTTAATGGAGACCCCTTTTCAATGGAAAGCACTGCAACAATTTGTGCTGTTGTCTTTTGGTAATGGTCCTGGGGCTTGAACTCAGGGCCTGGGCGCTGTCCCCAAGCTTTGTTTTGTTTAGGGCTAGCACCCTACCACTCAAGCCAAGCGTCATTTTCAACTATTTTGGTAGTTTAGTGGAGATAAGAGTCTTAAAACCTGCCTGGGCTGATTTCGGACCATGATCCTCAGATCTCAACTTCCGGAGTAGCTAGGATTACAGGTGTGAGCCACCAGCACCCTGCTAAACATTGCATCTTTTAATGCCAAAGTTGCAGAAGGTGCAAGCAATTTACTCAGTGGCTCTGAGCCTTATTTCCTTGTCAGTATAGTGGGGATTTTATATGCAAAAGCGTTTTAGTTTGGAGACCTCAATTGAGTCTCCACTACTTAGCTAAGGTTGGCCATCTGACCAGAAGTGAGTATGGAAGTAGATCCCTAGTGTCCCAGTTGCCCTGTATGTCTGAGCTGTAATTCCCTCATCTAAGCATGGAAAAGGCAGTCATCAGTTCAGTATACCGATGAAGATTGAATCAGATCATCTTTCTATCTGGCTGTCAGCATAGTACCAGACAGAAAGCAAGCACTGCATAGAGCTCCATTCATGACAGCAGTGATATAAGAACAACATTATTATGCCATTACTACCGCTAGGCTCTGGTCTTTGAGATCTACTTTTCTAGTTCATAAAGGCCCGTGCATTGGACTAAGGTGTGAGACTGGGTCCTGAATATGATTCCTTCTAATCAGCAAATGGGTTGTCCTTCTACTCAGGACTCAAATAACCATTTGCAACATGAAAGGACAGTTCGTCATCAGTGGGGTTTGCTTTGCCTTCATGATGTCAAAAAATCGGTTTTGTCTGATTTCAAATTTTTAAATTTTGGCATTTGGTAAGAACAGTGTGCTAGCCAATTAGAAACACCAGCAGATTTTGGACTAATAAACTGGCTTCAGTGTAATATATACACACTGGAGTCAATTATCACCAAAAGGAAAAAATGAAAGGAGTAAAATGGCTTGGAAATGGATGACTCTTTTCAACATCTTGTCCATGTTTTCTAAGCAAATAAACAATCAGTGAGCCATTTACTGGCCCAAAGGTAGGCATTAGAAATAGAGTTGCAAAACCTTCCAAATCTAAAAATAGAGAATGAGAAAGGCATGGGGAATTTATATTGCCACTGCAGCCATGTTTGTCACAATCTCAGTGACTGTTACTTCACTTTGGAAATAAGACATAAGAGTAAATTTATGGAGAGGAAAATGTTTGTGGGACTATCTCACAGTTATAAAAAACTCTTAGGGCAGAGCAGATTTAAATTAAGAATAGCATTTTGTAGGAAGTATTATATCCGAAATAAATTGGGGTGTGTGGGAGGTAATTATGCAAAGGGGTACATCAATTTCAGATATCCAGAACCCAATTAAAAGCCTCAACACTTTCGCCTAGCAAACAATTTGATACTATGTTGTAATTTTAAGTGCTGGTGTCTGGAATGGGAGTTGGATTTCCCTCAGGTACAGCCCCAGAATGGTTCCTCCCCTGTTCATCATTCATATGGCCTGAAGATGGGTATTTTTGTTGTCTTTCCTAATCAACTTTTCTTTCATTGTTTAAGTATTATGTGTGCTTGTGAATGTGGTTCTGTAAACCCATCACCCCCAATAAAAGTTATGATTTCAACTCCAATAAAAGTTATGATGTTAACACCCTACATTGAACTAGATGATAGTTCCAGATAGTTCCAGATGATAGTTCTGGGGCACCAGCCCTTTTCCTGGACCCCTTTGCTTCTTTTGATACCATTTTAGGCATTTCTTTGGATTCCAAAAATACATATACTTGTATTTCTTGTATCTCCTGGGCTTGTTTCTGGATTATGGATAATTACAGGCTAATTGGCAGGGAAAGTTCTGTTTCTTTCAAGTATTCAGGCGAAAAGGGAAAAGAACATTTGAATCCTGTGTGACAAAGATCTGCTGTCATGCATGGTAAGCTTAATGTAGTGGCCTCACACAAGGCTTTATGTCTTCATTAAAGAAGGTTTTTAAAGGCAATAGAGAGAGGAGTCTGGGAAAGGTTGGCTCCTAATTTGTTTGCGCAAGTCGTTCACCAGGGGCCAGATTCTTTGAAGGGCAGTGGGACAGCTCCAATGTGAAATGGATGGATTTGTAGATGGCTGGGACAATGTCACTTCCACTAGGTGAGGGCTAGCTTTGGAGGAGGCTGTTCTATAGGACTTGGGGCAGAAGCATGTTCTTGTATAGAGGAAGAATCTGAACCAGAGCAGAAGGGTCATGAATTCCCCTGGAATATAGTTTCTAATGTGCCATTTTTCATCTGCCAGTACGTGGATCCTGTTACCAAGCACCTGGTTCCACGCTCTTTTTTAGCCCTTTTCATTCTTACCAACATATAGTGGGCGTGCAAGAAGAGACTTGCATGGTCAGCTGTATCTTCCCTGCTCCAAGGCAGCCACCACTTATGTAAATAGCTCATCGCTTGTCGCTACCGCCTCGGCCGGTAATGACGACGCGACACCGGACTCTTCTCTCTGCAGTTTATTCAGGACCTTTTAGTAATCTTCTGACCCCAACCCCGGGGAGAATTCCCCACAGCCTTAAATACCCGCTGGGTAGCCAACCCTGATATGCCACGTGGGAACCGCCAATAGGTTCAGGTGCACAGAAGCAAGCCAGATTCTTTGCCTTAGCCATATCAGGAGTTGTTTACCACGAGAGCACTCGCCATCGGGAAGGCGGAGGGCGGAAGCCGGCGCCATCTTCCAGGTGCGGCCTCTCGCAGCTCTCTACAGTTCCCCCTTTTTTGTTTAAAGAACACAGATGAGAACAGAGGTCTGATCCCTGTTGTGCAATTGCAAGGACTGCATACAAGCCTTCTCCCAGAGGGTACCTTCTCTAGGGATGACTCAGCCTGTCCATTGATTCGTTTTTCACAAGGACGGGAAAAGGCGAATCGAACCCGTGTGCAATCAAACATGCTCTCCTCGAGGGCAAAACTCATGCCTCTCGACTGCAGTACTTTGGCTTTGCAATCTGTGCTCATTGTTTTAGGGTGGCAAGCCACGCTTAGGGGGACTGACCTGCTCCAATGACTGT
Source organism: Dipodomys merriami (assembly GCF_024711535.1). Lineage (NCBI taxonomy): Eukaryota > Metazoa > Chordata > Mammalia > Rodentia > Heteromyidae > Dipodomys > Dipodomys merriami. The sequence goes on along the minus strand of NW_027202604.1, from coordinate 18,349,449 downwards.
AAAGGCTTGGATAACCATGGCTGCACTGCGACGCTGAGAACCTCTAATTTGGCAAATGCACCACAGACATACCAAGGAGGCTAACACCAGGAGGCCTGTCAGGGCTCCCAAACCCGCCCCCTCCTTGAGATGATTCATAGCAGCGGAGATCCATGAAGATAACCCCTCCGCCAATCCGGCATCCACTCGGGTCGAGTTCACCACGACGATGGCAATCCTGAGCTGTTCCATCAGGCTGTCGAACTCCCCAGTTCAATTACCTAAAAGATAACTAGACAACTGTTTAGACAAATTTGCAGCGTTTTTTAAATAGGTTTTTTCCTGGGCCTGAACTCTGGGCCTGGGCGCTGTCCCTCAGCTCTTCAGCTCAAGGCCAGCGCTCTACCACTTGAGTCACAGCGTCACTTCCGGCTTTTTTCATTTTGCTTATGTGGTGCTGAGGAATCGAACCCAGGGCCTCAGGCATGCAAGGCAAGCACTCTACCACTGAGCCACCTTCCCAGCCCTCATTCTTCTGGGTTAATTGCACCACAGCAGCAGCTAATCCAGCATTAGTTAGTGGTCCGCCCAGCTCTCTGCATACTTTCATCCATGCTTCTAGTCCCCTATTCTTATATGGGGTTATGGCGGCTCTTCATTCCTTAGTGCACTGCTCATAAACAAGCTGTTTAATTAATGGCATGGCTGCGTCTGGGTCACCAAAAATTCTGCCAGCGGCCTCAACCATACGAGCAACAAAGTCCGAAAACGGCTCCATAGAGCCCTGCAGGATTTTGGTGAGATTGCCACTCACCTCGCCTTTATTTGGTAAGGCCTTCCATGCCTTTATGCCAATTTTATTGATTTGTTCATAAACTCGGACCGGGTAGCCTATCTGCTGATTGGCGAATCTCCCCTGTCCAAGCAGCATATCTCTATCCCAAGCTGGGTTTCCCCCAGCCTGATTGGCCGCAGCCTCTTCACTAGCAAATTCAATCAAAAAGGCCTTCCAATCTAAATACTGACCTGGGCTCAAACAAGCTCGTACGAGCCCAATCCAATCACCGGGTGTCATGCAATGTCTGTTTAGGGCCTCCACCTGGGCTACAGTAAAGGAGGCTGTGATTCCGTATGTCCGCACAGACTCAGCTAAAGATTTTATCACCTTAAAATCTAAGGGTTCATGATACCGCTGTCCCTGTGGATACTGAAATATTGGACAGGCTAGATGTAACTCGGTTCTGACCGCTTTCCACACTCCTGGGCTGAAAGAACAGCCGGGGCTGCCACTTCCAGGGTCCTCCGCATAGAGCGGAGGGGCCGAAGGTGTGGGGCGGTGCACGGAGGGCGTGCATTCGTCTTTATCTGGGTCCTCTCTCTCCTTCCATTTCCTCCTCTTTCTTATCTTTGTTTTTTCTATTTGTTCTATGATTGATTGTAATTCCTCTGAGTCTGTAGACTCAGAGGTCTCTAGTTCGGCAAAATCAGGGCATGACCCCCCCCTGCTCTCCTCCTTTTCGCTGTCTGCCCTTTCTGATCTTTCTTCCTGCAGCATTTCTAAGGCGGCCTGACCATTCTCTACCGCCTCACTGCAACGCTGGTCCTCGAGACAGCCTCTTATCAGTTTCCATATTGGTCTCACTCCGCTCTTAAGCGTTCCTTGTTCAGAGGCAAAATCTAGGTCCCTCCCTAGTTTCTCCCAAGAGGCCACCGTGAGGCTTCCAGAGACAGCGAACCATGGGGCAACGGTGTCACATTCATTCAAAAATCTCTCTAAAGTACTCTTTTTTATTTTTAACTTTTTTGAGTGCAGTAGCTCATTGAGAGCCAAAAAAATTGGGTGCGAAAAAGAAGCACCCATGTTTCAAACATTTAAAGCTGGTAAACAAGCTTTTACTTTCACGTTTGGCTACTCTACTGACTAGCCCCGGGTTCTCACTCTCTCTTTATCTACCGAGAAGAGCAAAAATCCCCCCGCTCTTGTGGCGGATTCCCCTTTTACTTGGGAACTTACTCCCCGCTCTTGTGGCGGATTCCCCTTTTACCTGGGGACTTATCCCCGCTCTTGTGGCGGATTCCCCTTTTACCTGGGAACTTACCGGTGCACCACCCTGACCACAGAGAGTTCTGAGTCCTCGTTGGGGTTGTGGCTGAGTCCCCGTACGGGCCACCACGTGTCGCTACCGCCTCGGCCGGTAATGACGACGCGACACCGGACTCTTCTCTCTGCAGTTTATTCAGGACCTTTTAGTAATCTTCTGACCCCAACCCCGGGGAGAATTCCCCACAGCCTTAAATACCCGCTGGGTAGCCAACCCTGATACGCCACGTGGGAACCGCCAATAGGTTCAGGTGCACAGAAGCAAGCCAGATTCTTTGCCTTAGCCATATCAGGAGTTGTTTACCACGAGAGCACTCGCCATCGGGAAGGCGGAGGGCGGAAGCCGGCGCCATCTTCCAGGTGCGGCCTCTCGCAGCTCTCTACAATCGCTCACTTATTTCTCTGTGCAAAGTGCCTTCTATCTGGGCTTGATGTTAAGGCAAATAAGAGGCCCAGGGAGCAATGTCCAGCCAGGCAGTGGCAGTATCCATGTTCAGAGGCGATGCTGAGTCCATCTTTTCTCGGCTGGCCTCTCAACATCATTTCCCTGGTTCTGGGTTTTCCACATCTTTGCTTGATGATCATTCTTATGAGCCTAGCCCAAAGGACAGTGAAAATAAGAGTAATGTGGCAAAATATCATTCATTCCTCTTCTTTTCCAGCATTGTACTATCTTGTGCTAAATGCAGGAGAGATTGTCTCATCTAATTCTCTCTATTTGGGCCTTTCCCTACCTTCTTTTACTCACTTGCCTCTGCTTGGTACATAGACCATGCATTGTTCTTTCCTTCCTTAGAATCTCAGTCCTTCCTGATCTCTCTGTCTCTCTGTCTCTCTCTGTCTCTCTTTCCCTCCTTCTTTCATTCTCTCCCCTCTTCTAAGCAGTCTTGCCAGACCACATGGCCTCACATCATTCCCTCTGTCATTCATTGTCATGGTAGTGGTTGGTTTGATAACATTTTGTCCATTGGTACCCATGGGTTCTACATCCATAAATTGAACCAACCATGGACTAAAAAAAGAAGTGTGGGGGGTGGAATTATCACTGTTTCAAACATATACTGATTTTTGTGTTGTTGTTTCCTAAATACTTCAGTATAACAACCCTTTCTGTGTTTTGTTGCATTTGTTTCCACAAGTAATCTAGAATCTGGAATCCAACCCCCTTGAGTACTGTATTTCCTAATTACCTCCTTTAAGCCCTCAAGGGCAGTACATGTTAGTCAGCTTGCTTACTGTTACACAATGAGTATGACATGCTTGGGAATCCAGATTGTGAAAAGCCCCTATCTGGGTGACCTTTTCCAACTGAGATATATATATATACATATACCCAGTTGCTGCAACCTAGAATACACAGTTAGGAGGGAATCAGCAGCTACTTGTATATGTATGCCTTAGTGTGCACTTGCCCCATTCTCAGTTGTACATTTGCTAAACTTCCTGTAGGGAAGACATTCTAGGCTTTTAGGATAGAGAGTTACCTTGCTTAGAGTGTGCTTCCCCAAACTCTGAAAGGTGCTTTTGAAGAAAGAAGCCATAGGTAACAGAAGTGAATATGAAACAGAATGTTCAGGAGCATCAAAGGAAAGCAGCAGTTGGCTGTTGCCTCTTCCCATTCCTTGTTCTAAGTGCTGTAGGTTGACATCAGTCTGGTATTAAAGAGAACACTCTTGCTCAAACACCAATATCCAAAACACAGGGGGGAAAGGCTTACAGAACATGACTAGCCAAGGAAATTGCTTTTTGAGTAAACGCTTCCTTCTCAAAACTTGGCTCCATCACAAACTTTACTTTCAGAAGGAGTTTCATTTCACTTCTCAGTGAGCACGTACTTAGAAAAAGAGGCCTGGGGAAATCCTGCTGGTAGAAATCTCTGAGTACCAATGCTTCACCAGCTTCCTACCCACAGAAAAACCAGTAGAGCTTAAGATATGATGGAGCCTGGGGTGAGGTGTGGTTGATTAGTGATTATTTACTGAGCACAGCCCTGTGATGTGGTTTTCCCTTCAGCTGAGATGCCATAACTGGGTGCTGGGGGTTGATTCCAATTTATAATTCTCTTAGGTTTTCTTTGCTGCTTTACCATTCATGTTTTCAAAAATGTGAACCCACAGAAGGTTTTGAGAGGCAATGCCAAAGTATTTGAAGAGCCCGCAACCTATAGGTTTAATAGAAACCAACACATTTTATATTAGCTATGTGATATTCATGGGATGATTTTTGTTCCTGGCAGGCCTGGGTGTTTTATTGGGTAAAGGGGAAATGAAGAGCTTGTGAGGCAGGTGTATTAGAAGGAAGATACAATGGAGCAGCACAGTTGACAAATGTTTCTTTACAACCTAGTAGTGTCAGACACAGCAAGCAAAAACAGATGGTACTGTGTGTTGGTTATTTCTCCCATATATATGGGAGCTAGATAGGAAAGTCTGTTTGTTTTTTTTATAGTAGATATTGTAGAGAGTATATTATTATTAATTATTATTATTTGAAGAGCAACACACTGTTGGGTGAAGGGAAGTGATTCTTCTACCACACTCAGGCTCTTCTGATAATAGAATTTTCATCTGAAATACCAGAGCCATCACCTCCCCCTTCCACTACCTTTGGCTAAGCAGCAACGTGTAGCAACGGGCTGTTCCATGACTAGGACAAGTGTGTGGCTTGCTCTATGTATGCTAATGAATCTCAAATGGAGCAAGCTCCATATCAACCCCTATAGCTCACACATAGAGTTCTGTTCCTTGCCTGCCCTGATAACCTGTTGTAAGAAAGTTCTAGATCGTGGTTATCTAGAAGGCAGCATGGAAGTCCAAAAAGCTTATGTCTTGAGTCCTTTTTTTCCCTTAGGATTAGCCCCATGGATTGCTTCCCTAATTGGCAATGACTCCTTTGATGTTTTCATTGTCCTCTATACTCAGGATCAGGAAGCATATTTTCTCTTGTCTAGGTTGTAATAAACTTTCTTTCTTCTTGTGGGGGGTGGGGGTGGGTGGGAGGGGTGGTCATGGGGCTTGAACTCAGAACCCAAGTGCTGTCCTTGAGCTCATAAGTTCAAGCTAGTGCCTTACCACTTTGAGCCACAGCACCTCTTTCCTGCTCAGGCTGGCATTGAACCACCATCCTTGGATCTCAGCATCCTGAGTTGCTAGGATTACAGGAGTGAGCCACCAGCCTGTGGCTTATATAATAAGGTTTTGATGGAAAAACTGCAAAGGCTAGGTAGCTAAAGCAATATAATTGTTTTGTTTATTTTTCAATGGCAGGGATGTACCTACCTCATTTTGTCCAGGTTCTATGGGGCACAAGCAACGCTCTGAGACCACTCCTAGTTAGTTTGTGATGCAGGCACAGTGTCATTTGCTGCTTTGGAAATTGGCTTGACAAGGTGATACTTTCATTTGTAATTGGATAAGCAATTGGGTTCCGTTATAGCACAGTGGTTTGGCATAATTATTTTCCGGCGCTGCGATTTTCTCGTTGATAAATACTTTGGGGGGTTACAAATTCTTCAACATCAACACTCTGTGCTCCTTGAAAACGGGATGCCACTAATTAATATAAGAGCTGATTTCAGCATTGGCGCGAGCCACGGTGGCATCACTGAAAAAAATCTTGCTTTAATGCAAGCAAGTTCTGCTTAAGTCAGAACTTTGGCAACTGATCAAATGACAAGGATCTGTCGATTACTTGGATCTCCCTCCATAATCAGGTCACTCACTAGGACTTGGACCCTTGACTGTGAACAAGAGACCAGAGGCAATATCTTTGTGCCAAGGATGTTCAGTCCACATCCTTCCTATCAAGAAGGGAGGCTAAAGCAGCAGGATCACTAAGTTGAGGCCCCATCCTGAGCTTTATAGTGAGACCAGATCTGCCAATACCAAAAACGAACCAGAGATGATACAGTAGGCCCCAAGAGAGTTCAAAGTGCATGTGTCTGCTCAGTGTCCAGCAGGACAGATCTCCCACTTAGGAAACCCACTACCCACAAAGTGACCACTCCGTTTCAGCTGTCTTGACAACACTGTTCCATAGATTTTCGATGCCTGGAAGGCCATGTCAGGAATGGGCACAAGGTATAGAATTGGCTCCTATGTCCTATGCTTGCTAGCGCTGTTGTTTCCTTTCCTCAGAATCTCATCTTTTAAATCAATTGCAAATCTCTGCTTTCTTAAAGTCCAGCTGAGATCCTCCCACCAGTAAGAATTATTTCCCTTGTCCTCTGAGAATGCTCCAGTGGGACATTAAATCTAGTACTCTCACCCTCTGACTCATACTAAATTATGTATCTATGAATCTGCCTACTTTATTGAGTGGTACATCTCCCAGAGACAAAGATTTCTAGCTTATTTCTCAAGATGTATTGCATAAGACCTAGGACGGAGTCTAGCATACATCTTGTGCTTGACTTGTGTGTGTGCGTGCAGGTTGAGTTGAAAGTAACCTAGAATTGGATCTTGAACCAAGTAAAAGATTTGCCTCCCTACTCAGTGTCAGTATTTTCCTTTGACGAATACATTCACAGAAACTTCTAGACTGATAGTCCTAAACAAAATGGTTTATGTAAGCTCTCTCTATATTGTCTTATAAAACTGACAACAATAAAATATATTCTTTTATAACATGGGAGTTGATGTTCAGCCACTTGTGTTTGTTTTTTCTTTATTTTTTTTTTTAAAGAAGAGCAGTAAATTGGTTTTTCCTCTTTGCAGGCAGTTTGGCATTTACTACAGGTTCCAGTTCTGAAAAACATTTAAATTACCGTGAATCATTTTTCCAACTGTATTCCATTACAAAGCAATAAAACACATCAATAGCCAAGGCAGCTTGAGCATTTCATCAGGGAATTAATCATGACCCCGTCTACCTTGTGATCACACACTGGGTGCACAGGAGGGAGCGTGGTGTCAAAGTCCGCACAAATCAGGAGTTCCATCAGAAATCCTGTTAACACGATTTTCCCCGAGAAATCATTTCAGGGAGATAAAGTGGGATGTCTACAGATCCATTTTTTAAGATCTCCTTTCAAACGTAGCGAAATATAGAATTCACTTGGATGAGCCATCACAGAATTTGGTTCAAGTTTTCAAAAACTTTGTCAGTCTGCCACAAGATTTTCTACAAAGAACAAAGAAGCATCTGTTCATATATAGTTCATGGTTTTTGTGGCATCAGAGGGAAAGGAGTAAGGTTCTTTTCAGCCTTGGTGCTGACCATTGACGAGCTGATTAAACTGAACTTGGATGACAATACAGGGAAAGGGGATGGTGGACCACGGTATATTAGATTCCAGACACAGTAAGTTGGAAGACCCACTGTGATTTTATAGACTACTAAGAATGTAAAACCTTACCAATAAGATGATGACAGGGCAGGTTTTGATTGTTAAAAAGTGAAAAAGTATGCATCCTGGAACTGTCCAACTATGAAGTAAAAATAACATTTGTGAGTCATACTGAATTCCCTATAATAATGATTAATAATAGTAATAATAATTATAGACATAAAGGACACCACCATGCTAGCCTTGAATGTGATCTTTGGTGGGACCATCCCCTTTGGTTTTCAGGGTTCACAGTTAAATGGGTTTGGCAATAATCTCGTTATTGAGTACTACTTAGGGCACCTTTATGAAGGAACTCCTAGGTTGACCTATTCCTAGGTTGAAATACAATGAAATATGATTTCTGATAAATATTATTTTAGTATAAATATGGCCTTAATCATGTACAAGGTATTATTATACCAAAGAAATCAACAATGTTTCTCATCTAATTTTTGAAGTCTGGCAACCAGGTTCCCAGGGTCATTTTGATTGCCTTTGTCCTTTATCATAGGCTTTTACTATAGGACTTTCACTTTTTACCTATGAGAAGACTGTATTAATCCTATAGTTTACAGTCACCTTGGGACCTAGGAATTCTTGAGATTGTTCTAATGATGAAGGACTTAAATTGCATTCTTCACTGTGGAAATGTAGGTCATACATATAGATCTAAACTATGATCATAACTTCCAATGTCTATCACTAGTACAAGACTGAATTGTGATCATAGAAGGTCACTGGGGAATGATGAAGAGAGTCAGGGTTCTTTTCCAGGTTGTTGTATATACATCACCTTCTTTGAGGACCCTTCTCTGCTGATACTTCTTAGTGAACATCTTGAACTTAACACTCTTTCTGTGCCAAATCAAGATGATGCTTTAGGTGAGCAAGCTTTCCATTTGATAACCGTATCTTTCTCCACTCTGGGAACACTGCAAAGATTCTTAAACTTTACTTTTTCCTTAAATAATACAATAGAATACCTTTTTAAATACATGTTTTGTATTGTTACTGAAAAGGTCGTGTACAGAGGGATTTCAGTTCTGGAAGTCAGGTAAAGAGTACCTTTCTTTTTGGATAATGTCGCCCCTTCCCTCACGCTCTCCATTTTCACTTCCCATCCCCATCCACAAGTTGTCTAGTTTGTTTTCCATCATGTCTAATGAGTACTACTCTTGCATTTGTTTACCCTTTGCGGCTCCATATCTGTGGCCCCTTTACAATCCCAAATGAACAAACAAAGCAAAAGAAAACAAAAACAATGACAACAAAGAAAAAAAATCCAACCTCTTGTTTCCATTTCCTGGAGTTCATTTTGATAAATATTATTTCATATGATCAGAAGCACAGAGTTATTGTGCCTTTGTGTTCCTCCAAGAGTACCCCTCTGGTTTCACTGTGTGTGAATGCCCAGAGTCCTTTATAATTTATCATGTCCCCGTGTATTTTTTTAATAAGTTTTTTATTGTAAAAATACTTACAGAGGGGTTACAGTTACATGAGCAAGGTAATGAGTACATTTCTTATCAAGCATTGTTGCCTCCTCCTTTGTTTGTCTCCTACCATCCCTTCTCTCCCACCTCCTCAACTACACTCCCCACCCTCCCCACTCCAGCCTAAATTGCGAAGTTCCTTTTTCAACATAGCATCTTGTACATCTCATTGTTGCAATGGGTCCACCTGTATCCTTATTTAAACAATTTGTTTTTTCCCTTCCCTTCCCCAAATTATACCAACATCAAATACAGTGAAAGCAGGGGTTATACTGTGGGGGAGGAACATACAAAGCAACAAAAAAAATCATATGGTATATTATAAATATGTTAGAAACAAGAGCAAGAAAGAAGAAACCATTTGTGTCCCTTCTTGGGGTTCATTTCACTTAACATCATTTTATTTGACCTTTTCTGCTTGTCCCAGACATATACTATTTATTGCAAATAAAGGAAACCATAGGACCTATGTTTCTTTGGGCCTGGCTTACTTCACTTAATATAATTTTTTCCAAGTCTTTCCATTTCCTAACAAATGGGGCAATGTCATTCGTTCTGATAGAGGCATAGAATTCCATTGTGTACATATACCACATTTTCTTGATCCATTCATCTACTGAGGGGCATCTGGGTTGGTTCCATATCTTAGCTATGGTGAATAATGCTGTGATAAACATAGTTGTGCTGGTAGCTTTAGTGTGGTCTTGTTTGTAAACATTTGGGTAAATGCCCAAAAGTGGGATTGCTGGGTCATAGGAGAGTTCTATGTGAAGTCTTTTGAGGAACCTCCATACTGCTTTCCAAAGTGGATGAAGAAGTTTACACTCTCATCAACAATGCAGTAAGGTTCCCTCCTGTCCACATCCCCTCCAGCATCTTGTCATTAGAGTTCTTGATTATAGCCAATCTAACTGGGATGAGGTGGAATCTCAATGTTGTTTTGATTTGCATTTCTTTTATGGCTAGAGAGGTTGAGCATTTCTTCATGTGTCTATTCTCTTCAGAGAAGTTTCTCTGTAAGTCTTTAGCCAACTTATCAGACAGTTGTTTCTTTGAGGATTTGTTGTTGGGGATTTAATTTTTTGAGTTCCAGGCATATTTTAGATATGAGGCTCTTGTCTGTTGTATGGCTAGTAAAGATCTTCTCCCAATCAGTGGGCTTCCTCTTGATCTTGCTAACTATGTCCTTTGCCATGCAGAAGCTCCGCAGTTTCATGCAATCCCATTTGTCCAACCTTTCTTTGATTTGTTGTGTTTCTGGGTCTCTATTAAGAAAATTTCGGCTTGTGCCAAGGAGACCTAGGGTTTCTCCTATTCCATCCTGTAATGTTTTCAGCATGTCCCCATGTATTTTAGATCTGCTTCCACCCATGAGAAAAAACATGTGCTGTTTGTCTCTCTGAGCCCTCACTTAATATGATTTGTTCTTGGTCCATCCATTTCTCTGCCAATGACATATTATTCTTTCTAACAGATAAGTAAAATCCCATTTTTAGTCCTCTCATCTATTGTAGGGCATCTAGGCTGTTTCCATAACTTGGTTATTGTGAATAGTGCCACAATGGGCACTGATATGAAACTATCTTATGGTATAGAATGCCTATTTTAATTGCATTAAAATATGAGGTGTCATAAGTGATGTAGGTTAATGTATTCTATGTATTTCATGTTATTTATCCTATGGAAGGGACTTGAGCTTTTGTGGATCTGGGTATTCTAAGGGGAGGTACTGGACTCCATCCCTCATGGATCCAGTGACAATTATCCCCTCCACCCCCTCACAGTAATGTTTTTGACTAGTAGTGAATGTATCTTGGAAAGCCCCTAACACAGTTTTCTTTAAAAATCCCCAAAGATACAAGCTTTCATCTGCACCTTTTAGAAAAAGGAAAAACTCCCAAGTTTTAAGAATTCGTGCATAAACAGAGCTTTGCAAATATGATGAGTGTGTTATATTTATTTGCTAGTTCCCACACGCAACTTGTAAGTGATTGCCCAATGTGGCCATCTGTAAGGCATATGACCACCACAGATGGTCATCTAATAACAGGAAGGCACTCACGGTCCCAGGCTGTATGTTATATGGATTTGTCTGGTGGTCTCTGTGTCGACAAGGCCCCCCTAATGCTCAATGTCTGTGCCTTCCCAGAGCCGTTCCTCCAGTGGCAAAGACCATATTTCCTGGACTTTGCCTTGTTCCTTGTCATCTCCTTGAATTGTTACAAGATGGATTTATAGGAGGCCTAAAGGTAGTAGCAAAATGAAAATTAGTTCTTGAGTAGAATAGCAATCCCAATTGACTTGCCTGTAGCCATGGCGTCACGTCTGCCTCTGCGAGCAAGGAAATGACTTCTTAATGTGGTTTTCTTCCACTAAGGAGAATTAAATCTGTGTGGCAAAATGTAAAACCAGGGTGCTGGCAGCCAGATTCTGAGAGGAAGATCCATGACCCTCATAAACATATTTGTGGCCCAGTTATATGCTAATGAATCTCATTTAGACTCTGACTTACTTGGAGTGGAAAAATAGCTCAGCCAGAGAGTGAGGCTCTCTTGCCCTCACTGCTTTACCTCTGTGTTAAAGTTTGGTTGGAAATCAATGAGGAAATGTCCCCATTTTCACAAGTTTCCAGGGTGGGGGTCTCTGGGTTACATGTAGAATTTGGGGGGGTGCTGAGATAATGAACTGTGATAGTATTAGTATTATTATTATTATTATTATTATTTTAAGTAGTTATACAAAGCAGTTGCCATTGAACAAAGCACTTTGTGAGCACAATATATCTTTACTGACTGGGAAGGGTTATTTTCAAAGGATACAACTTCTGGATGAATGGATGTGGCAAATTGAGACAGTAGTAGTAGAACTATATTACGTTATGTTGGTTTTATCATGTGGATCTATATAAAGAAAGTAGGTAGAACCTTCTGAATAGATAAGGCAAAAGCTGCGGGGTACAACACTAACCCTGCCATTACCTAGTTGAGTGATCTTTCACAGGAGAATGAAGTTCTTCCTTGGCAAAGGAAATTTGATGGTATTGGCCTTCTGAGAGAAACTGACCCTCACATCCTAAAAGCGAGCCACCATTGGTAGACCTAGGTCATTTATCTCCATAGATTTAACACAAATACTGCATTTTGCATGCACTGAGCACAGCAATACCACATGTAGAGCCACACAGACAAGTCTTCATCATGACACTGAATTGCAATAGGAGATTGGTAGTGAAGGGAAAACAGAGCTTTTCTTAAAGAGAAGAGAGAGAGCTCGGAAATGATAGTGTCTGCGAAAGAACAGAAATTTTCTCCATTCTATATTTAAATGTGAATCATTAGCAAGTATTTTGTTGGTGGAGGTGGTGGTTGTGGGGCTTGAACTCAGGGCCTGGGTGCTGTCCCTGAGTTCTTTTTGCTCAAGGCTAGTGCTCTGCCACTTGAGATTATAGTGTCATTTTCACTTTTTTGGTGTTTACTTGTAGATAACCCCTGTTTTCACTGTATTTGATGTTGGTATAATTTGTTGAGGGGAAGGGAAAAGCAAATTGTTTAAATAGGGATACAGGTGGACCCATTGCAACAATGAAATGTACAAGATGTTATGTGGAAAAACGAACTTTACAACTTTGGCAGGGGGGTGGGAGTGTGAGGGAGAGGATGGGGGGAGTGTGGGGGTGAGGGTGAGGGGCAGGGGGGAGGGAGGAAATGGGAGGGCAGGGATGGTGGTAAGGGGAAACAAAGGAGGAGGCAACAATGCTTGATAAGAAATGTACTCATTACCTTGCTCATGTAATTGTAACCCCTCTGTACGGTATTTTCACACACAACAAAACTTATTAATAATAAAAAAAAGAAAAAAAAGAGTCTCATGGACTTTCCTTTTTGGACTGGCTCTGTCCCCTCAGTAGCTAGAATTACAGGTGTGAGCCACCAGCACCCAGCATAAACAGGAGTTTTAAATACATACAGATGGGGTCTAAGGAGGCATTCATGTAACTAGGGCCACTTGTTAATTTTTAAAGTAGTGTTCTTATTTTAATATCATTTACTCATTGCCTAGGAACAGCTTCTATGAAGGGAAATACCTGTATTGGGTGATGAATTTGCTTGGGTTACTTTGGCACATTCATACCTATGCAGACCCAGGAAGCAAACAAACCAAGATGCCTGCTAAGCAGGAGGACAGTGTGGGAATTCTGGTGCATGGCATAACACTTATCCAGTAACAGCCCCTATTCCACCTTGAAAAAAGGCTACATGTAGCCTAATGTGGTTATTTTATTCAAGAAAGTGGAAATGATAATTCTTAGGAGGAACTGCATTAAAATATGGGGAAATCATGTAATTGAGACCACCCCTCCCCTTTACACACACACACACACACACACACACACACACACACACACACACACACACACACACACACACACACACACACACACACACACACACACCTGTTAGCCTGTCATCTGCAAATTATAATTCAGGTTTTTCCCTTCCCCAGCATTTGCTCCAGGGTATTTCCAGGACTTCTTGGTAAGCCTATTACATGTTTTTCTCCACAGCTCCAGAAACACGACAAAGAGGATGAGGATTCCCCCGCCTCTTGGAGATCAGAGGAGGAGATGGCGGCGGAAGCTGCAGCCCTGCGGGTGTACTTCCAGTGAGGTGGGTAAGGATTTGTATTTCTCCCTCCCCCAGATCTACCAAAGAGACTGAGGAAAGGGGCTCCCTCAGGCAATGGGGAGACAGAAAAGTAGCATCACCGGTATTGTGGAATAGGCTGGAGCAGGAATTAGGAAATGTCTCAGGCTCTGAGATGCCATTGTGAAACCGATGATGGCCCACTCCCTGGGCCAAGTGATTAAGATAATGGCCTTGTATCCTTCTGCAGCCCTCTCCCCATATTCAGGTGAAACTGGGAAAGACAAAAAAGGATCAGTGGTGTAGACCTTTGTGTAGTGTTCAAAGATTTGAGGAGGGCCTCAAATCTTTCATGACAGTAAGTAATCCCCCTATAGTGGGTAAGCCTCCAAGCTCCAACCATTCCCACTCCATTTGAGGTGAATTTGGCTTTGCCAAGAAGTCACGCTTTCCTATCTATCTTGCTATGCTTCCTGGTTCTTTTCCTGCATCTGGGCCAGTGTCCTAATGGTTGACCAGGTGCTTAAGAATGGAGGAATGTGTGGAACACACCAATCAGCAGTAGACACATCTTATCTGAGTGGCTGCGAAGGACACATGAGTTGGAGTGGACCAAAGCCTTGTACTCATCTTTCTCTCCCTCTGCACTCACACCTATTGTCATTCTGGTTTCTATACTTCCTTCTCCACCTGTTCCCTCAGCCCTGCCTTGCCTCTCTCCTGCAGGGCAGCTCCGATAGCCATAAAGTCAACAGTTACTAATGCAAAACATTGTTTTCAAGGTCAAAACCCTCTGAGGCTGTGTACTGCCATTGGGGTCCTGCCCAGTCTCTTTGATCCTGTGGCAGGCTCTACAATCCTTTTTGCCCTAGCATTTTTGTATGTCACTTTTTCTCTACAGTTTGTGTTTCTGTTTTACTCTGGCTGCTTTAAAGCTCAGGCTACTGGAAATGGTCTTTGCATTCATGATGTTTCATTGTAGGTTTACGGCTACAGGAGGAAGACAGCTACAGTCAATCTTCTTTTCAAAATGGATCTATAAACTGAATATTTATCCAGTGTAGTAGTGTTCCTAACGAGGATCGCCTTCTAATATTGGAACATACTTGGACTGAAAACTTGAGTGTACCTTATGTGAAATCCAAAATAAAGTGGATTTCCATGGATTTTAATATACTTCTTTAGGAACTGATGATGGTTCTAAATAGAATGTGTTCTTCATATGTAGTATATATATGCATTTATTTTATTTATAACAATGCTGTTAGAAATCATTTTTCATATGGATATGTATAGATGCAGTATTTTATGATATTGCTAAAGTAGAAATAGTTATTCATATGGAAAATCTTTAAATGTATGTATAAGTTGCTGAAACAGATCAGAAACAAATATAAAATAAAAGTAGTGAACAAATATTGGTAGCAAATGAATCCTCTAAAACTGGATCATCGCTGGAGTGGCCCTGGTTTTTAGGTAGAAAACATATTCCTTGTGCCATTACATTCCCTCAGCTGTAGTCTGAAAGTAATCAGTGGAAACTTTCAGAAATAATCCCTAAGCTGAAAATGGCAGGTCCATCTCCCTCCAGAACATAAAGTATCTCTTGGTCCCTGTCTTGGTTATGAGATGGAGTAGTAGTGTCATGTCTAGATCACTGTAGTTCATCATGACCCCAGTGGCCAAGAGTAGTGATGTTGGCCATTCCATCCTGTCAGAGGGGTGTTACAGAGTTCTGCCTTGAAGTTTCCCCTTGCATGATCACAAGGAGAAAGGTAGGTACAGTGCAACAGGGCATTTTGAGAGGACACCTGATCATGTGACAGCAAGTATTGCATTATATTGAAATTATCATTCTGTTTTACATGATATATTCCTTTCTGTCCCTTACTTATCAGTAGACATTGTGGAAAATAACATAAGCTCATAGAATGCCCAGGGTTCTCACTATTTGCAGTTGCCTGAAGTCACTGGTGTTCTTAGAAGGGAGCTCTTGCCAAGTGAAGGGGGAAGTACTTGGTTCTGTTTTCAGTTTACACTGGAAATCTGTACTGAGTGGTTTAAAATATGTGTTCAATGCCAGGCACCCATGGCTCATGCTTGTCATTGTAGCTACTAAGGAGGGTGACATCTGAGGATGGCAGTTCAAAACCAACCTGGGCAGAAAAGTCTGTGAGGCTCTCATCTCCAATAAACTACTCAGAAAAGGCTAGAAGTGGCACTGTTGCTCAAGTGGTAGGACAGCCGCTTTGAGTAGAAGCTCAAGGACAGTGCCCAGGCCCTGAGTTCAAGTCCCAGGATTGGCAAAAAAATGCTTTTCTCTCTCCATTGTCCTTTTAAAGTAATTACTTTAAGACCTAGAATGCCTACCTCTAGCTACACATGGTTCCTGAGGATTGTGGGTCAGGCACTTGCATTTAGAGGCTCATTTCTTTCTTTGTCACCTGTGTGTCCTCTTTGTTCTCACTTGCCTGAAGGGATATTGTGTGGCATAGCAGCAGTGTAACCTTTTCCACTGTTCACCACCTCTGTTTGTGTAGAAAGAAAGGATCGAGCAAATGAACATCATCCTATGGACAGGGCTGCAAGCCTGTTTCTATTCCAGTCTTCTGAAAGCCAGTGTGGCCTTTTAGAGTGCCCTGTTCCACTGGGGATCCCAGATCTTCAGAGGTGACTTTGTAGGGTACAGTGGCTTTTAACTTTCCTAGGCACTAGGTATTCTCAGGTAGAAGGAAAAAAAGTTATAGGCTTTTCCTGGGGCTTGCTGAATTGTAAGGATCTGGGTTAGAATGCATTTTCTAGATGCTGTAAATTTCCAACCCAAGATTCTGCCTTTGTTCATTGTTGCTTCTTTCTTGCCTTAAGCCCTGCCATCTTCTATTTCTCCGGTAAACCCCTCACCTTGCAAGTCTTGCCAGAAAAACATACCTCCTAAGAAGGCAGATGAGTCATAGGTAGCATGGCTGTGGGCTCATGTCTGTGTCTTTCCTGAAGGCATTTTACTTGTAGACAGAGACATCACTGCCTGAACAGCCAGTAGCGGAAGTGGGCTAGCTAGTAGGATAATGCAAACATATACCTGATAAGTCAGAGTCCAGGGACTTGGAATGTAGGATTCTTACATTTTACCCAGAATATCATCATGATGTGGAATTCCATATAGTTCCCTGTGGAGACAAAGGGGGGCGCAGACACTCAGCTTTGTAGGAAATGGTTCATCTACATGGATTTGTCACTCCATTTAAATACATGAACACATTGAACTGTGTATAGGGGTGAGCAGATCTATGTCTACAGTGGTAAGAAGGTCCCAAAACTCTGAAATGTGTTAACAAATAGAGATGTTGGGCCTATGTGTACATATGTAGATCTCCCATAGGTCCACAGGTGATGTTAAATGCACATGAATTCAATGTCTCCCAACTTCCCAGATTATCCTCTCAGCAGCAAGCATGCCATTCCTGGGTAGAGTCCCTGTAAGATTTTACAATCATCAGGATATATAGCAGAGACAAGATGGGACTCAGTCTTGGGAGGAGGGATGCTTCTAGCCTAGTGAGAATACAGAAGAGTGGATTTTATTATGAATGTCAGTGGCAGGTAGCCAGACAATAAAAGCTGGTCCATGTTATTATTTCCAGGTCAAAAGTTGACTGGTGATGATGCTTCCATCGGAACCCAGACAGTGCCATCCCAAAGCCATGTATTTGTACTACTGACTTTTCTAAAAGAGCTTAGCCCCCAGCCAGTTCATTCTCCCAGCTCCAGCTGGTCTGGCATCTGCATGCATTCTTTTCAGGCTCTTTGCCCTTAGATACTAGCATCTCTGGTTTTTCTGTGAGGACCTAGTACCTTTCTCCTATACTGGACTCCCTCATTCTTTTTGTCACACTGAAGCCAAAATGGCTCCAATTTCATCACTGAGTTCCATGTACAAGTTTCTTCACTCCATGCAGATTTCAAGCCCTCTTTCCTCTCATCATTTTCATTCTTAAGTACCACATAGGGCATTACTTAGGTTTTTTGTTATTGTTGTTGTTGTGGTTGTTTTGTCAGTCAGGGACTTGAACTCTGGGCCTGGGCACTGTCCCTGAGCTCTTCAGCTCAAGGCAAGCATTCTACCACTTGAGCCACAGCAACACTTCCAGTTTTCTGGTGGTTAATTGTAGATAAGAGTCTCTCAAGGACTTTCCTGCCTACGCTGTCTTTGAACCATGATCCTCAGATCTCAGCCTCCTGAATAGGTAGGATTACAGGTGTGAACCACCAGTACCTGGCATTACGTAGTATGTACTTAAGTCATTTATCTTAAATTGTATGTGTAGTTTCAATGCCAGTACAAGTGAATCCTAAAATCAAAGAAAAGCAGAAGGGATCCAACACCAGCTGCACCTAGTGGCTTCTCTGTAGCTAAGCAAGACTTTGGTTCATTGTCTAAGTTAGAAAGCCAGGCCATCCACTATGGGCCTTTCATTGTAGCACCAAACTGCAACTGTCTTCCCAGTGAAACAGTGATAAAGGTGAGAATTCATATCCACAGCAAGCTGAGTGCAGATGTACTCCAGCTGCCAAAGCACTAAGGATCTGATAAGGTATGCTGTGGGAAACCAGACCAAGTGAGTTTTTGTCAAGCTGATGGGTCACTACTGGTGGGTAGGAAGCTGTGTAGCTCACTTCCTCTCCTCCCAGTGGCCAAGTAGTCCCTGAGCTTACCTCCTGTCCTCTGAGAAGCATACTGTGTCTGTGTGAAATCTCTCTTGTCCTTAGTACACCAGCTCCCACAGCTGAACCTCCCATTTGACTTTCCAACCCCAGCATCACAGTGAAGAATGTCAACATGTGTTTCCCAGATGCGCTAATGGGATGAAAGAACTATCACAGGAGGAGAGGCTTGATCAAGCATTGTTTCATCAAGTTGTGCTTAGCAACCCCTTGTCTTTTATTTTCTTGACATCTATAGCAGCCCTTGGGATCCTTAGCATGCACAGAGTGTTGCTAGGATTAAAAAGGTAAATCTTCCCTAGGTCCAAAGTGTCTACTCAGCATCTTGAGGCCACCAAGGCACCAGTGCATGCTTAGTTGTGTAGAAGGATTTTTGTAGACAAGAGATTTGTTTTGCTGTTTGATTTCCTCTCTGTCGGTGAGTGAATGAGAATGTCCATTGCCAAAAGCCACTGTTGTGTTTGTTAAACCCAGGGAAGTTACCAGCTTACTGGTTGCCAGATGCAGCCGCAGTTGTATAGCTCCACCTCACAGTTCTTTGAGGAGTCAGTCAGCAGTCCTGAGGTTCCTGGAATTCTACCTGTTTTGACTGTGTAGGTGAATTTATGCATCGACTCCCCACACTCGGGGCTGATTTCCGGGACGGAATGTGATGGCGACTGTTTGAGTCTTTCTAAATCACATCCGATGACAGTGGATCTGTATTTTTATGTAATGTGACCTCATTCTTGGCACTTGGAGCTTGTCTATGCAGGGATTTCACATTTGGATTGGCTCCAAGAGTAGAGTAGGCTTTGTGACTTGAGGAAAGTGTGTCATCTTTTTTCTTTGGGCCCATAGGAAGTGAGTGGGATCTGCTGTGAATGATAGAAGCCCCCCCCTTCTGCCCCCAGTTGTGATCAGAAGTGAAAATGGGATGAGTTTCACATCATGTGTGTCCACAGAGTTTATTTGCAATGCATCCAACTCTCCTTGGTGTGTTTCCTTATTTTGTAGATAATTGGTTGCTTCTCATGGACTCAACACAGAGCAGCGCAATTTCAAAGCCACTAAGTCAGCCCAAAACAGCATTGTTAGTAGTCATACGGACATTGTCAAGGAATATTTTGACAGCAGCGTTTTTGGCAAACCACATTGTTTCAGACGTTTGACAGCCCCTTTTTTATCATGACAGTCAAGGTAGATAAGAAAGGACAGGTTTCCCTAAGTGGTATTTATTCTTGTGTGTCACTTGCACATTTGGAAACCTACATCCATCAGTGTGGGAGCCATGGAACGTTTTTTAGAGTGGGAGTACCCTCAGCACAAGCTGTGTGTGGTAAAAAAAAAAAAAATCAGTCCATGAAAATACTGGTCCTGTCCTAGGGGAAGGGTAGTCTTGAATTTCAGCTTCTCTATGGATTTCCTTCTGAGTCCACTGGATAAATCTGTGAAGGATCTCATCTGTACAAGTTGCCTTTCACTGGACTCCATAATTCAGATGATCATAGATTTCTGGACATATTGGACAAGGTACCTTGTTTGGGGCCAAAGGTATTTCAGTACATTGAAAAAGTCTTTGTCAGGAGAAGGTCTTTTTGCTTTAAAAGAAGACAAGATTTTCAGTTGTCTTCTTCTCCTTGTCTAGTCCATGGTTTGCTTAAGTTGTATGGCATCTTCTTACATTCTGTTTGAATTACATTTCTAGGTCCTGGACAAAAGTGTGCTACCTGATCGACATAAACCATGTCCCTGTTGCCTAAAGGGGGAGGGGGTATGATAAATCATACCCCATAGATCCCAATCATAGATCCCAATGGGGTATGATAAATCATACCCCATAGATCCCAATCATAGATCCCAATTCCATAGGATGCCCATTCCATAGATAGTATATCCAAAAGCTCTATCGGACCTTTGCATTTACTTGTAATAATTTCATACTTGTTTTTCCTCAGTCCCAGGATTCTGTAACATGGGCTAGTTGTTAAAGTCAAAGATTTCTACAGACCACTGATGGCTACAGAGTCAGAAGTGCTTTCTGAAAAGATGTCGTTCTAGTGATGACAGAAATGAACAAGTAATTTGAACCACAATGAAACTTAGATCTAGATAGTTTGTCTATCTAGATAGTTTGACAGTTATTTCCTCAAGCGAGTAATCTGAAAAGGCAAAAAGAAGTTTTTGAGGGGTTTGAGGATTGACTTGTTAATCAAGATTATAATGTTTATCTTCCTCACATGTAGTAATGGATGTGTGCCCATTCATCAGCATACTGCTATATGGAAAACAGTTGGTCTCGTAGCTTCTCTCCTCCCTGAATGGTCCTGTCTGTTTTAGTGTAAAATTTGTGTCTGTATCTGCTGAAAATGTAGGTGGGGGAAAAAAAGCCTTCTGAGAAAGCATGAGTGGTTCCTATCTACAAAGGTTATGAAAAGTCACTCTAAGAATGTTGGGCCTCATCCTTTGAGTTCATAATGGATAATGTTTGTGCACTTTAGGTGAATGGTTAAAATGTCCCTCGGGGACATTTCCATGGTCATGAATGCCCCATTGTCCTGTAGCTGCCCAAGGTTGACTGATCAATGCTGGATCATGTAGCCTAAGCAGCTGTGAATGACCTGCCTTCTCATTGTCATACTATTTGGAAGATCTCAGTGCAAAATCAGTATGTCCTGGCATCTCAAAGTCATGAGTAGTGAGCAATAGGAATTCAGTCTTAGTCAAGATCAGGAAAAGAACAGGTTGTTTTAGGACAAAAATGAAAATGCCACCAGTTGTCCCAGTGATCTAAGTCGTAAACCCAGAACTCAGTGCAAATAGAGGTCATGTGCTCACTGTTGGATCTTTTCTTCTTCAAGGATAATGGAGGCAGAATTTTTCTTTTGTTTGTTTTTTGTTTTGGGGGGTTTTTTGTTTTTATTTTTCAAGAGGCAGGAGCAGTACAAGGAATGACAAAGAAACAACAGTGCTGACAGCAGCATTCTGGGAAGAGACTTGCACATTTTCCTGTTCACCTCCCTCCATGGGTGAATGAGTACCACCTACTTGTATTTCTTTGACCCATGCATTCAGCTAGCATTTTCAGGTGAATCCAGTCATTTTTCAGTTCTTGCACAAGGTAAGCCTTTCTGCCCTGAATGGAGCCTCTCAGAAACAATCTATTATGAAGAACACTAAATCTGATAGAACCTAATGTTTTCTGTGGAGCTGATAGTGTAATCCTAGCTACTCAGGAAGGTGAGATCTGAAAATCAAGGTTCAAAAGCAGCTCAGAAAAGAAAGTCCATGAGACTCTTTTTTTTTTTTTTTGGTTGGTCGTGGGGCTTGAATTCTGGGCCTGGGCGCTGTCCCTCAGCTCTTCTGCTCAAGGCTAGTGCGCTACCACTTGAGCCACAGGACCACTTCCTTCATGAAACTCTTATGTCCAATGAACCACCAGAAAACTGAAGTGGCACTGTGGCTCAAAGGGGTGGAACACTAGAACAAAAGAGCTCAGGGACAGTGTTGTGGCAAGCCCCACTACTGACCACAAGAAGAAGGAGGAGGAAGAGGAGGAGGAGGAGGAGGAGGAGGAGGAGGAGGAGGAGGAGGAGGTGGTGGTGGAGGAAGATAAGTAGGAGGAAGAGGAGGAAGAAGCAACAGCACATTTGAGATGCTGACCCTTTTGGTATGTAGTTGTAGTGAAAATATCTGAGCAATCTAAGGAGGCTCTTCATCCATCATTGTCTGGACTTGCAGATATCACTGTACCGTGCTTTATTTCCCATATGTCTGAATTGCAATGATGGACCCAGTCTGTTCTTTCTACTTGTCGAGTTGTTATAAAGATAAGAAAGCAATGTATGGGTAATGATGACACCACAATTGTAGATTTCCCTGTGATATTTTTACTCAGAAAGGGGACTATCAAGTATGAGAACCATGGCTTTTCTTGTTGTGAAGACATTTTCATTGCTTTCAAAATTTAAATCTTTCTCCTTGCCAAAAGTCTTGAACTATCCCAAGTGATTGAGCTTCCCTTCTGCTATCCTTTATTAACTCTACAGAGCATACCCCGGGCAATGAAGCTGCTCCATGCCACCTGCCATTTCTCAAGCACATTTCCCCATAAGGGCATGGGGTGCAGTAGGAAGACAACTTCACTTACCACAGTGTCTGATAAGAACTTACAAGTAACTCACAGTTCAAAAGCACACATATTCATTGGGATCTCAGCCCTCTACAGCCGCTGCTCCCACTAATTCTAGAAGCTCACTGGGCCGGAGACTGTTTACCTGACTCCTGCTTACTACTTGCCTCCTCCTAGAAAGTGTTCTCCGACTAGCTTGTAAGCACCTGGCACATGCACCCACTCACCCCCTCACTACCTCTTGAGATCCTTACTTCCATGTCAGTGAATCCTCTATACCATCCCTGAGAGCCTGGAATGGTGCGCTATGGATCCTACGGGTGACAGGGGAGGAAACTAGACGTAGCAAAGCCAGATGCAGCATGAGAACATGAGCACCGTGCCCATCTGCACCCACCACAACTCAGGTGGGGTCGCATCTCTCATTGTACACTGAGTCTTCACTGGCCATGACAATGCAGAAATAACGACAGTGGCCACATGCCAATGACTAAAATCCTAGCTACTCAGGAGGCTGAGATCTGAGGGTGGCAGTTTGAAGCCAGTGTAGGTGAGAACGTCTGTGAGATTCTTTACCTCCAATTAAGCACCAAAAAAAAATAAAAACACAGAATTGAAGCTGTGGCTTACGTGGTAGAGCACTAACTTTGAGCAAGAAAGCTTAGGAACAGCAGCACTCAGGCCTTGAGTTCAAGCCCCAGGACTGGTGCTCACACGTGCGTACACACACACACACACACACACTCATAATAACACAATCATAATAGTAATAATAATAGCCACAACAGAGGCCAGCATGTAGTGTCTGTGTGTGATGAGTGTCATTGTACCCAGTTCTCACAATGGCCCTGTCAGGGTGCCCTCACCTTGTCTAGACACACATAGCTAGTGACACTTTCTCTGGAAGGCTGAGCATTGATCTAGTGCCTCTAGCATGGCATACTCTTGCCTAGGAGCCTCCTGGACAAATGAGGAAGTGAAACTGCAGTAGACAGAGTTTGGAGAAGCTCATCATGCGTTGGCACGCTATGCGGGGTGCTGTGAGAGGTGAGTTGCCGAAGTCCTACCAAGAGCCTGACAGAGCCAACCAGATTTAGATAGGACAGGGCCGGAACTGGGAGGGCAAGCTGTGGGAAGTTACCTGGACAACAACAGATCAAACGTCACATGGAGGGAAACTTCTTCTAGGACATAAATGGACCCTAGGCAAGCAAAGCAGAGGAAAAGAACGGGCACATCCATTTTCAGGCTGCACAGGTGCTTTGGACTCAAAACCAGTCATTGCATAAGGACAAGGTCTATGATGAATGGATCGAGTAGATGATCTACACCTCCACACAGATGAGTGGGGAAAGACCCCAGTCACGGGGGAATCAGACTGATCTCCTGCTTCAAGAGAGACAGACTGACTGCTGCTTACCTCTCCTGGCACCCATAAGCTACAGCCTTCAGTGAACAGGAGCAAGGGAGAAAGAGCCATCAGGAATCCACAGGAGAGTTTTCCGCTAGACTTGTGGAACGGAAATGATTTGGCCACACTGTGTGACATCCCACAAGAGACCACAGGTGATGCCAACAGGATACCCTGCCTTGGGTCTCTGTGACCCCAGGTTATAGGAAAATGACTCACAAGACGCTTTCTCCATCTATTAGATTCTGAAGAGCTGGTCCCTACCCAAGTGGGCTGGAAGGGGCCCATGGCTGAGATAACCTCGAAAGCTAAGAGCTGGACCCTCACCCCTTACTTTCTCAAGTCTATATTCTCAAGTCTATATCCTGCAATCAAATGCTATTAATTTTTTTTGAAATCGGCTATGAATACTGAACACATCGACCTGTGCCACTCGGTGATATGTCTGCAAATCTCTTCATGTATTGCTGCCATGGCAGCTGCCTTATTTCCCTTCCTTTCAGCCTTCCCCCAAGGCTGGGCCATACAACCCATCAAGTCTTTAGCTCTTACCCCTTGTGACGCCGGGTTCTCTCCTATAAAGGAAGCTTCTTCTCTGAATTATCATCTTTGGACTCCCCCAGGGAGCTGGAGTCAAAGGAAGGCCATGGATGGACAGTCTCCTGGGTGTGGATGGGGACCACTCTGTAACAAGGAACTTTCTTTTCAGATACTATATACTTTCCTTTTCCTCGGTGGGCAATGGAAATGGCTTTCGCTCTGCCCCATACTAGATTATGCTCACTACAAACTGTTTCCCCAATCTGTAAGGGAAGCACCTCAGATTCATCATGATGAGCTTGTTAGATTTCTGTTATAGAAGTTGAAAATTTTATCACTTATACCAGAAGGATTTTAGGGTTACATCAGCACTTACGTATACATCTAATTCCAATCCATTGTACCCCTTCTATCATGGAGACCTTGTTTTAAAACACAGAATCCTATTCTGTATCTACACCTGCAAATGTAGGGGGGGTTGAGAGAGAGTCAATCTATTTTTTGTTTGTGCCCAGTACTGGGGCTGGAAATCAGGGCCTGGGCACTGTCCCTTAAGTGTTTACTCAAGGCTGACACTCTATCACTTGACTCAAAGCTCCACTTCTGGCTTTGGGGGGCTTACAGTCTCTTGGACTTTCTTCCCCAGCCTGCTTTAGAACCTTGATGCTCCCATCTCAGCCTCCTGAGTAGCCAGGGTAACAGGCAAGAGCCATTGGGCACTGGGTCAAGAAATGTGTGGTTTTAACATGCTCGGCAGACAATGGTGGCCATGAATGTTTGGCGGTGAACCTTGCCTATTACTGAAAGAAGACCTGACCTGCTTCCTTTGCATAGATCCTTCATATCAATGGCGCATACTCCTTGAGTGGTCTGGCAGCAGACCCCTTAGACATAAACACTGGGCAAAGAACCCAGAGAGTTATGGGAGTGGGGGGCAAAGGTAGTGAATGACTAGAGGCATCAAGGGGGCTGGAATGCCTTTATTACAAGGTCATCTGTGAACATATCAGTATGCCTCCTCTAAAGTATACATGGCAATGTAACAGATTTTAGCAGTCAACACACTTAGATTTTTGTGTATTGCCGTGACTCAAACACAGGTACCAGTTCTAACTCAATGTCTCTTTTTATGTTCTGTCATTTCCAGGCATAAAAGTCACTGAAACAAATCCCAAGGCATAAGGAAATAGGCCTCGTGCTCTAGTGCTCCGTGGTATAGCACACTGCGGTTGTGCAGCCGTTGGCAAAGCAGTTTATCACACTGGAGGAAGCCGGGAGGGAAATCTTCCATCGCGATGACTGGCAGTCTAACTTCAAACCCACAGCATTGACAACCCTGGCACACTTTTCTTGCTGCACACTTACAATAGAGCCTTTTCTAAACCGTTCCTCAGCTGGGATGAAAATAAAAATGGTAGTTAAAATATTTATCTTGTGTGCTGACTGACGTACAAATTCATACTTTGGGGTCCTGGAAAGGTCCAGTCGAGGAAGCCACTCGCTGAGGCGACTGTGGTTCCTGTGAACCACGGCTTGCTATGGCACAGGTAAGAATCACAGAGTTTCCATTGGCAGAATAAGAAATGGACAGCCTTTTTTCACCTACAGCCTTCTGCCTTCACTACAGGAAAGCAGCACTGACAGAATTTAAAGAGTAGTGCAGTTAGCCTCAGGAAACATAGTCAGCAGACACCTTGGACTAGGCTGGGTTTGGGGGACAAATGTAAGAAAAGGACACAGAGAAAGCTCCTGGTACTGTGTACACTTGATGGTTGTTGGGGGCCTGTTACCCACATCATTGTTGATGTCCTGCAAGAACACTTCTGAGAGTGCATTCTTTCTTTCCTCTGGCATATTCATACAAGACAGTTAGAGTTTCCATAGAAAATGAAAATTCATCTATACCTAATGTGGCTACAAATAACTGAACACAGGAATTTGGGTGTTCTTATTTTTTTTCAACTCTCTTTGGGAACATCCTTGGGCCTCTGAGTCACTCTCCAAACCAACCCCATCACCAACACAGGTTGCATAAGTTTCCTGTAACTACTGGAAGTAATTCCCCAATAAAAATGATATAAAGCTATACTTTAGTCTTTCCTTCACAGTTCTAGAGGGCAGAAATCTAAACTCCAACAGAAATGGGCTTTCTCATGCCCTCCTCTCAGGGCCTCTGGTAGAGGGTCTGCTGCATGCCATTCTTCCCAATGTCTGGTGACCCTTAGTGTCTTCTAGAATCATGTTCATCTCTGTTGCTCATTCTCTCTTCTTTCTCATCTGCATATGTCTTATGGGTCAATGGATTTAGGACCACTTGTATGCTTCAAGATGATCTCCTGGAGGCCTCAACATCTTTAAATAAATTACATATAAAAGGTCTGTTTTCATAAACCACAGGGATTTGACATGTGCATCTATGTTACTGCTTCCATTCAACCCACTACTTCACACATTTGAAATTGGGCTGTTTCTGTGGTAAGCTAAGTACAAAGCAACCTAATATGTCTTTACAATTTTTTGCATACATTACTTGTACAAGTGGGGAGTTTCATTGTGACACAGCCACACAAACAATATAATAGCATCTTGTTTAAAATAGTATTCTACATTTTTTTCCTAAGGCTGACTGTCTCTGATTCACACTGGTTCTTGGGTCTGGCAAGCCCTCCAGTTCAAAGCCTTGCATCTGAGGTACTTCTCTTTAAGCTACAAGTAACAAGGTGTGCTCAGGAGACAGTATGTCAGTGAAGGAAGACAGCAGACTGATAAATAATCCACGCAACATCATCCACACACAAGATTCCTGCCAGTGGGTTGGTTGGTGGTCCACAGTACAGCCCTAAACATTTGTCTTATACTTTGGTGGTCAAACATCTCCCACCTCTGATTTAAATAATAAATATGAGCAATGCCTAGGCCCTAGCTACAGAGGGAAGTCCACTTTTGACTCATTGGCTTTGATTCAAAAAAGGTAGTAAACACTTAGTTGTGATGGTAGAGGTGAAGCAACTCAGAGTTTTGTGCTCCATTTTTGTCTATGCCATTACAGCTCTGCAGGCTCTTCCTTGATGCCTGTCTATGGACTTTTACCTTACTGTGTGTTTTTTTTAAAAACTCTGCATGATGTGCAGGCTGTGTTTATCTTTCCCCAAATCAGTATTTAGAAACGGAATCAACCACGAGATACTACTGGAAGGAGGAAGGATCTTCAGGAGGTGATGAGACCCTAAGGACAGAGTATCTGATAAAGAAGCCCCACAGGGCTGCCTGGCCCCATCCCACCACATGCTGACACAATACACAGGCACCAGAAACCAGAAACTGACATTGGCCAAATACGGAATCTGTTTGGCTAAATGTTGATCTGGAATTTACAGCCTCCATTAGAATGAGAACAAATTTCCTGGGGTTTACAAGCTAACAACCCTATACCATTCTGTGACAGCAGCTTCAGTAGACAAAGATTGACTAAGAGTTACCAAGAGAAGGTGAAGGAAAGAACAAGCCTATTTGCCATAAGAACCCAGATTGTTCCAAAGGCATTTAGAGGAAATTTCCAAACCACATTTTCTTTTGCAGCATCCCTACATAACTTCCTTCTTATCATAATGATAAATACTTCTCGATGTAGCAGCCCTTAGGCTAGGAAATTTTTCAGTGGTAGTTCTTGTAAACCTCATGAAAATCAACAAATCTAGTTTTTGCCCTTTTTCCCTTCTCTTCTTTCATCAAATACTTGTTCAATACTCATTGTAGGACAAACACTACTTATACCCGGTGCCCAGGTTATAATGCTGAGCCAAATCTTCTACAAATAACTATGACCTCCTTCTCTAGACCTGGAGGTTGTAACTCTGGAACTTAGGATTTGCTGAAGGGAGCTACATGCAGCTGAGCATACAGGAAAATACTCCTTTCCCTTAATCCTAGCTGTTTCGGAGAAAGCCAAAGGAAACAAGTACCACAGATACCCTCTCCTCCTGAAAAAAATGAGAGAGGGAAAGAAAAAAAAAACAACAGCTTCGGCTTTATATGTTTACAGAGCCTGTCATGAATTACTACATGGGGCCATCTGGTTTCAAGGGAAGGAGGAACAACTTTGGAAGTAAGCCCCAAAGATACCAGATCTGCTGTTGCACCAAAGACAGTTCCTTTCCCATCTTTCACACATTCCATGATTTGGCCAGATACACACAATACTTACGTTATTTGTTCACTACTTCTCTTTTACTCAACTCTAATTTTTTGCTTACATCCCTGAAAAGGAAACTGACAATGACCACACAAATGGAAAACCAGTATCTCTTGCCACGAATAAGAAGCTAACAGTGAGAATGAAAACCATGAAAAAAAAACCCTGGTGGGGAAAAGTGATTACATTCTAGCTAGGTTTTGTCACTTGCTGAAAGCACTTCTCAGAAGCCTGTCTTCTCACTTCATTACAAAGGGACATTAGTAAGTGTTGGAGAGGTGCTAAAATGAGACACAGTTTGGCTTCTTCAGGACCGAGAAGTGGGAAGGGAGGAATTTCTCAGGCTGTGATCAGGTGGGCTTTTTGCATACTTTGTCCATGGCCTCTTAGGTCCTCTCCTGCCCAGAAGTGCTGTGTTTCTCACAAAGCTATGTGAAGGCAACCATACTTCCTCGGTGCCCTGAGATGCTTTGGGATCCTCCTGCTACTTCCCATATAACCTTTATATCTTGCAAAGAGGTAACTACCTGAGTTTTGAGATCCACAGGCAAAAATGAAGGAAAACAATGATACTGTCCAATAAGAATAGTGATCATCGACTTTGTGTTTGAACAGAAGGAACTTTGAAAGCACCTCCCCATCTTCTGACATTTGGTTGCAAAGAATAAACAAGCAGGAGGAAAGTAAGAGACTGTTCTGGGTGTTCACAGCCTCTTCCATAGAAAAATTAGGATGGAGCAAGCTGGAGGAAGTGGGGGATGGGGGAGGAGAAGGGCCCGCTGTGGCTCATAATCTACATCCATCTAAATAAAGGGAAGGGAAAAAGGGGAGGAAAACTAAAGAGGGAAGAAAATCCAGCAACACATTCTCCAACCTCCATTCAGAGTGCTAGAACATTCAGTCTTAAAGTACTTTCACAGGGATAACCCAAGCTTCTCTTCACAGACTAAGAGACCTTTGATGGTGATGTCAATAGCGTAGATCCATAGGAGAAATGGCAAGCCAAACACAACAGACTTTCTGAGAGTTCTAAGTGGCACACAGACGTGGCCACTGCCAAGGGTTTATGTAGATGAGGTGGCACAGACTAGACATGGTGACAGGAGCTTTGCCTTTGACAGCGAGTTGAACCAGTGAGGTGACTCCTAATTGTCTACTCATTCTATAGATTAGGAAATGGAGGCTGGAGAGGTTGGGGAAATGATAGTCAGGCTCCCACCCAAGTCTGCTTTGCATTCAAGGGTCATGCTCTTCACTTTCAAACTATTGTGTGCCTGACAGGAATGAACTAAGGATTCAAGACTGCTTCTTAATAATGGCATATAATTAATTATATAAACTTTATGCCAACAGAGAAACTAACAAATGTCAAACCTTTCCCCAAGGTTTGCAAAACATGACTTTCTCAGATTAAAATCTTGTTGCTTCTCTGTGCATAACTAAAATGAATCCCATGGCTCAGGCTTGTAATCCCAGCTACTCAGGAAGCTGAAATCTGAGGACTGTGGTTCTAAGCCATCCCGGGCAGTAAAGTCTCCATTTAACCACCAGAAAATCAGAAGTGGAGCTGTGGGCTCAAAGAAGCTCAGGGATAGCACCCAAGCCCTGAGTTCAAGCCCCACAACTAACAACAACAAAAAAGAACAACAGAATCATTAAATGCTTCAGGAGATAGGAAGGGGCAAGGAGGTCTTGGATAAGATCTCAAAATTAGCCAACCAAAACAAACATAGACAATGGCACGATAGAAAAATAAAAGGCTTCTGCAAAGGAAATACTAATGTTCAGACACAATTGACAGAATGGTGGGAAAACTATGCAATATAGACACTGGAGAAAGAGTTGCTAACAAGAAGATATAGCAAACTCCGGCCATTCAGTAACAGCCACAGGAAACCAAATAACTGGAGTTAAGGATAAGCAATACGGGGCTGGGAAGGTGGCTCAGTGGTAGAGTGCTTGCCTTGCATGCATGAGGCCCTGGGTTCGATTCCTCAGCACCACATAAGCAGAAAAAGCCAGAAGTGGCGCTGTGGTTCAAGTGGTAGAGAGCTAGCCTTGAGCTGAAGGGCTGAGGGACAGCACCCAGGCCCAGAGTTCAGGCCCCACGACTAGCAAAAATAAAATAAAATAAAAAAATAAATTTTAAAAAATAAAAAATAAAGAATAAGCAATACAACTAAGTAGACCCTGAAGAAATACAAATGACCAACAGTTATACATAGAAAAAAATGCTTACCATCACTCATTATCAAGGTGACGCAAATCAAAATCATACCTCCCCCTGATGGTATGAAAAATACTAGCAGTAACAAATGCTGCTAGGCCCATGGAAGATAGATAGCCCTTGCCCACTACTGGTGGGAGTACAAATTAGTACAGCCTGAGGGACGATTCCTCAACACGTTATGAACAGAGCTGCTGTAGGGTGCAACAATCACAATCATGGGTATAGATTGAAAAGAAGTGAACTCAAACACCTGTACTCACTCCCTGTTTGTTGTAGTACCATTCACAACAGCCAAAACTTGGGAAGAACTCGTGTCCATCCAATGATGGATAAATCCACACACCGTGGAGTACTCCTCAGCCATGAAAAGGATGAAATTGTCATTTGCAACAACCTAAATGAAAAGCATTATGTTACAGAAAATAAGTAAGGCACAGAAAGACCTCATGGTCTCAAGTTGAAAAATAGATCTCATAGACACAGAGTAGGGGAATAGTTAATGAGGCTGGGAAAAATGTGCATAGAACAAGGGGAAGTTTGGTGGTTGGGTCATAACTGATAGTTTGGTACAGGAAGAAGCTGTGACATACTACCAGATGACAGGTAAACGGTGACATAAGACATTTCAAAAAGCTTCAAGAAAGGACTGCAAGCCTTCACCACAAAAAATGGATACTGCATAGTTGAGATGAACAGGCTGACCTTGAAGCAAAGGTGATGCAACCTACTCAGGATGGAACATTAAATGGTTGTTCTTTTCCTCTAGAAAAACTACCCAGAGTCAAGGACCCATTAATTTCACAAATTTTAGATAATTTTTAATCAATTATACTTAAACAATTTTAAAGTAAGTAAATGATAGTTTCTTGGGTTTTTTTTTTACTGTGTACTTATTAAGTGTTACATAAGATGCTAATTGTCTCCCAAGAATTCTTCCTCTTAATTCTCATCCACCAACTTGCGAGAGATACGTTGTCTATGAGAGGACTAAGAGAGACATTAAGGTCACTTAGCTTGGAAGGTGAAGGCCTAAGAGAAATGAGGACCTGGCTGTGTACTGTGTGCTCATGGAAGGATCTGCAGTAGGAGAGACATGAATTGGGGACATTTCACTTCTTCCACAATTGTAATGACAGTTCAAAGGAACTGAGGAAAATATCCAGAGGACTTACTATCTACATCTACCTGGTCTTTCTCTCTAGGCAAACTAGCTGAAGCGAAGGCCCTGTGGACATGGATTCTCTAAAGAATTGCCATGTTTTTTGCAGTCTTGCCTCAAATAAAAGCCAAAGGGACAGGCTTTCTAGGGAAGAATTTGCCTGAACATCGGAATGTAGGTACATAGTGCTTGGAAAGCTTAGAAATCAGGAGGAGTCCAACAGTAGCTTACCATAGCTAGCTGGTTGTCTGGAAATCCTTTCAGGTGTCCACCATTTTATATACATATATAATATTTTAAAATATATATCATACAATTTATATATAGTATATAATTTATAGTATATATGATTATATTACATTTTATATAATCATATATAATATAATAAAATATATAATATAATTATATAAATTATATTACATATACATAATTTCCTAGCTTCAGTGTGCATCCTCAGATTACATTTTATTGTTTAATGACGCAGAATGAGTGGATGCTATACCTAAGAATGTTCTAAGCTGGAATATGCAAAAAAAAAAAAATTCAAGGATTTGGTTAAAGATCCTTCACAAAGCCTTTCCTGAAAATCTCCTTCTGAACATCTGAACACAGTCCCACAAGCTGCACTGTGACAACCAATTTGGTGAGTTTCTCTGTAAGTGTTCAAAGACTATGGGCTGACAAACTGCTTTAAACCTCTGGGGTGGGGGTGGGGGGGTGATAATCCAAACCCCAGATAAACTTCCTTGACCACTCTCAGTCTATTCCACAACTCAATTATAGCATGTTGTTGCCTTGGGACCTTCTTTGTTATTCCATCTATTCTGTGAGCCAGTAACAAATGGAAAGTTACTAGAAGGGATTAAACATAAAGGGAGGAGTCAGAGAGACAGAAAACTCAAGATAGGTTTTAAACTCCTGGATGCATCCATGTTAGAGGCCAATAGATTTCTAGACTTTTCTTTATGTGAGTTAATAAATGTTCTTTGAGGTTTAATCAACCAAACAGATGAAAGGAAAGAAAATAATGAATCATTCTTTACTTCCTCCAATAGAGCCAAATATTAAAATACGCATAATTGGACTTCAAATGACTAGACCTATTCCCCAGATCTATATCCTTGCTCTTCTGGGGAGGCTGAGGCAGAGTTAGAAACCTAGCCTGCTTGGCCCTTTGCACTTTCATTGCCAGCATCACCATAATTTCAACCTCATGGTGTCATTTCAATGCTGGGAGCGCTGTGCCCTTAGGAACCGTGAGTAAACAAGGGATGACTGCCCGTTCTTGAAGAAGAGCATCTCAGAAGTAAAGAGATTAACAGAAAACCTGTCTTGTCACCATCTTTCTGTTTCCAGTATCAGCATTTGATTGACAGAAAAAGCAGCACAGCAGCAAATTCTAAAGATCCTGCCTGGTTTGCATTTTCTGCCAGAGGCTACAGAAAGAAAGGATGTGTGGGGGTGGATGGCCAGTCCTGTAGCCCTGTAGCTGTCCATTGCACATGAGAACAGAAAATCCAGCAGGGGTCTCTTTACAAGTGCGAAACCATGGAGCTCTTGTGGCTCTTCACATTTCAAAAGCACTTTAAAAAAAAATATGTTTCTTCTATTTGTACTTTGATATTGGACTACAATAGCTGGAAACTCCTTGTAAACTCCTGACTTGGGCTCCCTATAACCAGCATGCTCCCTTCGAGGCAGAAACAAGGATTAAATGATGCTGCATGCGCCCAGAACATAACACTCAGGGGCTGCTTGGCTATTGGCAGACAAACCTAGGTGGACACCTTGTGACCAGAGGCCAGAACACACACAGGCCAGCTCCCAAGGCCTGACACCACATGGCCCAACAGCCCATCTCTGTTCCAAACCCTGTGCTCATTTCTCCACATACCATTGTCTCACTGGATTTTCATGACCATGCCTGAGATCAGACTTCGGCCTAGTTAACAGTAAGCAAGTGGCAACATGGGATGAGAGCCCTGCTCTGTGAGTCTGCAAAGCAATAGGCCTTCACCAAGATCTGGATGAGCCTTCCTTCCCCTCCATTGGAAGGAAAGAAGGCACAACAACTTAGCAATAGAGGTTGGAAAACTATGGCTCACTGGCAAAATCTACTCAGGAAAATCACAAGTGTGAGGCCAACCTCTTGAAAAGAAAGGAAAGAAAGGGAAGAGAGGGACGGATAAACAAGGGAAAGGAAAGGGTAATACAAAGGGCAAGGGGAAGAGGAGAAAAGGGGAGGGGAGAAATGGAGAAGGGAAGAGAGGGGAAGGAAAAGAGGGAAGGAGGAAGGGGAAGGGAAGGGAAGGGAGAGAAAAGATCATTGTCATTGAAGTCATTGGATTCAAGCACCTATTCTGGTTGGTGGTTTACAAGTTGTCAACAAAAGTTCCCCTTTACTTGCCCTATCAAGACTATGTGTGCGTGTGCAGGGCAGCCTCTTTTCTACCAGACTCTTCCTGGGTACTCTGTCTCTGTTGGACCCTAAGGACGAATCTCTAAGAATCAATGTTACCTAAGTCATTCAAGTATGAATATGATGGTTGGGTTCCTGGCTACCTTCTAGCCCAATATGAAAAGTGGCCAGATCATGTAGTTTTAACACGAAAATAAGATACAATATGATGCTCACCAAGGAGTCTATTACTATCGCATTGATTCATTGATGTGTCTGGGATTTACATGCATCTCTTCTCTTAATACTCCCGGGAGCAGAGCAAATAGATGATTTTCTTTATTGCAAAGGTCAAACATCAATTGGTTTATCTTTTGCATTTCAATGCTATCAGTGATGATTAAGCTCAAGGACTGAGCTGACAGGAACAGACTACATACATTTTTATGGAATATTCCTTTTCTTCTTCTTAAAATATGAAGAGTGACTTAAAAAGAAACCACAGGACTCCAGTTGTCCTCTTTGGAGCACATATAAGGGCTCTTTGTGATTATGCTCATAAGTAATTACAACACACACCCACGTTTTTATTCCACTGAAAATTATATCACATTAGAATAGAGTGAGCACAATGCAGAGACATCCTAGAGTTACACAAAGAAACTCATTACATATCTACGTTCCCTCCCCAGCACCATCACCCATCAGGTCTCCATACTGTGTCATTCTTGCTGAGAGGAAACACTGAATAGCAAAATAATGAAAGCTTGACTCAACTTCTTTGATTACAGTTAGATGCTATTGTGGGTGTTCTACCTATAGGACACATCAG
Source organism: Dipodomys merriami (assembly GCF_024711535.1). Lineage (NCBI taxonomy): Eukaryota > Metazoa > Chordata > Mammalia > Rodentia > Heteromyidae > Dipodomys > Dipodomys merriami. Next base: position 18,314,309 of record NW_027202604.1, on the reverse strand, counting down.
CATCTATAACAAAGCATAGAGTAGCTACATCCTTAACTGCTATCAGTAGAGTTCCCTGCCTCTCCCCCACTCCCCCCCACATACACAATGCCCCTAGGTTGTTCTTTCATTTTAGGACAAAGCATCTGTGACCAGAGCCTGGTTTCCACAGCCCTTGGTCCATCAGTCGAATGAGCAGACAAACTCATCCAAAGTCAACAGAGGAAGGTCAAGGAGAATGACTTGATGCAATATACCTGGGAGGGTCTCACAGGGAGTGAAGCTCAAAGTTTAGGGAGGAATAGAAATAAAATGCTAGGTTCTCTGGGTCACTTCTACCCAACCCCTGCTCACTGAATATTACAAACATTTCATAACCATGATACGTCTAGAAATCCCCATCCTTATCATGGCTCCTTCATTTGGCTGGCTAGCCACTGCTATCACCGCCACTCACCCTGAGGGATGTTAGTGATTTGCCCACAGGTGCACAAAGAACAGAGGTTGAACCTGAGCCCTAAGTCAAAATTTAACTCCCTGTAAATCTAACTGGTACTGAGTTCTGTTCTGTTCTATTCTATAATTCCATTCTATTCTGTGCCATTCACTACAATAACATACACTTTGGGATCCTTTCCAGGCCCTATACATTGCATGCATTTATTATTTCTAGCCTCCCAAACTGTCCCTCATCTTTCCACCTATCTCTACTCTTGTCCTTCTCCTTATCTCTGTCCATTGCCAAACCATCAATGCTCCTGACATGCATTTGGTAGCAGCCTCAGGCCCCGTGTCCATTTTATGCATTTTCTCCTATAGGTTCTCTACTCCTTAGTCAGATTATGACTAAAAGGTGCCAACCAGAGCTTCTCAACTTTCTACTTCACACCTTTCAGTGGTTTCCTACAACCCATAGATAAAACCCAAATGCCCGGACACAGTGGGTAAGCTTTCTACCTCTTTGATCCTCACCACATTGCCCTTTTCCTAGATGGTTTCTCCTTTGGTTGATCTCAAATACAATAAATTGCTTCCTGCTCCAGACAGCATTGGCTATGTTTCTCTGCCTGGGTGGGTATCCATTGCCACTAATTTTCCCTAAAGGTTCATGAAAGTCTCCCTTGTCATGGTCTAAATGGAGCCTCCCTCTCCAACAGCACACTCAGTGTCATCCTCTAGTTATTAATAGCACCCTCTTTCTCAGCTCCATTCAGGGAACATCATGTTCATTTGCTGACTCTATCTCCCTTACTCCATTCTATACCTCCTAGCAGAAGGAAAAATCAGTAAACTCCGAGTAAAAACACAGCAATTGAGTACATAAAAACTCATAGCAGAATAACATTCCTAACCACAATCCCACAGCTGCCCACACAGTAAGTAGGATACAAAACTTTTCCCTGTGGGACAGAGTGACAGCATGGCTAAACAAAAATATCCTTAGGATACCAAGTACTTCCTCAGTACTGAAAAACCACACCCAAGCATTAAAACAAAATAGTGTGTCAACAATCAGGCTGGGCTGGTAGCAATTCTACCCATGTTACCCCAGAGATTCCTAAAGCAACTGGCATGCCAAGGAAGGAGACTGAAGCAGGATGAGTGTAAGGACATGAAAAGACATGGTATGTATGGTAAAGGTGACTTGAAGATTTATTTGTGGGCTGATCTAAACAACAGGCCTGGTGTGAATATCCAGATCTATTTTAAAGGTATTTCCAGAGGGCCCTTTTGTCGACTCTGAAGAATGAAAATTTTTCCAAGAAAAAAAAAGGCTCCAGGACAAGAGCCTCTTCCTCATTTTCCAACTCCTATTGCACGGTCTCCTCCTCAGCGGAGCACAAAAGCTGGGGAAGCTTATGTTTCCAGCCCTTTCACTGCCCACCCCCCCCCCCACACACACACACAAAGCTAGATCCAGCGTTTTACCTTCTGATCTTCCATGGGAGCCATACTTTTCCATGGTGTGCCTCTAGGCCAGCTGAAAGGTTAGTTCTAACCCTATCCCAAGCATTTCACATGCGTTGGGGACAATTTCTTTTTTTTCGAGGGGGGAGGGGGGAGTTCGGTCTTGGGGCTTGAACTCAGGTCCTGGGCACTACCACTGAGCTTTTTTTGCTCTAGGCTAGCACTCTACCACTTTGAGCCACAGTTTCACTTCTGGAAGTGGTGGTTCATTGGAGATAAGAGTCTCACGGACTGGCTTTGAACCTTGATTCTCAGATCTCAGCCTCCTGAGTTGCTAGGATGGCAGGCATGAACCACCAGAGTCTGGCTTGGGGACAGTTTTGTGAAACACGTTTGGGAAAATAGCTAAGTCTCAGGTCTAAGGCCCCCAGTCAGAATTCTCTTGACAAATTCACAGTGGACAAGACTGCTCAGTGGACCCTGGCTTATTCACAGTCCATGGAATAGGTGCAGTTGGTTCCACTAGCCAAAGGAAAAGGTTGACAAAAAACAGTTTATTGGCCCAAGCAACTGAGAGAGGGGCTCTGATAGTGCCTGAATTTTCACAAGCCTTTCCACTTCTAGCAGCTATTGAACCGAGTTCTGTATACCATGTGCTGTGGACTTGTTAGACCTATTTATTTTAAGCCTGCTTCCTTCCCCCTCCTGTGGCAAATAAATACATAAGACTCCTTGGTGAGTGTCAGGAGGAAACATGGACAATGAGGTATTGATTTCTCTATGTACAGATGTTCTAGAACAAGGCCAGAAACTAACCTCTGCTTACCTGGAGATTTGAATACAGCCTTCCAGATAGCCCTGAAGATAAGGATTTCCAGGAAGGTGCTTTCCCCACCCCCCCTCCCAAAAAATGATTTGGCTTTCATGCACCAAGGAGCATTTTAAGGCTCACAGGCATCCTTCCCATAGGTAATGGGTCTCCTGTGTAGCTTTGGGGTAATTGCTGAATATATTCATTTAAAATAGTTGGTCTGCATTGATGGCTGAGGAATTTCCCCGAGACTGTTGCACTAGAGTGCTCTGCATAATTGAACACTGTGTCTGCAAATAAGACTAATAAGCATACTTGTCCAAATGATTACCTTATTACAGACCTTAATAGTCTACCAGAAAGGCTTCTGATGGTGATGGTTTTCTCGTGATCAGCCAACCTTGTATAGGACAGTTGTGCACACGATTTCAATAACTACCTGCACTTTTCTTAACCATTTGCCTTCTCTCCCCTGTTCTGGGCCAATTTCTCTGAGCATGCAATATACAAAGTGGACTAGGTGATCCCTGAGGATTTTGAAAGATCTGATATTCTGGGGTTGCAAGAATAACACAGTCTCTTACAAACAGGGTATTTGCAAGGTCTGTGACCCACTAAGGTCAACTTGTCAGAGATATAATAACAACAACAATAATAATAAATACATGATTCTGATTATCTCCAAAACCCTTCATCCTAACCAGGAGAGGAGAGAGCCATCAAGAGAGAGAGAGTCATCAAGAAAAACTATCCCCAAAGCATGCTGAAACAGGTCTATTTCTTGCTGTTAACTGGGGAAGAAGAATTCTGTTCCAAGTAGAGTTGACTATGACAAGGAATAAATCACTGTCATAGGTTTGCCTATAGGTTTAGTTGTATAATCTTCTGACTACTGTGTGCTAAGTACAGATGGTTCTGCTGGAGTCTCAAGGAATTGAGGAGATACTCAACAGCTTGGCACAATTCCCTCACTAACTGATCCTAACAAATCCATATGCACATACATGCAGATAGCTCATATTAGCCCTTGGCATAGTACATTGAAAGGATGGGCCTCTTGTGATTTTTTTTTAGTGAAATTAGTTAGCACATCTCTAGGAAAGTGATACCCAATGCAGACAATTAAAATAGGATAACTGCTCACCATGGAATCAAAACAGGGCTCTCATCAACAAAGCTGTAAGAGCACCCTCCCCACATACTTGGGGTCATGGATCCAGGACACAGCCAGGTTAAGCTCAACAGGCTGAACAGGTCTGTTGGAAGATGCTGGGGCCATGGTCTGTCCTCCAGTTTGCACCAGACTATGACCTCTGACACTTCATTTCAGTTGTCCCTTTTATTTTGCCAGAACAAAGCTGATAGATGAAGACCTTGCATGTCTGGGTTCAAATTATATCCATTACTTTCTTAGTTTGGAGATGCACTTGACCTGTGTGAGCCTCAGTTTACCCCTTTTCTTCCTTAAGGACAATGGCCTCAGTCAAAGGCAGTTGTGAAGGTGAATTAAGAAGAAGCATATCATAAATATTTATTTTTGCTGTTGTCAGGCAGCATGTACTATTTCCATTTCTTGGGCTGCTATAACAAATTACTATCAGTTTGGTAGCTTAAAACTACACAAATTTATTTTCTTCCAGCTCTGGAGTTCAGAAGTCTAAATTCCGTTTCCCTAGGCTAGAGTCAAGGAGTGGCTGCTGATCATCATTCTTTCTGGAGGTTTTAGGTGAAATCTGTTTCCTTATCTTTTCCAGCCAGTAAAAGGCAACTTATATCCTTGACTTGTGGTCTCTTCCTCCATCTGCAATGTGCATTTCTCATCGTTTCCTTCTACTCCCACTTCTTTCTTGCACGTGTGCCTCTCCTGCTTCCTTTAGTGACCATTGCAATGATGTTAAGCTACCTGGTCAACACAGATGAATAGTGAACAATGGAGAGGACTTCAAGCTTCACAACTTAGGAGCTTCTGCGATAGGCTACGATGGGATTTCTCAGATTCTAGGATCATGTGAGCCAATTTACCTAATATAGCCTCTCCCAAATCTAGGTCTATAACTATGTCTGTGTATAATGTAGATCATCCATTGGTTATGTCTCTCTGGAGAAGCCTGGCAAGTACAAGAATCACACTGTATGAAGTGTGTGTGTGTGTGTGTGTGTGTGTGTGTGTGTGTGTGTGTGTGTGTGTGTGTGTGTGTGTGTGTGTGTGTGTGTGTGTGTGTAGCTTCTTTCATTCCACATAGCATATGTGATTCAACCACGTTGTAAATTCCAGATTTGGCTGTTCCTTATGCATGGCTTCTAGAGCATGCTTATTCTTAAACCCTCCTATCTATTTACACCTTCTTCCTGAAAGCATGCTACTAGTATATCTAGAATCATTTCAAACACCACTATTAAAAGCATTCTCTAATAAGAAGGTGTCCACTTCATCAGAAGTACTGCCTCTGACTGCCTCCTACACCAGTGGAAGCTAAACTATGCATAATTGACATGTCTACTATCATTCATTAATGTCGTACCTCATGCCCTGTAGATTATGCTTTATTTGGTGCTGTTCCTGGGTTTTGAACTCAGGACCTGGGCTCTGTCCCTGAGCTTTATATATTGTTCAGGGCTGGGGCACTAACACTTGAGCAGCAGCTCTACTTTTGGTGGTTAATTGGTGGTAAGAGACTCATGAACTTTCCTGCCAGGGCTCCCTTCAAACCTCAGTCCTCAGATCTTAGCCTCCTGAGTAACTAATACTACACGCAGGAGCCACTGGTGCCCAGCTTCAATTATATTTATTGTATTTCCTCCATGGCCACTGTTTTTCTCTAATAAAAGATATATTCACATTGCTTATTGACTGGAACTCACATTGCGCAAAACATGCCTCCTCCCTGTGTTTGCACTGTGACCCATGAAGACTCAATTAACACAGCCTGGAGAGTTTCTATATGGTCTCTTCTGACAGTGATCAGAAAGAAACAAACATGGTGGAAGTCAGTTTGGGAAAGGCTGGAACTTGCAAGTTTGGATTTTGTTGGTTTCATCTCTAAGGAACAGTAAGAAGGTAAAAATCAGGTTTCTGATCACTTTGAAGCCCTCCTCTTTCATGTCTGGGCAAGTGGCTAAAGGACCACATTGTGCTTTCTCCCTCAACAGTGGCAAGGAAATCAAGGCACTTCAGCCCTAGTTTGGGTAATGGGACTTGCCTAGGTCTACCCCTACAAACAGAGTAAAACCAGAAGTTCCCCAGCCTCCCCCCTAGTGCTCTTGCTCCACTTTGAACCTGTGCCCTGACCTTCGTGCAGTCTTTCTCTATTTGCTATGTGGTTAATGAACTATTTCCACTCACTGTGCTTATGTATCAGTCATCTGTCCTGCTGTGCATAAATATCTACACAGGTCTGTCCAGCATCCAACAAGGGATGGTTGGTTACCAAATCAGATGGAAAATGTGAATACTAAGCTCTCCACAGCTAGAATTATTCTCTCCTGAGTTACAATTTTTTAAAAATGGCTTCAGAGTGGACATTAGTTATTCTTGCATTTTGCTATGGTTTGATCCCATGCCCCCGAGGGTTTATGCGTTAGAAACTTGGTTCCCAATGCAGCAGTGCTGAGAGACCTTGGGAGGTGATCAAGGGTGTAACTTATTCCTTTTTATTTTTTTGGTTTAGTAATCCTTTTGTGCAACTACGTAAAGATGATTATATATATATATATATATACATATATATATATGGAGAATAATATTTTTTAATGAAAGAAAGTTGCATCAAGCTTCTTAGGTGTTGTCCATGATACATTATCCAGTGTCAGACACAGTCAGAAAGTGCTCACTGGATGATAACTAGATGCTAGATCCATGCTCTTGGATTTCCCAGGCTGTAGAACTATAAGCTACATGAGCTTTTCTTATCAATACACTATCTAGCCTCATGCATTTTGTTATATCAACGGAAAATGGATTGAGATGCATTCCATGAATCCACTACCCCTTTTTAGGGAAATGCCAACTTAAAAAACTTAACTTTGGGATACAGTCTTATTGTTTGCTCACTCTCGCCTACATCTCCTGCTTAACGCTTCCATCATAGTTGAGATCACAGGAACATACCTTGTTTATTGAGATGGGGGCCTTACTTTCCATTTGGCCTTGAACTGGGATCTTCCTATCTTTGCCTCCCGTGTATCTGGGTTACAGGAATGAGTCACTGGTACCCAGCTTCCAGCTGACTCTGTAGGGCACATGTCAGGGTTCATGCATGGCATGGGTGCTACAAAATATCCCAGAAGCTAGCATTTATTCCCCAAAAACCTAATGAGTTCTTGTCATCTCCATTTGTGGGAAGGACTATTTACAGGCCTTGATAGGGAGAGGAATCGATAACTTCCTTACACATAATGAAATGTTGGAAAGTGGTAACATGCCTACCTAGTAGCAAGGTCTAAGATCATTTCCAACAGTTATCATCACTCTATCCTGGGTTGCAGGCTGGTCCCTTCTCATCTGCCACAAGAGGGAGAGCACGGCTCAGGAGCATACAAGCCCTAGGCACCTTGTTCATCTCCACATCTCACCACAGTGGCCTCCTTCTGTGAGCAGAGGAATCTTTTGAGGAGAACTTCCAGAAGATTACAATGGGCTATCTGTAGACAATCCAATGTCATCTTTTGGTTGCACTCTCAAATACTGAGAGTGAATATCCCAGAAAGGTCAGCTGTTTTGATTCATGCCGAGCCAAGTTCTCACGAGTATTGTGTTTTGCTGAAATTTAAAGGATATTATTTGCAGGCTTTAAACATTGATGTTAAACACGGTAAGAGCTGTCAGGTTTGGTTTGTTTTATGTTCACATCCTTAGGTTTCCATAGCCTATTTAAAGCGGCTCAAATAGCAAAACAGAAGATCTCTGATGCTGCTAAAAACCAAATTTCATTAAAGCTAAATGAGACCACATGCTCTGCAGGGTGATGGAATTTCACATTTACTTAAAATTTTAAGTGGACAGCATAGCGGCGGCGCTGGATGAAGAATAGAGAAGGTGGTATACAATGCAGGTGCCCCTGTGTGGTAGAATCACGTTCAAATACAACCACATTAGCTACCATTCAGTTTAAAAAAAGTAGAAGGAGCTAGGGCACTGGTGGTTCATGCCTGTAATCCTAGCTACTTGAGAGGCTAAGATCTAAAGATCCAGATTCAAAGCCAGACCAGGCAGAAAAGTCTCTGTGAGATTCTTATTTCCAATTAATCTTTCAAAAACCAGAAGTAGTGGTTCAATGAGGTAGGACACTAGTCTTGAGTAAAAGAGCTCGGGTACAGTGCCCAGAGCCTGAGTTCAAACCCGAAGCTGCAGAGGACAGCTTTGTAATGATGTATTGGATAGTTTAAGAAATCTTCACCTAGTAGAATCTTTTTGATTACACACACACACACACATACACACACACACACACACACACACACACACACACACACACTCGAGTTCTTGAAAGTTTTCTAAATCAATCCCAAGATACTTCCTTGTGAACATTCCCTTTTAGATTAATTACACTTTTCATTAGGCTAGGGACTATAAAGGCATATATATGTCATTGCTTGTCATGGTTTTTGTCGGTCAAATAATAGAATAATCAATCATCTCTCTTCTTAGAGAATGGCATAATCAAAGGTATTATGGAGGCAATTGGATTTCATTCTCCAAGAGTGGCTGAACAATGACTATGATTGTCAATTGTTAACTGTGAGTTAAGTATGTAATGACCCCAAGTGTTTCTCTAACAACACAGAAATTAAAATCATCACTTTTCCCTTTCTACCAAATAACAGTGAGACCTGCAGAACACTAGCTGGGGTTTCCAATGGCTTTCTTTGAATAGATTCTCTTACATGTTCAAATCTAGAAAATACTGGTTTAATGACAGAAGCCCACTAGCGTACGGTATACATTATCCACCTCACTATAGCTGTAGGCTAGATGTACTTGTTTGAATTACACTTGATTGCCAAGGTTAAGGCATTTTTGTTCACTTTCAGAGAAGGCAATGGGCAATTCATCATTCAAATTTCCATTCTGCTTCTAAGGTTGGAGTGCCTTCCCCCTGACTTTGTGGGAACTTGGTAATTCCTAGTGCAATGGATTTCCTCTAGGGCCCTTCTCTGGGGAAGGAGCTCAGTGCTTCTTCAACAGTCTACACACAGGAAATATTAGGCAATGTAATACTACTCAAGTTTCTTTAAAAAAAAAAAAAAGGACATCAAAGTGACGTTGGTTAGGGAATAATCTCCCACCTTTTCTTCCTGGTTGTTAGGATTCCTACAGGAAAGATGATATTTGTCTTTGTAACCTGAAGAGGATACAGTACCATTTCTGCCAAATGAGCAGTCCTTGGAATGAATGAATGAATGAATGACATCAAGCTGATATTCATAGCTGTTACTCTCTAGGTTACTTCTCCTTTGGTTCCCCTCTATGTCTTTATTTTCCAGTATTTGCTTGAATCTCTTCAGCATTCTTGAGATTTGATTTTCAAGCGTGTCTGACTTCTCCCAAATGCTGCTTTGCCCCTCAGGTTTCCCAGCGGCCAATCATGTGACCAAGCACATCCATGTTCACCATTTCACAGACACATCACCATGAATCATTCCTAAAGAACACTGACAAATACCCATTTTTCTCTTGCTTCCAGTGAGGCAGTAGCGGGTCGGGGTGGTGGGGAGTGTAAATGAACATTCTCATTTCACCGATCTGAACACTGAGGCCCGAGACACGTGAACTTCTAGCTCTAAACATGAGATTCCCTCCACTCATCCCACTGTGCCCTGGCAATCATGGTTTATAGAGAGGTTTTCACTCGGCAGACCAAAGACATACAGGCTAAGAAAGAGCAAAGATCAGCAGCAGGCTCTCCTAAGAACTTGGCTTGGGGGAGACATAGTGGAATGGGCAGAAATTGATTCGATCACCTTTGAGTACATTGGTGAGGCCAGTAAGACACCTCTCCCCTGCTGTGGGGCAGGGTAGCACTGCGGTGTTCCTCCCCGGCCTGCCTTGACTCCTTTGGAGGGGTAGACTGAACTGCCTCAGGCAATCCCAGAGAGAAGGCTTCTGGGGCTCTACTTTCTTTGCACATCATCATCAGTGTTTCTGCCTGCCTTTTGGTAACAATTCCTCCATTCTTTCTGGGGAATTGGTTCACTCTTTGCTGCGTTAGTAACCTCCCTAAGTAAATCAGCCTACCTGCAGGTACCAGAACACTCACTTCTTTGTGGGGGTGGGTGGAAGCGGGGAAGCATGTAACCCTTTGCTAATGCTAGCTCCCACCTGTCGCAATCTGGCTTTTCTGTGGCCTGATTGTCTTATCTTTCTTCTTGATACTTTGAGCTGCCTTTGTCTTCCAGCCAATGCTATCCTTTGCCTATGTCAGCCAGACGAGTGGCTTGCAACTGAATCTGATTTGACAGATCAAGAAGTGAAGTGAAGGAAGAGAGATTGCCCGTGAGTTTGATGAGCTTGGTACCTGTCACCGAGGGGATGGATGTATCTGGGGTCTGTGTGCACTCCATGTCAGTTCCTGCGCTGCTATGACCTGTGCCACCAGGAAAAGGTCCTTGTCACTTCTCATTGTAGTAACCAAGAAACAAAGTCATGCTGTCAGAGACCACAGCAGGAAATGGAGCAAGGCAAAGCTTCGATGTTGTCAGGGCAGTTGCAGAGGAGAGATCACCCGGATTGGTAGGCCAACCAGTAACTCTTGGGCCACAGGTCTGGTTTTCTTTTCTTTTTCAAAAGCACTCAAATCTAATGGTAAGAGATGATAATATTTGGTGTTAAATATGCAAACATGGAGCTCTGAAAGGAATCTCTAAGGCTATGTGCTAAGGGACAAAATACCTCCATTTCTGGAAATCATGGTAGTAAGTGAGGAAGTACATGGGGTACCACAAGTTCTAGGGTGAAGGGAAAGTTTCAACTCTGAGATTTGTGTGCAAGAATAAATGGATACTCTGCTCAGTGGTCCCTATACCTAGGGTTTGCTGAATATTTTTTTTCAGGGTAAGAGGGCTCATAAACTTGGACGAAGAAAGGTGACCTTGCCCTTGCCCCTCATCCTAGAAATACTAAAGGGATCAAGATTCCCAAGTGAGGTACTACATCCTCCTGCAACTTAGTCTCTTTTCCTGGCAAATCCCACTCTGTGAAAGGACAATAGCCACAACTTCATAATTAGATACTTAATGTATTCCAGAGATCGTGCTAACTGCTTTATATTCATGATTGCATTTGATTTTCACACCAACTGTGTAGTGAGTACAGAGTTTCTCCTGGGCTACAGACTGACAGGAAAAGATACAGAAGCTCAACACACACACACACACTCACACACACACACACACACAGAGGAAGCAGAAACAGCACTATCCCAAGGGGAAATGTAGCTGCCGATAATACAGTCCAAAAAGATGACTTGTAGAGTCCTAGGACCTCAAATTGTGCTATGCCACAATCTTGTAAAATTGATAATTATTAGTTCAGAAAGCATAGAACACTATTATCTCATATACTTTTCAGAGTATAAACATATTCTCCCAAAGTATATTACATTAGATCATCATCGTCATCATCATCATCATCATTATTATTATTGGTGTTGTTACTGAGGCTTGAACTCAGGTCTTCAAGCTCTCACTTGGCTTTTTCTTCTCAAGGGTGGCACTCTACCACTTGAGCCATGCCTTATTTCTGGCCTTTTGCTGGTTAATTGGATATAAGACCCTTGCAGATTTGTTTGTCTAGACTGGCTTTGAACCTATGATCTTCAGATCTCAGCCTCCTGAATATCTAGGAGTACAGGTATGCCTCATCACTCCCTGGCTGATGACATTATTTTTAAACCATTTCAGAAAGTAAGCAAGATTCTATGGGTATGGATAAGCTTCAGCATGCTGCTTGTCCTTGAACCAAGATCAGTCTTAGAGAAGGTTCATGCTCATCCTGGATGGCATCTCTGACTTTCCCCAGAATGAAAAACAGCTTAATTTCCCTGGACCTGGTCACATCACTATTAACATCTCAATATTACTGAGTGAAGAAATAGTAAACTCAAGATTTGAACTCATGACACAGGTCTTTGCATGGCAATAGCTAGCATGCTTTGGAGACTGAAACCATCAGAGACATATCCAAAAATCTAGATCCTGAGTACTATCTTTTCTGTTGTTCAGCAATTTTGTCCTCCGTGGCCTTGTGAAATGCAGCCACGGATAGATTCCCCTATCAAAGTGCTTTTGTAGCATGGGACACAGGCTCATAATTAAACATAGGGTCACAGACATATCTATGGAATACATGCAGCCAGGTTCAGGGCTGCTTTCTTCCAGGATCTCCCATCCCAACACCCTTTTACCTGATTCTTTTATACAGGCCATTCCTACCCCCACTCCATCCCATCTCCTCTGCCACCAGCACCTTGGATAATACCATCCATCCATCCATCCATGCTGCCTTCCCATCTGGGCTGTAGATCTAGGGCACAGTTCTTATGCTTTGAACTATCCATGCTGTCACCTGCCCCCAGGCCATTCCAACATCTAGCCTTCCTAAGACACAGTTTGTCCATGGTTCCGGGGATGTGACCTGATTTAATTTCCACTTCTAAATATAAAATAGCCATTTTCATTTCCTTTATTTTCTAGATATGGAAGAAAAATGTCAATGTATTCTTTTCCTTCAAGGGCCTCGTGCTACAGAAAAGTTGGTTTCTAAGGTAAAAGAAAAAATTGTATGTGATGAAAATAGTATTAAAAAGTTTTAAATACCCAGGAAGTACAAAATTTATGAGGCTAAAGTGTATTTTATAACATCTAAAACATGTTTTAGCTCAATCATAAAATAAGTATTATATAAACTCTAGTATGAGAACCACCAAGCTAGAATAAACATAGGAAAGAAATAAAAATGTATATGCAGATGGCAGAGTTTTCAAATGATTTCAACTTTAGGATAACTATTAATTCTCCAGAGCAGAGGCGGGATGACTATAAAATTCTAATGTTCCTTCTTACTGCTGTTTGCTGTAGCCTGTTTTAATATAAATCCTCAATGTTTATAGCGTGTGACTTAAACTTGCTCGGATAGGGTTCATTTAGATAATGTAGTTTTATCTAAAAAAGGGAGAGCAGGCATTCATGTTCTTAGATACTTAAGATATTTATATGACAATGTTTCTGTTTTTGTTTTTTGGAAGTATTAGGGTTTGAACTCAGAGCCTTGCACTTGGTAAGTATACATCTTATTTCTTGAGACATAACCCCAGCTCTGACATGTTTTTAATGTACAATTAAGAAATTGATCTGGGTGTGGTAGCTAGCTAGGAGAGAGAGAGAGAGAGAGAGAGAGAGACAGAGACAGAGACAGAGACAGAGACAGAGACAGACAGAGACAGAGACAGACAGAGAGACAGAGACAGAGACAGAGAGACAGAGACAAAGAGACAGAGAAAGACAGAGAGATACGGATGGACAGACAGAGACAGAGACAGAGACAGAGAGAGAGAGAGAGGGAGACAGAGACAGAGACAGAGACAGACAGAGAGACAGAGACAGAGAGACAGAGACAGAGACAGAAAGACAGAGAGATACGGATGGACGGACAGAGACAGAGAGAGAGAAAGAGAGAGAGAGAGAGAGAGAGAGAGAGAGAGAGAGAGAGAGAGAGAGAGAGAGAGAGAGAGAGAGAGAGAGAGAGAGAATATCATGGATTCAAGGCCAGCTTGGGCAACGTGAGCAAGACAGAGCCTAAATGGTACCAAGCACAAGGCCCTAGGTTCTATCCCCAGTCCTGAAAACAGGAAAAACTAAGAAGGAAAAAAAAATAAGGAAAGGAGAAGGAAAAATAAAAGAAAAATCTGGCCTCAGGTAGAGAGGAATGGCCTTCCCAAAGCCTTATAATGGCAGAGTAGGGCTTGGACACTTATCCTTCAATTCTAGGCTGGCTTTCTAACAGTAGCATGTCCAACCCAGTCCTGCAAATCCCTCAGGTAGCATGGCAGAAACCATCACTGAATCATATTTATACCATGGGGATTCTTTCTGTGGCTAGACTTGTGGGCTCTATTTCCATGGTATTTCTTAAGTTAACAACTCATAGAAACGCTCATGTCTGATGTTTGTTCATATCTGTCTTACATGACATCCAAGCAACCCGGAATCTAAGATGTGAGAGACAATTCTTACAGAACAAGTTAGAGCTCATTTGAACAACATTCACTGTATTATTGGCCTTTGCAATATGTCGGGCATATGCTGAGGGTTTTATAAGCAATGCCCTTGATCCTGAGTTATAAAATTGGAATTCTATTCATCCCATTTTAGAACTGTACACACCGAGGCTCATAAAGGTCAACTACTTTGCCCAGATCACACATCTAGAAAATAGTAGTATCTCGATTCAAACCTGGATCTGTTGCAGTCTGACTCAATACCGCTAAAAATTCACAGTACACCAAAATAGTCATCGGTGAGTATTGCTGGGGGCCAGTGGTTCAACCCTCTAATCCTAGCTACTCAGGAGGCTGAGATCTAAGGATCATGATTTGACTCCAGCTGAGGCAGGAAAGTCTGTAAGACTCTAATCTCCAATTAATCACAAATAAGCAGGAAGTGGTACTGTGGCTCAAGTAGTAGAGCACTACCCTTGAGCAAAAGGAGCTCAGGGCTAGCACGCAGGCCCAGAGTCCAAACTCTAGGATAGGCAATTGTTAAAAAGGTATTAACAGGACAACACGGGGAACCAATCCATAGGCTATGAGGACAATCTTTTTGTGCTCTTTCCTTCCCAGCCTCCCCCAGAGCCCACTGATGGCACAGGACAGTGTTGCTTTTACAAATGCACACAGTGAACTCAGAGATGAACTGGCCAGGACCACCGCCATACATCTTTGTTGTTTGGGTCCTCATTCCTTTGTTTCTGACTTGGGTTGCTCAGCTGCAGTCCGTTTAGGATTGCTTTTTAGACTAGAATATTCCAGTGTGTCAAATGGAATCTAGAGAAGTGACAGCGACCACCACATGCTGAAGTGAGAATATTTCTTGCCAACTGAAATTATTTATGGACGAACAGTTAACCAGTCACTCAACTTGAGGATTTTGGCGCCGTAGGGCTGTTTTATTACCCTCAGCATAAAGACGCCTTGTACATAAACAACATTTACTGTGACAGTCTGCTAGCTGGCTTGTTAAAACCATGTTGTGTCAGGACAGAATAGTTCCAACGGAAGCGGAAAACTGGGATTTGCTCAACTGGCTCCCAGTAAGTTGCATCGGTCTTGTTAACATGTTTACCCAGTCATCATTTACTGAGTGCCTACTATGTACACGGTTCTTCTGTCAGCATAGAGCACTCCAAGGAGAGAAAAGAGTCTCTGTTATCATGGGTTCCATGCTACTGCAGGAGACAGAAGAAGATATAGCCAGGTATCAGTCCTGTGAAGAGAAACAAAACAGAAGGAGCATGAGGAGGATGGAGGGGCTGCTATAATCCACATCAGCACCGCTTGGTGGGTGACCCGTGAACAGGTATTAGAATGAGTGGTGAGAATATTCATGGAAGAATAAAGAGCAGAGGGCATAAGACAGGCTCATGCTCAATATAGTTTCAGGATGGTCAGGAAGCCAGTGTGGCACAAGAGATAGCTAAGGGGCAGCACCTGTGGGAGGCGGAGGACAGAGACAGCAGGAAAGCTGAGGGCAGGAAGAGCTATGTGAACTGGTTGGAGAGGGCTTCCTAGACCACAGTAATTCTTTGGGTGTTGATTGATTAAGTTAATCAATTAATTATTTAATCATTTAACGGTGGGAGCCATTTCTGAATTGGGAGTGCCCCGAGACACACATGGCAGTGATTACAAGGTGCCAAGTTCTCCATGAGACATTTTTAGATATTATCTCAATTAATTAATCTCCATACGCATCACAGTGAAGACTTGTGGCCTTCTTCTCTACGTGAGAAAAGAAAGCACAGAATGATGAAGGAATCTGCGCAAGGTTATTAATGGGTAAAATGTAATGTTCACAAGTTCTATGGTTTTTTTCTTATTTTAAAAAAAGAACTTTCAGTAATTACAGGTAGATGCTGACCTTTAAACATGTCTATATCATATAAATTATTGTTACATATACGTTATGGTTATGTATAGACTTTATTATTTAGAGCAATCTCCTTTTCTTAAATTATGAAAATATCAAATACCAAATGAATTTGAAGAGTACAGAATTATGTAAAAAAATTAATCTTTCCTCTAATTTCCAACCTGGGATTCCAATCTGGCAGTAATCAAAATCAAGCACTGTGTATTTTTTTCTTCTCTTTTTTTTCATTTTTCAACTGAACACAATATGGACACTTTCAAATAAATCAATACGTTCCAAACATATTCTTCTTAATAGTTGCCTAATATCCCAGAAGTAAGCATATTTCTATGCTTTTACTTTTTGTAACAGGCCAAAGTGCAAGATTGTTACATCAAAGGAATACACATTTACATTTGTGGTAACTCCCATAAGTCTATTTTCTAAGTGTGATTTGACCCATCATACTTCAACAATAGATTTGATATTGTTCCTTCTCCACCTTTTCTCAAATAGGTCCTTTTAAAAGCCTTCTACCAAACTTATAGACAAGAAATGGTCTCTCTCTTTTTCTTTTGCCCTGGTTACTAAATGAACATTATTTACATCCATTGATCACTTTCATTTAAGCTTCTATAAGTTCTTTACACCTATCTTTTTACAATCTTTTTTCTCTAGCATTGTCTTTCTTCTGGTAGACTAGAAAAATGTTTTGATGATGATTTATATTTTGTATGTGTCCTGTTACTTTTTCTCCTCACATTTATTATAGAGTCTTTTGCTATACATATGTTTTAAGCTCGTTTGCATAAGGGTTCATTTTTGCTTCATGATTTTGAAGGCACTCCATATTTCAAGACTATATAAATATCCAGTCTGTATGTTTCTTCTAATATCTATAAAAGTTTTCTTCATTAAGATAAGATTCTGATAAAGTGAATCATTTTCCAGTGCACAATTTCGACAGTATTCAGGACATTTACAATCTTGTTTACTAATTCTGCTAATTCCAAAATGCTCCGGAGACGCACACTGTTTCGTGGTCAGTCCTCCATAGCTTAGACACCGGCGTCCATGAACTTGCTCTATCTCTATGTATTTATCTGGTCTAGACATTTCATTTAAATACAGTATGTGTGACAATTTAGGTCTCAACATTTTCATTTAGTATAATATTTTCAAGGTTCATCTTCTTGAAATTTCATTCCCTTTTATGCCTGAATAGCATTTAATTGAATGGATAATATCCCTCAAGAGGTACTTTATTTTGTTTTCCAATTGGAATCTATGTTGGTCTATGATATAGGGTCGGGTGTCTAGTTTTATAAGGTCATAGAACTTAAAGGGATAGTTTGTTTTAGGGTAATGAAAATGCATTAGTATTCACCAACTACACTTATGTTTATGTCATCACCCATATTAACCAGAGACCTAAGTACTTTTGATACATTCTGTGGTGACACCTGGCAGAGATGAAGCAAGATCTTATTTAAGAAAACAAATTACCAGCATTTAGCATACTGGTCTAAGCAATCATACTGATTCATGGGCCTTCCAATGGTTCCCTTCTGCTGTGAGCATTAGCAAGTTCCTATAGTGGCATTTATGTAATCAATGTATTAGCATTATATGGATCCTCTTCAAAGACACTTAGAAGATAGAGGATTCTATTTCAAACCCAGGGGAGCTGGGAGTTCAGAAATAACATTGGCATTCTGGTTAATCTATTCTCTAAATGTTCATTCCAGGGTGGTGGAAACTTTTGACCTTGATGCTGATTATGATTAGCATAGCAATCACTCTTCTATAATTAAAAGGCAGACGAGAATTTTCTTTGGCTTGTTTATTAATTCCCTTATGAATCTTGTATTTTTTTTAGTTATGAGGACAAAATGTTTTAGGTGACTCATGAAGAATCTTGGATATAGTTTCCCTAAAGATAGAGACCAACACTCACCTAAAAGAAAATCAGTATCTGCTATGACTCCAGGTGATACCATGACCCAGAAAGCACAATGGACACCTCACCCTTCCCTTTCCCCTCCTTCAGCCTAGGAGGAATATGTAACCACATAGACCATTGGAGATTAATTCTAACAGTTAACTTTCCAATAAGTTAATACCCAAAAGAGAGGCTGAGACTCTATTCCACTACAGGAAACAGTCAAAAACAAAACAAAACAAAACAAAAGTAATTCATTGTGGACCCAGCCTTTTCCAGATCTTTCCTCTGTGTAGCTCACTTTTCAGGACCTGAGTCTCAAATCTCTGCTCAGTCCCCCACTTCTACTTTCTACAAACAGGAAGGTGTGCATCATAGTTTAGGCGTGGATTTGAATAATGCCTCTTCCTTATGAATCACTTCGTAGGCACAGACACTGCTATGTTCCCTTCATGCTTCTGTTATTTAATCATCCTGAAAGTACAAGGGCGATATGATCATTGTTCCTAGTTCTCAGATGAAGCAACTTTGTCCTTGAGGTGACAAATAACTTGCCCAAGGTTGCCCAAGGTCATGCAATTTGTAAAATTAGGAAGTTGAATCTGAGGAAGACTCTGTTTGCTTCTAAAGCCCCTGTTCAATATGCACATCCCCTAGAGCTCCCTAAGGCTCTATCTACTACTTGCCTCTTCTAGACTTAAGTCTTATTTAAGCCTCATATGGCCCTAATGCTAATGATGCCAGGCAGCAGTGACAGTGGCAGCACTTATGCCAGGTTTTTCTGCACACCTGTCATTTATGCAGCCCAGTAATAATCCTTGGGGGTGAGGGGATGAGGATTCACCATTTCCTATCTGAGAAACCTGAGGCATAGAGAAATCTCACAGATCTCACAGAGCTGAGGTTAAAGTAGGGCTCATTATGATCTTAAACTTAGCCAGCTCTCTGCCTGGACAAGCTTCAAACTGCAATCTGCGGATCTCACCCTCTTGAGTCGTTAGGATTACAGCCTGGGCAGGAAAGTCTATGAGACTCTTATCTCTAATAAATTATTGAGAAAAAGCCAAAAGTGGAACTGTGGCTCAAGTGGTAGAGTGTTAGACTTCAGCAAAAGAAGCTCAGGGACTGTGCCCAGGCCCTGAGTTCAAGCTCTGAGACTAGTACACCCTACCACCTAGGCACACACACCAAGACAGCTCCCTGGCCGTTACTAACTGGACTACATTCACTTCTAACTGTGGTAATTCTTCTTTCCTAACAACCATCCAGGTAGCTTCTCTGCAAATCCTTGTCTACCACCCTTTACCACTCCCCCTGCCAGGAACAATGCTTGTAATACTGGGGGCTCCTTACTGAGGTCCCATTAATCATGTGTTTTCTTCTTAGTGAGCAGACTTCTCTTGGGGTCATGATCTCCATCAGCACTCAGACAACAGGAAGCAGACAGCAATTCAAGAACAAGCCAGATATTTAAATATATATATATATATATATATATATATATATATATATATATATATATATGAAACATCCACTACATTTTCAATAAGGTGAGAAAATAAAAAGAACTAGAAAATGTATATTGAATGAAGCACCATGAAATATCAGTGACTTGGGTCCTGGTGGTTCATTCCTGTAATCGTAGCTACTCAGGAGACTGAAATCTAAAAATTATGGTTCGCCAGCTTGGGCAGAGATTCTCATTGCCAATGAACCACCAAAAATAAGCTGGAAGTGGTGTTATGTCTCCACTGAGAGAGCGCCAGCCTTGAGTGAAAGAGCTAAAGGACAATGCCAAAGTCCTAAGTTCAAGTCCTGGTGGTGCTAGGACATGCATGCACACACATAAACAACCACACATGAGGGAAGAGGGAGACTAACAATGAACAAGAACATGCTACAAAATGGATAGATAAAGACAAAGCAAATAAAACTAACAAAACTATCAGCTAATATTTCTTCCTCACCAAGGGTGTATCGTTTAGCCTCCCCTGCCCTGCCCCGCCCCCCAGCTTGTCTTGTAGAGTTTACTTTGTGTAGAAGAACAGCTCTCTGTCTCTATGTTGTTTGAAGTCCAGATAAGTTATAGTAGAAAGGGTTGCTTGCAGGCTGAGTCATATCCTGCCTTTGCTGAGGGGTTGAATTCCTGTCAGTGGTATCCTGAATGCCAGTGAGCTAATATGGAGAATGTAGGAGCCACCCTAGAGACTCTCCCTCTTTATTTGTTTGTTTGTTTGTATTTAAATGTTATTGTAGAGGCTGGGAAAGTGGCTCAGTGGTAGAGTGCTTGCCTTGCATGCATGAGGCCCTGGGTTCAATTCCTCAGCACCACATAAGCAGAAAAGGCTGGAAGTGGCACTGTGGCTCAACTGGTAGAGTGCTAACCTTGAGCTGAAGGGCTGAGGGACAGTGCTAGGCCCAGAGTTCAGGCCCCACGACCAACAACAACAACAAAAAGTTACTGTGAAGGTTACATATAGAGGAGTTGCAGTTACATAAGTCAGGTAATGAGTACATTTCTTTTTGAAGAGCGTCACCCCTGCTCCTCATTCTCTCCCAGATTCTCCCTTTCCACCCTCCTCCTTCCTGGCTTCCTTGCATCAGATGTGTGCTGCCTGTGCAGGTTTGGTAGTGGGAAATTAATTCCTCAACATCCGCTTCTTCCATCAATCTCTGTAGTGCTCTGAGTATGTTCAAAATGGTCAGGACAAAGTAGTCTGCACGGGCCGCTCAGTTCTTTGTCCGAGCGCCTCGCTCACATTCACACCTGGCTGGTCTTGCTTCTCTTGTGTGAATTGGGCAGTGGCTGCCCCCGTGTATTGTGTTCTATGGCTTCCTTCTTCAGGCGTGGCTTACATTTCCCACCCAGGTAGACCTTGTGTCTGTGAATCTACACCCAAGTCACAAGAAGCATCCTGGGTCCACACTGATGCTCAGAGTGGTTGTTCACTTAGCACGCAGAGGAAGGCCTTCGGGGCTTGGAGATAAAACAAATGTACCATCTGCTGGGCACCAGTGGCCTAGCTACTCAGGAGGTTTAGATCCAATGTTCATAGCCAACCCGGCAGAAAAGTTCATTAGACTCTTATCTCCAATTAAATCCCAAAACAGCCATAAGTGGACCTGTGATTCAAGTGGTAGAGCACAAGCCTTGGGCACAAAAGCTCAGGGACAGCACTCTGATCCTGAGTTCAAGCCCCAAGATTAACTCCTCCCCACCCTGCAGCCCGCAACACACACATAAATGTAGCACCTTCTCTCCCTGCCTCAAAGACCCTCCCAAGGTGGCTCCTCTCCATGGCTCCAGTGAGCCAACCAGGATGTGCAGAGGCCCCTGCCCCTCCCTCTGCTTTCTGCTTGCCCTGTAGTAACACGCCTGAGTTTTTGAAGACTATCAGCTTGTGTGCCAGTGGGCTTCCAGGCTTTCTTTTTCTCCTTTGTTTGCAGCCAGGCTTGAGGAAAAGTAGAAAAGGACTTCCCCACACACATTTTCCTTAGTCCTGTGAGAGTGGGTTATGTGCTTCATAAATGTAAAGTTTGCTATTTCATCAGGCTCTGCCATTTACCATTGCCTTCCCTTGTGCTGCCCACCCCACCTACCTCCTGCAGCCACACACACACACACACTCACACACACACACACACACACGCACGCACATACACACACACACACACACACACAACACACACACACACACACACACACACACACACACACACACCTGCTCTTTTGTTTCAGATTCCCAGAGATGCCGGAGAAGCACTGGGTGTGTCCAACTCATCTTTGTCATTCTCCACGGGTGTGTTATTTCTTGCTCTTTCATCAGTACAACACAGAGAAGAGAGGTGATTCTATTTTTACATTAAAACCTTGAATTATCTTGCAAGGAATCTAGATTAATAACATCATTCTGCTGTTCCATGAGTTTTGATGTAACATAATCTGAAGAGCCTTCTAGCTTTCTATTTGTATTGAAAAGCTGTCATTTAGAAATCTAGACCTTTTGTCATTATTCAGGTTTGTCACTTACAGTTTTCAAAATCCTTCCCTGCTTTTCCTCCCAACACACTTTTTGTCCTTGGACCATTATCTTCTTCTATCTCAGCATTAGTTCACTCTAGCCTTAATTCCTACCTTTATTTATGATTCCTAGATCCAACTGAGATCACTCTTCAAAGCTGGAGACCTCCTTTCCCTTCATCCTTGGACATCACTGACGTTCTCTACTAGAGACCCTTCATGTCTGAGAGCCACCAACCAGGCAGGGCTGTATCTTAACAACTTCTGATTAACAACACATCTAACACTTAATAACACAATTAACAACACACCTAACCCTGGCCACTCAGGCCTAAAACTCCAGAATCTTCTTTAGCAGTATTTTCTTCTTTAAAAATAAAAGTTATTTGTCTATTTACCATGAATAAGGTGGTAAAGTACAAATAATATGTATCCAGTCATTCATCCACTTATTATTTTTTGGGGGGGAGTCAGTCATGGGGTTTGAACTCTGAGCTTGGGCGCTGTCCCTGCGCTCTTCAGCTCAAGGCAAGTGCTTTACCGCTTGAGCCACAGTGCCACTTTGGGTTTTCTAGTGGTTTTCATTAGAGATAAGAGTCTCACAGACTTTCCTGCCCAGGCTGGCTTTAAACTGCGATCCTCAGATCTCAGCTTCCTGAGTAGCTAGGATTACAGGCGTGAGCCCAGCTTCATCTACTTATTAAAGGTAACACATTGACTTCCTGAGCCCTGGACAAAAGGCCAGATAGACAAAAGACAACTTTGGAAAGCTTTAGAACTAATTTATATCAAAAAGTAAATGGTGATAAGTATACAGGTAGGATTTATGTAGGAATTAGAAGAAGGAACGATGTTCTTAGCTGAAGAACAATTTGGAGACTACAGGTTGCCTCATATCCCTTCTCTTTGTTTCTATCCCTTGAGCAGCCCTCACATCTCAAGCACAGAGACATAAAGTTCAATATTGCCCTCAGAAATATAGCCTATTCCCAATGGTGTACAAATTCTGAACAATCTAGTCTAAGCCCATATCACCTTTAGATTTTCTTCTGTATTCCACGAGGAGCTGTTGGAGAGGTTTAATGGGAGAAGAGTATTATTAAAGAATCGAGAACTTCCAAAGTTCTGTGTTAGGGAATTGTGCAGGGTAGGCATAGAACCTAGAAGGGTAGTTAAGGTTCTACTGAGATAATTCTGGAAAGAGATTAATCATTTACTCTGTAATATAGATCAAAGATTGACATACTATGACTCATGAACCAAATCTGCCCTGCTGCCTGTTTTTGTAAATAAAGTTTTACTAGGAACATAGCCATGCCCATTTGTTTATGCATTGCCTAGGACAGCTTTCAGACTGTATCAGCAGAGTTGAGCACAGACCATGTGGTCTGCACAGTATGGATTTTTTTTCATTTGGCCTTCTAGGGAGGAAGTTTCCAACCCTTGCTCTAGACACACCACCTTCTTTGAAGGCTTAGAACATACAAAGCATTTTCCAGCCCTAGAAAACAGCAGATGTTTTCTATCTTGCCAGAACTTCTCCATTTGAGGTGGGTGGCAGGGAGGCTTGGCTTCTTCATTGGTTCTCATGTCTCAGATTCTGTGACAGACAAGGCCAAGGAACTGAACAGAACCCTTATATTTGATCTTTCCATTTTGTTTTAATACTTGGTAGCCGTTTTGTAATTGGCCACATTTTCTAATTAATCATGTGTTTGTCTGACGGAAAGTGACATCAGATGATGAGTGAGAAGCGTGTCTGCTTCACTCATTGCTTTAGGCCTAATTGCTACCATTGTCCTTTAAATATAAGATACTAACAAAATGTTCTGTTGGGAGAACCAGTCATTAATGAAGTGATACAATTGTTGTGATTCACTTGGTGGATTCTATGTTAAAAACAAATATTAAAATGTCAAAACTGTATCCTGCCCCCCAAAAAAGACTCACAGAAAACAATGGACTCTTCTTTAAATACTAATAAGAAAATGATAGCAACACAAAGAAAAATCAACCATAGAGCTAAACAGGAGAAATGTCCCTCAAACGTTGCTTGTCCTTCACTACTTATCAGAGGAATGCAAATTATGAGCCCCGATGCAAATTGCAAATTAAAACTCTGCACGCTAAACATGAAGAGAGAGAAAAATCCCAAGCACCCGCAAGCATGTGAAGAACACAATTTTTTTTTACACAGTTAGTTGGAGGATGAATTAGCACAATGGCTTTGAACAATCCTGCTGCTACTTCCTAAAGCCGAGCTCAGGTGTTCTCTCTGACCCAAGAGAACCCCACACAAGTGCTAGATAGAATTTTAATGGCAGCATTACCTGAGTGGCCGCATGAATAAAATGGTTAGTGATACAGATACATGTGCACAGACACTCACACAATTCCCACCCATATTCCAGAATACTATACATCAGTGAAAAAAGTGCCATCTTTCAAATGCAAGAAAGACACTCAACACAAAGTTGAATTCATGAACATAGATAGAGGAAACATGAAATGTGCATGCTGAAACCAGGCTAGTATGATGTGGCACATGAGTGTAATCCTGGCACTTGCGGGAAATGAGATAGAAGGATCGTGAATTCCAGGCCAACCTAGATAGCATAGTGCATTGGAGGCCAGTTTGAGCTACAAAGAGAGACTCTGTCTCAAACAACAAAAGCAGGGTCGTGGTTAGCTTTAGGCGGGTAGTAATTAAAGGGGTCGCAAGATATATTGCCTGACAACTGCTAATCCTCTATTCATAATCTGGGTGTTCACTTTGTGAAAAATATATCAGAAGTACATGTTGGATCATGCACTTTTCTCTGTGTTCTACTGCAACAGAAAATTAAACAGAAATTTAAAGTGGTTGTTTATTTTCTAAAGAAGGAAGATAA
Source organism: Dipodomys merriami (assembly GCF_024711535.1). Taxonomy (NCBI): domain Eukaryota; kingdom Metazoa; phylum Chordata; class Mammalia; order Rodentia; family Heteromyidae; genus Dipodomys; species Dipodomys merriami. The sequence goes on along the minus strand of NW_027202604.1, from coordinate 18,289,635 downwards.
AAGTCTGCTTCCTGGAATCTACAGCCTTGGAAGAAGGGTGTCTTTAAAAAAAAATGTCTACAACTCTGCTGTTCATCATAAAGAAGGGCAGACCTTTATTGATCTACACAATTATATTCAAAATGGACAAGCACATTTCACACCAGAGGCCATTAGTGGTTTACAGATCACATTAACAGAAGCATCCTTGAGCAAGAAGTGATGTAAAAATAAAATGCCAACAATGATTTCTAAGTCGTTAAATATATACTTTATAATGGTTACACTTTCATTCCCACATGGGAACTTCACTACAAACATAGGTGAGCAGTTTAGCCCATTGTAAAGATCAGGATACTGAGGCCTAAGGAGCTTTAAGTTACCAGACACAGAAGCAGTGGTGGGCTCTAAAACCTCATCCTTTGCTCTTGGAAAGAGGAAAAGTTTCTGAAAATCTTGCCTATACATTGATGAAAATCGCACACACACACACACACACACACACACTATTGTTTGTCCAGCATGTATAATGTATAAGGCCATTGGTACAATCCCCAGCACCACCAAAAAAGGAAATATATTCATGTATATATGTATATGTATACATGTATATACACATATACAAAGACCAACAAGAGTGGGCAAAACTTGATAGAAATAGGTAGCCACCAATAAATGCTGGGCAAATGCTAGCAATATTTAATCTACTGGTATTTCACTTAGTTCCCCAGAGCACTCACAACACCACAAATAGAAAGGAAATGCCAAACATATCCATAGGCCTCCTGATTGTTCTCATTCTCCGGATGAAGAAAACAATGGATGACAAACATCAGGATTCTATGACACTGTGTAACCCACCTGTGAGGAACAAATATTTGAATTTGGGTTGCAGACTCCAAAGATTATGCTCTTAACAAGGAAGCGATCCTGCCTCCCAAATCTTTTCTGAGTCAAAAAGGCAAGATCAAATCCATCCATTTTTACAACAGTCTCAGTGAAAATCAGTTCTCTTGATGGCTTTGTTGTGGGGGGTGGGTACCAGAAAGAGACCTATCAAGGAAATTTTAATGAAATGAGCTGTTCCAATGTACCATTCTGCTTCACGCTCCAATGGGAAGCTTGCTGGGTGGTAGTAGAGGAGGGGGGAAATAGTTTAAATAGATAAAATAGATAATAAATACACCATGTTTTCAATGGAGATTTGATGACCAAATCAACTCACAAACGTTAAAATAAATTACACAAGGAAATAATAAAGGTGTGAACTACAAGATGCTAATTCAATTAATATTGACAGTGATAGGAGTGAAAAGTCAAAGGGAAACTGACTCTTGCTCCTTCTACAATGCTTCCTGGTAGATGATAAGGCTCCAACAGATGACAATTCAGAAGGGATGAGAAGCAGACAGAAACTTGCAATAACAATAACAGTAACCAAGCACAAAGCTGTCCTTGCCCCAGGACCCTTGCTGCTATGGAGAGACCATCACATCTGCCCTCACCCAGCAGCTCACTGTTCTCCTAGCCCTGTAGCCTCTACATAAACTTCCTGATTTATCATCCTCTGCAGTGCCCAGTGCCAGACCTACCTTGCCCATGACTCGGAGCCCTATTGGCTGCAGTGGACAAGGATTGTATCCATTCATTTAGCAAATAGTCCTTGATAAAGTCATGGTGGGCCAAGTATTATTATGTATATCGGGGATACATAGGTTTGGTTTACAAAGCCTCAGTCCTCATGTGGCTTACATTCTGGTAAAACAAAGAATGTGTGAAGAAATACACAGTTGTAAAATATAATCTGAGTGGAGACAACTGGGAAGAGAAGTAAAACAATAGACAGGGGTAGAAAAGGGTGTTATGTATTAGATTAATACAGTGTTAGGAAAGATCTTGTGAAGAAGTGATGTAGGAGCAGAGGCAAGAGTGAACTGAGAAAGTGAGTTATAGGATTTCATAGTGAAGGTATGTCTGAGGTAGAGGCAAGAGCAAATGCAAAGGCCCCTGAGGAATGAAAACAGTTATGCATAGAGTACAAAAGGAGGTAATTAGAGCTAAAAAGCAGTGGACACAGCTTACTAATGGGTAGCTCAAGAAAGGGGGAGATGGAAGAGAAGAGAGACATGATGAAAAGGGAGACAAGAAAAAAAGCAGGAACTGACATTGCCTTCATCTAGACAGTGAGGTAGGGATCTAGAATGATAATATTTGAGATATATTTTGATCAGATCCACAAACAGAAGTGTCCAGGATCTTTCTAAGACTATTCCAAGTGGATCTAAGGCTCTATCACCTGAAGGAAGAGTCCAGCTGGGATTCCTAGGCTGTCAGTAGACTTGGGAGATTCATGAGTAAGTACATCCACAGGGCACAGAGAAACTTGGTCCCATCCCTTGGTTTGTCCATTCACTTATTCTGCTCTTTCCTTCTTCCGTTATGGTAGGGCCTGTGGAGGTGACTATAGAGATGACTAGGGTGGCTTCACCATTAAGCTTTTCAACAAATGCTGACAGAAATGTGCTGATGAGGAAAAAACAGTATTCAGGGGATAGCATTAGAACCGGTTGCAGCTTTGAGAAATCTTGCATATTCTAGCAACATTGGTTCACAAAGCATCTACACTGTGGCCTACTGAAGTCCTAGAGTTCTTTAGTCTTGGAGAAATTGGCATTTGGCACCCAATAATATTTTGCTGTGAGGAGAGAGCTGTGATGTGTTCTGTAGGATATTTAGCATCATTCCTGGCCTAGACCCACTGAGGCCAGACGTAAAAACCAACAGTATGCTTAAATATGGCCCAAACAAGGATATCTTCAGACAGAAATCACCCTGGTTGAAAAACCACTGCTCACTGGCATGCCGATGGCTCAATGTGCCCAAATCCCACACAAGGGGAGCACTCCACATCCCACACAACAGCAGGGGAAATGGCAGCCTTCTTTTTGGTACAATCATGGCTCATTTCAGACCTCCTTTGCAAGGAAATTGCCCTGGCCCTGCTGACTAGAATGGAAATCCTTTCTTCATGGCTTCCCTGAATCCTTAGGGTAGTCAACACACAGTGCCTGTGTTTCCTTAATCACATCTGTAACTAACCACCTGTTACTTACTAAGCTGTTTGCCCACAAACAACTGAATGTTTTCCTTATAATCTCAGGCCCATACCATTTTATCAATTATACTCCTTGAAGAAATTTTGTTGATCTCCATAATTGAGCTAAATTTCTTTTTTTTTCTTTTTTTTTAATTGTGAAAATTCTGTACAGAGGGGTTAAAATTACATGGGCAAGATAATGAATACATTTCTTATCAAGCATTGTTGCCTCCTCCTTTGTTTCCCCTTCCCATCCTTTCTTCCTCCCCACACCTTCCCACCCAACCCTCCTCCCCCCACACCAAAGTTGTAAAGTTTGTTTTCCACATAACGACTTGTACGTCTCATTGTTGCAATGAGTCCACCTGTATCCCTATTTAAACGATTTGTTTTTTCTCTTCCCCTCCACAAATTGTAACAACATCAAATACAGTGAAAGCAGGGGTTATACCGTGGGGGAGGGACATACAAAGCAACAAAAAATAATCTTAAAAATGTATTAGAAACAATCGCATGAAAGAAAAAAAACATTTGAATACATATCTTAGGGTTCATTTCCCTAACATCAACTTATCTGACCTTTTCTGCTTGACTCAGACATATACTAGTTATTGCAAATAAGGGAAACCATGGGACCTATGTTTCTTTGGGCCTGGCTTACTTCACTTAATATAATTTTTTCCAAGTCTTTCCATTTCCTACCAAATGGGACAATGTCATTCTTTCTGATGGAAGCATAGAATTCCATTGTGTATATATACCACATTTTCTTGATCCATTCATCTACTGAGGGGCATCTGGGTTGGTTCCATATCTTAGCTATGGTAAATAGTGCTGCAATAAACATAGTCGTGCTGGTAGCTTTAGTGTGGTCTTGTTTGTGAACACTTGGGTAAATGCCCAAAAGTGGGATTGCTGGGTCATAGGGGAGCTCTATGTGGAATCTTTGGAGAAACCTCCACACTACTTTCCAAAGTGGTTGAACAAGTTTACACTCCCACCAACAATGCAGTAGGGTTCCCTTCTGTCCACATCCCCTCCAGCATCTGTTGTTATTAGAGTTCTTGATTATAGCCATTCTAACTGGGATGAGGTGGTATCTCAATGTTGTTTTGATTTGCATTTCTTTTATGGCTAGAGAGGTTGAGCATTTCTTCATGTGTCTATTGACCATCCTTCTTTCCTCTTCACAGAAGTTTCTCTTTAAGTCTTTAGCCCACTTATTTATTGGGCAGTTGTTTCTTTGAGGATTTGTTGTTGGGGGATTTAATTTTTTGAGTTCCAGGTATATTTTAGATATGAGAACCTTGTCTGTTGTATGGCTAATGAAGATCTTCTCCCAATCCGTGGGCTTTCTATTGATCTTGCTAGCTATTTCCTTTGCCATGCAGAAGCTCTACAATTTCAGGCAATCCCATTTGTCCAACCTTTCTTTGATTTGTTGTGTTTCTGGGTCTCTATTAAGAAAATTTCGGCCTGTTCCAAGGAGACCTAGGGTTTCTCCTATTCCATCCTGTAATGTTTTCAGAGTGTCTGGTTTGACTCCGAAGTCTTTGATCCATTTGGAGTTGATTCTGGTGCAGGATGATATATAAGGATCTAGCTTTAGTTTTTTACAAGTATTTAACCAATTGAGCTAAATTTCTTATAGCGCCTGTCTTCATAATGAAATCAATTAAAAAAATGTGGACAGATAGACAGATAGCCAGGTTCCAGGTGCCTTATAGTCCTAGTTATTCAGGAGGCTGCGATCTGAGGATCACAATAAGAAGTCAGCTCAAGCAGAAAAGCTCTTGAGACTCTTCAATTAACCATCAAAAAATAGACATGGAACTGTAGCTCAAGTGGTAGTGCACCAACCTTGAGCAAAAAGCCCAGGGACAGCAACTAAGACCTAAGTTCAAGCCCCAGGACTAACACAAAAAAATCATGCAGATAAATAAGGGGGAAAAGAGGGTAAGAAAAAATAAAGGTGAATTTGATCAAAACACATTATATGCATACATGAACATAGCACAATAAAACCAATTGTATAATTAACATATGCTAATAAAAATGAAAACAAATCATGCCCTCCTTGTTTAAAATTCTATTTGTTTTTGAGCAATCTCTTAATTATGGTTTCTTTATAGGAGTGTGACCCCAGGAAGGTTGAACTATGGTTATTTTTACTTAACATTCAAATCCAGTCCCCAGCATAGTATTCATGCTGCAATAGACTCAGCCTAATGAACCAATAATTAGATTAATTAAGATAATGTTTATAAAGTACCCTGAAAATGTCATAGTAAGCAATCAAAGATGGTCATGACATTATTTTATTTTTTTTATTATTATTATTTGTAGAGGAAATAGGGAGACACACAGGGTTCTGAAACACATAATGTACAGAGGGGTTACAGTTCCATGAGGAAGGTAATGAGTACATTTCCTATTGAGCATTGCTAACCCCTCCTTTGTTTGTACCCTACCATCCCTTTTCTCCCTACCTCCCCAATTCCTCCCTCCCTGCCCCAAGTTGTCAAGTTTGTTTTCAACATAGTGTCTTGAACATGTCATTATTACAATGGGTCAACGTGTATCCTTAATTCAGCATTTTGTATTTCCCTTCTCCTCCCCAAATTAGACAAATATATACACAAGATGTGGGCACCAGAATCAAATACAGTGAAAACAGGGGTTATACCACGGGGGAAGAGCATACAAAGAAACCAAAAAAAAAATCACATAATACATTAAAAACAACATCACAAAGATAAAACCTCTTGTGTCCTTATCTTAAGGTTCATTTTGCTTAGCATCATCTTATAAGGTCATATCTGCATAGCTTTTGTCCTAGAAAAGGTCAAAGGCTTGTCTGGTAAGATTATCCTAGACTTATACTAGTTATTGCAAATAAGAGAAACCATGGGACCTATGCTTCTTTGGGTCTGGCTTACTTCATTTAATACATTTTTTCCAAGTCTTTCCATTTCCTAACAAATGGGGCAGTGCCATTCTTTCTGATGGAGGCATAGAATTCAATTGTGTGTGTGTGTGTGTGTGTGTGTGTGTGTGTGTGTGTGTGTGTAATGTATATGTAATATATATGTGTATATATATATATATATATATATATATATATCACATTTTCTTGATCCATTCATCTACTGAGAGGCATCCATACCTTAGTTATGGTGAATAATGCTGTGATATAGTTGTGCTGGTAGCTTTAATATGGCCTTGTTTTTGATCCTTTGGGTAAATGCCTAAGTGGGATTGCTGGGCCATAGAGGAGCTCTATGTGGAGTCTTTTTAGGAACTACTTTCCAAAGTGGTTGAACAAGTTTACTCCCACCAACAATGCATAGGGTTCCCTTTTGGCCACATCCCCTCCAGCATCTGTTGTTATTAGATTTCTTGGTTATAGACATTCTAACTTGGGTGAGGTGGAATCTCAGTGCTGTTTTGATTTGCATTTCTTTTATGGCAAGAGAAGTTGAGTCTATTGGCCATTCTTATTTCCTCTTCAGAGAAGTCTCTCTTTAAGTCTTTAACTCACTTATTAATCAGGCAGTTGTTTCTTTGAGGAATTGTTGTGGGGGATTTACTTTTTTGAGTTCTAAGTATATTTTAGTTATGAGACCCTTGTCTGTCGTATGACTAGTGAAGATCTTCTCCCAATCTATGGGCTGTCTATTGATCTTGCTAGCTATGTCCTTTGTCCTGCAGCAGCTCTGCAGTTTCATGTAATCCCATTTGTCCAACCTTTCTTTGATTTGTTGTGTTTCTGGGTCTTTATTAAGAAAATTTTGTCCTGTGCCAAGAAGCCCTTGAGTTTCTCCTATTCCTTCCTGTAATGTCTTCCGTGTGTCTGCTTTGACTTCGAGGTCTGATGCATTTGGAGTTGATTTTGGTTCAAGGTGATATGTAAAGATCTAGCTTTAGTTTTCTACAGGTGTTTAATCAATTTTGCCAGCACCGATCTAGCTTTAGTTTTCTACAGGTGTTTAATCAATTTTGCCAGCACCATTTACTGAAGAGACTGTCTTTCTTCCATTCTACTTTTTTAGCTCCCATATCAAAGATTAAGTGGCTATAGGTCTGTGGGTTCATTTCTGGGTCTTCAATTCTATTCCATTTTGGTCCTCAGGTCTGTTCTTGTGCCAGTACCAAGCTGTTTTGATTACTATGGCTTTGTAGTAGAGTTTGAAATTTGGAATTGATATTCCTCTGTCACTTTCTCCTAAGGATTGTGTTTGCTATTCAGGGTCTTCTATTGCTCCATATGAATTATTGGATTGCTTCTTATAATTCATTGAAGAATGAGGTTGGAATATTGATAGGTATCACATTGAATTTGTAGATAGCCTTTGGCAGTATTGCCATTTTCACAATGTTAATCCTCCCAATCCAGGAGCATGGGAGGTTTTCCCACTTCCTTAGTTCTGCTATAATTTCCTTTCTCAGGGTTTTAAAGTTTTCATCATAGAGGTCCTTCACTTTATGTTAACTCCTAGGGATTTTATTTTCTTCTTTTCCTTCTTTCCTTCTGGCCTAAAATAGTACTGAGCTATGCAAAATAAACATTTCTTATGGCATTGAAGATTTCGTAAGGCAGTAAATCTGGAAGTCTCCTAGAGGCCTGAGCTACTATTAAATATAGAGATGCTTTCTTTAAAGGTTTTGCTGGATGCAAACAAGAAGGTTCTAGTTTCATTAGGTTACACTCTGAGGGTAGCCTCTACACATAGCTTGAGCCAAAACTAGTCTCTCATCCAGCTTTCCTTGAGAGAATGCTTGCAGGATGAATAATTATGGCCAAGATAGATGTCCTGGGTGTGAGTAGGGCAGCAGGGGCAAGGCTGGGCCCCTGCTAGGGCACAGATCTCGTCTGCAGTGACAATCACATGTCCTAGACAATTGGGTTGGGGGTTCAGAACTGAAAACACAATTCAATTGTCTGTGAAAACAAAGCCCAATTGAGTTGGCCTGCTGGCATCAAGTCAGAAGAAGGGACCCAAGACCTGACCTTTCCCATTCCTTGTGTCTTCTCTGAACCATCTATTCGCTCCAGGACACTTGCCATCCAATGATAAGCATCTATGCAGCTATGGGGGCACTCCCAGTCACTGGGATAGTTAGACTAATTTTTATTGGTACAATGGACAACACACCTCACATGAGCAATCTGTTCCTAAATCAGAGTTGGGATATTGTTGGCCTGGCATGTCTTTGCTAATACTGAGGTTGATTGGAATGAGCTGTAGAAGAAGGGACCAGCGGCCATATAAAATGCAAACCCACACACCACCGTGGCATTCAGATAACATTGGGACATCCTCAAGTTCTTCTCTTCTTCTCTATCTGGAGATAGTTATAAACACCTGCAAACCCAGAGCTGACTACAATGGCCAACACACACATATATCCAATCTCTGCTCTGTACCTGATTTGGTAAAAGTATAAAAAAGGACAGACATACCTTTCCCAGACACAGATAATTTGTATATACAGGATTCATGTTAACGGACAAATTGGAAGAAAACAGAAGTCTGCATGTCTGAACCACCAAAGATGGTAAGAACTGAGTTTTATTCTCAGCAGAGGATATGCGTCACTTGTCAGTTCTACTGGGAACAACTTGTCACAGAATGAGAGCTTTCGATGACAGTCAAGCTCTAGGCTCATGGCCAGCCTTCACTGTTGCTTTTGCTGAAAGGCTTGAATCTCTCCTTTGTGCTCTAAGCTATACCTTATGGTACACATGGTGTAAGTAGAGGCAGAGACACATTTTCCTAGTTTGAACAAAAGTACAGGGCTAAAGCTTGGGTTTAGTTTTTCATTGCTGTGTTAGGAAAATACTACCCCTGTGTGTGTGTGTGTGTGTGTGTGTGTGTGTGTGTGTGTGTGTGTGTGTGTGTGTGTGTGTGTGTGTGTATGTTAATACAGGGGTTAGAACTCAGGGCCTTGCACCCTTACTTTTCTTCCCCAGGCTGGAGCTCTACTGCCTGAGGAATAGCAATACTTCTGATTCTTTGCAGGTTAATTGGAAGTAAGAATCTCACAAACTTTCTTCCCCAACTGGCTTCGAACTCCAGTTCTAAGATCTCAATCTCCTGAGTAGCTAGGACTACAGGTATGATTCACCAGCACCCAGTGAAAACAATTCCTTGATGCAGGAGAACATTCAAATGGCAAAAAAGAAGTGAATGCGAGAAAATGGCCAGAAAAGGCAATAGATCAAGATCTGGGACAAGAATCAAGCTTGATAGCCAGCTTCTCAGTGAAAATATAAAATGTTCTTGTTGTTTTTTCAACAAATTGTTGATGTGTTTATTCCTCATATCTACCTGGTATAGTAGCTGGGTTTTACATAGGTAGATGAAAAAATGAATTCATGAGTAAAACGTTTACTTGAAGAGACTAGCATGGTAGAGAGGCAGTTTCTTTCTCTGAGGCCCACCATCTCCTGGGCCACTGTGGAGACCTGTCAGGGCCTGTAGGAAGGCAGCTGTATGACACCGGACAAACTCCCCTTGCCCCAACTGACCTCACACCATGGCACTTACAAGGCAGGGCAGGCTGCTGACTTTGCCTGGGAGAATTCACAGGCAGAGGTGAAAGCAATGCTCTGCAGTGTTTTAATTATTCTTTAATTATGTTCCATGTCATTACCCCAGCAAGGGCTCTTACACGGCCGGTGGTACCATCAGGGAAAAAGTTAGAAGGGAAGTTTTATGTTTTTCTTCCTCTTTTGTCTGCAGCTGCCTCACAGGAAATATAAAGTTTTCTGATCGGTCCTATTGCCCATGAAAAGACAGAAGAATCTCTGTCCCTCCAAAGCCTGTTGGAATAGAGATAGGAAGGAAAAGGGGACTTTGAACTGTGATAATTAAAAGAAAAAGTCAACCCGGTGTTTCAAGTTTTCTTCGGCTCAAGGTTCCTTTTTCACTCCTTCAGCATCTGCTGTTTCCTTGTCAAGGAAACATCTGTCTCTCATGATGACTTTGATGCCACAACTCAAGTCAGTGCCTTGCCTCAAAGGGCAGCTTCCATATCCCAAGGATGCTCTGACACTCCAGGGAAAGCACCCAGACAGAACAGGATGTCATAAGCTTCAATTCACCCTAGAGTTGAGGAGCTGGAAGATGCAAAGGTCTTAGGAGTCTTCTAGCTATCCTGTGTAATTCTAGTAAGTCATTGGGACATCTTCTGCATAATCCTTTGTCCTAAATAACCCCGAGTGAGTTCACTGTGAAAATCCTGCCAGCATCGAGCAGCCCTTAATGTTTCTTGTTGCTAACTGGAAGGAGATGGATGTAGTAGTCGGAGAGTCTGCATACTACAGAGCCTGGGGGAAAGGACCCTTCTCAAACCCAGCACAGATTTCCAGCTGCCCCTTCCTTCTCATGGCTTTGATCCTGACAGTGCTATGTAAGCTGTTCAGTGCACAAGGTTCCTAAATCATTTTTAAAATAATTTCTTTGCCTTTCCTTCTGAGGTGACTTTTTTAGTCGTATTGCATGCTGAAGAGAAGCTTTTACTTTGAGCCCATAATTATTCCACTTCACGTTTATCTCTGTGTATGAAGCACACTCATTCCTAAGAGGCAGGTAAAGCTCATCTTTTTACCTTGAGTTTTATTTTAAATTCTCTGAAAGACCATCTAATCTAGAAGGGTCTTCTGATGAATAATGTTTTAAACGCAATCCATCAGCTACTAATCTACACTATCCAATAAGTACCCAACCAGCCATATGCGTCTACTGTGCATTTCAAATGCAGCCTGTTTTGATTGTGGTATGTTTTAAAAGACACATTCAAAAGCTTACAAAATATCTCCTTTGTAATTTTGATGTTGACTGCAAATGGATGGTGATTTTGGATATACAAGATTAAATGAAATGCATTACTAAAATGAATTCTCCTTGTTCCTTCCTTTTTGTTTCTGGTGTGGTGACCAGAAGATTTCAAATTCCAGATATGGCTTGCCTCATATTTGGGCAGCATCGATCAGAATAATTAGTTTTATAACCTTGGTTTTTTTTCCAAGCCAGTTCTCTTTAGGGGACCCCTATTTATTCCCAGGAAGTAGGTATGATTTGCAAATGTGTGTGAAATTGGCACTTCTAAACAGACTATTTAAGTTTAACATTTGATCAAATGTGTGTTCATTCAATATAAGCAGGAGGGAATGCTCTGTGCATTGACTCTTGACCCCAAAGAGTTCACGGTTGAGAAGATGGATTAGGCTGTCATACATACATTTAATTAAAAATGCCAACTTCTACTCCTCTCAAACCTCAAAAGAAACAGAACAGTTCAAATGTTTAAAAACCTATTCTAGGTAAAAGCATTCTACAACCTTTTGCTCCAATTATAGGTGTCTACATGAGATATAGAAGGCATACAGGAATTGCTGTGGAATTTTTGTCTCACAAACCAAAAATTAAGCCATAAAAATTTCTTTTAAAATTATTATTTTTTTTAAAGAAAGTAGCATAGTTGGGTGCTGATGGCTCAGACCCATAATCCTAGCTATTTATTTGGGAGGTTGAGATCAGACAAGTCTGTAAGATACTTAGTTTCAATTAACCACTCAAAAGTCACTAGTGGACCTATGGCTCAAATGGTAAAGCATCACCTTTTAGTAAAAGTCCAGGGCCTAAGTTCAAGCCCCTGTATTGTCACACAAGAAAAGGAGCAAGGGATACTTTGGTTTGAAGACATGTCACTTTACCACGTCCATACTAAACAATGTTTATAATTAAGTGGAATGCAAGCACATACGGATTAAGGCCTATGGATATTGATCTAACCTTTTAAAGATTGGCAAGTTTTGAAAAGTGGAGCATTGGCAAGTTTTGACAAGTGGAGTACTCAATTTGTATTCCTGTCAAGCTAAAGGCTAAGGTAGAATGATACTGTACACCTGTGCACACACATACAAGACTTGGGTTTCTGGAAGCCAAATATATGCTACATGACCCTTCTCCTGGACCCTAGCTGATTGACATAAGCAGAACTAGGCTGACAATCTGTCTTCCTATATTTGGAATTTGAGCAGTAGGTAATCTGACTTGATTGTTTGCAAAGGGAACAAACTAACTCAAAATTGGAATAGGAAAGGAACTGGCATATATAGAGTAAGTGAACAGAGAAGAGAGTGTCTTTAGAGATGCAGAAGCCTTCTCAAGTCTTGAAACAAATCAGTGAAGAAACCTGGCTGATATCTCAGTTCACAGATTCCTGGAGGTCCCCTTATGTTCCTAGGCTAAATTTCTCTACATTGTTCTGAATTAGTTCCCACCTAAATAATCTTAATCCCTACACAGATAGACTATAAAGAAGTTGTTTAAGGAGTCCCAGAATTAGCTGTCTGTCCTCTCAGCAGGGGATTATTTCAATAATTAGAGGCTGGGAGCATGAGCCATGAACCACATACATCCATATTGGATGATACAGACAATGTGACACTAAGCCATTGGCTGATGATGCAATCCTGATAAGAGATTAGGACTCTCAAAGACCGATTTGGATGGTACAGCCTCACAAAGGATGTTGCAGAGTACTGAATTAATCTGAACCCCATTTTGTTCCCACCATTTCTCCAAGAGGTCAATACTCAAAACTTTACATGAAAGGTATTTACTGTTTTGACCGATGGAAGGAGGCCTTTATGTCACAATATATCATCTATTAACCATCTTGATGGAAATCCATGAATCCATGAGGGTCTTCCTTCTCTATCAGACTGCAAGGTTCTCAAGGACAGTGGGAATATTTTATTTATCCTCTGCCTTCCTTAGTTAAGAACTGTTACGTGTTCTTGCTACACTGAACTATTTTTTTTTTTTCAAAAAACAGATTGTTCTGTTCACCCTTCCAGTTTTAAGTATTCTTCTCACATTTGCTAGGTTCTTATTTTTTCTATCTCTCCTTTTTCCCTCTCCCTCTTATCCTCCTCTCCCCTTTCTCATTTCTCTCTCTCCCTTTTCTTCCCTCTAGCAAACTTTTTTTTATGACAAAGGCCAGTTAGTACACATTTTATGATTTGCTTTTTTCTTTCACAACTCTTCAACTCTGTAATAATACAAAAAGAAACCACAGACAATACTTAAAGGAAAGGGTTTGGCTATGTTCTGATACATTTATTTGCAAAAACAATTTGAAGACAGATTTGGCCCATCAGCTGTAATTTTCCAACTCTTGTTCTAGAGCAAAAGAGCACACTACCATTTAAATAATTTAATAGTATACAATGAGAATAAGTTAGTATCTCTCCCATGCTCCCATTCTACATTTAATCATTAGAACTTTCTATGGATCTTCCAGAAGTTTTACATCTCTATACATATGTATGTGTATAAATGTCTATGCACATATTTATATATTAGTTTTAAACACCAAGGTATGCTGTATGTAATAGTTTATACCTTGAATTCAACTCAATATATTCATTGGAGCCTTTTCCATATTATCATATAAAGAACTGTATCATGCTTTTAAATAACTTTATTATCTCTTAGTGTACAGATATGCCACTTGTTGGCAGGCCTAATAGCAAATACTTGCACTCAGGAGGCTGAGACAGGACGGTTATGAGTTCCAGGTCAGAACTTTCCTCAAAAAGAATTATACTCTAGTATATTTACTTATCTCTCTATAATGAACATTTATATGTTTTAGCATAACTAGTACTTCAATGAATACCTTTGAAGATATGTATAAGTACATGTATTGGATAAATTTCTGGATTGGGAGTTCTTGGGTTAAATGGTATGTGTGCCTTAAATTTTACCAGGGACTGTCAAATTGCCCACCAGGGAGGGCTTACAATTTATGTTCTCATCAACAATGCATGGAAAAAGAAAGACATTTTATTTAAGTCTCATATATCTGAGCCAGATGAAGAGGTAGTTTTATATGAATTATAAATAACCTATGGAAAATAACTGCAAAGCTACATTAAATAAAAATGGTGGAATCTTGTGTGACTGTTTTGCTCATCTCTTAAATTGTGTAACAAGGAGTGTAAAACTCTACAACAAATACCATTAAAGATAAATACCCTTTTATTTTAGAGGAGATATAAAAGTGTTAAGAAAATAGAAAGAATGAAGAAAAGAGAAAGCTAGTAAAATTCAGAAATAGCCCATAAAGTTACAGCGATTTAGAGATCTTTGACAAGACAGATAATTTCAACCTGATAGGAACATCACATGATGTATATATCTATTGGAACTTGGTAGGTCATTACTATGCATAGTTTTTAGTCATTAATTAAGAATTAAAACTCAAGCAAAGATGGATGAAAAGGAAAGAGGTATATACGAAGATACACAACAAAGATGAGAGAGGAAAAAGAGATGTCAGAGACCCAGTGACAATGGGAGTTTGGGGGATTTTCTTTCAAGTGTATCACAGTATGAGCCTGGTTTAGATTATGCATTTGTGCTATTTCATATCCTTGGGTATGGTGGCTGACCATATTGGGTCTAATTCTTCATCTGAAGCTTCATCATGGGTAGATTACCTTGACTGTACACTTGGCCATTAGACTGCCATTAGCTAATGGTTTGGATGCATGGGGTGTCATTTATCCCAGTGGTGAATCTGGCCTCATGTGCTTCAGCCATCACTTTGATAAAAACCTGTCAGTTGCCTGCTCGTCCAAGGAGGATACAGGATTGGTGGAGCAGACCAGGGCCCCCAGCAAAATTAGCCAACCCCAGATGGCCTGAAGATGTGTCATAGAGCCCACCAACACTGGCTGAGCCCAATCAGATCAGCCAACTCACAACCTACATGTACATTGCATGAGCAGTGACAAATGACTAGTTGTAAGCTACAATCACTACCAAGGAAGTTGGATTTGGCCTCAGGGTCTTTCCTGAAGAATTTCCCTTCACTCAACAAATACGTATGAGCCTCTACCATATGCAGGCACTAAACTGGGTTCTGGGAATAAGAGAAGATGGAGTTAGACCAGGTCTCTTCTCTCACAGACCTGAGTCCTGTAAAGGCAAGAGGGCACCAAATTAAAGCCTGAAAATGACTGATGTGTACATGATCTTGGAAAAGGTGATTAAAATGGCTGGTAACCAATTAGGTCACCTGAACAACAAAGGAGGCTTTAAAAATGTTTCAACCCAGACTTACGGAACAAGAAGGAGCCACGTTTAAGTGGCTAGTGCAGCGATTTAACCTAAGAACAGACACAGCGCATTGAGACACTGAAAGGGATTAGCATGGCTAAAACAAGGGGAGTCCTTTGCTTAAAGAGCCCTTCTGCTCCTTTTAGATAGTTACTTTTTTATAATTGGACAAATCTGCTTGCCTAAGTTGGCAAGAAGCCTGCATCAATTGTAATTTCACTATTCCAACGACCTAATTAAACAGAATTGGCTTGAACTTCAAATAACAGTGGAAACCCATCCTCATTCTGTCCTCATTTAAAACAGCCATCCACTACTTCCTCTGATCTTCTCTAACCAATGAGTCCAAATGAAGTAACACAACTAACGATGAGCTAATGGCCCAGAGGAAGTATAGACAAGGCTCCCATGGTATTGATACCTAGAGAAGCAACAGTAACAACAGCTTTGCCTCAGTCCTGTGAGGGCTCTGTGTCTGAATGGAGTAGAGCTCGCCAACCGAAGCACAAACCCATCTAAAGTGGTTCTAGGAAGCAGTATGATTATTTTAGGTCCCCCTGAACTTGGAGGATTGCAGCCAATACAGCTACCTTTAAAAGAAAGCATGACTGTTTTCAAATCCTTTGAAATTACCTTCCTATTCAGATCCTGAAAGAGAAAGCACAATTCATCTGACAGCTATTATTTCATGACCCCAGATGGATGATCTAACTTCTATGTGCTTTAGACTTGTTTATGAAATAATAATGAACATCACTAACCAATTACAGGTTGCTGTGAGAATTAAAGACAATAATACAGTTCTATGTCTTGTATCAACCACAAAGAGTCACTTAATTGTGATGTACACTAATTATTAAGATGTTACATTCCCAGTGGGGGCTGGCTTATGCATTATCCCTATTAAACAGGAAGCTAAAAGTACCTTTTCATCTATAAAAAAAACGGTATTTAAAAATGAACATGAGATATTTGTCATTTTCTCCACTGTCACCATACTCAATGTTTCTTCCTACTATTCTTTTAAAAAATAAATAAACAAGACATGCACTATGATTATCCAAATTATAATTGATATCATTTTTTACTATTAATCCATAAAGTCTCCAAAGACTTCTAAGGGCAAATCACCAGCTTGCCTTTCCTACAATTTCTCTGTACAAGCACAGCATAGTCTTTTCTTCTCAACAGTCCCATATGGAAATTCTGATTACATTCCATTACACATCAGCCTAAAATATGCAAAGTGCAGCATTTATCTCCGGACTATATTTATATTTTGTTTATGTGATGGCTTGTCATCTGAGCCCAGAATAAATACTGTAGAAATCTCAAAAACTCATAATCCGGTAATTGATCATTCTCCTAGCTAGTCGCTTTCTTCAGTATTAAACTTTTAACACCGTCAATATAATTAGAAGCTCACCCATTCTGCTCTCCTTGTGAGCAGAGGAAGTCAGCATCCACAGAGCCTCACATTACGTTGTGGATGTACTACCATGTGGTCTTGCCTTCTGTCAGATGCAGAAGCTGTGATGTGGAATTCTCTTGCCATTTGGAGGCATTGTTCTGAAAGATGTTTCCGTGTAGAATTTGTTTTCTCCAGGCAGTTTTGATTTGTTTTGGTGGAATTAGAGATTATATCTAGGACCTCCTGTTTGGAAGGCAAGTGCTCTAGGGCACCCCTGGGGCCACACCCCTAGTCCTTTTGTATTTAGTTTTTGAGACTGGGTTTCCTTAACTTTTCCTGAATTGCTTTGAACTTACAATCTTCCCACCTCCATGTCTCAAGGAGTTGGGATTATAGGTGTGCACCACCATGCTCTGCTCTAGGCTGCTTGGGACACTGTGTAACTAAATACATGGCTAACTTTATATCTCAACACACCTAGGCTAAGACCAGATATCTGGTCCCAATAGTTAGGTTATAATAAATAAGTGAAAGACCAGATTGATTCTGCTTCATGTCATATGAAGGGTTCCTGCTTTTCCAGCACTCTGCCATAGGATTCTTACAGTCAGTTTTCTTTGATCATTTAGAATGTAATCTAATTCATGACTGGATCAACCCATAAGTAACTTGTTTTGAGACTACAGTTATTTTTAAGAGGCTTTGGACCAAAGAGATTGTGCTTCCTTGTGTTTATTTTTTCAAGCTTGTCTGGAGCAGGTCAGAGAAGGAGTTTAGGGAGGCTACAGTATACACTTAGAACATACCTGACAAAAATATGATGACTGACAGAACTTGGGACTGGCAAGTGAATAGATGAATACACCAGCGAGTTACCAACCTGGCTAAATTAGCTGGTCTTTAGAAGATTGTCTGAATCTGGAAAGGAAAGGAATGGTTATAACTATGATCTGTCTTATGCCTCCTGTGAGCCTTTGTCTAGACCACTGCAGTCCCAAAGGCTAGCATGACTATGGAGTCAAATGAACAATATTCTCAGCTCAGTTACCTAGAGTGAACAAAGAGCTGATGACCACCATGGGTGAAAAGTTAAAAAATGTGTTCTGAATTAGGAGCCTCCCTCAAAATTCCCTAAGCCAAAGTTACAGGTGTAACTACCCTACTGTTTAATTCAGTGGTCTGAGTTTACGTCCTGGCCAACAGCAGCATTGAGCATGGAAGATGACTCACATTGTTGGCGTTCAGGACTCTTCATTCTCGTGATTTCTTACACAGAGTCTCATCAACAGGTGCACCTGCTTCCACAATGGCCACACTGGACTAATTCGCTCTTCCTTATGCTTTTGGTAGATTATTTTGCCCAGAGTGTTTTCTATATCCCTTCTCTTTTGAGTGAAGGGACTTGGAGACTTGAAGTGACTAGTTCTTCATCCCAAAGCCTCTTAGAAACCTTCTTCTTACCCTCCAAGTCCTTTTGTCTGTGCAACTGTAAGTAATAATGGGTGTGATGAGAACAATTATTGGAGAGGTAGGAGTCATAACAGGAGTAATAAAACAGGGAGGAAGAGAAGATGACAGATTTATTGAACATTTTCTATTGCCAGATGCTAGGCTAATTCCTTCCCATTCATTATTTTACTGAATCCTTCCAAGGGCAGTTATGATCATTACTTTATGGAAGATGAGCCTGAGGTTTTGAAGTGGTTTTTAAATTACTTGGGCTCACTCAGCTAGTCAGTGGTAGACTTGGGACTAAAAACCTTGGCTCAAGTATGTCTAGAGTTAAAATGCAAACAAAACAACCAAAATCCACCCACTCCTCTCTACTGCCAAGTCACTGTTAGAATTGTATGTCTATCTGTCCTGACTTCTCCTTCAGGGCCAGGAAGTATCTTATAGTAGTAATGCTTCACTAATATTGGTCAGTGAATGTTTTATTCACAGAATAAAGTGACTGATCAAGCTGCATTGTACTTACACTGATATGTTTAATTGAAAGTCATTTGTACAACTACTCAAAGATAATTTAAGAAGTTATAAACTGGGCATCATTGGCTCATGCCTGTACTCCTACCTACTCAGGAGGCTGAGATCTCCAGATAGCTGTTTGAAGCCATTGCAGGCAGGAAAGTCCATGAAACACTTAACCTCCAACTAACCACCAAAATGCTAGAAGTAGAGCTGTGGCTCAAGTGGTATAAGCATCAGCCTTGAGTGAATAAGTTAAGAGACCTCAGGCTCTGAGTTTAAGCCCTAGTACAAAAAAGAAAAGGAGAATAATAATAATAATAATAATAATAATGAGAAGAAGAAGAAGAAGAAGAAGAAGAAGAAGAAGAAGAAGAAGAAGAAGAAGAAGAAGAAGAAGAAGAAGAAGAAGGAAGAAGAAGAAGAAGAAGAAGGAGGAGGAGGAGGAGGAGGAGGAGGAGGAGGAGGAGGAGGAGGAGGAGGAGGAGGAGGAGGAGGAGGAGGAGGAGGAGAAGGAGAAGGAGAAGGAGAAGGAGAAGGAGAAGGAGAAGAAGAAGAAGAAGAAGAAGAAGAAGAAGAAGAAGAAGAAGAAGAAGAAGAAGAAGAAGAAGAAGAAGAAGAAGAAGAAGAAGAAGAAGAAGGAGAAGAAGAAGAAGAAGAAAAAGAAGGTATATTTCCTAGAGTTGGTACATTTCCTATATCTTGTGATGCTCTCAGCTAGGTCTTTGTGGACAATTCAGGAAGTAGCCAGTAGAATGCCATAGGCTGGGAGTCCATTCAGTGTGAAATTAGACTGGATCCAGGACAGAAAAGAAGGTCTGAAAGAGTCCCTTCTTGCACTGGATATTTCACAATTCTGTGACTTCCCAATGCCTCATGGGTTTAGCTGGATGTTTACATAGCAGAGTTTACTCTAGCAGAATGAGAGAAAGAGGCCTTTCTGTGGTGAGCAAGTGAGCTGATTAAGACTGACACCAGTCAGAGTTGATCTTTGTGGATCTTTCATTTCCTTGTTGCCCCTTGAAAAGCTTTATTTACTCAAGATGAACCCTGGCTTTCAACTGCTACAGGAGGACATCTCACAATTCAACGGTCAATGAACAGCGGGGGATAGCTCCGTCCTCGCTCACCTTCCCTGCATCTTCCTGGCTGTTTCCATCAAAGGCAACTCAAGCCTGCCACCACCGACTCCCCGCTGTATCACCAGCACTATATCATCAGTCCTATGGAACCCCCAGCCCTCCCTCCATCCTAATTGTCAGGAAATTAATACTCACTGGTCAGTCACACTCTCATTAAGGATGCAACGGGTTAAAGCGCTTGTAGAGTGCACTGCAGTTTACCCGATGTCTTCCTACCTCTACGCTCATTGCACTTTTTCCATATGAACAAACCACATTTTCTCTTGGAGCAGCACTCTTTTAAGTCATCACATGTAGAGGCTGAGAATGATGCAGGCTATCATTGAACTAAAACCTTTATTTCATTTTTAACCAAAAGTACTTTGCATCTACCAAATTCTTGTTGGTAAAGTCAGCATGGGACCCTAGGGGATTCCTGAGACAGCATTCTTGTTTTCAGAGCCCCTCGCTTTGCAGTGAGGTAACAATTTTATTTAGAAAAGTATAAATGCTGCTGGTGCTTGTGTGTAGAGGGGGACTCAGACCACTGAATGAAACAATGAGGTCCAGGTCGTCTATAACTTTTGCTTATGCAATTTTGATGTGGGACATTGGATGTGTGTGTGTGTGTGTGTGCAAGCGCGCGCGCGCGCGCGCGTGCACATGGGCACGTGTGCGTGCATGTCAGTACTGAAACTTGAACTCAAGACCTTTCATTTTCACTTTTTTTTCCTTTGCAGCTGGCTCTCTTCCACTCAAGCCATACCTCCACTTTCTGTTTTGTTTTTGTTTTTGTTTCCTGATTGTTAATCAGCGATAAGAATCTCTTGGATTTGACTGCCTGGGCTGGCTTTGAACCACAATCCTCAGATCTCAGCCTCCTGAGTAGCTAGAATTATAGTATGGGCCACCAACATGTGGACTATAACGATGACTATAAATGCCAAGGCAAGTACTACTCAGAGGGGGTAAGTTCATGAAAAAAAAATATGGCCAGGATACTCCAGTGCTAGGATTGACCAGAAAGATGTGGATTGCGAAGTATTTTAAATGGAAATAGTAGGAAGGAATACTTTGTTCATAATAGCAAAAAATCTACCGTTAGTCTACCACATTCCAGGGATGAGGAATAAGTTCAGGCAACACTGTCCTTGCCCTAAAGGAGCTCACAGTCACGTAGAGAGAAGGATAACAGATGGATCAAGCCAGTAGGAGCAGCAGTGGTCTTTGACCATACCAATGTGTGAGAATAGTCTCCACCCCACAATCCACATCCCCATGCCACTATCATGTACGTGTCTTGGGACTATTCCTTCTTACCCATGAGAGACCTTTCATGTGACAAGCCACATATCCTTGACACTCATCTTCTAACATCCTTATCTCCAAAATATCCCTCTTCTACTAGCCATCTTGTCACCTACTGGAAGATGCCACCCTGGACTCACTGAACACTTATTCTGAATTCTCTAGCCTTGAGCTCCAACTACAGACTATTCATTTCTCCTTTATCTGGATCCTCTGAGACTCCTCGGGTACTTCCCTGCCCAGAGGTGGGATCTGGATTCTGTTTCCCCAGCTATTTCTGGGATGAGTGTCTTGGCTGGAAGTTCCTGCTAAAGTACAAATTACTGTATGTACTTAAGTGTTCTGTAGAACTCCCCTAATCCCCTTCCACAGATGCGTATATACCAGACAGAAGAGCCTCTAAAGATTAGACTAGAGGTGAGTAGACATCTGATTCTTTTATTGAGAAGCTCCCTCTAAGAAACATTCGAACAAGAAACCATTCTTGTGGTGATAGGGGGTGGAGTTAATCCACTTGCTTTCTGCCTAGTCCTTCTGAGAGAGAGAGAGAGTGAGAGAGAGAGAGAAAGAGAGAGAGAGGCCTATCTATTTGATCCTTGACTTGAACCAGCCTTACAAGGATTGACATGCTCTGACCCCATGTGTCTTGCTCTTGTCTTGTTGTATACCAACAGCCATGGTAGTCTTTTAGTTTTTCTTTCTTTCATAACAGAGTGTGGTCTTTGTCTTTAGGGCCTTTGGCCTTGCTTTGCCTCTGCTTGGGAGCAGTTCTCTCAGGATCATCTTGGTGACTCATCTCTGCCCATGTTCTCCTCATCCCATGAAGTCACTCCTAGTCTCAGTCACCTTTCTCTGTGTCCTCTAATTTCCTGAAATGCTTAACATGTGCCACACTGGGATTTAACCTCTGGCTTGTTCATTTAATTCATGTATTTATTCCCAACTCTCTCTTAAGAGCATAAACTCATTGGGAGAAGAGATGTGGCTTATATTGGTCATTCCTGAGTAATCAGAGCCTAGAAAAATCCTTGGGACATAGTTGACACTCAGTACATATTGGAATAAATGAGTTTGGAAAAGCTTAGTAATATTTCTATCAAAAGGCCCCCAGCCACAGTATTTAATCCGCACATAAATGTGGCCTATGGAGCAATTAATCAAAAACTTTGCTTATTATGCACCACCAATGGCAGGCCAATATGGAATGCTTGCAACTCCAGTGATCATTTGTCTTCCTAGGCACCATCCAGACATTGTTTTGGCTCCAGTGATTCTGGGGTACAATTAGTCAGTGAGAACACCACCAGCTACCATGCAGATTCCACTCCTGGACAAGCATGGTGCTGGCAATATTCCTACAAAGCCAGAGGCTGGGGGAGGGGGGGGGCTGTCCTCTGGGGGCTGACTCTAGACCATTAGAAAATTGGGAAAATGAAACTGGATAATAATTCCCCTGATAATAGACTGAAGAACTGTTGGTATTGGCTGGTAGAAAACAATATTTTATGGTTTGAAACATCTAGTCTTTATTCAATATCTAGGCAGATCAGGATTTACTTGCCTGTGTGCAAACTTGGAAGGAAACACTCTATGAAGAAATGCACGTTAATTTCATTGATCAGTAGAGGTACACCACAGTAGATTCTTTTTTAAAAATTTTCCCACAGTAGTAGGGATTAAACCCAGGGTCTTACACATGCTAGGTAAGTGCTCTACCACTGAGCTACAGCTCCAGTACTTTTTAAACTTTTATTTTGTAGCTGATATCATGACATTGTAGAGTCTGGCCTTGAAGTTGTGATCTTCCTGCTGCTGCCTCCTGAGTAGCTGGAGCATTAGGTGGGTATCACTATGCTGAATTTTTATATGACTTTGGATACCACAGCTATGCCTTTCGAGTGTACTGCATGAACTTGACATTTTTTCTCAGTGGCTAGTGTAAACATACCTTAAGCAATCATAAACGCTCCGATTAACATCAGTTTAAGAAGCCTTGAGCACATATGCATTTAAATGGCTCTGTTGATTTCAGATCCACTCAGGCTGTAGAACTTGATACACTCAATGACACCAGAATTCAGAAAAGCAAGGTGGTTGTCTCCCTAGAATTGAGCTACCATGTCTAAAAATATAAAATCTGAAATTTTAACATATATACAAAGGTGTGTGGAGGATTCACTCTATACCCCAATCTTTGCATATGTGATATGTTTTTATCTGCATGAGAACTGTATAGAGGGTTTATAAATGAGAGCAGAGTTCAGGCACAGACTAAGGAGGCTGAGATGGTTTCAGTGCAGCTTATATCTGACTAAAGAGCTCCCACTCTTTGTCACTCTGCCCCAGGGCCTCCTCAGATCCCAGGCCACCCCTTGTCACCTACAGGTTCACAAATACCTGCATAACTCAGTCTCACCAATTCCCTGTTTCCATTGCTGAGGCACTTAGTGTCTTTGAAAAAAAAAATAGAATGGATTTGTGCTTTAACACCACAACAATGCAGTCCTCATTCTTAGGCAGGTAGCTAGAAGGTCTGCAGAGTGACAACCAGCTCCAGGGAGCTGTGCATTTCTCCATTCACTTAGTTGACTCTCAGTCAATAAGTGCTCAAGGTGTGCAATTTACTCAGTGCTGAGAACAGAGCAGGGAAGGAAGAAGTTGACATTCTAACATCGAACTTGTGTTACTTCATTGATAAAATATTAAAATGGTGGGCGCATGGTAGAGAGGGAAATAAATGCCTGGTACTAGGGGTGTCCTGATCTTCCTCCATGGGAAATTTCCTTGAGGGTGGTTGGAGTAGGCGCAGTGGGGGGAAGGCTAAAATGGAGTTGCATATAGCCCAAGGAATGATCCTTCAGCAGGAGAAATCCTAGCCTGTTGCAAGACCTGCAGGAAGGCAGGAATGGCTAGAGGATAGGAATGGATAACAAGGGAGGGTAAGGAGGCTGAGACAAAAGCAGGCAGCCAACACTGAGGTCTGTCTTTCCTGCAGGCCATTCTTAATTTTTTTGAATGGTCAGGGTATTTTCCCATTTAATTTTAAAAAATAAAACCTATTATAAAGGTGTTATACAGAGGGTCTGCAGTTACAGAAATCAGGTAAAGAGTACCGTTTCTTCTTGGACAATGTCACCCCTTCCCTGGCTCTCTCCCAGGTTTTCCCTCCCATCCCCACCCACAAGTGGTATAGTCCATTTTCAACAGAGTGTCAATTGAGTGCCACTGCCTGCAGGTCGTTCTTGAGACCTTCTTCAGGTCTACCCATCCAAGGCTTCCTACAAAATGGGTGTTATCATGTTCCCCATATAAGGGAAAAGAAACATCTCACTCAGAGTGAGGAAGTCCATTTTGCTTAGGTTTGAGCAGCCCTTAAATAGAAGATACAAACCCAAACATTGGCTCTGTTCTTTCACTAGTGCGTGTTGGTTGACATTGCCAAAACACAAGGGAATCAAAGCATGGTGAAGTCAAATAACTTGCCCAAGGTCACACAATAAGGGAAGAAGAGGAGCTGAGTCCTGATAGCACACACCTGTAATTCTAGCTACTCAGGAGGCTGAGATCTGAAGAATCATGGTTTGAAGCCAGCCCAGGCAGAAAAGTCCCCATGAGATTCTTAGGTCCAATAAACTACTCAAAAACCCAGAAGTGGAGCTGTGGCTCAAAGTGGTAGAGTATTAGCCTTGAGCAAAAGAGCTCAGGGACAGCACTCAGGTTGGGAGTTCAAGCCCCACAATCACCAAAATAAATAAATAAATAAATAAATTTAAAAAGGGAATAAGAGAATAAACAAATAGTCTTTTTCCAGAGCCTAGACCACTAGCTGTGGTTCTTTGCTGCCCAATGGCTACTTGTAGTTGCTAGCTGTAGGGGCCTCACCGGGGAGGGGCCCTAGTGCCATTGCTAAGGGAGCTGTGCCTTCACCAGCTCTGGGAGGGCAGAATGAATGTAATGCCTATGGAACATCTATCAGGGCTCTCCTATTCCATCTACTCTCTGCCCCGCGCCCCACCCCCCAACAACAGCACCAGAGGATGGGATGAGTAAGAGCGGAGTGACAATGTCTTCCCCTGAGCCTCAGTGTATTCAAGCAGGGAGTTTTTATTATCCCTGTTTTTTTTTCTGATAAGAAGAACATCATCTTAAGTGTCTCCCAACTGTCAACTCATGGACCAGAAAGATTCCTCCGGAGACAATGAAAACAATATGGCCCAATTTGTTATTTTGTTTTTTTTTTAATGTTGAAAAGTACATTTTTCTCATCCCCCCCCCCCCCCTTCTGTCAGTTGTCAAAACTTCACCATGTAACAAGGGGATTGGGGCTCTCCATAAAGCCCAGTGCCTGAGACAGGGGTGGGGAGCTTTGCCAGCCCCTTTTGCCAGAGATATTCTATTAGTCTTGATTGTTGATGGGCTAAGGGAGAGCTCCCTTCACGGCATCTGGCAAGACAGAGGAGGAATAAAAACAAACAAACAAATACAGCATGCTGCCTTGCCTGGCACCTGGCACTCAGAGCCTATCCTGCTGGCAGCCCCTGGCAGCATATTTGGGCAAACAGGCTGGCAACCCATGGGCCAGGGGGCCAGGATCCAACACCACTCTTTTCTATTGCCATCTCCTCTCTCTCTCTCTCTCTCTCTCTCTCTCTCTCTCTCTCTCTCTCTCTCTCTCTCTCTCTCTCTCTCTCTCTCTCTTTCTCTCTCTCTCTATCTTTCTCTCTCTCCTCTTTCTCATTTATAGAGAGATAGATAGATAGACAGACAGACAGGTGGATAGAATTATCCATCTTTCTAGATAGATAGGTACATATACACATAGATATACATATACATATATACATATATGTATGTAGATATATATAGATATGTATGTATGTATTGATATATCTTTATATTCATATATCTCACACATATATACATGTATATATGTATATGTATCTATGTACATCTATATGTGTGTGTGTGTGTGTGTGTGTGTGTGTGTGTGTGTGTGTGTGTGTGTGTGTGTGTGTGTGTGTGTGTGTGTGTAGGAGGTGACTGGTGGGTACTAGTATACCACAGAATCACCAAAAGGCCTCTCAGGTCAACATTCAAGTTTCGTCTGTTTCTACATGTACTAAATAAAACTTTTACTGCAAGTGGCCTCTGGCTGTTTTTGTCTAGGTGCCTCCTTCAGCCACAGACACCCAGAGCAGCAGCCCAGGGTCCCATGCTAAGCAGAGTCACCTTCTGAGTACTCAGCTTAGAGAGCCTTGGTTTTTGCCTCCTGGACTTTGGATTGTCTCGCTGCTCTTGGCTGGTGCATTGAGGCTCTAGAAGGAGAAAAGCTTGCCTTTTCCTCTGTACCACTGAGTTCCTGTCTTGGCTAACGAGTGGCTGACTCATGCCGTTTTTCTCTGCTGTCTGTTAGAGCAGGTGCTCCCATGGCTTCCTTTGTAAGGTTTATCCCAAAGACTCAGCTTTGTGTTTCCCTGGTCTGCTATACTGACCATATCCAGGAGAGTTTATAAGTTCTGCTTTGGCTACCAGACTACCCCCATTTTAAAGCTGATAGAGGTGAGGACTTCATTCCTTACTTGGTTTTCTCATCCTCCTAGTACTGACCATTTCCTCTCCAGATATCAAAGGGCTTGGAAGGGGAAGTAGGAGAACGGCTCTGTGTCTTATCCTCTTCCCTTCTGGCCTTCCTAGTCCTCTCTTACTCATTCAAAAAATTTCCCAGAGAAGCCTAAACCCACATTCTCTTAAAAAAATAAAAGGCAGGGAAAATCTGCTGAATTGTTGTTTATAAATTATTGTAAAACTATAAGATAGTCTCCTCTGGGATTTTAAAACATGCATTCATATAAGCTCTGTCTAAACACTGGCTGTCTTTAGAGTCGTGATCACATCTCCATCTCTGCCTCTCCACTGCCCTGCCGCCGCCCCAGCTCACCCAGCTATCTTGTTATGTGGATAACAGCCAATTAGAAATCTATCCCATTAGGTCATTGCATCCTGTGCTTTCACCATTGAGCAGAGGGAATAGAGCAGATATTAGAGGTTATTTTATGGGTCTGTGGCTCTTTAAGGCCAGGCCTGATGAGGTTAGGCTGACACTTAGGAAAACAAAATAATGTCAATATCTCATGTCCCCAGGAAATATGATTCCACAAAGTGGTAAACGTCTTACATTGAGAAATTTCCAGCTCTGAAAATTTAAAGGACAGCCATGACATTGGGAGACGCAGATGCAGTGAGAAGGTTGATTGTGGCCTCTGAACTGAAGAACCACGTTCATAATTAATTGCAACTAAGTTACAAAATACAAAACAGAAGATTCATATACAATGGGAGAAAATAATGGGAAATCCTGTCTGGCAATAAACATCCAGTCTATATTTAAAAAGAGCTTCTCTAGTACAACAATAAAAGGCAATTCATTTTTAAAAGATGGCCAAAAGACTTGAGGGTTTTTTTAACCAAAAAAGATATACAAATGGACACTAAATATATGGAAAGATGTTCAACATCATTAGTCATTAGAAAGAAGCAAATCAAAACCACAAGCAGATGCCATTTCATTATAATGGGTAAAATTTTAAAATCAGACATTAAGAAATATTGATCTAGACGTGGAAAAATTGGAACATCTCTGTATTGTTAGTAGAATATAAAATGGTTCAACCACTGTGGGAAACAGGTTGGTGTTTTCTTAGAAAACTAAACACACAACTACTACAATTCCACTCCCGCGTATATATCTAAAATAGCTAGAAGTTAGCATTCAAGATTGATAATCATTGATATGCCACTGTTCAGTGAAACATTATTCATTATCCCCCAAAGGTAGAAACAACTTGTGTCAATCAACAGATGAATGACCAGACAAAATATATATAACATATAATGGAATATTATGCAACAAAGGAGTAAAATTCTGAATCATGTCATATGAATGTGTGGCCATTTGATATATATGGCCTTGAGAAAAAAATGCTGAATAAAATAAGCCAGAAGCAAACAAATAAAAATGATTCCAGTTATATGAAATACCTAGAGTTGGTAAATTCATGAAGACAAAAGAAAATTAATTACCAAGTGCTGAAGGGAGAGAAAATGGAGAGTGTTTAATGGATTCAGGGACTCTCTTTGGAGTAATGAGAAAGTTTTAGAAAAAGATAGTAGGGATAGTTGTACAACACTGAGAATGTTTCTAATATTAATGATTTATATACTTATAAATGTAAGTATATAAGTACTTAACTAAATTTATTACATGTATACACTTTACCTCAATAAAATACCATGAGAAGCTGGTACTGGTGGATTATTCCTATAATCCTAGCTACTCCTAAGGCTGAGATCTTATTTCAATTCAAAGTTAGCCTAGGCAGAGAAAACTGTGAGACTCCATCTCCAAATGACTGGCAAAATGCTGTGCTGGAGGCATGGCTCAAGTAGTAGAGGGCCAGCCATGAGCAAGAAAGCTGAGAGTGCAAGGGCCTGAGTTCAAGTTCAGTACCAACACACACGCACACACGCACACACACGCACACACACACACGCACACACGCACACACACATGCACACACACACGCACGCACACACACACACACACACACACACACACACACACACACACACATACACACACGAAAAATACTTTAAGAAGAAGTAAAGCCAAATATTTGTACAACCAAATTAACTCCTGTAGTTTCTTCAACTAAATATCAGGGTTGGAACTCACTATTACATCTTCTGATTTTCAGTCTGGTGCTTAAGTCATGACAACATTTAGCACCAAATCTCAGTCCTACATTGAACCTCCATCGACACAAGCAAATAGATCACTATCTTTCAGTTCTTTACACATTTAGAGAAAAGCTCACAACTGCTCAGTGATCTAAAACTGGAGATGAAGGGCAATGGAAGGAATGTTTTAACATGGGGTCTATGTCAGTTTCTCTGCTTGAGATCATTTTTAGCCTTACCAGCTAGCTTTGCCTCCAGTTTTATGAATCATTATCATTGCTAAGGAGGCTGAAGAAGGTGAGGTGAGCTCGCACAAAGTGCTGGTGCTAAGCAGATTGGGGAACAGAGCTGACATCTGCAGGGCTCAAGGTCCTCATGCCCATATTCTTCTTTCTCATTTCCTTGATTATGGACTCTCCCTATCAGCATTAGGTGTGAGGGACAGAGGCAGAATTGAGAAGAAGCTCCTTGAGAGTGGCTCTGAAGTTCAAGGTCAGCCAAGGTTGTCCGT
The DNA here is from genome assembly GCF_024711535.1 of Dipodomys merriami. NCBI lineage: Eukaryota > Metazoa > Chordata > Mammalia > Rodentia > Heteromyidae > Dipodomys > Dipodomys merriami. The sequence continues at coordinate 18,260,363 of NW_027202604.1, read as the reverse complement.
GTCCCAGGTGGGAGCAAGGATGTGATCTTGCTGTGACTGTTCTGTAGCTGGAAGAAGGACAGCCCTGGGGGTTGTCTGCAAGTTGTACTACCACAAAGGAGACAACTCGATGGTGCCAGGCACAGCAAATAAAAAGACAGCTGTAACCAATGAGGGAAGCCAGCAAGCTCCCAAGGCCAGGCTCCAAGTGAACAGCAGGTGCCCTGTGCTTTCCACAGGTTGCCAGATGGAACCACCACTAGGTTTTGCCAGCAGCTCAAACTCAGTACTATGTGCTTGTTAGCAGCGTGATCCTGAGCCTGCGAGCTCATTCTGTGATGGGAAATGATCTAGGGGCCAAGAAGGAGTTCTGAAGGCCAAGGCCAACCAATTGTAAGTCGCGTTTACAATAGCCAGTAGGTAGGCTGAGCAGAGTTAGATTAGGAGAGAGCAGGATAGGACAGGATCAGGGAAGGTAGCTGCAATTCACTCATGCCAAGGGCCAGGTTGATTTCTGCCCAGTTGTGCTGCCCCAGATTACTGGTCTCTGCTCCTTCTTTGGAGACTTCGATGAAGAAGAACCTGTTTTTCCCATATAAGCATGCAAGTCGTGTTCCTGCATTCACAGGAGCTTTGTTAGTTCTGCCTTTGGGGAATGAGTGCATTGCCAGATCAGCATGAGAAGATAGGCCAGGGAGGAAATGAGTTGATCCAAGGAAACAGGTCATTTACAAACCTGTATGTTCTGCCTTCATTTACTCCATCACAAGTGATCTTAAAGCACCTCACAGTCTACTGCTCATTAATACTGCTAAGGAGCATTTGCAAAGTATTTAAAGTCAGCCCTTTCTCCCCATTTATTCTCTATGATTCAGTCCAGTTTCTGGGATGATGCTTCATCAATAAACACATTCCTACTGTCTGTTGAGACTTCCTGTCTTCCAATTAGAAGAGAGGAACAAAACACGCTGTTTTTATTATATAGAGGCAGCAGTCAATTTTGGCTCAATGCTGAATAGGAAATGCTGATTTTTCAGATGTTTGTGTAGCAGAAATAACAAAGCATCCACTTGGAAGGCAATGGGATTTTTCTCAGCCAAACTGCGCGCAACTGGGATTTTTTTTAGCAGCTCAAAGGAGGAGGAAGCAAGCAAGAACATAGCCCCAAAGGGAGGCAGTCAGCTACTCCCTCAGACCTGGATGTGTGATCTGGTGCAAACGTCTAGCCCAGAAACCTCATAGGCAGCCTCCTGTCTCATAGTTATTAAAATCCTGGCCTGGATAAAGTATTAAATCCCCATGTAGGCTGACTGCTTGCCGGTGGGAGGTGAACACGGAGATGCATGCACTAACTTCCAGCTTGTATTCATGAGCCTCTTCACTGAAAATGGAAGCTCTCTGGGGCCTCCACCGGCTTGAACACCAAACTCAGGCCTTCTTGCTTCCCAGCAGACAATACTTTGGATTCTTGGAGACTTAAAATTTTCAACTACAAACTTGGAAGTAGGATGGGAAAGGTCTCGTGGTTGTGGTTCATTGCTAACATCAACACACTGAGAGAAAGTACGGAGGAGAGGGGAAGAGAGAGAGGGAACAGGCAGGAAGTGGGAGGGGTAGAAGAAGGAGAAGCTTGTTGCGTGTTGGCCTGTGGACAGGTTTCACTTCCCCTTTTGCTAAGTGTGAAGCCAGTGATTTATTCTTTGTTTTGGAGGTGATATGGTGGAGGGTTGGGGACTGTAAAACACTTCATAGCTAAAATTTGATGAGTACTTTTTTAAAATCATAGATACCCAATGTTACATTACGCTACCTAATTGGGTTACCTAATGTAACCCAAGTTGAAGTGGAATACTTTGAGGGCAGCCTGTATGCTGTTATCATACACACACACACACACACACACACACACACACACACACACACACACACACACACACACACACACACACACACACAAATACTCACCAAAGTTTCAAAAACAATTTATGTATTCTGCTGAATTTCTATTCAAGAGGAAGCAAGGAGGACTTATACTATGCATCTTCTAAAAGAGTTTTATAGACATGTCTCCTTTTCGCCAAAGCCTCTTCCTTCATCGTAGCTATTCAAGAGAAGCTATATCCAAGCATTTCCGGCCCATATGGACTACATTCCTCACTTTAAGCCTCTTTCCCTGGCTTCCTACATAGTTCTTCCCTAAATGGACTAGTCCATCTTCTCACATGTGTGGAGGAACCTCTCTATGTCTCCAGTGCAACTTTTCTACTCATTACCCCAGTCAGGACAACAAAAAGCCCACAGATGGGTGATAAGAACCTGCTATTCTTGAATGATATTGCCGATTGGCAGGATGAATGGAGATAAAGCAAAAAAAGTACTTGGCCCAATGCCTGATACATTGGGAACCAAAATGATAGGAATGGAGGGAGAAAAGAGACAGAGTTTAAGACCAGGATAATCACCCTGTGTCCTCAGCTACACAACTCTCTGGATTTAGTGACCTTGTATGTCTCTCAAGTGTCAGGACTTCTGAAACACTGTGACCTCTAAAAAGCCCCGAGGGTCTACAAGGATAAAAAAAAAAGACCCCATTTAATGAGCATTAATGAGACCCCCTCACTGGCATTGTTTTGATCTGACTCAACAACTTTAGGATGGTTTCTGATGGGGGGAAAAATAACCTGAGATCAAAATGCTTTCCAAAGGAAGAGAACTGATTGAAAGGAGGACTTCCCTGAGAGACTGTTGAGATGTTACATGAAGATCCGAGGTCCATAAAACCCCAGCTCACCTGCAGCACAATCCTTAGAGTGGGAAGAGACAGTGCTTTGGCTTAGCCTGCTGGTTCCTGGCAGACTCCACCAGCTGCCTCACCAACGTGGGCCTGCACTGCATGTTTGCTTAGATCATGAACTTCATTATGAGAGGAAAAGGGCTGGCTCAGGAACGCCCATCCTGGGCCTGATACCCATTTCAGATTGATCAGAAGAATCTCACTATAGCAGTGGCACAGGCTGTCTGGCCCCATGAGGCCATGGGAATAATGAACCCTCCGTCCCCACTGGGATGCTTGCTGGTTTGTGCAGCTGGGCACCTTTTGTTCTGAATGGTAACGTATTTAAAGGCAGGATCAAAAGGCTTACACACTGGAAACCAACGAGAAAAAAGGCAGAAGAGTCTGTTTGTCCGTGGCTATGCTCCTTGTTTCTGTGTCTCTCAGATGCCAGAGATAAGCTTTTCTCAAACTGATGGTCAACAGAGGGATAGGCGAGAAGAGAAACGGAAATAATTTATCCTCTTACATCTAAGGGCTCCTTAGAAGCCCTGGCCCATTGCTTACTCCCACAGCCTGACTTGCTCCCATGCTGGGTTTGTGCTTCCAAAGAGAAGAAGGGGGTGGGGGAGGAGGAGGAGCAGTAGCAGCAGCAAAGGAATACTGAGTGCCTACTGTGTGCTTTGTGCAAGGATGGCAGATAGGTACTGAGTCATCTCCGTGTTTGCCTGAGGTGACTAAAGGCTCCTTGTGCAAGGTCACACCACTGGTACATGGTAGAACTGAGCTCAAACACAAAAGGATGAGGGTCCAGACAGATGAACGACAGGTGGAGGGAATAATAACACACAGCAACCTTCTTTTTAAGGGCAATTTGACAATAGTATTAGGCAGTTCTCAAAAAATGAAAAAAAAATCTTCAAGACAGCAGTTCTAATTTGGGAATGTGCCACGAGGAAATAATCTAATGAGGGTAACAGCCTAAGGGCGTTGATTATGATGATGTTTATAATTAGAAGCCATGGTACATGTCTTGGTATTGATTAGTGAGAATCACTATGTCTTTCTTAAGAATGATGTGACTATGTATTTACTCACTTGGAAATAAATATGGGAAAATAAGCAGGCCAACAGACTATATGTACCATGAGATCCAATTTTATGAAAAAAGAGAAAGATGCCCATTTATCGTTTATATTGAATAAATCTGGAAGGTTAGATAAGCTGATGTTTTTTAAAAACTGTAGCGATCATTTCTAAATAAAACAATAGTTGGTTCTCTTCCCTTTCTGCTTTCTCCTTTTAACATAACAAAAAATTACTATCTTTACTATTTCAAATTGTACGGTTCAGTAAGACTGAACTCTTTGGTCACATTGCTGTGAAGTTATTTACCTAATTGTACACCCAGTCTGCTAAACTCTTTTCATAGTACAAAACTAAAACAAGACACTATCTACCAAACAAGTCACTGTTTCTCTCTTTTCCTCCTCTCCTTTTTTCCCTCTCTTCTAGTCCCTAGCAATCATCCATCTTCTAAATTTACCTACCCTATACTCCTCACAGAAGTGCAATTCATGCATTATGTCTTTTTGTGACTAATGTATTATCCTTTATATAAAACCCTCAAGGGTCACACATGTATTAGCATGGGTCAGAATATTTTTTTTTCTGTTTTAAGGCTGAGTAATATTCTATTGGAAGGCTACACATTTTGTTTATCTCTTCATCCATGAATGCACACCTGATGGCTTCTCACCTTTTGGCTAATGTGAATTATTATTTCTATTCCCTTTGCTTTCTTGTATTCTGCAGGAAACAGTTCCATTTGTAACATTTTTAATGTGAAATCTGGAGTAGAAGTGTGCAGAGTGTGAAAGTCTTTTTAAAAAAAAACAACAATGAAGTATTTCTGCAGGAGTACTATATATTGGCAGCTTAGAATTACGCACACTTGGATTTCAGTTTCCAGGCCACCATGCACAAGTTCTGTGACTGCAGAAAAATTATTTAACCTCTTAAAATTGATTTCCTCGTGTAAAAGAACTCCAGATTCTAACATGCGTTATCATGGAGTGATAAGGCTCAAAGGCCAGGCCAGGTCCACGGTCAGCACTCTAATTAGTAAGGCAAGGAGGACACTGGTGCCATTTCATTTTCCTTGTACTCAGGCACCTTCCTGTCTGTCCCAGAGGCTTTCCTCAGGCGAGTCTCTCTGCTTTCAATATTCTCCCTTGCCTGTTCCAAGAAATAACCCTTGCTTTCCCACTGCTGTTGAATTCCCTGGGTCCTTTGGCCTCCTGACTGGGTCTGCCCTGCCCCCATGAAAAATGCTTCTAATACAATACATAGCTAACTTTCTCCTGTCTCTGTACTTCTGTCCCCACCTATCTAGCTACAGTTAGCACCCAGAACCTCACTCGGCGATGTTGTCTACAAATGAACACATGAAGGTATAAAACCTTGGGAAATGAAAAACGGATCCTAATTCTTCACACGGGGAAGTGGCATCTGTCTGGGTAGTCAGTGCTACTCCACACCCTTCTTCCTGTCCTCCTTTGTCTCTCCATCTCACACACCCCATCTTTGTACCCCCAGCCCTGGCATTCTCTCTGCCTGTCAGTTTTCCAGTTGGGGCCTGTCATGGAGGCAGGAGGCCATCACTCTGGCTCTGCTAGGGAGTAAGGTAGTGCTCACCTGAAATTGCACAATTCATCCCACGGGTGCAGCATGCGTGCAGCATGTGGAGAAATTACACCTCTAAGCTGCCAGAATATGTTCAAACAGCCAAGAGCAGAAGTTGGCCCAACTGGGACAGATCTACAAGGCAGCAAATATGCACAGCAAGCTTGCCGGCAAAGTGTTTTCATTTCTCAGGGGAATGTCCAACAATTTCTGCCTATCTACGGCTTCGTTCTTCTCTTTGGTTCAAGAGGTAATTCTTCTTTCCAAAACCAGAACTAGGAAGGAGAGCTGGAGCCTGAAAACCATTTACACATGCCGTTCCTCTTCTGCATTACAGAACTTGATCCAACCAGCTCATGACTCAACTTGGCTTCAACTAACAGCAGTGCGTTTACTGTTTGTTTTGTTTTTAGTTTATCAGAAAGTCAAACATGGTGATTTTTCCCCCATCCCGCATCTGAGCCTTTGAGATAGTTTCTGTGGTAGGTTTGATGATTTTAATACAATCAATGTGCAAAACAAAAGTTTCAAAGTTTTTAAAACAGAGTGTAGCTATGGAATTTAATTATCCAAAAGCTAGTTGGCCCTATGCAACTCTTCCATCTGGCTATTCATGTGTCCTTAAAAAAATCACTTACTAAGAAACTAGTAAACCTACATAAAGTGGTTCTCTGAGTTCAGTGAGCCATTCCAACAAATTGAACGTAAGCAAGAGATTGTGGAAACACTGAATTTATAGTTGGTTAGTCAGAAGCATAGCTAATAGTCTTTATTTGGTTTTGGTATCTGAACTGGGGAACAATGTGAGGCAACTTGTGGGTTATGATGCTATCTCCAGGGTTCTGATCCTGTCAGAATTAAGTTGAATTACACACTCCAGTGGTTTCCACATCAGATCCACATGGGCTCTCCAATGGGGAAAATTCAGGGACTGCAGAGTGTTTTGGACTTCAATATTTTAGATGAGGTGTGCTCAATCAATAAGGTCTAAACAAACATTCTTAAAAATTCTAAAAGCTCCCAACACTGAAACAGTTCTGGTTGCAAACATTTTAGATCAGGGATCCATAACCTGTAAGTGGCAAATTTGAAGTCTACAGCTGTGTTTTGTCTGATATAGTCAGGCTTGGCTTCCTTTTTAGGTTTTGGGCCAATACCGGGGCTTGAACTTAGGGTCTCATGCTCTTGCTTTAACTGTTTCCACTCAAGGCTAGCACTCTACCACCTGAGCCACACCTCCACTTCCAACTCTCTTGCTAGTTAATTGGAGGAAAGAGTCTCTCAGAATTGTCTGCCCAGGCTGACTTCACATAGAGATCCTCAGATCTTAGCCTTTGAGTAGCTAGAATTACAGGTGTGAGGCTGTAATGGTTACTTCCTTTAAGAGGATTAATGCCCCCCTCCGCAGCAAGGCCAAGAACATCTTTTACCACAGTCTATTCCAACCCCCATTGCCTCTCACTCTGCTCTGCTTTACTACATATACTTGCTGGCCAACATCCACAGGCCTGTATTCAAAAGCTGTCCTCCATATTAAAATGTTAGCCTCCTCAATCCAAAAAATCATATGGAACAATAAAAGACCCTGAATAGCAAAAATAATCCTTAACAGAAAGAACAGCATTGGAGTAATATCAATTCCAAATTTCAAACTCTACTACAAAGCCATAGTAATCAAAACAGCTTGGTACTTGCACAAGAACAGACCTCAGGACCAATGGAATAGAATTGAAAACCCAGAAATGAACCTACAGACCTATAGCCATTTAATCTTCGATAAGGGAGCTAAAAAAAAATAGAATCAAGGAAAGACAGCCTCTTCAGTAAATGGTGCTGGCAAAACTGGTTAATCACTTGTAGAAAAATAAAGCTAGGTCCTTATATGTCACCCTGCACACCAACTCCAAATGGATCAGACATCGGAGTCAAAGCAGACATTACAGGATGACATTACATCCTGAAAACATTACAGAATGGAATAGAGAAACCCTAGGTCTCCTTGGCACAGGCTGAAATTTTCTTAATAAAGACCCAGAAACACAACAAATCAAACAAAGGTTGGACAAATGGGATTGCATGAAATTGCAGAGCTTCTGCATGGCAAAGGAAATAGCTAGCAAGATCAATAGAAAGCCCACAGATTGGGAGAAGATCTTCACTAGCCATACAACAGACAAGGGTCTCATATCTAAAATATACCTGGAACTCAAAAAATTAAATCCCCCAACAACAAATCCTCAAAGAAACAACTGCCCAATAAATAAGTGGGCTAAAGACTTAAAGAGAAACTTCTGTGAAGAGGAAAGAAGGATGGCCAATAGACACGTGAAGAAATGCTCAACCTCTCTAACCATAAAAGAAATACAAATCAAAACAACATTAAGATACCACCTCACCCCAGTTAGAATGGCTATAATCAAGAACTCTAACAACAACAGATGCTGGAGGGGATGTGGACAGAAAGGAACTTTACTTCATTGTTGGTGGGAGTGTAAACTTGTTCAACTACTTTGGAAAGTAGTATGGAGTTTCCTCCAAAGACTCCACATAGAGATCCCCTATGACCCAGCAATCCCACTTTTGAGCATTTACCGAAATGATCACAAACAAGACCATACTAAAGCTACCAGCACAACTATGTTTATTGCAGCATTATTTACCATAGCTAAGATATGGAACCAACCCAGATGCCCCTCAGTAGATGAATGGATCAAGAAAATGTGGTATATATACACAATGGAATTTTATGCCCCCATCAGAAAGAATGACATTGCCCCATTTGTTAGGAAATGGAAAGACTTGAAAAAAATTATATTAAGTGAAGTAAGCCAGGTCCAAAGAAACATAGGTCCCATGGTTTCCTTTATTTGCAATAACTAGTATATGCCTGAGACAGGCAGAAGTAGTCAGATAAGTTGATGTTAGGCGAAATGAATCCTAAGATAAGGATTCAAATGTTTTTTTTCTTTCTTTGTTTCTAACATATTTATAAGATGATTTCTTTGTTGCTTTGTATGTCCCTCCCCCACAGTATAACCCCTGTTTTCACTGTATTTGATGTTGGTATAATTTGTAGAGGGGAAGGGAAAAACAAATAGTTTAAATAGGGATACAGGTGGACCCATTGCAACAATGAGATGTACAAGTCGTTATGTTGAAAAACTAGGGGAGTGGGGAGGAGGAGGGAGATGGGAAGGGAGGGTAAGGGGAAACAAGGAGGAGGCAACAATGCTTGATAAGAAATGTACTCATTATCTTGCCCATGTAATTGTCACCCCTCTCTACGGTATTTTCACAATAAAAAATTAAATTAAATTTTAAAAAATAAAATAAAATAAAGTGTTAGCCTCCTTCAGAGTTCCAGAGTAACTGGACATTGCCTGCATGCTTAAGGAAATCAAACTGAGTCGTTTCCAGCACTGGATGTGATTTCGCCTATGCATAGCCAGCACGCTGGGTTTTAAATTAAATGTTTCCTATGTGATAGCCCCACTTTCTCCAGAAGGATTTTAGCTCCTTGGATGGGATCCTTTTTTTCCCCTCTCTGTGTGTTTCATATGTCACCCTCCAAAACCTTTACAGGACGTGCTACAAGACAGAACCTGACGATTAAGTCACAGAATTTCGAACTTGGCTATTAGGATAGTTTAGCTATAGCTTCCTCCTCCAAATAGTAATTTTGAAATCTAATCCCCAGTGTACAGTGATAAGAGTGTGAAAACTAAATCCTACTATGGTATTTAAAGGAAGGCATGGCATTTAAAGGTCTTTGGGAAGTAATTAGGATTAGATAAGGGTACCGGGAAGGTTTTCTGTGATTGAATACTGGTAGCCTTATAAGAAGAGGGAGAGAGACAAGAACATATACACGTGCTCCCTTTGAGTCTTATGAGTCTTATGAGTCTTCCGCTAGCTTGAGAATCTGTCAACAAGAAGGCCTGAACATGTAAGGCCTTTTGCCCATGAACCTTTAGAAACGTAAGCCATAGTAAACCTGTTCTTTTTAAAACTCACCTAGTCTGTGTTATATTTATATATGGGAAACAGAAAGTGGACTAACACAGCTATTCTGTGTAGTCACCATCAAGAGTATGTGGTAAGTTTGTACAATTATGTACATTATTGAGAACGAGAACATACAAGGGGTCCAGAAGAAGTTCTTCAGAGAGATATAAATTGACTAGACTTCATCAAAGGGTCAGCGTCCTATAGGCTAAGGTCAAATTCAAAAGTGCATGCATACATTTTTGTCCACTAATTTTGGAAAACTAAATGTAAATCATATACAACATTTAAAAGTAAAATGTCATAAGTTAGAATTACAGTTCTATTGAAAAATATAAAAGATCTTAGCATGTTTCTTTGGGTTTGGCTTAGATTTCCCTTATTTGCAATAACTAGTATATTTTTGAGACAAGCACAAAAGATCAGATAAGTTGATGTTAGGTGAAGTGAACCCCAAGATAAGGACTCAAGTGGTTTTTCTTTCTTGCTATTGTTTCTAACATATTTATAAGGTGATTTTTTTGTTGCTTTTTATGTCCCTCCCCCATGGTATAACCCCTGTTTTCACTGTATTTGATGTTAGTATAATTTGGGGAGGGGAAGGGAAAAAACAAATTGTTTAAATAGGGATACAGGTGGACCCTTTGCAACAATGAAATGTACAAGATGCTATATCAAAAACCAAACTTTACAACTTTGGCAAGGCGGGTGGGGAAGGTAGTTGTGGAGATGGGAGGTCAGGGATGGTAGGGGGAAACAAAGGAGGAGGCAACAATGCTTGATAAGAAATGTACTCATTACCTTGTTCATGTAATTGTAACCCCTCTGTACAGTTTTTTCACAATAAAAAAACTTATTATTAAAAAAAAGGCCTTGGCATGTAAAAATTCCTTCATGCCCTTCTTCCTGGATGTGTTATAGGCTCATTTCTATCCCCACCTTAGATTACAACAATCTTCTCAGGCCTTGGAGTACTGGACTCCGTCTCCTCCATTCACAGCCTCTGTGGGCATCCTTCTCTGCAACCTCACACCCCTTTAATGAAGCCATCATCTTGCTAGGGCTGCTGTCCTCTTGGTGGAGATCTGTGTGATGTCATCTGTTTGGCTGCTGCAGGCACAGCCCACAGTCTTCCAGCTGCATCTCAGGATGAAAACAAACTAATACTGCTCTGATCTTACAACACAAACATACATTTGGAAGGATGGATGGATGGATGGGTGGGTGGATGGATGGATAGATGGATGAATGGATGGATATAAGGGGTTAGGAACCTTGTGAAGAAGCTTTTGAAACTTAGCCTCTATCTAAAATAATGGAAGTTCACACTGAAAAGTCAGTCGCACAGAGGGTGGTTGAGAACGAGGAAGTAGATTAACTCACATCCCTGGACAGACATGGCAGTTGGACTGAGAGAGTGATGGGTGATGGAAGAAGTCAAATCAAATAAGTGACAACCTGTCAATGCCAAAAATGAGTGGCTGTTAACAAGAAACACTTTTTTCTCAGTGGGAGGATGGAGTCATGTAAAGAGCACAGTGGTCAACAGAAAGCACATGAAATATTTCTCTTAGAGCAGCACAAACATTGCTGTCTCCATGTACAGGTTGGATTGCTTAGGGATTACACTCATTTGCTACATGTTAATGTCCAGTCAATATCAGGCTGCATAGACAATACTGGTCCCATACAATAGTAATGGAGCTCAAAATCCCTATTGGCTGGAAAAGTTGTAATCATAGTAATGTCCTAGAACATGGCATTTCTCATATGTCTACAGTGATACTGTTGCAAACAGGACTACAACATTGATAGCATTTAAAAGTATAGTACATTTCCAACATACTGTCTTGTGTATGTTGCAGTTGCATTGGTTCTTTGTCTCACCATTCTGTTGTTCCCCTTCCCTAATTCAAATAAATGTATATACAATACCAGGATACCAAAATCAAAGGAGGGGAAAAGTAGGAGAAAATGAGGGAAGAGGTAACAAGTTTGACAAGAAATGTACTTATTACCTTACTTATGTAACTATAACCCTTCTGTACATCACTTTGACAAGTAAAAATGTAAATTTAAAAAAAGTAAAGCACATAACAATAACTTACTATATAACCTACTACTATAATAGTTGATGATGATAATAAGTGACTGCTTATGAGTTTATGGTTTATGAGTTTATTGTATCATACTTCATATAATGACTATATTTTATTGTATAGATTATAGTAAACATAGAAACATATATGTGTGTATATGTTTGTGTTTACTGTAATCAGTATGCTGTGTTATTCCAATGGCAGCCTCATATAACTTGTGTTTACTATATCTCTACAGGCCAACTGACTCTCCTATGTACCATCTAGAATATGTAAAGATACTCCAAGTTGATTGTCCAATGTAAAAACCAACTAAAGACAAACGAAATATCCTTAGAATGTATCTCCATTGTTAAGTGACACCTGACTATATTCCGTTACATGAATCTGGGAAACAGGACTCTGGGGTTCATCTGACCTGGCTTCTACTTCCTACAAATTAAGAACTGAGGAGCTGAGACTAGAGGTGAAGTCTATCTTCCATTTGGACCCAGAGTTCTTAAAATAATTTCCAGAATAGAAATAAAAACTCTACAGACAAGAATAAGTAAGTGACTTGGGGACCTTGTTAAAATACAAATTCGGATTCAGTAGATAAGGGTAGAACCTGAGGTTATGCATTTTTAAGTAAGCTCCCAGGTGATGCCAGGGCTGCTGCTCTAAAGACCATATTTGACTCAAAGGGCAGTGGAAATTTACTTTAAATGTAGCAATGTCAGAGGTAATGTTATAGCTAACTCCTTCTAGGTCAGGGGTATCTAGACCTTGAAAAACTTAGAAAGGACCTATTTCTGGATTGATGAAAGTTTTTTTGAAGAAATTACCCTTAAAATGGATGTTAAATGATACAGAAAAAAGTCAAAAGTTGCCATTTCCCTACAAGTGTTTTTTATAAAATGATGGACACGATTAGCCTCTCCTCTGCAGGATTTGGGGTGGGTGGCATGATGACATGAAAATAACTTGGCTACAAAGTGTGTGTGTGTGTGTGTGTGTGTGTGTGTGTGTGTGTGTGTGTAATTCATCCAAAAGAGAAAAATGAAATTATGTCATTTGCAAACATATAGATTGGAACTGGAGATCACCATGTTGAGCAAGACAACACAAGTACAGCTAGAATCTGCTGGCCCATGCCTATAATACTAATTACACATGAGGATGAGGTCTGAGGATTCACCTGAAGTTTTTGTTCTCAAATTTTACATCTGATTATCAGCCCCTGCTATGTTAAAAGAAGAAAAGCAATCACCAAAGAGGTACCCCCTACCTACTCCTATTCTTTCTGGAGTCAGTCTGTACACACAGATTCACATACACTGCAAATTTCAATACTCTGCTTATGGCAATGACATCAGCTGATGGTGGTTTCTTTGGCTCACTTTTGTTGAGCCCATAAACACACTACCTGCTTGACACCTGAGCCATAAGAAGCAATAGGCACAGGACAGGGTTTCTCAGCCTTGACAGTTGCCATCTTCTGCTTTGACAATTCTTTATTTTAGGGGCAGGGTGGAGAGCGGCATCCCTCATTTCTATTGTATTTCATGCTAATTAAAATGACCAGAAGTGAGAAATGAATTAATGTCCCAGTGAATGGTGGGGGGGTGCAGACTGTCCCTGGTTGAGAACCATAAGGATTACTTTTCCCATGCTCTTTATCTGTGAGGACTTGAGGCTAATACTTACTCCTGAGATGTTAGCTTCCTCATCCTCACAAAGTTGAGGTGGCTGAATGGGAACATTGATGATAATACTATTGCCGCCTTGTTAGATGGATCCTTGGGAAGATGACATCAATTCATCTCATAGAGTTCTCAAAAGAGGGACAGGGCAGAGAGGAAGGGCCTAGAAGACACCTGTTGGGATTATTACCTGTCTCTCACTATCAACAAACATGCTATGGACCCATTATGCAGACTGCAAATCTTGGGGGTGGGGGCAGTTTGTCAGTATTACAAATCTCAACAAATAAGCACCTAAGTTTTCTGTCTTTATTGTCTAAGAGCATGGGAAGTGACCAGCATAGGAAATGTATCAGCCTACAAGTTGAAAAGGTACAGTGAGAAAGACAGTAGAGGGGGAACTGAATTCCCTAGGGAATACACACCCAAGGATTTTATTATATTTCCCATGGGTGCATTAACTCTTCAGGTACAAGCTCCAACCAACAATACCCACCCCCAACCCTTTAAACCTCCCAGCTCCACCACATCTGTCTGCCTGTTTCTCTCTCTCTCTCTCTCTCTCTCTCTCTCTCTCTCTCTCTCTCTCTCTCTCTCTCTCTCTCTCTGTTAATCTCTCTCTTGCTCTCTCTCACACACACACATACACACACACAGAGGAGGAGAAACAGCAAGAGAAGGTGATCTAGATATATATTTTGCTGTGGCAAATGTACCACTGGCCTAGGAAGCCAAGACGGATTGTTATGAGCTTTAAAACTCCCAATTAGAAAAGGTATGGTGATGGTTTATTTGTTTCTCATGAATCCTTTTCCATTCTGCCACTTCAGTCAGTTAGGGACAGAAGATGTCTGGTATTGGCTTGTAGCGAAGACTTGTGACTAGCTGTCTCTCCTGGTGTTAGCACCCAATACTTCTCTCATCCCTCAACCTACAAGAAGCAACTTAGCTCGTTCTGTTGCATTCCAACTAAGAGGCTGTATTCCACAAGTCCCCTGGGGAGCAGGAGCAAGGCGGGCTGCACGCTGCTGCTGCGATACCCACAGGCAGCTCTGTGTGGATAGGCACCGTGAGAGATGGAATGGCAAACACCACCCTGGCAGCCTTTCCATCACAGAGAAAGACAGAAAGCTGAGGGGATCTCAAGGGAGCCTGGGAAAATCAACACAATGCCTGAGTATGTTTTCTAGATGGGCAGAAGGAAAAAAAAAAACTAAACAAAACACCAAACGGTTTAAAGAAGATAATGACCCAAGAAACCATATCAGCACGATAAATAAGAGATTGCCAAGCTGCGATTGCAGGTTGAAGGTTAGGCAAATTCTTATACATAACAAACAAGCAATTTAAATGACTCTTGGACAAGTCTCAGCGGCATCATTTAAAGCACCACCTTGAATTTATTTTGCAGCGGTTGCTATGCCAACAGGAGGATTGTATTCCAAAGGGGAAATGGACACTCCACCCCCACACTGCCTGGCACTGATTCTGCAGCTCTGCTGGGTTTCTCACCGCTCCCTGGTCTTGTCTAGCCTCCTGTCACCCCTCCACCTAGAAACCTTCCAGATTTATTTCTGGGGCATCGCCTGCTGTGCACAGAATCTCTCCCACTCTCTCTTTTGAACATTCTATGCATGCCCCTTATACTTTTGGGCCAGACCATAAAACCTCTCATCCCCAGCATAGCAGGAAATACTTTTAGTCAATCCTGAGTCTAGCACAGTGTCTTAAATGCGGAAGGTGGCATGAAAAGTTCAGTTGGTGAGTTCTAACAAATAAAAATAAAACTCTCAGATACCATATTTGCCACAGAGGAGGGATTTTAGGATGCTATTATTGTTTTAAGCAACACATAAAGCATCAAAGAGAATTCCTCCTCACACTAGGGTAGATGCTTCATAAATATTTGCTGATTGGATAAGCACAGGAATAAGTAAACAAAGGCATCTCAGATAAATTGGTTTTTTTTTCCTTCAATTCTCTCATAGCTAAAGTTTGCCAATGAAAGATCAGGCACGATGTACAACAGAACTAGTTACCGGAATCATAGGTGCTAATTACCGAATGTTAACTCCCTGTCAGGTCTTGTTTTAAGCTTTTCATTTATATTCTTTCCCACTATCACAAATACGCTGCAAGGTTGGTTCACAGCGGTGTTGTAATTACTAGGTAGTGAGGTAGGTGGCTGAAATCTTTTTGATTTTGTTTCTGACCTCTCCATTCTGTTAACTTCTTACTACATTGGCTTCAAAATGTATTTGGAGATAAAAACCCACTTCTAAGAAGATAAGATATTGCAGGCAATAGCTATTGATTTCTTAGGTCTACTCTGTTGTGCTGGGTACTAGGAAAATTACACGAAAACTCTAAAAGAGGCCTCCAACCCCTAGAAATTCATCTTCTATACAATGTCTTAGAAGATCATAAGCTCAGGAAGGGAGAATATACCTGAGTGATCTCAAGGGTGTCTAGGAAAAATCAACACAATGCCTGAGTATGTTTTCTAGATGGGCAGAATAATAATGCAACTAAATCAGGATGTGGCAAAGGTAGGCTTTGAACACATACCTGTGGGGCCCTTGTCTCAGAACTAGCATGAAGTTAAGTGCTTAGAATAGAGAATGAGACAGAATGGGGCTTGCTCAAGTCCTAGCCTTTCCTTGTGCTATCAGATGAGAATGGGCAAGTTAACCAGGGCTCTGTCCGCCTCAGGCTCCTCAGGTGTAACATCACCTCCCTCCTGGAGATGAGCACTTTGTGTCTAGCAGAAAGAGGATGACAACAGGCAACAACAACCGTGACTACTGATAGCACTAGGAGTTGCACAACACAGAACTTGCTCTTCATTTTTGGAAATAAAGGTCGCTCAAAGATAAGGCTCTGTTCTATGTTTACATGGTTCCAAGCACAAAGTATACCCATATGGACACTGAAATAGTGAATTCTGGGAGCAAATGTCCTTCCCACCCTCTCTGTGGAAAAATAGAAGCAATACCACCCTATATATACAAGCCACTTAACACATTAGCTATATCTAAAATCTATATCCATATCTCTATTTCCATCTCCATCTCTATATCTATATTTGCTTTCATTTATACCGTGCTCATTTTTTCAATCATTGAGGAACAGAGAGAACTCTCTTCTATCTTTGGCAGAACTTGTGTCTGTCTTGCTTCCTCTGAGCTTCTGTTTACATCTCAGTTGCATATCGACATCATTCCTGACTTCTGCCTTAATTAGCAGCATAGTTTGAGAGCAGAAGGCAAAGAAATTATCTTGGTGCATGGAGACAGGGGAAAGAGAAAACAAGGGGAGAAAACCAGAATCCTCAACCTATCTCCCGGTTTCTGTTAGTTGTGCATGAGGTGTTTGTGAATGCCGGCTTGCCTGGGAATTTTGAAGGAAAGGGGAACTCTAAGGCCATCTAGTGCTGGCAAGTTTCTTCCCCTGTGTCTCAGATTCTTAAACTTCATTGTCAAGTGTATTTGTAGCACACATTTAGAAAACAGTCGTGTCCAATAACCATTTCAGGAACGTATTGTAGAGCAAAAGCTGTACATCAGCCGCACAGATTTGGAGATGCGATGTCTCTCAGAGGGCAGTAACTCAATGTAAGTCTGTCACCTGTGAGGACAGCATCCTCATCACTGAGCTCCTTTGAAAAGCATGGAGTATGAGGCTGAGTTCTTTTTAACCTTAAATCTATCTCCCTTTCTCTCTGAAGAGAGAGGCAGATTTGAGAAGCAGGCCAGTGCTTCCAGAAAAGCTTAGGAAATGAGCACAAGGACCACAAGAAATTAGTGTCATAACCT
The DNA here is from genome assembly GCF_024711535.1 of Dipodomys merriami. Taxonomy (NCBI): domain Eukaryota; kingdom Metazoa; phylum Chordata; class Mammalia; order Rodentia; family Heteromyidae; genus Dipodomys; species Dipodomys merriami. Next base: position 18,243,325 of record NW_027202604.1, on the reverse strand, counting down.
CCGAGTCAGTGAAGCTACTTGGAATCTGCCATGACCAGAGGTCACCTTGATGGGAGTCAATCTTCTGCCCGTGGAACTGCAGTTATGGGTAATGGCATCTGGATACACACTCACCTAAAAGCTTGTGGAGAGGATGATTCGTAGGGGCTGGTGGCCACTTTACAGAGTTTTTCCTGTGATTTTCCTGGAACCCAGCACAGAAGAGGAGACAGAAGACATCAATAACTACTGCCTGAAATATCTTACCTTTTTTTGAAGTAGGTTTTATCTCCAAACACATTTTTCTTAATGCCAGTAGTAAGAAAGAAACAGAATAAAGTGGTCAGTTTAAAAACATTCAAAAAAGGGGCTGGGAAGGTGGCTCAGTGGTAGAGCGCTTGCCTTGCATGCCTGAGGCCCTGGGTTCGATTCCTAAGCACCACATAAGCAAAAAGAAAAAAGCCGGAAGTGGCGCTGTGGCTCAAGTGGTAGAACGCTAGCCTTGAGCTGAAGAGCTGAGGGACAGCGCCCAGGCCCAGAGTTCAGGCCCCACAACCGGAACAAAAAAAAAAGAAAAAAAATTCAAAAAAGGTTAGTATTCACCTTGATGTTTACTAATTATATAATCTTAGTATTTGATGTATAAAGTGAGTTGTAATTAATAGGAACACTAGATACTATTTCACAGAGGTGTGTAAGGATTGAAACGTGAATGAAGTATGTTACATAATAATACCTAATACACAATGGTGATTTAAAAAATTGATGACAATAGCAAAATAAAGATAATTTTTTAAAAAGGTAAGATACTGGAACTGCTGGTATTTGCCAGAAGAAGAAAAAAATAGACTGTTTATTATAGAGATGTGTCTAGGTTTCCATTCTGATTAGGAAACAAATCATTTGTCTTTCATAGAGGCAAATTTAAAGTTGAAGTGGTAATATACAAGTTATATATCTTTCCATTAGAAAAGTATGTCCAGTGTGGGCTGAGATGTATTCAACAACAGACTATCCAAAAAGGTTACTGCTTATGTGTAATTATAGTTTCTTAAAATGAATTTTATGAGGGCAAAGTATATACAAAAATTCATTCAAATATATAGTACTCATTAAGTTCTAGTTGACTTCAATAGAATGTTTTCCTCAGATTTTATTGAGCTCTTGTGTTTGTAATCAGTCAACCTTGAGTGAATGAATGTGTTATGTAATATACTTTCAAATGTAATTTTCACCATTAACATTGTTTTACAACAGCAACTATGTCCCCCTCCCATTCCCAGCCATTGACAGTTCCCTGGAGTAAATTCTCCCAACATGGAATCCCAGGCTACTAGAAGAATATCAAGGAATCCACAGTTGGAATTTGTCAGCAGCACTGTGTTTATATAGTAAGGATTGAGTACATTTAAATATCTCAAAAAGCAACTAGTAGGTGATGAAGATTGAGTCTATTTTATAACCCTTGTTTCTAAAATAATGTAATTCAAATTTAATCTTTGGTTAAATTTGTATTTTAAAACTGGCTAATCAAGTTCCTGAATTTTTTATTTATTTATTTATTTTTGTCGGTCATGAGGCTTGAACTTTTCCTAGTCACTGTCCCTCAGCTCTTCAGCTTAAGGCCAGCGTTCTACCATTTGAGCCACAGCACCACTTCCAGTTTTCTGGTGGTTTATTGGTGATAAGAGTCTCATGGTCTTTCCTACCCATGCTGGCTTTGAACGGTGATCCTCAGATCTCAGTCTCCTTAGTTGCTAGGATTACAGGTATGAGCCACGGGTGCCCGGCAAATTGCTGAATTTTTAAAAGTGGGATCTGCCAATAGGAACTGAATATACAGCATCAGTTCCTTTGGAGAAGAGCAGCTGCCGGACAGTTCTATGTTCCTATGTCAAGGGAACTTTTCAATTAGTAAAAAATGTCTCTTCGCCTAGTTGGTACCTGCTTTCCTCCTTGTCCTTTGAGCTCTCTGGTCTCCTTTCCTATCCTTCCTATTTGTTCCTTTCCCCCCCTAGTCAATGTAGGACCCTTTAAATTGTTTTTCCCCCTCCTATCATTTCTCTGCATCATTCTAGCTTTTCTTTCCAGATTCACTCCTCTCACAAGCTCCTTTCTGCTATAAAATCTTTAAAAGCTTCCAGGATAGAGTCCAAAGTCCTTGCACATCCTGAGTAGGGATGGTGAGGAGAGTTTACAGAAGAGTTTACAGGTTGGCAGAACTTGGGGATGTGCCAATGCCACACAACTACCCACTTAAAAGTAGTGAAATTTAAGTTAATGAAACTTAAATGATGTATATTTTACTATAATTTAAAAACCCTTAGAAAGATGAACAAGATACTAAATAATGGTCCTTTTTATTAGAACTTGTTCAACTGCAAATCCATACACTGAAAGTTAATCCCCAAATATGGTGTTAGGAGGTGAAGTGTTATGCAAGTGGAGTCCTTAGGAATGCAGTTAGGGCTTGTAAAAGCCCTAAGAGAGCTGCCTTGATCTGTTTGCTATATGAGGTATAGCAAAAAGGTATTATCTATGCACCCCGAATTGGGTCCTTCCACAGTGCTGAATCTGGACTTTTCTAGGTCTAGAATGGTTAGGAAATAAATCTCTGGTGTTTTGAAGCCACACTATCTACAGTAATTTGTTACAGCAACTGGCAGACTGAGACACTTATCCATCATTGCAATGGGCTAGACATGGTACTGAGCTACATTAGTAGTTTATGTTGAACCCCATAGAAAATGAACTATAATTGTCATTATTTCACTGATGAGGAAACTGAGAGCGCAACACCTTAGTGAAGATTACACATCCTAGGATATTGACACACTGCTGATAGAGCTAGCCAGGCAAATGTAACAAATGATTCAGAAAAAAAAAAAAAAACAGTACTCTATGTTCTCTCTCTGCCTCAGAGTTGGGACCAGGTGGCCTATGTGGGCCACTTCCCTTTGGTACAAAATTTAAGAGAATAAAGATGACAAGTGATATTTTATAGTAATATCTTAAATCAAAGTCAAGGAAAAACTCAATAATAAACAAAATACCCAATTATTAGTAAGGACAGTATCTGATTCTACATCTCATTCACTTTATCCTGGTTCCTATAAAGACTTATTTATTAAAGCAGGTGACAGTCCATACTCTTTAGTTTACTGCTCTGATTTTTTTAAAGACAGTGCATTAATAGCTTCTAATTTATTTTTAATTAACATGATGTTCAATGGATAAATCACAGTTGTATTACATTTATGGATTACCAGGTGGTATTTTGATATATGTATGCAATGTGGAATGATTAAATGAAACTAATTAACATATCCTTCATTGAAAATGTCATTTATCTTAATCACTGAGTTTCTTGGAATCCCCTTAAATTCTTTTCCCTATGCAAGTATATCACTTGTTTCCTCTTAAACCTGGCCCTACTACACTGTCAACACAAAAGAAAGTTCTATACTAATTTTTCTTCCATTAGATTCCTTGCTTCCCCAATGTCTACCAGCTTTTTGGTGCTGACATTGATCACACTGGTTCTGTTCACAGGGAAAATGTTTTTATTCCAGGCCATGGGAAATCTTGCAAAGAGAAGGGCCTGCTTTGTTTTTGTTACCATAATAGAACATTTCTGAAACACAAGTTACCTTTCTGCAGACAATACTGTTTATTGAGATGCCTGGATAGCATTATGTCAATAAGAAAGAAGTCGGTCCCTTCAAGCCAATGTTTTCATAAAAAATTCATAGTCTATGCACCACTTGAATACCCTGAAAACATTAAGCCAGCAGAGATATAATCTTATTTATGCAGAAAACATAACCACTGGTTCGCAGTACTGATTAAATTAGGAACAAAACAGCTATGGTCATTTAATCGCTCAGATTTTGAGATAACCTGGAGTTGGTTTGTAAAAAGGACTGCATCTTGCTTTTTTCTGTAGGGAAAGAGGCATCCTTGTGATAAATTGCTTTTGTTTTTGTATTTTAAGATGATCAAACACCTAGGGTGGCTTTTACACACACACACACACACACACACACACGCACACAACAAAAACACAATCAGAATCAAAATCACAGAGTTCTAAACAACTAGTTAAACAAACTGGAAAGTATAAACTTGTTCTTGTTGTATCAAAAAATCCAGTAATAAAAGCATTAAATTAGTTCTGGGCTCATTGCACTGAATGAACCGTTTTCCTGAGTTGCAGCAAGGCAAGGTGGCCAAAGTGATACGCAATGCTGAAATGTGTTTTCTAAGAAAAGATACTTAGGAAAACAGTGCTCTGAACTTACCCATGCCACAAAAGGATCAAACTGCTAAAAATACAAAGGATAGCACACTAGGAAAAAAAAAAAAGACAAGCCAGATGCTGGTGGCTCTCACCTGTAATCCTAGCTTCTCAGGACGCTCAGATCTGAGGATCCAGGTTCAAAGCCAGCCTGGGCAGAAAAGTCCATAAGACTCTTATCTCCAATTAACTACCAGAAAACCAGAAGTGGCACTGTGGCTCAAATGGTAGAGCACTAGCCTTGAGCTGAATAGGTCAGGGACAGTGCCAAGGCCCAGAGTTCAAGTCTCCACCACCACCACCACCAACAACAAAATGACAAAACAAGCTTCACCTACCACTTTAAAATAGGTTTCAGCTGGGATTAAAGGGAAAGGGGACAGACAAATAGAGAGAGGAATGATGGGTAAATATAGTCATGATACCCCGTGTTCATAGGTGAGGATGGAACCTGGTAAGGAGATCGATTGAGGGGATGGGTGGGGTTGGGATAGATTGGAGATTGGATAATGGAAGAGGTGACATTGATCAAGATGCATTGTCCTCATAAATTGACATGTGGAATTGAAGCCCCTTCATACAACTGCTTAAAGATAAACTGTATATGATGTAAAAATTTTAAATGACAAAACAAGTAAATCATCGGTGTCAGAGCTTGTCAGCCAGTGATAACTAGAAACAAAAAAGGACTCTTGAAGCTAAACAGTTCTGATGCCAAGTGACCTTTTAGAAATGAAAGGCTGTGAATTTGAACCCCCCCCCCCATAAAAATACATGTTTTCAAATATTGTTCATTTTAGGACAGGACAATTTTTAAAATTTCTGTTGGCCCAGAGTTGCATCATATAAAACTACCATCTATCTAAGAAAAATTTACAAAATAAAAAACAGCTGTATCCAATGACACCTGACACCCAGGATGTGAATGACTGGCCTGTAATAAGGAGCACTCATGCTGGGAAATGAACATAAAAATAACTATAGGGAAATAGAAGAGAATCACGTGTTTAGCTGTTTCATAGGAGTATTTTTATAATTCAAGACATAAAGAACTGTGCAAAATAAGTTCTTACCCTAGCCTCAACTACAATGACTTGCTGAATTGATTTGTATATTAATTTACTTTTTTTTTTATTATTATAGAGGTGATATATAGAGGGGTTACATTTACATGTCAGGCAATAGGTACGTTTCCTTTTGTACAGTGTTACCTGTTCCCTTGTTCTCTCCCATTCCCTTCCTCCCATTTCCACCCACAAGCTGTATAGTTCACTTTCATCAATGTCCTGCGCACTCTACTGCTGCAATTTTTTACCCTCTTTCCTCAGATTCTGTGCCTTGATAGCAGATAAGAAGACATTAAGCCAAATGAACCCCAAGATAAGGACACAAGTGTTTTTTTTCTTTCTTGTTATTGTTTCTAATGTATTTATAAGGTACCATGTGATTTTTTTTTGTTGCTTTGTATGACCCTCCCCCACAGTATAACCCCTATTTTCACTGTATTTGATGTAGGTATAATTTGGGGAGGGGAAGGGAAAAAACAAAATTTTTAAATAGGGATATAGGTTGACCCATTGCAAAAATGAGATGTATAAGATGCTATGTTGTAAAATGAACTTTACAGTTTATGTGGGGGTAGGGAGGATGGGGGGGTTGGAGTATAGTTGTGGAGGTGGGAGGGAAGGGATGGGAGGGGAAAAACAAAGGAGGAGGCAACAATGCTTGATAAGAAATGTACTCATTACCTTGCTCATGTAATTGTAACCCCTCTGTACAGTATTTTCACAATAAAAAACTTGTTTTTTTAAAAAAAAGAATATAGAATCATCAGCAAAAGGAAAAGCAAATTAAGAAAAGATTCCTTTGATTTTTAATGAGATTATCTGTTCCAAGAAACAAAGTACCGGAAAATAAAGAACCTATGGATATGACAGGTATTTAGCATCTCAAGAAAGAAAAAGTTAAGTGACAGAAACTATAAAATGAAGGTGTTAAAAATGATCAAAGACAAGCAAATTATAGAAACCATGGTGAATGAAGAGCAAAGTATCTTTTAAAAGATCTTCAATAAATGAAGGAGAACCAAATATTATATAATATTGGCAACAGACCATATAATCATTTATCAGAAAATTGGACAATATATTAGATTCATCTGAGGAAAAGGACTGGTTCAATGGATTTGAAGAAACCATTCAGATTCTGGTACAAACTAAGAGAGAGCATTAAAGTAGTTATGAGATGGCAGGAACAGATCAAAAAGTCTACATCTGCTGGGCACAGGTAGCTCATACCTGTAATCTTAGGTATTCAGGAATCTGAGGGGTCATGGTTCCAAGCCAGCTGAAGCAGAAAAGTCCATGAGAGACTATCTCTATTTTCTCCAATTAAACAGTGAAAAGCCACAGGTACAAATGTGGCTCAAGTGGTAGAGTGCCAGTCTGGCACTTAGACTTTGAATTCAAGTCCCAGGAGTGGCAGGCACACAGGCATGCACCACACACCCAAATCTAGCCTGCTGCCAGTGGCTCACTCCTGTAACCCTAGCTACTCCAGAGGCTGAGATCAGTAAATTGTGACCTGTAGTCCTAGCTACTCAGGAGGCTGGCTCCTGCGGACTGTGGTTCAGAGTCAGTCTGGGCAGAAAAGTCTGTGAGACCTTTGTATCCAATCAACTATCAAAAAAGTTGGAAGTAGAGCTGTGGCTCAAGTAATAGAGGGCTATCCTTGAGCAAATGAAGCTCAGGGACAGCACACAAGGTCCTGAGATCAAGCCCCAGGACCAGTGTGTGTGTGTGTGTGGGGGGTGATGTTGTGTCCCAAATCAACATTCTATAGAAACTCCAGAAGAGCGATATAGTGAAGGGCAATGTTCAAAGAGAAAAGTCTAAGAATGTCCTAGATTTAAAGAGCTACTAACAGTTTGCAAATATACTTAAAACCAATCCAGCTTGGACTAATAAAAATTGTGGTTAGCAGATTTATTTATTTTATTAGCAGATAATCTTTATTTTTCAGTTGGTTAAATTGGTAAGCTTTAACCCATAGTTGGCATGGTCTAGAATGGCCTCCTGTCTTCAGATCATCACAACTATCCACAAGGTCAGGACCCTGGAAGTAAGATTATCTGCAGTCAGTGTGCTTTAGAATGGGTCCAATGTCCTGCACAGATAAATTGTAGGACTGAAATCACCTGCAAAGTGGAACAATATGAATGTGGACACTAAATTGGTTCTCGGGAACTGCTCAGGATGGTACTTGGTAGAATGCAATGTTTGCAAACATTAATAAAATAATCTCAGCATTTGTCCTCCCTTCCCTTCTTCCCTTCCCTTCCCTTCCCATCCCTTCCCTTCCCTTCCTTTCCTTTCTTCTTTCTTCTTCCTTCCTTCCTTTTTCCTTTTCTGGTACAGGGGCTTAAACTTAGGGCTTGAGAGCTGTCCCTTAGTTTGTGTGCTCAAAATTAGTACTCTACCACTTGAGCCATAGCTCCACTTCTGGCTTTTGTTGGTGAATTGTCTCACAGACTTTTTGGCTTAGCTAGCTTTGAACTGTGACCTTCATATCTCAGCCTCCTGATTAGGAGTATAGATGTGAGCCACCAGCACCTGGCACTCTGAACTGGGAAGATCATCTAGAAAAAGCTGATCTTGCCAAAGAACTTGTGTGTCAGGACAAAGCCCTTTCAAAGGAGAGAACAAAGCAAGTACATAGTCAGGTCTGGCATACTAGAGGTAGAAAACACATTAGCAATCTCACCTTGGAGGATCATATATATTGTTTGTCAGTCAAAGGTAAAGACAGCTTGTTTATTGTGAGTATGGTGTGCATTACATTTGTTTTTTAAAATGTCAGGCACATGCATGTACAATATGCCTGTTTTCCAGTAATGTGCTTTTTCTACACAATGTGAAATTAGAAATAAATTGCTAATGGAGGCACGATATGATGAATCAGAAATGGAGTCAAGGGAAAATACCAACCCTGTTTGAAGCGAAGCACATCTTAAAGCGTTTCCTTTTTCTTTACTCCCTAGAAGATTTGGTCAGCTTATGTTAGCCAAAGTGGTCTTCTTGGTGTAGGAGTCACTGGCATTATTTTTTACATTTTCTCTCCCAATGTGCAATCAGTACCATTTTGAAGTCAGTGCCTTTTAGAAATCTTCTATTTTTTTCACTGAAAAAAAAAAAAGAAAACCAATTTATTTTTTGTTCAAAGAAAAAATGGAATCACAGCCATCTCGGAGAGAACTGATGAAAACATTGGCAAAACTTTCAGATAAAAGAGATCAAATTGTTTACCAAGAAAAAAATATATATATATTCTATTTTTATTTTCCCTCACAATCATTCAGAAAGAATGGGAGGGGTGGGGGAAGGGGGTGGGAACTCTCACATTCTTTCTTCTGGTGGAAAAACAAACTTTTTATAAAGCAATTCGGCATTTTAATCATTATACCCGGTCATCTGAGAAAAGTATTTAGCTTTTGCTTTGATTTTCATTTCTTTCATCAGTCCAGGAAGGTTGTCCCTATACTGACAGCCTTAGATGTTGGGATCCTTCCAAAAAAATCCTCAGGTATTCCAGGCTAACTTCTAGCTTGCTCTTTTGGGAGGTAACATAATCAAATTCTTTTTACAAGTTTTTTTTTTCCTTTTTTTGGTGTGAGGCACCCATATGCTTGGGTAAAGATTATAGTTTGAACTTCAGTGAAAGTAATTGAATTTATTTGCCCTTCTATTTATGGTCAATAATTCTGTCTGGGGATTCAGACTTTCCACTGGAAATTCTACCTCCTGATACTATCTCCAGACTCGGCTGTGAACCCTGATGGAAGGGCAATAAATTGTCAGTTTGAAGGTAAATAGAGACAGAGGGGGGTGGAAATCAAATGCTAGTCTTTACTCAACTTAAATTTCTGAATGTCAAGGGCTCCCCTCAATTATCATGATCCAATTTTTCTCAGTTCACTGTGACCTCTGTTTCTTTGTCAGATAAAGTTTTTGTATACAACACTCAAATATTTTATTTTTATTTTTATTGCCAGGGGCTGACTATAGCACAAAATCACAGGCTAGAGAGAAAAGAAATGGAAAATTTCCTCCATTGCTCAGGTGTATTGTGTTTTCCTTGTTCTTTTCCTAATCCTTTTGACCTGGTAGGGAAAGACAAAGAAACAGAGCTTAGCTCCACACAATGAGGACAACCACTCTCTAGGCCACCTAACTATGTCTTTTGTGACTTAATTCCCAATTCTGTACTCATGGCAGACATTACTAATCAACTATTACCCTGGTTTCCAGTAAGTGTAGATTAGGCCTCTGATCCTCTTCCATATCTCTCTAGGTAACTCTCCCACCAATCCTGATTTAACCACCTTCCCTTCCCTTTTACTTTAGAGGGAAAAGCTATAGTGAGAAAGATCTTGAATGAAAAGATGAGATGTTCAGATCTAGTCCTCTACTCTGCCATCAGCAAATTATTTTCCCCTTGGCTAAATCATTGACCCTTTTTAAACTTCACTCTTTTAATCAAAAACAAGTAGTTTGGGTTTGATCAGAATACGGCAGTCATGACCCAAGGACCCTAGTGGCCTCTCAGTAATTACAAGAGGACCTTGACCCCATAGGATTTTAAGCACAACTTTAAACATTAAAGGAATGACATGGTAATGAATTTTCCAAAATAAACAAATAGGCAGCAGTGAATGAAATACAAATGTACCTAAAAATCTCTGAAATTTTATAGCATTTATATGTCACTAGGTAATTCCCTTGTCAATAGAGACCCTACACAAAGATGATTTCATCATTTCAAGTTTCAATATCCTCAGATTCTAATTGCATAAGAAATAGAGGCTCCAGGGATTTTTGTGAGGAAAGGATTTGGTTGAGATCTTGTGAGGACCCTAGTAAATGTTTTAGAAAGTACAGAAGGCTTCCCAAGCTAGAAGGGGAAGGACTTGATAAGGGTGAGCCCCAAAAGTAGGAGAGTGTGATTTTTATAAATAACTCCCTTAATGGTAGGAATTCAGGTACAGTTAAGTATTACTTGAACATAGTTTTAAAAATGGTCACCTTGGGGCAAATGCATTGCAAAAATCCCACTGTGGTCCTAACTCTATTAGCATTGTAATTGATGTACCTTTCCCCTGCCTGGTAGATCACAGTGTTTCCAGTTACTTTCCATACCCTTGGCTGGCAAAGATAAGATTTTAATCTAATACTGCCAAGGCTGTGCATCTGGTATATTTTAACCAGCCTTATACCATTTAATGGATGATACCATTTTCCATGTCATGTATATTCCTATTTTATTGTTAGAGAGTTGCAACATTTTAAAAAGTTGGGAACCAATGAGGCAAAGAGTCTAGAAGTTTCCTTCAAGTTCTATAACACGATAAATTTTAGAATGTAGCCCTTAAGCAAAAAAAAAAAAAAGAGGAAATAAACAGAAAAAACCTTGGTGGTAAATGGATGATCCTCTTCAATCTGTTATCGTCAATCTTCCAAAGGATTTGGCAAAACATAGGGCGCAATCCAAGTCAGTAGAATTGAGTGGGAATTGGTCAGTGTGTTCAATTCCCAATATTGCCAATGAGGCCAAGGTCCACTTTTACATGTTTTTCTTTGATCTTTGCATATTCTTCTTATTTTATTTATTTATTTATTTTTTGGGTCCAGTCATGGGGCCTGAACTCTGGGCCTGGGTGCTGTCCCTCAGCTCTTCAGCTCAAGGCTAGTGCTCTACCACTTGAGCCGCAGCGCCACTTCTGGCTTTTTTCTTTTTTCTTATGTGGTGCTGAGGAATCGAACCCAGGGCATCATGCATGCAAGGCAAGCACTTTACCACTGAGCCACCTTCCCAGCCCCCTCTTCTTATTTTAAAATCCAATCCATCAGGCAGCTGTCAATCTCTCTCAGTGACTTCTCAAATCCATTTCCCTCTTTCCCATCTAAATTCAGACCCTAGACTGCAGTCTCACACTGGCCCCTCCAAGTTCCTCTCCACTTTGCCATCAGAGTGAACTTTTACTCCAGATCTGATTCGTGTCATTCTCCTCCTTGAAGCCCTCTCAGCCCTTGGCGATGTGCTCCAGGACTCTACTGTCATCAATCATCCTTCTCTCTTCTTCATTCACTGTACTACAACCACACTGGTCTTCATTAAGTTCCTCCATACAATCAAGCTTTCTTACAATGTTGAGAGTTCTTTATAGGATAGTGCCTCTGCCTGGACCAATCTTCCATCTTCTGAATGGTTCTTCCATCTCTCCTCAGAGATCTCCTGACTTCTCTTTTGCTTCTGCTTTTGTCATCTGTATGCTGCCTTGAAAACACTGATTAATATTTGTAACCATTTATTTCCTCATTGTTTGTTTTGTTCTGCATGTTGAAGTCCAGGGTCTTTTGTTGTTGTTGTTATTGTTACATTTTTTCCCACTAAGATATGTCCAGAACCATTCCTGAAATCCCATTCAGAAAAACATATTCAGCTCTGAATATGTATTTGCTTAAATTGACAGAAGAGAACACCATGCCAATTTTCAATAGTAAGTTTTACAGTTGTGTATGAATAAACTTTGAGGTGGGTTATCAAATAACTGTGCAGTCTCCCCCACTGCAGAGTCTCTGTTGCTGTACTCTCCAATATGGTAGCTACCAGCTATGTTAAGTTCCTTATCAAAGGATCTTCCCACTATCACAGAACATTCTGGACAGCACACAGCTGGAAAATGGGTTGTGTTGGGGCAACTTTTTCTGGAGAAATCATCTTGATAAATGGGCTCCTCAGTCACCTCCTATTTCTAACAAGAACTGGTTCTCCCCTGAGGTTTTGTGCGGATATTCTCCATCATTGTATTTAAAATCCTCAGTCAGCTTGGTTTTCCAGGTGTTAACAAAAACATGTGATTGACAACAGGGAGTAAGCTGCCTGCTGAGAAATATGAACACCAGGAGGAACCCCTGTGACTCCACTCAAAGGATTTCTTTCCAGTTCTGCTACAAAAGGCTGGGGAAAATGCTAATTTTATTACTAGACTATTGTTTAATATTTATCCAGCACCAAAAACCCTGCCAAGGGCACAACGCTGGAGCTCATGCTGGTCTCTGCCTTTTGGGACTTACCATTTAATTAGACAGACAGGGAAAAAAAGGTCCCCAAGTGTGGTTCTCAATCGCATTTATGAATAATAAGCTGGATTTCCGCTTCAGGCAGGATGTCAGTGACCGGAGGCGGACTCTGGTGTGTCTTATTGTGCTGCACAACAAGCCCCCCACAGCCTCTATTCTCTACTGCTCCCAGATTCCAGGACTGCTTGTATTACAGCCTTCCCTGATTTGCACAGGATTGGGCTTTACACTCTTGCTGAGGTCCTCTTGTCAGGGGACCAAGCCATCTTCAAGTGTTGTTAATACTTCCTATGCATGTGTTGGGGAGGGCAGGTCTGAGCCAGTTGTATTTTTCTCCCCATCTTGTGCTTGTGTGTGTGTGTGTGTGTGTGTGTGTGTGTGTGTGTGTGTGAGCACATATGTGGATCTGTGTGCATTCATGCTTGTCAAGAGATGAAGAATGCTGCTGGAATCACTAAGAAGAAAGTCTGGAGTTCAGTCTGTTGGACTGTATGGCCTCCATTTTGTCATCTGGAAAGGTTTCCACACTTCCTTACCTTTTCTGCAAAGAGCTCTTTTATTACCATTTACCAAAAGTCACACTCCTTTTCTTATGCCAACAGCTTTATTATCATGTAGTGCACCTATCATAAAAATTCAGCTAAGTGTACAACTCAGCCATTTTTGGTACTTTCAGAGTTGTACAACTGTCACCATCAGATGACTTTAGAAAAATGTCTGTCATTCCAGAAAGGAACCCCAATGCCCTTAGCGGTTAATCCCCATTCCCATTGACTTTCAGGCAAAGTTTTGACTTTTGCTGAGAACCTCTGTTCAGGATTTACTTTCTGTCTCTATGGATTTGCCTCTTAGTGACCTTCTGTAGAAAAGGACGTGTGCTGTATGTGTTTGTGGGTGTGAGTTCTTTTACTTAGCATGATTTTGAGGGGGGGGTTTCCTTTTTTATATCATAGTGCAGCATGTAAAGACTCAGTCGTCTGATTCTTTTTGTCACGGGATATGACTCCATTGGATAAATACACCACATTTTGTGTATCCCACCACACTTGTTGAACATAAAAATATGTATTACTTCATGGCCATCCTTAAGAATCTTCTTGAAAGCTGGGCACTGGTGGCTCATGACTGGAATCCTATTCAGAAGTTAGAGATTCAAAAAGAAACTTAAGGTTTGAAACCAGCCCAGGTAGAAGAGTCTGTGAGACTCCATTTCTAATTAGCCAGCAAAAAGTGTGGTTGGGGCTCAAATGGTAGAACACCAGCCATGTGCAAAGCAAAAAGCCAAGTGAAAGCATGAGGCCCAGAGTTCAAACCCCAATACCATAAAAACAAAACAAAACTTTGTGTATTTATTTGAAGGGGCAGCACATAAAGCCCATATTAAACAATATTTTTCTTAAAAGTAGGCATCTTGAAAGATGAACTTCTCCCATCAGTATGTGAACCTTGTTGTGCATTTTTTGGAATCACTTAGAAGCAAGCACACCCATTGTGGACTGTTGGCAGAGAGAGGGCAAGTGCTTTCTGGAGAGAGATTATCAGGCTAATTGCTGACAGGAGTGACAGCCGTCAATTTCAATACGGTGAGTCTCAATAAACAACTTTAGTTAAAAATAATGTCAAAACTGGCACCAATATTGTATTTAGATGTTCAGTGATCATATAAAAGATGGTGCTTTCTCTGTAGGCAGGCATAAAAAATATTTGGGATGACATGGGTTATTTATGCTTACATACACCCCAAGTCGAGGTCAAGGAGTTGTTGCTGAATACTGCTACATAGGGCAGCTCATTTGGAGTTCTGAGATAGTTTGAGACTAATTTCTACCTTTAGGCTGGTAGTTCCACCATTGGCTTTCCCGTCCTTTCCAAATGGTCTGTGCTCTTCTTTGCCCTTTGCCACATCCCATTTCATAGGGTGCAAGTACTCTTACTTTTTCTCTTAATCTCACTGGTTTCTTTCTTTCCTGTTACTTTAATTAGTTGTGTTAAAAAGCACCTACCCCCATACAGGTGTTTGCCTTGGCCTAACATCTCCTACTCTCTCTTTTCCTTTTATGTTGCTGACCAACTTGTAATTTTTTTTGAGATATTGCCATTCACTTTCAACACATATTTTGAAGAATGGTCCATAGTACACACTCAGATAGCTGTAAAATAGCTTAAAGCACTAGACAACATAATCATAGATTCTAAACCTGCTTCCTCCCAGTGGTAGATTTTGACTCCAAAGAGCTTATTGGTACTAATTTCTTATTGGTTCCTATAATCACTAACAATGATTGGTAAATGCAGTTAAATTGTAATTCTGCCACATATTGCTCTAAGACTTGATACATATTCTCCTGATATGCTTCCCCTTTCTCTCTCCCCCGGCATATGATATGGGAAAACTAAGACTCAGATGCTAAGCAACTTAGCCAAGGTCACCAAACTCAGAAATAAAGGAGTTGGGGGTGGAGTCTACTAGAATCCCTGTGATTACAAGTCCAGGCTCTCCCCACAATGACTTCTCAGCTTCCATGATCATTATGTCACTTTTCACTTAGAGGTCTGAAATTCCCTACTGATAGCAACGAGATTTCCCGGATTCATTCAGGCCACATAACCTGGGCAAATTGTCAGGATTCTCCACACATTCCTCACCACCCAAAAATGAGCATGGATCAGACAGACATGCAAGAGGCACAAAGGTCCCACCAATGCCTCTATCCAGGTCCCCCAATGCCTCTATTCTTCATCCTGAGCAGAAGAGAAAACTTCCTGCAGCATCTATCCGCAGGTGCGTCTTCCTTTGGCATGCCAAATCTGCTTGCCATTGTCTCTGGATCTTTCAACACCTCTCATTTAGTCCAGGTGACTCAAAACCTCCTCCAGGATGGAATTTCCTCTCCTCTGCCCTCCCTGGGAGCTCTCTGTAGCCACCCACACTTTTGGGTCTACTGCAGATATAACCACCAGGCCTAGAGCTTGCTTCTGACCAGCTCTGGGAACAATGAACTCCTTCGTGTGCTTACTAGGTCTGAAGTGACAGCTCTTCTCATGGCCTCTAACATTTACTGGGTAGTTTCTTGCTTGTATCATTCACACTGAAGATCTTTAGGTGATCTTTCTGGCAACTGTCACACTGGACTGATTCAGTCAGGGTCACTGAGTTCTAAGGACACATTGATAGGATATGATGTCACCAATGCTATTTAATATTTATCAAGGGCACTCTGAACGCTTGGCATCACTCTGAAACCCAACGTTCCCAGGCCCTCCCCTTGCCCTGGTGGCTGCAAAGAATTTGACCCTGTGGGACTGAACTTGCTGAGATTCTGTCATTACTGACTTCTGAAACCTTGGGGTTCTGTCCCCTGTAGGTAGTCAGGGACTGTGTGTGGTGTCAGCCTTCTGATGGCAAGCATCCTGAATATAGATGTGAGCTGAGGCACAGACCTCCTGCCATCCTGAATTAGCCTGAACAGGAACCAACCAACTGGCCCTGTGGGAATGCTAGCGACCTTGTATTTTGTTTCCTGCTTCTACCCTTGGCATTTGCAGCTTGAGCAGAGGAGTGTAACTTTCTGCTACTTGTGAGAAGCTGCATGTCTAGCACCAGCCTCTGTACCCAGCTTTCTTCCCACTCTTGGGCCTTCGCAAGCACTTTTTAAAGCTGTGGGCAAGAGTCACTAGAACCATGTTTTTAAAAGTTTCTTGGCCAACTTGCTTGACACTCCAACCAAAGCCCCTGACACCTAAGGTGATCTCTGCTCTAATCACCTTCTCAGCAGCTCAGTTTCCTCCTGCTTGCAGCAGTTCCTTGCTTTTAACAGCTTGTTTAAAGTCCCTCAAACAAGCTGTCAGCCTCCAAAGGAGGGCCAATGCTAGAAACAGTGTGGGGAGCTAAAAATAAACACCTTCTGTAGATATGGCCAGACATGCTGTACAAATAGATTACCTGGCCATTCTCCAGACCTGATTGCTTTGGAGGCCCGGTTGGTTCCTATTAGGAGATGGTAAGGTGTTTGCATGGGGAGCTCTGGATGCACAGGTGCTAGGAGCCACTGTTAAATCACCCATCCACTCGACAGTGACAGGCAGAGATCTATTGGTTGGTGAGCAGGTATAGGCTCTCCAAACGGGCTCTTTAAGAGGTAGTCACTGCCAAGGACAAAACATCCTATTCTTAAGAGTAAGCACTAGTGTATGACTTAAGTCATAAATCTTTCTGGGATTCTCATTTGGATTTAGTTAATTAATTTTTGACTGTGCAAAAAACTAAGAAGCTTGGAAAACAGCACATCCATCTGTCTGGTTGCACAAATGGAGTTCTTGCAGAAACAGTTGGGCTTACAACAGCAGACAACCCTGAGCAGGCCTTATCAATGGATACCATTCACTGGTGGTTTCACCTGATGGCTTAAAACTTTGGGACACATACTGCACACTAGGCAACTTGTATGTGTTACTTATGCTTCCAACAAGAGTCCTCAAAAGTTATTTTTACAGTGAAGAAAGCAAGTTGTTGTTGTTGTTATTGTTGTTTTGAGGAGTTAAGTGACTTGTCCCAGCCTAAGAGCGAGATGGTGGCTCCTATGAAGGGGAAACATCTCCTGATGGTCAGTTCTGAGACAGATGTTGTGGTGAGGGCTGTGTGAAGGAAATCATGGAGTAGAGAGCAACTCCAGGCCGACTCTGCTGCCTTTGGAATATGATCAGCTGCCATCTCCTCCACATTGACTCAGACAAGTCAGAGGGGAGACAGGTGATCCTCAGTGCTTTTTCAGGAAAGGTCAGAGGGACCACGCCAGGGTTAGTAACCAGAAGGAGGTCAACCCACTTTCCTGGTGGCCCTGGTCACACTCTACACTGCTTTGTAGGCATGCGGAAGCTTTATAGGATTCTGGTTATGGCAAGCACAGTGGATTTTGCTGAAGTAAAATAAATAAATAACCACTTAATGACACAGAAGGTTCTGGGTGGTGAAGTTTCACCAGCAGCTGGAAAGAGAGTGGCTAGCATCTAACCTACAAGGAAAGTGGGCCAGCTCTCCTGCCAGTGCCCGATTTCATACCTCCATTGCAATTTCTACCATGAAAATGGATTCCTTCCAAGGTGCTTTCAATTGTGATTAAACATTTTCTCTCTGTGGTTGGTGTCAGGATTGTAAAACACCTATTATAGCAGTTAATTATAATGTGGGGAACTGCTTTAACCTTTACAATTATGTATGTTTTTTTTTGAAGGCTTACAGGTTAGTAATGCTCAGAGCGGGGTAGGGGATGGATAGACCAGCAAAGAAAAATGGGGAAGATTCAATAGGTCAGAGACAGAGCATAGTGAAGCCTACTCTCCATGAAGCCCTGCTCATTTCAGTGACTGGGTAGTTACTAAATGGTTCTTCCTAGAGTCATTTCAGGCCTAAATAGAACACAGATGTCCTAGAGTCGTCTTTGAGAGAACTGCAGCAAGCACCTCACAGGAGCTCGAGAGCGAAAAAGCTGATGTGCTTTCCCCTTCTCATTGCTATGTTCACTGTTTTCTCCCTAGGGAAGAAGTGGGGTTCACGGTAGCAGCGACAAGAGAAATGTCCAGATTCTATGCTGAAGGATATATCTGCGATCATTGAACACAATCTCCATAACTAGTTGACCCATTTTATAGAAATTTTTTTTTAACTGTGGAGGCACTAGCCAATCTTCTGGTGCCACAGGGTGGCTGCCTAATGCATCTCCATCAGATGGTGGGGACTCATTCTCTCAACACCTAGAGGTATGAATCTCTAAAGCAGACCTTTGCTATGCCTGAGCTTTTCCTGCAGAGGTAGGCTAGAAGGGTCCCCATCTGCAGCCACAAGCCCTGGCTGGCACTCCTTCCTGGCCTTTCCAATAACAGCAAGGGCAGAGTCTTAAAAGAGCAGCGCACCCTACGTGGCAGTTACTAGCAAAGACGCCGGGCTCTCACCGAGGAGCTAGGTAAGACCACTCAGGAGACTCCCAAGTAGGTGGGCCGCTTCACTTATTTTATTGAGAAACCTTGATTTTATGCTATGAGTTATGAGTGGGAAGGGGCAGGGTGGTGTGTGTCATTGAAGGATTTAAGTAGGGTGATGCTATGAAATCACATTAGAAAATCCTGTCTAGCTAGGTTCATAAATGGCACTGAGGATAACAGTGGTCAGAGCCACCATGACACTATGTATTTACTAAATGCTAAACACTGTGAAATTACACACACACATTCACAAATATACATACATACATATATACGTGTGTATAAAGTTTAATCTTCCCCCAAATTTTATGAGTTAGGTATTAATATTATTATAACTTTATAGTAAAATAATACTCTAAAGAAACTTATTTGTCCTAAATCACCACCCAACTGGTAGCAGGAAAGAGCCAGTGGGTGTATGCTGCAGAGTAGGCCAGGACAGCAGTCCTGGTTTACAAAGCTGCCCTGCTCCCAATGGGCTAATGCTCACACCCTGGCCCATGTTCACGTTCTATCAGGGAAAATCATTCAAGAAGCATAAAGGATGCAAAGCACATTACTGAGTCATGGAATGTCTGGAACAGATACTCTATTAAGTATGAATTCATCAATTCCTTTCATTCAATTTCATTTCTTTATTTTTTTTTACAAAGGGCCAGCAACAATGTACTGAGAGACCCCACGGGTTCGGACAGCAGACCTCTGAACAAAAGGCTTTCGACTGCATCCCTTTTCTCTTGTGGCTTGTTTCAAAACGTCCAGCTCCTACAAGACAACAGTGCAGATGACTTCTGTACAGGTCTACTGCTATTTAAAACTTTGTGAATCGTTGCTCTCAGGCTCTTTCTTCTTTCTATCCTGCATGGCAGTTCCCACATAAACAAAGCTTATCTGTGTCTCAGGTATATCTCTCATTGAGGAATATAACTAGACATTGCTGCATAGTACTAGTCACATTGCTTTTTTTGTTTTGTTTTGTTTTGTTTTTTACTGGCAGCTTAGAGACAGAATCATTTTCTCACCTATATCATTGGAGAACAAAATACCCTTCGTGACTGGATTTTCTACTTGGTCTGTAGGTTTTGCGCTTCAGGTCATATTTCTTTGGCCATCTACATGCCCTGGGATAGTGACCTGTAGTTCTAACTCTTTCCTTCATCCCAATGATGGTGTCTGAGGACCCAGTGAGTAGTGTGTGCCATTTCTTCTGAATGGCAGGTAAGCTAGCTCATGAACCGATTGCACACCCTGAGTTGCTCTCCTCTCTTATCTCCTACTTTCAGAATGTGTCTAGCTGCCAACGGCTGACCTGATCAACTGTAGACCCTGATTCAATTAGATCGTGGGTTCTCAGCCTCCTCATGCTTGAGTACAGTACTTGCTTTAAAAAAAAATTAAACGCTGATTCTGAATAAAATAGTTAATCAGGAATGCCTTTAAGTAATGCACAATCTGGGAAGGCAGCACAGTGTGGAATTGAGTTCATAGGCTTTGGCCTTGACCAATCCAAGTTTGCAGATTGGATCCTTTACTGAATATTCTGTATTATTAGACAAGTTCCTCAACCACTCTAGATATGGACTCTCCTCTCTCTCTCTCTCTCTCTCTCTCTCTCTCTCTCTCTCTCTCTCTCTCTCTCTCTCTCTCTCTCTCTCAACTGGGGATAAAATTTTTTTCCATGTCACTAAGTTATTGTGATGATTAAACAGATGAGTCTAAGAGTTGAATACAGTGCTGTCTGACATGTAATACTAGTAATTGGTATTAAAATATATAAGCAACACAGATAATCCTTGGTGGATACAAGGGCTTGAAAAGCCTAGTAATTACTTCAAGATCCTATGCAACCCTTAATTTGGGGCCCACTGAGGGAGGCTAGATCTCCATTACCCTACCTATCATCTCTCAGTTACACCCACCCAGACTGATAGGCCTGTTCTTTGGCCAACAAAGTACAATTTGGTTGTCTATTATTTTAGAGTGTATTAAAAAAAAATGCAAATAGAACCCACCCTACCACATGACAAGAAATGCATATTTTAAAGCTCTTGTCTGAACTAATAAGTCAGAAAATTAAATTTCTTCAAGTATCTTCAGGTAGCGGTCAAAATGAAGAATTTGCATTTAAATGGAAAGATTAATGATGAATACACAAAGCTCATATTTAATCACTATTTCCTTAACACCTATAATTTTTATTTTATACAGATCATCCACCTTAAGTTGGTCATCAAAAAAAGGTAGGTGTACTATAATATTATGAGACAATTTTTGTGCCACCAATCATGCATCGCAGTTATAAATATTTCTGAAGCTGCTGGTTTCACACTGTTCCTTGGGAATGAGCTAAATGTTGGTACAGTAACTTGGGTGTAAATATATATGAGAATGTGTGAGTCTCACCTCATAGAAATATCTCAAGATAAAAAGAAAGAATTGCTTGGAAATGATTTACTGTGCAGGCCTGTTCATTTCTTTCTTCTTTCCTCCCTCACCAATCTGGACTAAACATGATTTTTCTCCCTACTGTCACTCATTCACCTATCCATTCATTCATTCACTTACTAATTCATGGTAATGAGGATTAAATCAAGGCCTTAAGCTTTGCTAGTAAAGAACTCTACTACTGGAGTCACACACACCCTTAGCCCTTCGTTTTCTACTTTGCTATTTTGTTAGGGTTGCATACTTTTCCTGGGCTGGCCTTGAATCTCAGTTCTCCTAGCTTACTAGAAGGATTACAATGTTGTACTACCATGACTGGCTCAGCTTTAAAGATTTAAAATTTTCAATTTGTTTTAAAGAGAGTTTGGCTCCCTCTCTTCAGGAAAATCTAGTAGCAAGAACACAAAATGCATGAGTTTTCCTCCAATTGTAATGTGAAGCCGTTTTCTGAAAAGATAGAAATCTCCCTAGTAACTTTGGCTGCCCTTTTAGTGGTATATTTTCCATTGATGGAGAAGATGCACTTTGGTCTGCTGAACAGAAGATCAAGAATCATCTGGCTTATGTTATACCAATTCATTTTACCATCAACCTCTAACATTCATATTTACCCCTTTTCTAGGACATAACCACAAGTACACAGGGGGAACTGAAAGCACGTGGGATCAACCTTGATCCTTGGTACTGACCAGCAAGAACAACAACATTCAAAGTAATCAATGTCTACTTGATACTGGGCAAGGGACCTGACTGAAAGAATTTACCCCAGGTATTGAACAGTATCTATTCTCTGTCTGTGGCTTGAGGCTCAATGCTGAGTGAGTGTTTGAAATGTGATTTACATTGGCTAGAGGACTGTAATGAAATGACAAATTTGCATTAAAATAATCTTTCTCAATGGGGACCAGCCAATAACAGAGTCAGCAATGCGGACAGTGCCAGACAATTTAAAGTTCCTAGTGGTTATTATGTCATCCTCTGGGTACTGGTAATTTATGGGGCTTTTCAAACTCCAACCTCATCTCCTCCTCCATCTTTCTTTCACTCCCCTTCTTTCTTTCTCTTCTCCCAGTCCCTTCTGGAGGCAGCAAGAGCAAATTACATTTGACAAACAAGACAATGATCAAGTATAGGAAACCGGAAAGGATAAAGAGTTATTAAACCTAGTTTGTCCATTCCTTGCCCTTAAAGGCTCAATTTAATTCTGGAATTTGGCGAGCTATTCAAACACAACACTTCCCCTAGAAGTTGGCCCCTAAGCTCACTATTGATCACTTCCGATTGCTGACCACTAAAATTAGTGCCATATCCTTTGCCATTAAGAGTGAAATGCAGGGAGAAATAAATATAAGCACTTTAGTCAGAGAAGCATGCCAGCAGCTCTGCAAGTTTTTAGGTTCCATGATCCCTGATTTATGCTTATGGTGAATTATTGGAAAAGTAGGCTGAAATGTATGAGCAGCAGTGGTTTGCATGGGGAATTCTCTCTAGTGGGACCTAGTCCTGGATCCTTAGGAAGAGGCCTTGCTTAAGTTGGGGATATCTAGTTAAAACAAATGAACTAACAAATCAAACCAACTCTGTAATACTAACCAGCCCAAGATCATTTCCAGAAGAGAAAACTAAGCCACATTATACTTACTGGTAGAGCTGACCTGTACGAAAGAATCTGGCCGCCAGTTAGAGTTAATTAAAAATATATCTAATGTCTCTGGGTTCTGAAAAATGTGACTTTAACCAGTTGAGAAGAAAAATCAAAGAATCAGCATCTCACATCAGCCAGTGGCTGCTCTCAGCACTTGCTCTATGTAATGATCCCCAATGCATAATAGAAAAAGATGTGGTCCAGTGGCTAATGAAACCAGAGCAGCACAAAGAACACATAGACTTCAATTTATTGTCCCACTGTTGCATGCAGATTCTTATCCAAAAGACCTTTTAATTAGAGCTCTCTCAGGTGGGAATTAGTCCACGTTTTTCAATAACACATGGATAATAGGAAAAAGCAAACAACGTCTTTGTTTCTCCTCAGCACTCTATTCACTAATCATCTTCCTCAAATTCAGCTCAGGCTTCCGCCAGAGTTCATTTCATCTTCATCAGCATTGCCATTTTCTCGCTCATATTTCAAAGAGCAATTGGAAAGCAGATATTTAATCAGAAAAGTTTGGGATTCATTTTTCGGACACCCAATCTGTCTTTAGAGGCTTTCAGACAGACAAAATTGCTGTTGATGGCAAAAACAACTGAAGCCTGTGTCCTTGAGAGATGCTGGAAGCTGGTGGAAAATGCCTGGATTTCAGACCTGGACAGAGCTAGTTCAAATCTCAGTTTTCCTGTTTCCTTGACCTTGGATGACTTGCCTATCTTCCTAGAACCTTAGTTTTCTTATCTGCAAAAAGGAGAGAACTCTAAAATGGCTATTTTGAAGGCTACTATATGCATAGGTCCAAATGCAGGTGAGAAAAGTCAACGTGAGAGTTTTCTAGCAAATGTAAAGTTGTAGAAACACGGTGTCTGGAGACAAAGCCAATTGTGTCCTCACCATATATGAAAATCAAGATCAGAAATGTAGACTCAGGAAAAGTTAAAGCTATACATCACTTTTGTCAGAAACTAATGTGGTTTTCCATCTCTTTCCACCTCTGTTTCTCTGTGAAGTTCCATTGTTGCTGGCTTTCTTTGGAGTTGACCTTGTTTTGCTTTAGTCTCCATGGTAGAAGATTCACCCAAATTCTTAATTTCGCCAATGCGTGTTCAGCCACCCAGAAATAACCCCTCTTACTATCAATTGATATCAACTCCAGATTTAGAAGGAAAAGATTCTGATGAGTTCAGTTTGAATAAGAATGCTATCTAATCTGATGACTCTGGGGCACAGAGTCACTATGGTTTGGAACCAAAGTGTACCAAATTCATTGATTTGGACAGCAAGGTCAGTTAAAGAAGGATTAGTGACTTGAAAAGGTAATTACTACAAGAGTAAGAAAATGTCAGCAGCTAATAACGTGGTTGGCAGGAAGCAGGTACTGAGGAAAAGATAGCTAGAATGCTCCAGCCAATGAGAGAGCTATGTAAAGGGGATTGATACATGTTTTCCAATGTCCATCTACATAGGCCACTCTTTTCTCAATTGGATAAGGGAAGTGGATATTTAAATCATAAGCTTGTCACCCCTGGGATCTTGATACTCAGTCCTCATCAGACCACTGCTGGAGAGTCCTACTCTGGGCATCTGCTATAAGGAAAGCTAAAAGCTTCCCTGTCTATTCCAGGGTGGAGAATGTGACACTCCATCACTTCTTTAGATGAGAATGGAGACCATGGCCTGTTCTGGAACCACAGATCAATGATTCTAGTAGACATTTTATTTTAGAAGCTGAGAGGACCTACAATGAGAGGCTCCAAAATCTCATGAATGTGAAGGGGGAAAAAACCCAGATGCGAAGCTAAAGCATTTCCCAGTTGTGGCGTTGACTATTAGGCCTAGCATCCACCTTCTGCTCTTCAGTGACTTGGTTTAAAATGAAATCGAGCGGGGCACTGATGGCTTGTTCATGTAAGCCTAGCTACTTAGGAGGCTGAGATCTGAGGATCACAGTTGGAAGCCTGGCCAGGCAGGAAAGTCCATGAGACTTTTATCTTCAATAAACAGCCAAAAAAAACCTGGTGGTGAAGCTGTGGTTCAAGTGGTGGAATGCCAGCTTTGAGCAAAAGAAGCTCAGGGACAGCACTCAGGCCTGAATTCAAGCCCCAGGACTGGGGCTTAAAATGCAATTTGTCATTATGAGGCAGAAATAAGATTACAGATCATAGGCAGGTTAAGAAAAAGTTAGTGAAACTCCAATTACAAAAACAAGCTGGTCATGGTGGCATAATCTGTAATTCCAACCACTTGGAGGGCAGAGATGAAAGTATTATAGTCTGAGGTTGGCTCAGGAAAAAGTAGGGCATGGTAGGTCATACCTCTAATCCTAGTTCCTCAGAAGGCATCAACTGGAAGAGCTGGATGAGATGCCCATCTTCACACAGAAAGTGAGTACTGCAGTATGTACCTGTGGTCTCAGCCACACAGGAGGCCATAGATAAAAAGAAATTGTAATGTGAAACTAGACCCACAGAAAAACTAGACTCAACTTATAAAATAATTAATGTATAAAATGGCTGGGGGCCTCTCTCAAGTAGTAGAGCATCTTCCTTATAAGAGTGAGGTCCCAATTTAAAAATCCCAGGACCATCAAAACAATGACAACAAACTAAAAGAAAAAAAGAATTGGGAATGTAACTGAGCTTAGTCCTCAGAACTACTTAATCTTTTCAAAAGAATTTTTTTTAAATATCACAATCCAAATAAAATATTTAGAAGGAGCTAAGGGTCTGTGAGACCACCAAGTTTGCCTACGGTACCACAAATGTAAAAATTCTAGCAAAGACTGTGCGTTCTTGGGAATCTCTGTGCTGCTTCCCTGAAGGCAAAATAGCAACCCTGGGCTGGAGACAAGGACTCTTATTGTCAAGATTTCTTTCATTAATTATGACTTCAAACCAGAACAGTGACCCTCTTTTTTGATGCTCTGTGGAAAGCCCATGTTGGCTCAGATTTCTTCCTTCTTGGTTTCTTTCTCAATCCTTCTTCAGACTCTTTCTAACATCTGTCTGAACCCCGCTCGGTCCTTCTCCACCAAAATCTACTTCTCATAACCAGTGAGCATGGGAAATATCCTTCCTTTTTTTGGACTACTTCTTTCCAACATATAATAGCAATAGTACAGGTTTATACAGCAGAATGCTGCATTGGAAGCTTTGCTTGTGTCACCAGTCAAATCCAAAGGCAGTTCCTTAAGAGGCATTTTCAAAGGAAATGTTGGGGAAGTTGTTTCCTGACTTTTGTGTCTCTCACTTCTAAAGACAGCGTAAGGACTGTGTAGTTAAGAGAGCCATTTGATAAGTGTTTTGGGAAAAGGACTGAGGCTGAAGTCCAGAAAAGGCTTCAAAGGAGAGGTCAATAATGGGTTCCCCACAGCTAAGAGGCCCAGAGAAATTAATTAAATTGTTTGGGACTTAAATAGAGATGGCAACTTTGGATAAATCTCCATTCCCAGGATATGGAAGTCTTAATCTTTTCTAGGAATCTGTGGTGGGTTTCATAGGGCAGAAAGGGAAGTGCTGACCTGGAGTCACTCTAACTTCTACCTGGGAGCCTGGCTCACAGGGAAAAAGAAAAACAACAGAGAGAGGCCATGTGGAGAAGACTTCAAAATCTCCAAGGCTGGGGGATGGGTGGTGAAGAGTGGCCACCAGAGATGTAGAGTGTATAACTCACAGCTTGAGGGACTGAAGGTTTGTGTTTGGATAATCCATTTTATTCGATCTAAATCCAGATGTCATGGGTATTTGGAGATGAAATCTCTTAGAGGTGATTAGGTCCTGTGCCCTGATAAAAGGGATCTCAGAGACTACTTTAACCCCTTCTACCAGTAAAAGAAACAGAGCTGAATATGGAACTGGGCCTTCACCTTATACAGAATCTGATACTCTCTTCCATTTCTTCTATCTCAGACAGAATAGATTTCATGTACTGTGTATTTGCTAGCCATTTTTCTTCTTCCTAAGGAAGGACATCAACTCTTCCTTGCGTTGCTATAACTTGGAAAATTTAGAGCTTCCATATGTGATGGGTTCCCGAGGGGTATTGATTGCTGAATGATGGGCATAGAACATGGAGGCTAGCAGTGCTTTGCTTCAATTACCATTTTGTCAAGGAAAAGGAATCATACAGTCATTTTCCAACATGGCAAATTCCCTTAAAAGATGGGTTTATATAATAAAGCGTGTGATCGTTAACTCTTGTCTAGGATTTAGCTATGCCAACCCTGCCATATTTGAGTCTTAGCTTGGCAACTGTTCTTCAAGACAATGATTTCCCATGAATATTAGATGCTCATTTGTTTCCTTCTGACTTGGGACTGACTAAAATCATAGGTTGCTTTCATATAGTGTCTAGCTTGAAGGCCCATTTCACTCCCTGCTGTCAATCTTTCCCTCCTGCTGACAGGAACAATCAGATCTTAATGTTGAAAGTGGCTCACATCCAACCCTGCCTGATCCCACTGACCTGGGGGATTGACGACAATCACAATCAGTGGAATTCACTCTGGACTTGCTTCTTCGGTTGGTGCTTTGACCATCTGTTGACCCTCTATAGCATAATCAACAGTTTTTAGTGCAGATCAGAGAGACATGGGCTATAACCAACAACTTTCTTGGATTTTCCACTAACTATTTTACTTCTCAAATCCATAAGAAGGAAGTTAGCTACATAAAAAACATCCACTATGTTCTCCCTGCTAGCTGTAGGACTAAGATGATTGGGGTCTGCTCAATACTGGTAGTGAAATAATTGAGCAATAGATGAATGACTATATGGTATTCACATGATTTAAAGATATCTCTATACCCATGGCAGAGATGGTATCATAAGGATGCTACCAAAAATCTTGGATGTTCCAACACTGATATTTTATGGTCTGCTTTGAAGACTGCACCATAAGCCACACCAGTAGAATAACAACTTTATGTTTTTCCAAATGGTAGCAAGAAAGCTAATTTACATACAATCAATAGGAATAATTACCATAGGATTACAATAATAATTAGCATACAAATACTTCCGGTTCCACATTTGCATAATGACTTTCTCCTCAGCATGGCATTTCTAATTCTCCCTCTCCATCCCAAATGGATCTCCATCTTCCAGGTCCTACCCTGGTTTGCTCCTTAGGACCATATACATACACTGTGATCGGGGTACCCAGAGGCATGAACACTCTTTCCTTGCTTAGTTGCTTTTTGAATCCAGTTCATTGCCCACACAATGCTCTCCTACCCTACCTTGACAATTGTGTATGGCTTCTCCAAGATTTAGCTTTGATACTTTTCATGTTGGAGCAGCTGCATAATTATTTCTCTATCCCTTCAAGTCAGTATTCCAAGAGCTTAGCCCTGTCCTCTAAAGAAAAGGAACCAAGAGTTTTGTACCTAAGGGAAAAGGTAAACTCTATGACTGGAGCCTATGATACAAAAGTTTAGCTTACAGGAAGCTCTGAGGCACACAGCACTATGAACTCTTAAGCCACTTGTGTCACAATATTTTAGGTACTCTTCTTTAGCAAAGGAATCTCTTTTAGAAAGTAACTGTTTCCAAAGACACTGTAAAATTTTGTACAATGATAACTATGCTAAATATGAATAGTTGACTTATTGAGTCCTTTCTATGGTCCAAACTCAATTAATCCTCATACAACTTTGGCATAGTAAATTCTCTAGCATTTGTTTAAGATATGGGAGGGTAAAGCACAAGAGGATTATGAAATTTGACCAAGAGCAAAGGGTTAGTGTGTGGAAAGCCATCATCTGCATGTAACATAGTATCCCTCCATTGTTACAATTTGCACCCTTTCCCCCAAAATAAATGCATTTCTCTGGGCAATAATATCTTCCTATTTGTGAAACAGGGAAATAACATTTAGGCTTCTCAGGAAGACTGCAAATATCAGGAAATGCAATTGTTGTCAAGCACTTTGCATATAGGAAATGCTAAATCAAGCTAAATTAAATTCAACAGAGTTCTAGACAGTTAACAAGCCTTTATTAAACCCCTGCTGTGTTGGGCACCCAGCCGTGACTCGGGTTAAGCCCAATACTACTTAATTTATGAAAATGCTGTTATAATTATTCTGTTTCTTAAATTTAGGTGCCCTCAAAAAGGAAGTGCAATTCAGCAGTAAGTATAAATCATTCACCTAATTTTCTGTCTTTCTTTCCATTTCAGCACTCCTTTATGAGGTCCCAAGTAGTAGAAACATTTTGTAAGGGGGTTGCTCATATCATAATTATTTCCCCTTCTCTCACCATTACTCCATTTTCCACATTCATCAAGGTCTATATGTCAGACATCTGATTCTACCTGGGGCCAAACAGGTTCTTCCATGAATGTGCAATTGGTGTTTAGAATCTGCTAGTTGGTCTTTGCCTGTGGCATATTCCATGTGAACTTTAAAAAATATGGGATAGAGGGGCCAGACCACAGATAGGGAGAAGAAAGCAGCAGATTTTCATAAGAGAAGCAAAAATGGGAACATATTCAGGCAGAGAGAGACACAGACAGACAGACAGACAGACAGACAGACAGACAGACAGACAGACAGACAGATAGACAGAAAGTAGGGCCCTTGGAGCCATGATGAGAAGCATGGTATGGAGGTGCCTTCTCTTAATACTGCATTATATGGAGGAAGAAGTTTGTTCTGAAAAAGTATATTCATAAAATTTATATAAAGTTAAGAGTTTAAAGTTAAAAGTTGCAAAATTGTATTTTCAGGGGTTGAGGCAAGCTGTACTCTCTTCCTTTGCTATTCTGGGAGAAGACCTAGTAATTTTAGACCATACTATTGGGGAAAGAAAGTTCCAGAGTACTTACTCATTTTTTATTTAGCATCACTGCCAATAATAACCTAGATGTTAGTAACTTCAAAAACAGAGAATCATTCTGATTTGCTGCTTTGGGCATGTTACCTAGCCCCTGATCTGCAAACATGAAACATATCACACTTTCCCCTCCATTCCCACCTCTAAGAGACTTGTCACTAGTCAAGTCCTCAGGGTAGATAAGAGGGGACACATTGGTGTTTCTTTTCACACAGTGAAAGGATACATCATTCTCTGAGTTTAATTAATTATGGGTCATTTGAAACACTGTCAATAAAGCCAAGTGTTATGTACTAGTGGGAAAAGAAATGAGATGAAAAAAAATATGTCTACCTCATTACTCATTTGTATTGATCTAGCTATATAACCCTATACATCACAATTTGACAAAAGGTTAAATATTAACAGAAGAATCATTAATCTAACAAAACAAATTAACACAACAATGGTTTTCCTGGTTGGCATTACGTATGTGGTATCTGGGTAGACTAAGAAATCCTTCAGATGATGTACAAGATAGCTTATACTATATCTCTCTTTACAGACCCAGCCTTGAACTGGACAGGATCCTGAGATTAACTGTAGGAGTTTGTTTTGGGAGACTGCAAAGGTCTTATTAGAAAAATGAAGGGACAATACAATGAGGGAAACCTGATTGCTATAAAAAAAATTACCATCTGATAGCTTATAGTGAAAGAGAATATGACCATAAAAAATTCCATAAAAAAATCTTTCACTGGGCTCACCAAACCTATTTGTTTAAAGAGAGATGACATTTCACTGTTACCAATATACGCCTACCAGCCCTAATCAATCCCTAAGACACTTCACTGAGCAAGTACATTGCAGTTTTTAATGATCTATATGCTTTATTCTTAAAATGATTGCCTATATCAACCATAATTGAATACTTCACAAGTAAAAAGCACATACCACATTTCAAAAGAGGATATTCAATTATCTAAAGAACAGGTAATCCCAAAGTTAAAGAACTACCTCTAACAGAGATCTAGGTGTTTTGTGTGTGTGTGTGTGTGTGTGTGTGTGTGTGTGTGTGTGTGTGTGTGTGTGTGTGTGTGTATTTAAATCTCTTCACATAATACTTAAGTGATTTGAAAGTAACTCAGAATCCTTGTGAAGTTAGTAGTCTCTCATCCATCATTTGAACATCTCTTAACAGTCCCCCTCCTCTACCAAGGCTTCTATGTCAGAGAAGATGGTCTCCTTTCTCTAGAGCTGAAATGTGCCCATGGCTCAACTTCTCAGTGCTATTGAAAACGTACTCATCTTCCATGTGAAAAGCTGTTCCGGGGGTCTCCAGATCCCTCCAGAGAGGTTGGACTTCATTTACACCCATGTTTTTGTAGCATCTTCAATTCTCCATGACAGTGAGTTTTTTAGTCAAAATGAAGACACTGAGGTAAGCATGAGCAGTTGGATGTGTAAGGAATTTAAAACTACCACCTAAGTCAGTTTTAAAATTCTTTGAGGTATTTCAGGGGTGAAAGGAGGCCAGTTTCTAGCCTTGTCCATTGGAGGAAAAGTTTTGTTAGAATCTAGGTGTTCTAATGCGTACTTTCCCATCTCTAATTTATAGAGGCCCATTACTTTTTTGCTTTCCTTTTTACTCCATGCAGTCCCTGGCCAACCTCAAAGATTGATGAAATCTGAGCATGGTATTAGATTTAACACCATTTCAAGATGGGCTTTAAGCTGAGCCAGAATGAGTTGGACAGGGAAAGAAATAGGAAGGAAGAGAAAGGTTCTGCAGATGAAACTCTTGGCCTTACAGCAAATTGAAATATTATTATTGCAATCCCTTCTAGAAATCTCTGGGGGTAGTTTACACTACTTCTAAGATCATGCTGCTATCCATGATACCACCAGAACCAAGATATTAGGGTGTAAAATGGATGGTACATTTATATGCTTTCCAAACCAGAACGAGAAATTCTCTCAAACCAGGCCACTCAAAGAGACAACTCCCTTGATTGTCATGCATGGACTATTTGGGTTGTGCTAAGCAGAAAACTCGGTTACATTGAATCAGCATCTCTGAAGCTGTTTTCTTCGGCAGGCTTAGCTCCATGGTCCAAGGGACCAGTTATAGAATACTGATAACTGTTTTATGGTTTTGCATTCTCACGCTGACTTCAAGGGCATCATCAAAATCTTCTTGCTCTGATTTGATCAGAAACCAAGATCTTGCTTTAAGTAAGCAGCAAAACAAAAATTTCCATACAGAGAGAGATAACAGAATCACATGGGAAGCAATAAAAATGTTGAGAAGCACTGGCTGACAACTCTCAAAGCAAGGATAAGAATTAAAAAGAAAAATATGGCAGCTTTATTGAGCCAAAAGTTAATGTCAATATAAATTCTCTCTGGTATGCTGAGGAGTCAGTGTCAATACCATTTGGTTAATAGATAAATAGTCAGACCAATTTTTCTTTTAGTTTTGTCTCAATAAACAAAAGATATTAGCACAGCAAATCCGAGTGCTGAAATGATAGCATTAAAGTTAAAATGTAGGCTTCTTTATATGCATCTTAAAGTGAAAAATATTGTTTCTATTCAATATATTTGAAATTGTTTTAAGTTATAAAGTTTCTGGGTCTGGGTTTTAGCATTGTTCCCACTCTATATGAGGGAGACATCTCCAGTGATTTGTTTAATCCATCTGTAAAACAGACAATATTCACTGTGTCATAGACCTTTGAATTTAGAGATGACCCACAGGCTCTTACTGTCTGTCCCCTCCTGATAGGCTTTCTAAAGGTGATAGATTTTCCTGTCCTTGTAATATGCTGAATCTTCCCATCTCCTGAATTTTCTTATCATGTCAATGAATTCTAAACGCAGATTTCGAAGTACAGTCAGCCATCCATATCTGAAGTTTCATGTCTAATAATTCAATCAACCATGGCTACAAATATTTTGGAAAATTAATTACACTGTGTGTGTGTGTGTGTGTGTGTGTGTGTGTGTGTGTGTGTGTGTGCGTGCGCATGCTAGCATTGGAGCTTGAAGTCAGGATCTGGATGCTGTCCCTGAGCCTCATTCAAGGCCAATATTATATCACTTCAGTCACATCTCCATTTCTGGCTTTTTAGTAGTTAATTAGAGATAAGAGTCTCACAAACTTTCCTGCCCAGCTCTGAACCTCAGATCTCAGCCTCCTGAGTAGGAGGATTACAGGAACGAGCTAATGGCACCCAGGCAAAAGTTGTGTGTTGAACATGCATAGTGTGTTTTCTTGTTATTTTACCTTAAAGAACATACTTTAGGAACTACTTATACAACATTTACATTGAACTAGATACTGTAAGTCATCTACATGTAATTTAAAGAATGTGGGAAGAAATGAATAAACAGAATACCAATATCATACCTTTCTTTTGCCAGTCCTGAGGCTTGAACTCAGGGCTTGGCCACTGTCTCTGAGCTTCTTTTGCTCAAAGCTAGCACTCTACCACTTGGGCTATAGCACCACTTCCAGCTTTTTCTGCGTAGGTGGTACTGAGGAATCAAACCTAGGCCTTCATGCATGCAAGGCGAACATTCTACCACTCAGCCACATTCACAACCCCATCATACCAATTTATGCAAGGGACTTCAGCATAGGGTGGCTAACCAATCCCCTCTGGATGCTCAGATACAAATGCCATTTTAAAACTCTTTTCTACTACACAAGCAAGGAGAAGAAGGACTCCTACCTGAGATTACTTCCCTCCTCTAGCCATTTTTGTACTTGTCAAGAACTGTGCATCATGTGCCATGTGCAGCTTTCTTCCATCTGCCTGTTCTTGCTTACGCTCACAGGACCTTTGTTTGTCATTGGTACTTGTTGCAAATTGAGAGTGGGATCCAGAGACTTAATCATGCTCAGGTTACTCACTTTAGCCAGGTTGCTGGTACCAATGGTCTGTTTCACCTGGAGACATTTCATGTTTTTTTCTCATTCCCCTTGGATATTTTTACCCATTAATTCTCACATGTAAATACCTCATGAATTGATTATATTTTAACTCGAAGTTGGAGTGGAAGGAATTGGACTATGTTTTTTTCTAGATTGCAGCCGCATAACGTACATGAGTCTCAGAACAATACTCTCACCATCAATAATGATTTTTCAAAATAGTTACAGTGGTCTTTTACATTTCCTCCCCATTCCCCTCCTTATTGTCTGGTGTTTCTGTTTGTACTAGCAGATCATAAATCTCAGCTACCGTAATCTTTCCTTTTCAGTCATAGAAGATACAAGCAACAACATATTTAATGCCCACTGCTAGTTTTTCTATTAGTGTCTTTTCTTTTTGGTGATCTGAAGTTGATCTTAGGAAAGCTAACCTTTGATTTCTTATGTATTGACATATTGCCCTTGCTACTGGAAGATTTATTTTGGTGACTGTTAAATCTTTCCTCGTGTCTTCACTTGACTTTCCTCTGCATTAAGTAACTACCATCAAAAAGTCTCAGGAAATCTAGTACTGTTACTTGAAGGTCAACAATTTGCCTAGATGTCTTGACACACAAATAGTTTTCTTTTCTTTTCTTTTCTTCTTTTGTTGGTCCCAGGGCTTGAAATCAGGGCCTGAGCACTCTCCCTGAACTTCTTTTATTCAAGGATAGTGCTCTAACACTTGAGCCACAGTGCCACGTCCGGCTTTTTCTGAGTAGTTCATGGGAGGTAATTGTCTCATAGACTTCTCTGTCTGGACTGGCTTCAAACCAGCCTCTTGAGTAGCTAAGATTACAGCATCCATCACAAATATTTTTCTTCAAAATTGACACTTAAAAGGAACATGTATTCCTTTAAAACAAACATCTCAATGGAACATGTTTTATTGTTGGATAATTGGAGATGGTGTCAAAGACTTTTCTGTAAAGGCTAGCTTAAAACCTTGATACCCAGATTTCAGATTCCTGAGAAGCAAGGATTACAGGCATGAACCACCAGTACCTTGCTCATTTCATGTGAATTTCATCTCTTTGTTTCTTTTAGATTTCTAAAATATTCCTTTCTTTTCATCTTCTATTTCTGAAAACATTGTGTTTATTCACTCCTCTGTTCTTTCTAGTTTGGCCATTATTTCTAAAGTGTTGAATTCTTTTTTAAGTTCTGCCTTCTGGTTTGATTTTTTTTCTAGTTTTTATTTAGGTTAGTTTCATATCTCTTTTTCTTAGTATTGAATATAGGCATGTGTTACCATGCCTGGCTTTCATGCTTATAATGTCTAGATTGTATTGAAATAAAATATTACTTTTCTAAAAATATGGTACTGGGGATTGAAGTCAGGGGGTCTTGCTTGCTAGACAATTCCCCTATCACTTGAACCATGTTCCACTCCATCCATAGTGTTCTCTCTCTCTCTCTCTCTCCCTCTCTCCCTCTCTCTCTCCCTCCTTCCCTCCCTCTCTTCTCTCTCTCTCTGTCTCTCTCTGTCTCTCTGTCTCTCTCTGTCTCTCTCTGTCTCTCTCTGTCTCTCTCTGTCTCTCCCTGTCTCTCTCTCTCAGCTTTGTGCCTGCTATTTTCAGATAAGGATTCATGCTTACTTTGTTTGACCTCAAATCATGATTCTTCTATCTCTACTTCCCAAGCAGCTGGGTTTACAGAGGTTTGCATCTCCATGCATGGCCCAAATGTTACATTTTTATCTACTTGTTAAGCACATGTTTGGCTTGCTTTCATTATCTGTAAGGAAGTCTTTTAGCATTTATTCTCCTCCCTTGTTATAGGAATTGGCCTGTATGCTTCTCTATTTCCTCACAAACAGGGAAGTGTTTTGGTTTTGCTGTTAGTTTTGTTTTGTTTTCCAACTTCATCAAGCTCCCTTTCCAGTTCATTTTATATAGTAGTAAAAATATTGCTGCCAAATCTTGGGCTCCCCTATGTTCTTCTCTGCAATCCTTACCAAGACTTTCTTCTGTTGTACCTATTTTCTCTGGCCTGGTAAAATTGAATTCTTGTCCTAGTGGTTAGTAAGCCCTGACATGGGGAACTCCATGTTAAGTCTTCCTGCAGACAAGCCTGCCACAACTTTTGACCCATCAGCCACTGCTCCAGAGCCGCTACCATTTGTGCAGGGGCCTACCCTGCATTCACTCAGGGGCTGGGTTTCCCATCATATTGCCACAGCTGCTTCTACCTTCCCAGATCTCCTGCACTCACAGTTGTAATAAGCAGAAACAACCATTTTACTTGATTCATCATGAAGTTGATTTTTTTTAAGATGAAAACAAACCCCAAAGAGTTAATTTGGGGGTTTGTTGCCTATGTACTTGAGACCTGTTTTTCAGGAAGACAATATCAGCCCCTGAGTTTTTAATGCTATATTAAACTACTTTGGGAGACCACAGGTGTGAAGCTAATAAAAAAAATTAAGAAATTCTTTTTCATTATACCGTGATATTTGCAATCAATCCCCTAAGCCTTCTTTGTTGTCCCAACTCTATTTTCCACCTTAAACCTCGGTGGATGGAACACGGTAAAGTACTGACAAGGCTGAGCCTGATCCTCTGTGATCTGATTCAAAATGGACCACAGCTGGGAAATGACAAAATGGGCCCGTTCCACTCAGTGTGTGTGTTCTGGGCACTCGGCTCCACGGATGGGCACTTTTCTTTAACTCTGCAGTGTATCACAAGTGCAGAAAGAGTGGATTATTGAAGGAAAAGAATTCGTTCAGGGGTAAATACTCTGAGGTATTGCTGTGTATTCCATTGTCATACAGAATCAAGGAAACATATGAGATAGAGGCATCAGACTTGCTTCCAAGTAATAACTTGTTTGAAAAATGTAAGCTCTTATTTATAGGGCTTCCACAATGAACTATTTATAATATGCAGAGTAATTAGTGTTGACAAATGGAGACAGTCTCAATAATTCTCAATAGCACTGTATGGCTAAGGCAGATTAATCTATTTCAGCAGATCCTGATAGTTGGACTTCAGCTTCCAGACTGCAAGCTCTGCTCTGTTTCATCTGAGCATTTCCATTCTGCAGCACTGTCTGGGCACAATGTGTCTCTGCTAGTGGTCCCCACAGTGTGGCCCCCACCAAGCCTGTTTACCATCTAGCCAAGGCAGAGTGCTATTCAGTGAGGAACTGAATGTTGATGGTGCCCAGCAGAAGCAAGACAAATGAATTTTTGCTAAGTTGTTTTTTGTTTTTTTTTTTTAAAAAGCAAGTAAATGCTATCCAGATACTAAGTATACCTTGATAGTTGGTGTTGATCATTTCCATTGTTGTGGGCAGACGCTTTAAGACTCTTTGGGTCAGAATTGAGAGATGAGGGAGGAGGAGATGACTGTAGAGACAGAATCCTTCAGCCACAAACATCATGTCTAGACCTCAGCCTGTAACAACCTCACTCTCATTCTTACAGTGGAAGCACCTTGTATCATTTGCTGAGAATTGGAAATCCACTCTGGACTCATGTCCCGAGTTTCAAAAGGGAGAAAGTAACAATTCTAAACCCTTTCCATTATAAGACTGCAACCTCTGAGATCTGCAACAAAAAGCCATTTGAGGCAGGGTCAGTCCACCGCACCCACCAGTCAGTGTCACATAGGTAATGAGATGAGAAGGCATGAAGTGATACAAAACAAAAACAAAAACAGAAAACAGCCACAGGTTTCTGTCCTGCACGTGCAGTCTTCCAGATGGTCCTGGCTGCAGCTTGTTTGGTTCTTGGAAAAATCCACCCACCGTACATTTCTGCATTTTTCCTTCTGTTGGTGTCACAGGCCCCGCCTTTCTCTCCCTTCATCGTCTGCTTTGCTACCCTTGCTGCTCTCCGCCAATGAGTGCGCCAGGCATGCCAAGCGGCCATGATGGAGAGCGGTCACTTCATTTTCCTTTATACAGCCAAATCTCCTGCGTGCCCCAGTAATTACCAATCAATTTTACATAAATAGCAAAATTAAGGCCCATTATTCTCATTTACCACAAAATTAGAGGAATTAATTAAACACGGAAAAGGGGCCACTGCCTGCCAAATCGCCACTTCCAGTAGCTAGAAACAAATTCAGGAATTACAGGAGGGCAGGAAGAAAGCACCTGGGGCCACATCCAGAAGATGTGAAGGGGCTGCGTGTGGGAAGATTCTTTGCTGGGTACAAGTACCCAGCACCCAAGGAGGTGTTCTATCCTCAAGTGCAAATGAGTCATCTGATATCTTTACGTGGCCAGGTCTGAGGCTTCCTCCTCCCTGTTCTTTCAGAAAGGTGTAGATTGTGTTTGGTTTGAGAGACAACACATGAAGATGTGCTCTCCATCCTGAGTCTGTGAGAATTTCCATTTGTGTGGCTGATGCTAATGAACCCAGCTAAGCGATGGCAGTCACACTGCAGGAATATCCTTGCTGCTCTTTTGAAGGTCATATGGTACTTAAGAATACAGTCCGGAAATAAATGGGAAGCAGATGGGGAAGAGAGGGAAAGGATGGATGGACAAACTTTCCTGATTTTGGCATCCAACCCAATAATGTAGGAGATCTGTTACAGAGTTTAGAAACTATGAGGCTGAAGTAATATTAAAAAAATTACTCTTAAAGATTCTCTAAGCATTTCTTTCCGTCACTTCCATTATGAAACCACTATTTACTATTTGTGACATAAGTCTACCAATACGTTGCCCCCTTTAACCGCTGGGCTATGGTAAGGAGTTCTCCATTATCTCCCTTAATGAGGTTTTTATTGCTTGTGTAAATTTGGCGTGGACTGAATTTTTGTCTGGGGAACACTGAATTATGTTACTTCACGTTGTTTCTGGTTAGTACGCAAGCATTCCCCCCAATTTTTTTTGCTGTGGAAATGACTCCTTGAGGCCAAGTGAAAGCAATTGGAACTCAGTTTAATTAGCTACCTTTGGTAAATTCGCCATTATTCTTCTAGCTCCACACTGGAGTTATATTTACAAAGGGAACAGATAGCAATAATTATTTGGGGTGGTAGTTAGTCAGTATTAGTTAATGCCTGAGCATAATTAAGAGGAAATTAAGAGAAGGTACAAAACACGGGATATAGGAGTGGCTGTCATCAATTTTACTTGTATTTTTCGGCAGGGGTTGGAAATTCTGCTCCACCACAAAGAAGCAACAAGTTCCTCTCCTGCAAGTCTTATCACAGAGAATGTGGGGTCATGGGGCGTGAACTCAGGGCCTGGGTTCTGTCCCTGAGTTTTTTCTGCTCAAAGCTAGTGTTCTACTTCTCTGAGCCACAGCTCCACTTCTGGCTATTTTGGTGCTTAACTGAAGAGTCTCATAGACATTTCTGCCCAAGCTGGCTTCAGACCATGATCCTCAGGTCTCAGCCTCCTGAGTGGCTAGGCATACAGGCATGGACCACTGCCTGGCTTGAATATTTCTAGCTTATGTCTTCTATTAGGATGACTTGGTAAATCGAGACGTTTCCGAGATCCTCTTACTCAACAGAGCCCAGGGAAGGCAGACTCAATCCAGTATCAGCCACAGCCAACAAAATAAAGGAAGAGAGTTTCATGAATGAAACTCTTGGTGGATTATAAAGCCAAATACACAAATGTGAATAAGTTAGGTGTTTTCAGGACTTCCCCTAGGTCATTAAGAGTTGCCTTGTTTTCATGGCTTCAGCCTGAAATTTGAGCTCACACTAGTCATCACGGATATTTGGGAGTTAGACATCAGGAGGATGGTGGTTGGATGCCACGGTAGGCAGAAAAGTTAACAAGACAACAAATAAGATATGGTGGACAAAGATGTCATCCTAGCATGGGATGAGTGAGCAGGATTGTGGGCTAAGGCCAAGCCTGGGCAAAAAAAAAAAAAAAGTGAAACTCTATCTGAAACATAACAAAACCAAAAAGGGCTAGTGGTGTGGCTCAAGTGGTGGAGCGCCTGCCTAGAAGTATGAGACACTGGTGTAGATAAAGATATCTCAGAAAGGAGCAGGCTGTTTTGGGCAGGACAACCACCAGAGCCAGGAGGCTGGGAGACTATAACCATCTCCCTCAAGGGGCTTGTGTAGTTTGGGGAAGAGGCATGGAACCAAATCACAGAGTGAGCTGAGGATGCAGTCTGTCGGGGTGGGGCGGGGGCGGGGGTCAAACATCTCTAAGTAATTATTTATAGAGATTCTTTTTCCTTGCTTATGAACTAGGAGATCCGGAGCAAGTTATTATCCAACTTCCAGTTTCCTCGCCTGATAGATAAGAGTAAGACTAGAAGTTGACGGGGGAAACCGGCTGAATGCGATCATCAATCCTGTGAGGCACCTGTGGGGAGTCACCCACAGGAAAGATGCTCACTGAGTTGAAATGATCACAGCTGCTGCTGTTACCTCTTCACTACCACCATCTCCTCAGAACTATTTAAATGCTTTCACATGCATAGCAGGTTTGGGTCTCAGGGCCAGGGCCAAAGAAGTATGTGGATTAGGGAGTCTTGAAGGGATGATAACAGAGTGCTGGGCTTTACTCAACTGACAAAAGGGGCTGAGTTTGATTGTACAGTCACAGGGATGACAGACAGAATCTTTTTGTCGTTTTATTTCTTTTTGGTCGGTCGTGGGGCTTGAACTCTGGGCCTGAGCCCTGATCCCTCAGCTCTTCAGCTCAACTTGAAGACTCTACCATTTTGAGCCACAGCACCACTTCCAGCTTTCTGGTGGTTAATTGGAGATAAGAGTCTCACGGACTTTCCTGCCCCGGCTGGCTTTGAACCATGATCCTCAGATCTCAGCCTCTGGAGTAGCTAGGATGACAGGTATGAGCCACTGGTGTCTGACTTCCTTTTGTCTTTTTTTTTTTTTAATTTTATTTTATTTTATTTGAGAACATACTGTACAGAGGGGTTACAATTACATTGGCAGGATAATGCATACATTTCTTACCAAGCATTGCAGCCTCCTCCTTTGTTCCTTTTGTCTTTTGGGTTATGTTGCTTTGTAACTGGCAGTGTGTGTATACATGTATGCATGTGTACACGTATGTGTGTGTGTGTGTGTGCTATGGGGTTTTGAACTCAAGTCCTCAAGCTTGCTTTTAGGCAGATATTCTTAGGCCTGAGCTCTTTCTCCAGTCCTAATTTTTGTTTGAGATAGGGTCTCATTTCCTGCCTGGGAATGTGCCTTGGTGCAACCCATCTATTTTTAGACTCCCCAAGTAAGCGAGGGTGACAGGCATGCGCCGCAGCATCCTGCTCTTGGGTCAGAAGGGCCTCCCAGACTCAACCTCACAAGGAATCAGAAATACAGGCCTGTGTCTCCAGCTCATGCGCATGCCTTTCTCACCTGAAGAGCTTGGTAAATCTCCAGCGCTCAGGTAGTTCCTCAAGTACATGTAGAGGCGCTGATATAAGCAGAGGCATTTGGGGTGACTTTAAAAAATGACAGGCATTGCAAAAAGAAGTTGTTTTTCCCTCCCGGCCCCTCCCACTGCACGGGGCCTGCTGCACTCTGTATTTTCTGTATATTCCATCCTTCTGCCTTGAAAGCACAGCAGAACTCCCCACCTCACCCCCATACACACACACCAGAGTTCCCCCACCGAGTTCCAGTGGCTGGAGTTTCCACCCAATTTTCCCAAATCAGTCCCTAAAATCCTGGCTTCTAAAGAAGACCTCAATCAGATTTCTGCCTTTAATCTTTGATCAACCTATTATTCGAGTGGGGCTGAGTTTCCTTTTTCCCCCCATGAAAGCTTTATAGGGAAGAAAGTTCTAGAGTCCTCAGAGCCTGAAGTTGTCCAGCCGGACCTCAGGAACTGAGACGTCCTGGAGCTGGAAGGAAGCCACTAGCAAAGGCAGAGGGGACACACTGGTGCTGCTGTCATCTCAAGGGTCAAGGTCACAGGATTGCTGACCAGGCCTAACGCAGACTTCAGACAGCTGCCTCACCCAAAAAAGATAAAATAAAAGTCACTATGCCTATAAAGAAGCGGTAACAAGAAGCCATCCTATAGGCCAATGAGGTGTTCCAAAGTCCCAGATGTTTCCAGCAAAACTAGACAGCATCCGAGAAGCTGAGTTGTGTCCCCCCCCCCCCCGCTCCATCTTCTCATCTCAATGAAGAATTCAAGACATCCGATCATGATGAGGGAAGGCGGAGCAGGGAAGGGCCATCCTCCCGCAGCCGGAGCTGACCAGGCAGCAAGTGCCTGGGAAGGCAACCAGGGCCATTTGCTTCTGAGACAGAGCAGAGACACTCTCGAGAAAGACGTAAAACAACTCTGGCGAGACGAACATCTTGCACACCCATTTGCTCTGCCAAACAGTGGAAGCCCTCTCGTAATTTAGAAATATGGGGTTATCTTGGGATATTGAGTGTGTCCCGAACACCAATCTGCGCTAACCAACTGGGACCACAGTTTCAATTTGGTTGCTGCGTGGAATAAGCTCCCAGGCAAAACCCAGTTAAAAAAATAAAAATCCCGGAGGAAGAGAACAGAACGTGGAGCAAATACCCTAGCAAGCGAAATCTAGGACAACTACAGAAGCTGCCACAAAGACAAGGAATAAGCAGAGGCAAATTTACCCAACTAAGACGGCCATTATCTAATAGCAGATCTAAGACTGCCAATAGGACTTGTGTGCTGTGTAATTTGTTGACACATTACTAAACCTTTCTGGATGTCATATCTCTCATCAGCGACATGTTGAAGAAGAAGAATTCTGCCTGCTAATAACAAATTTAAAATGTTTCTCAGGATAGCACCTGACACATAGTAAGGGCTGACTGAATGATAACTGTCATTAATTTAGTATGCAATCTGTCTTGTGTTAAATTTATTTCTACCAGCCAACCAGTCCATGAGAAAAACAGGGCAGGATTCATATCTAAGCCAACAGGATGGGGGTGCCATGTTTTTATTCAAGGTGATGGGCTTTGCTGGGAGTTAACTTTTTTTTTTTCTTTTTTTTCTTCTTTTTTTTTGCTGGTCCTGGGGCTTGGGCTCAGTTCTTGGGCGCTGTCCCTGAGCCTCATTGTTCTTCACTTCTGGCTTTTTTGAGTAGTTGATTGGAGATAAGACTCTCACGGGGACTTCTTTGCCCTGGCTGGTTTTGAACCACAATCCTCAGATCTCAGTCTCCTGAGTTGCTAGGATGACAGGCGTGAGCCACGGGTGCCTGGCTTGTGAGTTAACTCTTAACTAGCTCTCATCAGGAGAAGTCAAACTACTTCTGGAACAGTAAACATACTGCTATGGATACAGGTTCAGATTTATGAGTGAAATCACTGTGGATTCCTGCATCATGTTTCTGTTAAACAAGACATTACATGTAAATTATTCTAAATTATTCCTTAATTAGTCATTATTTGTTACTCTCATTATTGATATCATTAGAACAATAATGATAATAATCCACAGTGGAGGATTAAATAATCAAATTAAAAAAAACAATCAAATGAAGATGGAAGCTTCAGCCTATCTATTTTCCAAAAAAGGGAAAAAAAGAGAGAGATTAAAATCATTTTCAGTATTTGTTTAGGGAGGAGTGTTTGAGTTAATAAAAGTGTTTTGTAAATTATAATGTATATTTCATCTTGAATCTGCATAGAAAAAAAAAAAAAGAATCCTCCCCCAACTTGTCCCCAATGCTTTCTGACGGATTCCGAAAGTAACTTGCTCTTGGTATCTCTGGCAGGCTTCTCAGCTGTGAAAATAGCAGGTTGAGAAACTCCGGCTGGAAGATAGGAGAAAAGGCACCATCTGCTGGCCATATTGGAGAACTACTTGGAGGAAGCTGCCCACAGACTTTAAATAGGGCACTGAGAGCCATCTGTCCAATGGTTTCTGATCCATGAGACTTGGAGGCCCCAGCCATGACTGGAGTCTCCCGAGGGTCCCAGCCTGAGTCACACCACCGTGCTGCTGCACATGTGGCATCTGGTCCTGGCCCGTCTCTCAGGATAACACCTGCCTTGCAACTTTCAAAGCAGAGCACAGTTCCACAGGGAGCCCATCAGAGAGACCAATCCCTTGGCTCATTAGTGTTTTGCCCCTTTCCGGTCATGAGGGTTTATCAGAGCCCATGTTTCTGGTCTCTACTGAGGGCTCAGGCTGTCCAGGCTTAATCCTTGATTATTTTC
Organism: Dipodomys merriami; assembly: GCF_024711535.1. Taxonomy (NCBI): domain Eukaryota; kingdom Metazoa; phylum Chordata; class Mammalia; order Rodentia; family Heteromyidae; genus Dipodomys; species Dipodomys merriami. The sequence continues at coordinate 18,199,930 of NW_027202604.1, read as the reverse complement.
CTTTCTCTGTCTCTAGGGTCTCAGCCTTGTGGGACACAGTAAGACACTGGAAGAGAAGACAGGAAACCATCCCACGGAGCTGGGTAGAGACAGATGCTGACTGTCTCTCTGTGCACAGCTCTACTTTTGCTAGTCAGAGAGCAGCTCAGGCCATGCCCTCATTTCGAGTGAACAATTTTCACACGGAGAAGGCTTCACACACAATAGAAAGCTCTCAGCGCTTGGCGAGGCGCGTCTGGAAGAGACCCTTCCCGAGCTGAGTGCTCGGAGGGAGCGAAGCACAGGCAGATTCGTACCTTGCGCCTACTATCTGCTGAGTACTGCAATGCATTTAATCTTTGCAACAGCTCTGTTGAAATGATTTATTTTATTTTATAGGTGGGGAAACAGGTACAGAAAATTGAAGCAGTTGCACAAGCTTTCATGGCTAGTGAATAGTGGACTTGGGTCTGGAACCCAGGTTGCCTGATCTGGATTCCAGTTCCTTAAGACTGAGACGAGATGATGCGATGCGGGGAAGTCCCTGATAAGACGGAGTCTTGTGATTGCAGTTAGAGGAACCTCAGAGCATGAACTCCCCTGCAGTGACAATGAGCGCCCAAAAGGTGACACCAAGGATCAGGGATGGCTGGAGTGAAGAAGGGGTTCATGGGAAACAGGAAACAGAGAAACCCGGAAGAATCAGGACCCAGTCAGCACAGTAACGTGAGAACACGGAAAGGGATGCACATGGAGAATGACAGGAAAATGGAGAAAGGCTCTGTGCTTCATGTTCAATGTTGTAGCCCAGTGGAGGAGAAGAGACTGCTGAGAAGAAGCACACAGGCACAGCTGCCAGACCAAGTGGCTTTGGTGTTGTACCACTGCCCAACATGGCAGGGCTGGTAGACAATCCGTGCCTATTTCTGAACAGGCTCCCAAATGAGGGCTTCCACTCACTCCAGAGCTCATGAGAATCTGGGCACTGTGGACACTGGGGTGATCAGCAGAGCCGCAGCACGTGCTTCCCATGCTCATGGAGCTTATGTTGTTGTGGGAGACAGAGGAGAGGGGTTTTAACATGTCAACTAAATAAAGCAGCCACCCCCCTAAAAACATGCTGTAAAGGAAATATAAGCAGTCCACTGTGCCAGAGAACAATGGGAAAGACAAAGCTGTATTGGCAAAGAGAGGAAGGTGTTTGGCTGGGACTCTTGTTTCTAACAGACTCACATTCCAGATGCAACACAGCCGCACAGAGGTGCAGGGTGCAAGGTGCAGACTGAGAGGTGGTCTACCTAACCAATCAGGAGTCAGGCCATGACCTCATCACCACATCATAGCGCTGACGTTCAACATTCATCATCTTGTAAGCAAAGGTGTGAATGATTTTCTTTGTATTTTCTATTGCTGTGCACAAATGCTAGAAGATTGACTATCTCGAGAATGTAGGCACTTGATTTACTGTTTTATTTTTAGGGGGACTGGGAGCCTCAAAAACAGACACAGGTAGGAGACTAGTACTAAGAGAAGGCCTGAGGTAGAGTTGGCCACAAAGGAGAGACATACAGAAGAGGTGATAGCTGAATATGGTAGAGACAGAGCACTTCCAACTGTATTACAAAGCCACCGGACTTTTGGAGAACAAAAGGCATCTCTGAAGGACTCCTATTAAAAAAATAAAATGAAAATCGGTTAGGAAATAAAAGATCCTGGTCCGATGAGGTTGGCAGGCTTAGCACAAATCCCCAGACACGGTGATTCTCATTTAGCCAAAGGTGGGAAGAAGAAAGACCTCCCTGCACAGCAGAAACTGGATTTCTTGTGCTTCACCAGGAGACATTTTGAAATGAATTGCTGAGTTATCAGAAGCTAGGTCAACGGGTACATAGCATATCCCTGATTCAACCTACTTCTGAAAATAGGCATTAAAACTGCAGCAACCCGAGTGCGGGTGGCAGGTGGGATGTAAGGTGGAATTTTAAATGATAGCCTCTGTGAAACATTATAGTAAGGGCTAGTGGCTAGCCGAGACCTGGGCTTCCTGGGGGCCGCTCTCTCAGGCTGCTGCTTCTCAGGGAAAGCACAGGACAATACGCTTTCTACCTAGGGCTGGAGTTGAAGATGCTTGAGATTGTTGTTTTGCCCATGACTTTCTGGATTTCTGGGTGATGAACCCAGAGATAGAGAGGGTCTTGTTTGGGCCAGAGGCAAAGTAACACAACTAACCCATTCAGGGAAGACTAGTGGGTCTCTGGAGCAAAGGATCTAAGTGTGGGAAATATGAAATGAGCAAAGAGTGTTCCCTAGTTTTACCTCTGCGCTGTCACACAAAGCAACTGAATGTCAACAATCCACGCTAGCAAGTGTTTCTCTGGCTAAAGTCTTTCTAACATTCCCTGTATTGGAAGGGCTCAATCCATTTCTTCCTCCAGTGCCTGGCTAGATATTGGTGAACTAAAGCATCAAGTTCTCCTTAAGTACTCATCAAATGACTAAAGGGCCAGATTAATCACGTCGGTAGCCATGCCCTCCACTCTCTCTGGAGGATTGGTTTCTCCAACCCAATGGCCAGAGTCAACCAATTCATCCATTCACCTCACCACCACATATCTACTGGGGCCTGAAAGGGTTTTCCATACACAAGAGAGACTATGAGGGAAAAATCCTGGTTCCTGAAAGCTGCCTGTGGGCCAGTTGGCAGCTAGCAGGCCATTTCTACAAACAAGTCAGAATGAGCCAGGCATAGAGGCTCATGCTTGTAATCCTAGCTACTCAGGAGGCTGAGATCTGAGGATGGAAGTTCAGCCTGAGCAGGAAACTCCCTGAGACTATTTCCAATTAACTACCAACAATCCTGAAATGCACTGTGGCTCAATGTGGTAAAATACTAGCATTGACTGTAAAAGCTCAGGAACAGCACCTAGAATCTTGTGTTCAGTCCCAGTCCTGGCGAAAGGAAGGAAGGGAGGAAGGAAGGAAGGGAGGAAGGGAGGAAGGGAGGAAGGGAGGAAGGAAAGAAAGAAGAGAAAGAAAGAGAGGGAGGGAGGGAAGGGAAGGACGGAAGGAAGGAAGGAAGAAGGAAGGAAGGAAAGATGAAAGAAAGAAAGAAAAGAAAGAAAGAAAAGAAAGAAAAAGAAAAGAGAAAAACCAGAATGTAAATCTTACAGGTTTGGTAAGGATGCATTTAGTCTTAGTAGCATATTTTTCTTTACCTTTTTTTTTTTTTTGCTTTTCTTTGTTCTTTGATTTTTGATCAGCACATAATATTTGTACATATTTATGAGAGTAATCATGATGTTTTGATTCATGTATATATTGGGAAGTGAAAGTTGCTCAGGGTAGTTAGCATTTCCATCACCTTCAACTTCCCCATCCCTTTAGGGTGAGGATATTCAAAACCTTCTCTTCACTACCACAGGGGGTGAATATGATCAAAGCACATGATATCTGTACCACAATGACATCTACTTGTATAATTAATATATGCTAATAAAAATCCTCTGACAGGATCACAATTGCTCAATAGCTATAGCATCATATAAAATGATGCTAATGGGAATGAACTCCAAGATATGGAAATACGAGGGTTTTTTTTGTTTTGGTTTTGTTTTAATGTGCTGTGTGAAGTTATTTCTTTTTTTCTTTCATTTTACCCCCCTTTGGTTTATTCCCTGTTGTCACTGGTTTTTATTTTGGTACCTTGTGTCTTGTATATATGTTTATCTGATTTGGGGAAGGGAGGGAGAATAACAAAATGCTGAGACAAAGGACATAGGGTGAACCAATGCAACAGCGATCGATACTCGCAAGACACTATGTTGGAAATGAATTTTACAACTTGGGGGTAAAGGGAATTAGGAGGAGGGAAAGTGGGGGAAAACAAAGGAAGGGGTAACCATGTTCGACAAGAAATGTACTCGAGTACCTTACTTATGTAACTGTAACCCCTCTACATCACCTTTATAATAAAATAAAAATTTAAAAATCCTCTAACAATTTTGAGATATAAAATGCATCCTTGTTAATTACACTACCCCTGCTGTGTTGCACAGCATCAAACTCTTTCTTCCTTTCAAACAATAACATCATATCCTCTGGCTCAACCTTCCGTTCCTCCTTTCTCGTCCCCCTCTAATTCCCACCCCCCATTCCTTGGTAACTACTATTCCAGTTTCAATTCCTATGAGATCAGACTTTTTAGATTCAATTTATAAGTGGGAGTACATGGTGTTGTCTCTCCATAGCTGGCTTAATTCATGTATAATGTCCTCTGGGTCCAGCCATGTCATCATATATGACAGGCCTTTGGCTTTTGGTGGCTGAATACTATTCTATTGTGTGTATATACATTCATCCCTTCACCCATTAATGGACATGGAGGGTGGTTCCATATCTTGGCTAATGTGAACAGGATGGCAGTGAACATGGAAGTACTGGTGTCTTTTCTCATGCTGATTCCATTTTCTCTGGCTTTGTTCTCATTGGTGGGATTCTGAGGGGCCCTGGATCCTTGTGACCCTTCGATTTTCAACACATAACCTCCAGCATGGTGACATAGTATGGTCATTTAGCATAAAGCCACCTAGTTTGTGGTACTTTGCTCAGCCATGGAAGGAAATGAGTATCAAGTGACAGTGGCCAGAATAACATGTATCTGAGCAGAAGAGAAATGCAGTGCCCTGGACATTGTTTTGAATAGGGACTTGAAGGAACTTGGGAATGAATGCTCAGATGTGGGAAGTGAGGGCAGAGAGTGTGCAGAAGCTGGTGAGGTTCACCCAGCCACTAACCAGGGGGCTGCCCGGGAAGCAAAGGGAAGCAAGGGTGAGAAGAGCATTTTCTTTTCAAATCTGCCACTAACTCCTTTGTCCTGGTAGAAGAGGAAGGATTATTTTCACAATAAGTAAAACAAAGTAGAAAAAACAACAAGAGATAGAAAGGAGAGAGAAAAAATGTAAGACTCCCTGAGGTGGCTTGGAAATTCCTATGGGATATGATTGTCTCAAGGAAACTGAGGCAGCCACAAGGGTGGGGGTAACTGGGGCAGAGCAACATTTCAGTTAGGGACCTACAGCTGAGATGCAGGAAGAGCAGATCATGGGAAGTCTGATTCCCCTCTAAGTTCTAACTACATGAAGCAGGACATGGCAAACAGTTAGAAGTAAGGGGGAGGAGTCAGAATGGCCCACATCCTCAAGTCAGCCAGCGACAAATGCTGGAGGGGATGCAGAGAAAGAGGAACCCTATTACACTGCTGGTGGGAATGTACACTTACACAACCACTTTGGGGAGGACACTTATTTTTTTGTCAGTCGTGGGGCTTCAGCTCATGGCGAGTGCTCTACCACTTGAGCCACAGCACCACTTCCAGTTTTCTAGTGATTTATTGGAGATAAGAGTTTCACGGACTTTCCTGCCCGGGCTGGCTTTGAACCATGATCCTCAAATCTCAGCCTCCTGCTTTATACAACCACTTTGGAAAGCAATCTGGAGGGTCCTCAGAAAGCTAAATATTGACCTCCCTTATGACCCAGTCATACCACTCTACTAGGCATCTATCCTGAACAACAAGAACCAGTATACAAGGACACATGCACCTCCATGTTATTGCAGCACTGTTCACAATAGCCAGGATATGGAAAAACCCAGATGTCCCACCACAGATGAATGAATCCAAAAATTATGGTATCTATACACAATGGAAAATATTATGCAGCCATTAGAAAGGACAAAATAATGGTATTTGCAGGGAAATGGATGGAGCTAGAAAAAATCATGTTGAGCTAGGTAAGCCAAAAGCAAAGAGACAAATGGCACATGGTCTCCCTGATAAGTGGATGTTACATCCAAAATGTAAAGTGATACGACAAAATTAACAAGACTTAAGAAACAAAGGACTTCCACTTGAATCACTACTAAATAACCCCATGCTGCTGATCACATGTATGGTATATATGTACACACCAGAGGGAAACCAGGAGGATGACACAGAACTAGAGGGAATCAGGGAAAAACACAACAGCAGGACCCATCAGCTGCACTGGACATTGACCAAAATGAACTAACCAACTCAATGGCAGCGATGGGAGGGAGGGAACGAGTGGGAAAGAGGGAACAGCTGATGCTATGCAAAACAAAAGAAATGCACATATCACCCAATGTAGAAGAAATAACTGTATTGCAAAGCTCATAGAACTCATAAATGTTATAGACCCTGATAGACAATTTGCTCCATGAAAGTTAGAATGTGTTTGTGACTTTAACTAAGCATCACTATCCCACAATACTGTGAAATTGGGGAAATTATGTAACCACTTAATCAAAATAAAAAAATTGAAAAAAAAAGAAGTAAAGGGGAGGGTTAAGAACCCCTGACTACAAAGAATAGCTTATTGGGTCAGCCCCAGAAGGGCACCAGCTCTGCCTAAGTCTGTCCAGGTCAAGTTCATGCAGGAGTCTCCCTGCAAAGCAATGTGTTTGCTTTGGGCACCCCTCCCCCTTTAGAGCAATCACACCACAGAAGGAATAAAAATGTTGAATGTTATTTTAATTGAATTTGTTTCCAATTTATTTTCAGCTGTCTAGGGAAAAACCTTTTACACTCACATCATTTGATTCCTTTTTACTGCGTGTCCATTATCCTCATAATGAGCTTTTAACGCATTAATGTAGCCCCTGTTTGTCAAAGAGTGATTCACGTTGGCCAAATCAATAGCTAGCAAAAGCATAAAGACACACCAAATCAGGACATGGAGCCAGAGTATACATGGAAACACTAGGCTTCCACTTCCTTACAGGTGAGATCGCATGCTAATGTCCTGCTGACTGTCCATCAAACCATTAGAATTATTGGGGCCAACTGGAAGCCCTTCTACCTGCCATTACAGTTACTCTCTATTGTCTTATCGCCATTCCTTTTCAACAGTGTGCTGGAGTTGAAGCAGTATCTCACTATAAGCACATTTATCATGAAAAGGGCAGAATCACAAGGCAAACTTCTATGGATTTTTTTTTTTTTTTTTTTTTTTTTTTTTAGCAAACGAAGAAGAGTTGGAGTTCTGCCCTCTGAATCTATGGCATGTGTGTCTAACACTTACAGAGGTGGTTTGCATTGTTCATTTGTAAAATGCATCGAGCTTTCAGAAAAGAAGAGTTTCTGATGATAATACAGGAACTCCTCTGTGAGTATTTAACATGCTTCTTCATTCTATTAAGAAGGATTAGCAGGAGTACATCCCACATTGGTGGCAAGAAAAGTAATGTACCTTGAGCTTCCATTAATTTAGAGCTTCTCCCAGGCTCTCCCTTCTTCGTCCATTTTCTGGTGCTATACTTGAATACTAGATATTAGATGTTTTATAAAGAATAAAGGTTTATTGAGACTACAGTTCTAGAAACTGGGAAGTTTGGGGAGCCCAACGGATAAAGACTTTCTTGATTTTAAAGGTAGAAACTCTCTGCTATGAGAGCAGTAGTGAGAAGAGAGTGCATACCAGCAATCAAATCAAACCAAGTCTTTTTTGTTTGTTTGTTTGGTTGGTTTGGTTTTGGTCAGCCCTGGGACTTGAACTCAGGGCCTGGGCACTGTCTCTGAGCTTCTTTTGTTAAAAGCCAGCACTCTACCAACCTTGAGGCACCAGTGCTACTTCTGGCTTTTTCTGAGTACTTTATATTAATGACAGAGTCTCACAGACTTTCCTGCTTGAGCTGACTTCAAATTGTGATCCTCAGATCTCAGCCTTCTGTGTGGCTAGAATTACAGGTGTCAATCACTAGTGCCTGACCTTGTACACTGAAATGCAAATGAAAATACATCACCTGGAAGTGATTTTAGGAAGACACTCTCTATTAGAACCTAAATTTCCTTTTGCATTTGGGTGAAGTTTTCCATATCCCATGATCCTCCTGAACAAACTGGGTCACTATCACCTGTCTCCTTTATGGTTTATGAGGTCCTTTAGGACAAATCTGGGGCCTTATGCATGCAAAATGCAGGTGCTTGATATCCACATGTGGATATCACTCCAGACTTAGCTTACTAACAGTGGCAAACAACTACCTCAAACCAGCTGAAGAAAGCAGCAACTATTGAAAGGAAATTGGTCAAAGCTCACAGCTCTAGTATATGAACTGAACAGCCATACTGAAAACCCATATGCTAGCCTTCCTTATGGGCAACCCACCCATATAAGCCACCCACTTAAGCAGTTAGAGAGGAGTTCCCGCACAGAAATGTGGTTCTTTTGGGCTTCCTGTTCTGCCAAAAGGCACTGTCTTGAGGCTCATAAATTGGCAAGTGTCTTCCTGGTTCTTTACTAAGAGAACAAATGCATAGCCTTTGTCAAGAATGGTGGTGAATGGAGTGGGGAACTTCAAGGACTCAGATATCTGGAGCCTCCTTCTATGACTATTCCTTCTTTCTTCCTACAAGTTGGTTTTATTCTCCCAAATGCCAACCCTTTGTTATACTACCCAGAGAAGAAACTGAGCACTCCTCCATTAAAAACCACCCCAGAGAAGGACTCCAATTGGCCTGAGCCATGGCCTGGGTCTACAATGATTGGCCACCTGGACCTAAAGTCCATTCTTGAGGTAGATACTATGATCAGCAGATCATACTCGAACTGCACAGGTAGAGTGGAGAAGGAAATGCCTACCCCAAATGAACATCATATACATACCATGCATGCACATCTATTGAAGACAGAAACAAAAGATTGCTGGCTTGCAGGGGGGCGGGGGGAGAAAGCATAACTACTTCTCTCTATCCTATGTGCTTTTTGAAATCTGTCAAACTACGAATACATTGCTCTGGACAAAGCATCATGTTTAGCTCAGGTGCTGTCCTTGCATTCTGTACATAACCTGTGTCTGATTTGCCCAGGAGAGAAGCACAAGGCTAATTGCTTTAGCAAGTCTATCAACTTACTCGTGATTCTAAACTTAATCTGTTCATTATTCTGCTTATGTCTCTTCATAAGTAGAGAGAAATTGTGTTATCACAGGAGAAATGAGCTCTCTTGTTTCTTGGGCAATTCTTTTATGCCTAGACAAAGAGACTTTAAGTTTATCAACTTCCCCTTTGTGATACTTCATTCTAAATGATGTATTAATCATGTGTTGATTATACTAATCAATTAAAGGTACATTATTGGTGGCTTAATTAAATCTTTGGTGGCCTTTCATATTTATTTAGACATTCTGGTTTAATAATTGTGAAATGCCACTTAACTAGTATGTTGTCTTATAACAAATTATAAACAAATGTTATGGGAAAACAGTTCTTTTTTTTTTCATTTTACTTATACAGTCTTTTTTTTTTTTTTTTTTGGTCAGTCATGGTGCCTGAACTCTGGGCCAGGGTGCTGTCCCTCAGCTCTTCAGCTCAAGTCTACTGCTCTACCACTTGAGCCACAGTGCCACTTCTGGCTTTTTCTGCTTATGTGGTGCTGAGGAATCAAACCCAGGGCCTCACATATGCGAGGCAAGCACTCTACCACTGAGCCACCTTCCCAGCCCCTTATACAGTCTTCTTTAAGCTCCCTATATATGTTCCTGCATAGTAAAATCTATCATTCTATCCATCCATTCATATATTCATTTGCTTGTGATTCAGGCTATCTGGTGCCAACAGAACTTTTTAATCTGATAGCTGTGTCCAAGTAGATTCCTATAACCAAAGCCATTCTGATGGTCATTGGGAATTAAGTGGCAGCCATACAACATGTCATTTCTCTTACTGGAGAATTTGGGTGTATCTAGACTCAGTGAACCCACACTGCCTTACCTACTGGCATGAACACAGGTGAAGACCTTGCAGTAATAGAAAAAGACCCACAATTTAAAAACAAATCAAGACCAGGGATCATATCCTAAGATTCACTAAAATTAAGGTCATCATCCAACCAGTCTCTGCCCAGCTAACTGAATGTAGGTGAGTCAGAGACTTGTTTGTCTTCTGTAACATGTCCAGGATTGTGTAGCCAAAACTCTCCCCATGTCTCTTACCTCTGATCATCACTCCCAGGTCTGCCTCTGGAATCAGGTCATGTTTGCAGCACAGAGCAGGAAGGGAAAAGTTAGATTCCCTGATGAATGATCTCTTGAGGAAGTATGTTTAAAAATAAAACTATGTTCTCAGGCATACCTATAGCCCACAGAACCAGCCTAGACTCACAGATCCAATACCATTCCTACTCCCCACCCCACCCCAGGGCCCTCCCCACCCCCTTATTCCTAGCCAAACCCTCCCAGCACTCATCGCTTTTGTTGTGTGATTATTGTGTACCTTCACAGCAAGCAGAATGGGGACCCACATTTTACAATGCATGTAACTGGCTTCATATAGTTTTGAAGATTCTATTTCTTTTCTAATAGCATTTCTCCCCACTACCTCTTCCCCCATGGAATATAAAATTTTAATTCCAGAAGAGCCTATTTTTACAACAAAAACCTTTATTCCCATGACTGGACATTAGGTTTCTTGGATTTCTGGGTACAAAACAACAGTCTACAGTATTTCCTGTATCCAGGGGCATCAATTATGTGTTAGAAACTGATTTCCAAGAGATGCAGGACCTGCCAGCAAGCATAACCTGCTGAGGAACCGTCACACATCAGAATGTTAAAGTTGAGTACAAAGTTTAGACAGAACAATGAGAAGTGTGGGAGAGGTTGCTGCTGGAACTCTGAAGACTTAACTGATGTTATCTAAGAAGACTTCCTGGAGTCAGTGACTCCATACAGATTCAACGAATGAGAAACCATTAATCCAGTATATGTGGAGTAGATAGAGACAAGAAAAGGACTAGTAGTGGAGTAATACTGATGAAAATTAGGTTTCTAAGAAGAGAAAAATAGCTCAACAAATTAAAACAGGGAGTGGAGGAAGGAAGAAGGGAAGGAGGAAAAGATGACGTGATTGGACAAGACAGAAGACTATCCTAGGAGAGAAATAGTGAGAAAAAAATGGAGGCCAATATTGGAAGGACTTCATAGGCCAAACTAAAATCTGATCTTGAAATAACCCTCTTACAGTGTTTCTGGTAGGTTTTCCATTTTCTAGCTAAAAAGCAGAGTGGATTTGAGAAGGAAGGAGAAAGACAAGACTGAAGTAACCAGATTGACAGCCAGGGAAGCCAAGATCAGGAGCAAGGGTGCAGTGAGGATGGGCAGAAATATAGCACTTAGTGAGTGGTTGGAGTAGAGAGAGGCAGTGGGGAGGAAGAGGAGGAGGAGGAAAAAGAAAAAGCGAAAGAAAAGGAGGAAAGGATGATCTCAAAGTTCCTTCCGTCATTTCACACAACAGGTAATATAGGAAGAGGCAACCTAGAGGAAGACTATGTACCTGAGAATGGTTAATCTATACATATGGAGGCTACCTGAACAGTAAATACCTCATAGTGATTGAGGGGCTCAACTAGGACTGTGTGACCATTACCACCTGGCCATGGCATGCCCCACATCTTCATTCTGGGATCCAAGTTAGCAAGGCAGCCTATGATGGATTGGATATGCAAAAAGCTTGGTCCCCATCTGGTCATGCTATTGAGAAGGGATTGGACCATGAGGTCACTAACAGCATCCATGGATTAACCCATTGATGGAATGAGCTCATACTGAGTAAGTTACTAAGAAATGGGGCCTGGAATCAGTCATTGATTGTTGTATCTTGTCCCTTCCTGTCTTTACCTTTCTCTGCTTCTTGGCTTCCATAAGATGAGAAACTTTCCTCTGCTATGACCTTTGGTCATGTTTCTGCCTTGTCACAAGACTTAAAAGCAGTGGAGCCAGCAAAATATTAGTGGAACCCTCTGGAAATGTGAGCCAAAAGAAATCCCTCCACCATTCAGCTGTTCTTCTCAGGTATTTTACCCAAGTGACAGAAAATGGACTAACACATAGACTATCTAACACATAGAACACTGCCTATCTCCTGGCAAAGGAAAAGACTCTTTAGAGACACAATTTACTTTAACTCACTTAACATTAGTCAAAAGGAGTCATGAAGGTCATCTGAGTTAAGTGAGGCAGGTACATAGCCCTCTCCATGGTAGGGGTCACCCTAAGATGTGTTGGGATAGTTACATGTTCTGCTATACTTAGGAGAAGTGGCTACACATCCATTCCCAACACCAGCTCAACACAAGTTCTGCTTTGTGGGATTCTGGTTTGGTAAAGCTCTAAGTGTGACAGCACTTTGGTGGTGCTTGTTGAAAAGAGGTGAAAGTGGAGGGGTTGAGAGGGCTGCCATACCTGGGTTCTGGTTCCCATCTCCCCTCATTCTAAAATTCAGTTTCCGGAGAGGCCTCCAGTTGGTGATTCTTATGGCACATCTTCTGCCAGCTCCTAACTTACCAATATTCTGAGAAGGGCTGTCTTCACTGCCTCGTCTGCCTTCTTTCTGTAGAGCACTAGGGATTAATGCCTTGTACAAATTCTTCCCTATGAGAAGTACCCATGATACCTTTGTCAATGGCTTATCATCTCATGACGTCTAGAGGGAGGCAGAGATTGGGCACTTGGACCCTCCTTCATCATTTTGCTTGATCATCTTGGCTGATTTAACAGTCATAGCTGCTGCTATCCCCCCACTTCAGCTTTAATTTCTGTCTCCTGGTGTTCCTCCCATGAACAGTGATACATTACAACTTCCAGGTGCCAAGGACTGCACATCTTTTTGAGATATAATCAACTGAAATGAAGAATTTTTACATCTGATGCTGTTGCCAAGATCACTACATACCTATTACCCAGCTTGTGTAATTAAAAATAAACATTTCACACATACAAAAAAACTGTCATCTTAAGGCAGAAAAGAAAATTAGGATGGAAACACTCAAAGCAGCACTGAATAGAATGAAAAGGTTGGAAGCAGTGGGGTTGGTAAGAAGGAATGAGGGGAGATTGTGTAGGGCTCCCCAAGAACTAACCTGGCTGTGTTAATCTTATTAGTTAAAGACCACCTGGCAGAAAGCAATTCTATTTTGCCATATTATATATAGTCAATGTCTAAATCAGGAAATGGCATTGTGTTAGAATCCCTGGGCCTGTGTTTATACAAACACAAAAACACTTCCAACAGCAGCCAATCGCAAAGTTTGTTCCCAAATCTCCTCTTTGAGGCAAGTTCTACTCCCAAACACTGATGCATGACTGCAGAATTCTGCTATGTAATGGTCCCTATCTAGCTCTACCTAAAGGACTCATGAATTTGTGTAATCTTCTCCCACTGAGTCTCGGGCAGGACTTGTCCTCAATACAATATGGCAAAAGAAGAGGAACACCACTTCTGTAATTATTACATATGCCATTAATGCTCATGTTGCTAGTGAGAGCTAATAAGACGTTAAAAAGTTGCATTGGTAAAGCAAATTGCTATGTTGCAAGCTGCTCTATGGAGAATGCTATGTCTCAAAGAATTGAAGGTAGTTTCTGATGGTAGCCATGAAAGAAATAAAACCCTCAGTCAATCCATAAGATTGAATTCTACCTGGAAATTCAATGAACCTGAAAGCAGAACTTCCCCAGTCAAGCATTCTGTTAACACTTCAGCCATGGCCAACTCTTCGGTTACAACCTTGTGAGAAATCCTGAGTCACCAAAATAACTTATATTGAGATTCCCAAACTCTATCAGTTGTAGATGTGTGTTATTTTATGCCACTTGGTTTGCTATAATTTGTTCTGCAGCTATGGAAAACGAATACGGATCCTATAGTGCTTTGTGGAGGGGTGCTGATGACAGACTTCATGCAATTCACTCTCTAGTGAACTGCATGGAAAAGAATTGCCTGAATTTTCAGGCAGTGGGCTTGCCTAAGCCCATCTATGTTTTGATTACTACTGCATGCAAATCGATGCATTATTTGCTATGAAAAAAAATAAGTAGACCATCATAGCCTTACTTGCTAAAAATCACTGACATGGCAAAAGCTCTTCCTTAAAAAAATCACTGTTAGACTTGTGAGTTGCTAACATTGTCAATTGGCTTGAGCTCTAAATCCCAACCTCTGAAAATTCATGGAGGCCCTTCATATCCTTAATGTAAACATAAAGTACAGCAGCACATAACAGATTGGCAGAAATTTTTGAATTCTATTATAAAGTTGACATCCCGCAAAGTACAGGAAATGTGGGTCCAAAAAATAGCTTAAATATAGGGCCGATATAGGAAACCTACATGTAGGAGTGCCACATCTGTGTTGGTGATGTGTGACTGTCAGAAAAACCCAATGTAGTTACAGATAAAATTAATAATGGTACGAGGCAGCAGCGAGGAGCAATCAGCCCCTTTCAGAAAGGACAGCATGACCCAGGTAGAGAAAATGCTAATAGCAGTCAGGAATTGAAGGCCAGCAATTGTGATGGCTGATGAGACATGCGTGAAAGATGTCTCTGCAGAAGCCATTGGGGGAGGGTGCTCTGCGTGAAGAAGATGGCGGGGTGGATCCCAGAGGAGGCAAACTGAAGAAGAAAGGGGCGTGGGGTGGATACCAGAAGAGGCAAACAAGAGTGTGATGCTCTGAAGCACCCATAGAATCAGAAAAAGCAATTTCTTAAACCTATCCGCATTCATATATATATTTTTACAGGCAGAATCTTGCTATATAGTCCAGGCTAGCCTCAGACTTGTAGTTCTTCTACCTCAGGCCCTTGAATCTTGGGATTACACGTGTATGCCATCATGCCTAGCCACATACTTCTTAGAACAAATAATTTATAATGCCTCCTACTACCAGGAAACAAGATATCAATAGACTAAAAATACCTAATTAATATATGAAGGAAAGTAGCTTGTCATAAAGTCATGACTCTTTAAAAAAATGACTTCATTAGAAGGTATGATGAAATAGGTCAAGAGTACACTGAGACATGTGTATCATACTTTGGCTACAGTTTGGATGTCTTCCAAAAGTCTATGTATTCAAGGCTTAGTCCCTGGACTGTGATGCTGCTGGAAGGTACTGGGAACTTTAAAGGGAAATCTTACTAGAGTTCTGGTGTTACAGGAGTATATCCTTGAAAGAAAGGCATATTACATTGCTGGCCTCTTGTTTCTCTCTTTGCTTCTACACAACCATGAAATGAACTCACTCGCCACCATGTTTGTTAACTTGCCACAGGCCCAAAGCACCAGGGCTATCAATTATGGACTACACCTCCCAAAATGTGAGCTAAATAAACCTTCCCTTTTGTTGTTGTTATTGTTGTTGTTGTTGGTGGTGGTGGTGGTGGTCTTGGGGCTTGAACTCAGGGCCTGGGTCCCGTATCTGAGCTTTTTATGTTCAAGGCTAGCACTCTACCACCACTTTAAGCCACAGTGCCACCTCCAGTTTCCTGCTGGTTTATTGGAGATAAGAGTCTCACAGACTTTCTTTCCTAGGCTGGCATTGAACCATGACCCTCAGATCTCAGCATCCTGAGTAGCTAGGATTATAGGAGTGATCTACCAGAGTTCGGCAAACATTCCCTTTAAAAAAATGTATAAATTAAGTTTATTTATAATGATGTTTACATAATACAAATAAAACACATGAAAACTCACAAGTTATACAAAAAAACAGTTGTATAATGAAGACAGCAATTTAAACTGACAAGCAAAAATTTAAAGAAAGTTTTAACAAAGAGTTAGATATTGGGGCTGGGAAGGTGACTCAGTGGTAAAGTGCTTGCCTTGTATACATGAGGTCCTGGGTTCGATTCCTCAGCACCTCATAAGCAGAAAAAGTCGGAAGTGGCACTTTGGCTCAATTGGTAGAGCGCTAGCTTTGAGCTGAATTGCTTAGGGACAGCACCCAGGTTCCACAACTGACCAAAAAAAAAAAAAAAAAAAAAAGAGCTATGGACTAGATAGCTCTTTGTGTCTTCTAAACTTCACTTTGTTACCCACATCGAATTGGAACTGAGCAAAGGCTTTCTCTTTAGGTGATCCTGTACTGTAATTTCTGGAAACTAGTAAATTGTATTTTGATAGTTAATGAACTATTTCCAGACAGTACTTAATGCTCCCTTAGTATGGAGTCACATTTGGTCTGCTTTGAAGTGAAGCAACTTTACTTTGCTCTGCCCAATACTTTACTGGTCTGTGAAGATATGGTAAGGAGAAGTATTTCAGACTGGAAGAGAACTGGAGCAGTGACTGTGTAAGTCTCAAGAGAACCTTCTTCTTACAGTATAAATATCTCAGACATTTTCTTACCATTTTAGAAAAGCTGGCAATAGCTGGCAACTCAAATACCAAAATAGTTGTTTCCACTGTTGATGGGATTTTCTGTTCCTAGCTAGATAAACACACACACACACACACACACACACACACACACACACACACACACACACACACACACACACACACACACACACCCTACACACACACGAAAATCCTCCCGTTAAAGTTCCAAATAAGCAAATAATAAAGTACAATTTTCTTGTGTTTACCTAGCAACTACAGTGCTAGAAAATACAGTCTACAACCAAACCATGGGGTAAATATTTGATAAGCTAGAGTTGAGGTCCTGGCTTAGGCAAGCAGAAACAGTATTTGAATTTGTGTGAAAGTCTGAGCAATATCTAGTGTGGCTTATAGAAACCAGACGTTACAATGTAAGGGATTCACAGTACCTCAAGCCTCTCTTAATAAATGCCAGTCACAAGACCTCTGATGATTATGACTAACACAACTCCAGAAGTTTTCATATATCCTTACAGAAGAACCCTAAAGGACTCCATTGTCAGAGGACAGAATGCAAAATATCCTGGAAATATCCTAAGGAGAAAAATTTGGGAAGAGACAGGTACAATCCAGGCTCTGGTCGGGTGGGAGCAGCCACCTCTCTAGAGTTCTGATTCCCAGCAAGACAGACAAACAACACAGAGTACAGTAAAATGATGCGTCAGACAGACCTAAGTTCTGTCTCTATGTCCTGAGCACATTTGTACTGTCCCTTGTTTCTCACTCAGGGTGGGGAAATGTGCAAGAGTCATGTATGTCATCAGTAGTAAATGTTACGACACTGACATCACAGGATTACACAGCAGAAGAGAGCTGATGAGGATCCTGGCAGGGTGATTTGCAGTATATGCTTGACAACTTTTATTCTCAGGAGTTCAGGAATCCCAGGGCATTTCAAAGGAGTTCATGTACTTCCCAGTCTCTTCACTTGCCTGAATTCTAACTATGGATCACTCCATAATTGAATATTTGGCCCTTCAGTGATGCTAACTGAATTGTTGGTCCTCTTTCCCATTTCTCCAGACTGGAAGGAGTAAGGAGCATGGAGAACACAACCAAGTCAAATGCAGGTTGAAATCCCAGCTCAGTCACTTAATATCCTCTGAGTAAACTTCGTCATTTCATAGAGCTTTGGTTACCTCTTCTGTAATATGGGAACGATGGCATTTGTCTCATACTATTTTACGTGGGGTACTTTAGATCATCTGAGGAAACAGTATACTACTCCAACATCTGGCTTGCAGTTGGAACTCAATAAGTACTGGATGATGTTATTGTACTTACTATTGTTCACTACATTTATACTGTCCAACCATCAAGTTGCTATGTTTCTTGCTATATAGTGAAACTACACAGCATACTGTAGTAGACCTAGCCTCAGTTCCTAGTTTTGCCACTTAATCAGTTAAATATTCTTGAAGTCACTTTAACTTCTAAGTATAAAATTTATCCCTCCTTCTCTACTCTGTCCTGTGGCCAGGCAACCTGGGAACATCACAGTAGCTGGAAAATGTAGCTTTTATATGTAACAAGTAACTGTTTACATTACCTGTTAAAACAAACCTTTATTACCAAAGTAAGTGTGGGCAAATGAGAACATCTCTGTAAATATTTGGATAGCAGTCGTAAAAATGGAGTGGCTCTGACATACATTGGCCCTTACGATATGAGGAGAAACTGCCTCTTTAGGAAGAAGCTTGACCTTAGAAATCCATAGAAGTCACTCCATGTGGAAGCCTTTACTGGGGCCTTGTCTGGACCCGGGGATTTTCTGCATATCCAAGAAGAAGCTATGTTTAATCTGAATTGTTTCCTTAACCACATTTCTAACGTGATTGCAAAAGCCAGATGCAAGGTACTCTGGAAATGAACAACTTTCAGTTAAGAGTCAATGTGTTAATGATTAAGTTTGGGTAGAAATTTATAGTTGTTGTAACGTCTGCTGCAAATTAACATGGCTTTCCAATTGCAACATATAGCCTCTCCCCAGGAGCTGGCTTCCTAGGGAAAATTGCTAATATTTTTCAGCAGCTATTGAAAGCAAGAAGAAGACTAGTGTGAAATGTGCGTGCTTCTGCATTCCTGTTTCCCTCTGCACAAAAAGCATCAATTGGATGAAATAATAGCTATTCAGCTGGCCGCTCCCTTATGACTGTAAGCCATTCGGAGCTCAGTCACACTTACGAAAGCCAGTATTGACTATGTGTAGAAACATCTAAAATGAGATGCTTCACTACTGACATCCTTCATTCATAATTACTGCAAAATCATCTTGCTTGAACCTAGTCAATGGCCAGTCAATATTCCCATTATAAGCTGGAGCAGGGTGAATGACGAGGGCAGAAACACAAAGCAGACATTTACTCCAAGGAGCCCACACACTCAGCCATCAGAGTGGTGGGGAGAGAGTCTCATGAGCCATTGAGTGCCGAGGGAAGGGAAGGCACTGAACGATGCTCTCTATACCTATATTCCACAAAGTTGGTAATCAAAGTTCTTCACAGAGAAACCATATTTGTGAAGAGCCCCTGTAAAGTGCAATCTTCTATATAGGAGCAAATCATCCTTCTCTGAAGAGCTAAAAGTCTGAGTTTATAGTTGCCATGGCTTCTGCATTCTTGGCCTGCTCATGTTTTCGTGGGACAGCCCATTTTGTATGAGCATGAGTAATGAGGTTACACTCAGCCCACAGATAATGCAAATTAGAAAGCAAAAGTAAATAACTCTTACCTTGAGATAGCCCAGGGTTTGATATTGGTATGGTGACCCTATTCTGTAATGGAGAGGAGTTGGTGACCAAAGATTATCACCAAATAGTCTGGGAATGTTAGAGAGCAGTTGGGCTTCTTATGGGCTATCACTGTAGGATTTCTTGCATTGTAACTCAATTTGATCATTTGTATTTTGTCAGCATGAAGCCATTGTGAGGCTTAATTCTGAATGTTCAGGTCCTGTAAACTCTGCAAGGCAAACAGTGTAAAGAAGTACATTCTTGTACAGGCTACTGTGGGAAATTTCCTTAGTAACTCATCATTTTGTACAGATGCATTCACTGCAAATGACTAAAATAAGAACTTCAGAGTTTCTGGATTTATAAACATCTCACATACTCAGAGTTGCATGAAAAATGCTTTGAGATTCCATTACTCATGGCTATGATGAATGTTACTACCTGAGTCTAATTTAGGTAATTTTCCTGCTGCTGTAGTATACTAGCAAAGAAATGAGTATTAATTTACTGTTAATTTAGTGTGCTAATCCTTAATTAGCAGCAAGTCTGGTCCAAATAGCTGATATGAAAAGCTCAGCAACCTTTTATCCAAAATGAAAGCCACCAACACACACACACACACACACACACACACACACACACACACACACACACACACACACACACACACACACACACACACACACACACACACCACCACCACCACCACCACCACCACCACCACCACCACCACCACCACCACCACCACCACCACCACCACCACCACCACCACCAGCACCAGCACCACCACCACCCTCCCACTGATACCCCCTTACAACTTTCATCTCTCCACTGCATACATTTGGGAAATCTACCACATGGGTATTAGCTCTGAATATACTTGTAGTAAAGTTTAATGGTGCCATTTTTTTGCAGCTTATTTAAGAAGCCAACAGACTGGGATGAAGAAGAGATCCTCAAGAAAGGGTCTCAGATTCAGGGTGCCTTAGGGAAGATCAGGCTGAGTTGTATTTCTGTAACACTACAATCGAAACACTATAAAACACTCTAAAACACATTCTTGTATGCAGTTTTCTTCCAATGGCCTCTAAAGATGGGCTTTATTAATTCTTCTACTGTTAAAGAATTGGGGTTTGAGGAAATTCATTTATCTATCTTTTTGTTCATTCATTCCACAAATACTGACTGCTGATTGCCAGTCCTGGGGTTTGAAGTCAGGACTTGGGTGCTCAAACCTAGTGCTCTCACTTGAGCCACAGTGCCACTTCTGGCTTTTTCTGAGTAGTTTACTGGAGAAAAGAGTCACATGGACTTTGCTGTCTGTACTGGCTTTGGACCATAATCCTCAGATCTCAGCCTCCTGAATAGTTAGGATTATAGGCATAAGCTACCGGCACCCAGCTCTGAGCCCTGCCTTCTACGGCAAGTGAATATATAGAACTAAAAACTGTTGGCTAGGATTCATTGTTGCTTTTACCTAAAGAGATACTGGATGTTGTCCTATCAAAATAAGGTTTCTCTATCAAAACAGGGCCTATGTTCATATTCTTTCTCTTTCTGTCTGTGTCTCTATCTCTCTGTGCCCCCCCGCCCCCCCCCTCCTGTTTTCTGCCTCTTCAGCCTCCACTCATCCCTCATCTCCTTCACTACTAGTTGACTATTCAATATATATTCTTCCTTCAATTTTGCTTGGAGCAGCACTACCAAAAATTAAAAAAAAAAAAAAAAAAGAAATAAAAAAAGACACTTCCCAGGGGTTACATACAAGACTGAGGTTTAAGAGGAAGCCCAGTGGGTGGAGCTTCTAGAAGACCTTTGCTTTCCTGATGATAATGGACAGCTTTTGCCGCCCCATGTCCTCTGCCCTTTGCCATTTTCCCTCTCTCTCTCCTGCAACAGGGACTTATTTCTGAAAGGCTGTGAGAATCTTATATTTGAGAAGTTGAGGTACTAGGGGTAGTAGAAACCAGTTGAAAAGGTTTGAGTACTTGAGGACTGACAATCATTATACAAGTCCTGGGTTGATCCTCCTGGACATGAGAAAAACACACCAGCATTTGCTCTATGAAGGTAGGGGTCTTTTATGCATGTAATGGATTACAGTGGCATTGGTAAACAGACACAAAAATGCCCTGTTGACAGATTCAGTGTTGAATAATCTCCACCGCTGTATCACCAGCACCATTTACAGAGTACTTTACACTCTGTTGGGCTGTATGTTGACTTTTTCCACATGTATCATTATGAGGTTGTATCATTACCTTGTTTGATATGTGAGAAAAGTGAGGCTCTGGATTGTCAAGCTCACTCAGGACACAGAGGGGCTCATGGTCAAAGATGGCTGCGACATCTGCCCCTGTGGCACTGGACTCGCTTCAGCACCATATAAAGTGACTCATCAATTTCTAGTATTGGCAAAAGTATCGCTATTTATTAAATGATCAGGAGTGGCAAAACTAAGACGAATAAATCTGTTCTCTAATGTCTTCAGAACTGATGTTTTAGTAAAATGCCTTTCCCAACATTCGAACCTACCAACTTCAGATGCTTCCTCGTATTTTCAAACAACTACACAGTGTAAAAATCATAACCTCCAAGCTCTGTGCGTATTCAGGACAAAAATAACGTCTATTTGCCTGTTATCTACACATCAAAAAGTGGCATTTTAGTTAATAATATCTACAAATTGTCAGGTTCCTTTCCTCCTGGACTTACTTTGACCATATTAGGATAGATATTGAGCTTAAAAAAAAACACCTAAACTAAAAGAGAGAACTCTTATAGAAGGAGGGAGAGTTCAGGGGCATCAATGTGGTTGCTGGGTAAAAAATAGAATACCACCTGGCTTCTTTTTCACTTCATGCCTTCATTCTTCTCTGCCTTGATATACTTCTTCACAGAAGTGAACTTATACCTCCAGATGCTCAAATGCCCAGAGTCTAGCTTCTTCCTCCTCTTTCTTTTGAAGGATAATCCTCAATTACCCATTTAAGAAAAATATATTTCTTTGAAATTGTTTGATATTTAATTAGAGATGAACTTATTTTTCTACCTTAAGATTAAATATCACTGTTCAACCTCTCTGGAAAGCAGTATGGAGATTCCTCAAAAGACTACACATATGCCCATGTAATTGTAACCCCTCTGTACAGTATTTTTCACAATTAAAAAAAAAGACTATGCATAGAGCTTCCACTTCTGGGCAATTACTCAAATGATCACAAAC
The DNA here is from genome assembly GCF_024711535.1 of Dipodomys merriami. NCBI lineage: Eukaryota > Metazoa > Chordata > Mammalia > Rodentia > Heteromyidae > Dipodomys > Dipodomys merriami. The sequence continues at coordinate 18,177,758 of NW_027202604.1, read as the reverse complement.
AAGGCCATAAAGCTACCAGCACAACTATGGTTTTTTTTGTTGTTTTTGGGTCTGGTCGTGGGGCCTGAACTCTGGGCCTGGGCGCTGTCCCACAGCTCTTCAGCTCAAGGCTAGCTCTCTACCACTTGAGCCACAGCACTATTTCCGTTTTTTTTTTCATTTTGCTTATGTGGTGCTGAGGAATCGAACCCAGGGCCTCGTGCATGCAAGGGAAGCGCTCTACCACTGAGCCACCTTCCCAGCCCACAACTATGTTTATCACAGTATTATTCACCACAGCTAAAATATGGAATCACCCCAGCTTTCCCTCAGTAGATGAATGGATCAAGAAAATGTGGCATACACACACACACACACACACACACACACACACACACACACACACACACACACACACACACACACACACACACACAATGGAATTCTATGCCTCCATCAGAAAGAATGACATTGCCTCATTTGTTAGGAAATGGAGACTTGGAAAAAATTATATTAAGTGAAGTAAGCCAGGCCCAAAAAAACATAGGTCCCATGGTTTCCCTTATTTTGTTTTTTTTTTTTTTTGGTCAGTCGTGGGGCTTGAACTCTGGGCCTGAGCGCTGTCCCTCAGCTTTTCAGCTCAAGGCTATACTCTACCACTTGAGCTATAGCACCACTTCTGGTTTTCTGGTGAGTTATGGGAGATAAGAGTTTCACAGACTTTCCTGCCGGGGCTGGCTTTTAACCTTGATCCTCAGATCTCAGCCTCCTGAGTAGCTAGGATTACAGGTGTGAGCCACCAGTGCCCGGCTTTCCCTTATTTTCAATAATTAGTATAGGTTTAAGATAATCTTACCAGACAAGCAGAAAGGTCAAAAGCTATGTACATATGACCATATAAGATGATGCTAAGTGAAATGAACCCCAAGATATGGACACGAGATTTTTTTCTTTGTTGCTGTTGTTTTTAATGTACTATGTGCTTTTTTAATGTACTATGTGCTCTTTTATATGTTCTTCCCCCTATGGTATAACCCCTCTTGTCCTTGTATTTGATTCTGGGGTCCTGCATCTTGTATATACACTTTTCTAATTTGGGGAGGGGAAGGGAAATAACAAAATGCTGAAACAAGGATACAGGTTGAACTATTGTAACAGGACACTATGTTGAAAATGAACTTTACAACTAGGGGAAGGGGGAAGGAGGCAGGAGGCAGGGAGGAAAGGGATAGTAGGGGAAAAGCAAAGAAGAGGGTAACAACTCTCAATAGGAAATGTACTCATTACCTTACTCACGTGGCTGTAACCCTTTTGTAAAGTATCTTTACAATAACATTTTTAAAAAAGATTAAATATCACACACACAGCCCTTAGCTATGTTCCACCTAGTATTTAATTTATGTATAGTATACATCTTTCAAGCCTTCTGCAAATATGTGGATCATCTGTCTGGAAAAATTAAAAGTCTATCACAAAGTTTCTTTGTAAGTTTTTTGATTGATTTATTGATTAATCAAATGATTGTTGATTTTATTTTGAAATAGAATATTCAGTCTACCCTAGCCTCAAATGTGTGATTCTCTTACTTCAGTTTTCTAAGAGCTGAGATAATAGATGTGCCCACCATGATTGGCTGGCAAAGCTTCTCTATGTTTTTGCTTTCCTCATAAGAAATGTATTCACCTGGTCAACTTATTATTTACCTGCCCAAGCATTAGGAGTGCTGTGACATTCCATTTTCCCACCAGGCATGAATGTATTCATTCTTCTGGCCCCTGAATCTATACTATCTGCAAGCTAAACAACCCAATGTTGTATATTTAAATCTTTAGGATAGGCAACATTTTTACTTCATCATAGTAACAATTTTACTTAATTCAAGATTTAAAAGCAAGCCTTTCACTTTTAAATTTTGGATAAGATAAAATGTCCTAATAGAATAAAGGAATACTTCCCTCCTCCTCCCCCCACAAAAAGAAAAATCAGAGCAAAAGGGACTCTCTTTCAAAGGAAAGCAATGCTGTTTGATGATACAGAGGGAATCAGATTCAGGTTTTAGGGGTTTTTTTGGTTTTGATTTTTTTTTTTTTTTTGCCAGTCCTGAGGCTTGAACTCAGGGCCTGGACACTGCCCTAAGCTTTTTGTTGCTCAAGGCTAGCACTCTACCACTTGAGCCATAGCGCCAGTTCCAGCTTTTTTCTGTTTATGTGGTACTGAGGAACCGAACCCAGGGCTTCATGAATGCTAGGCAAGCATTCTACAACTAAGCTACATTCCCAGCCCAGATTTAGTTATTTAGCTCTAACGAAGACACACCATTACTATTGTTCGGTATAGGATAGCTTTTTTTTTTTTTTTACTTTTTATTTCCATCTGCATCTCATGATTTTTGAAAAGTTGTATTTTCCATACTTATTGGGTGATGGGTCAATGTAATTATCTTGAATAACCAATATTTAATTAGGTAATTAAGTACATGAACTTTCATTGACTGATGGCATCCACAAAGAAAACAAAATTCATGTTTTCACATTCCTAACTCCAGAGTTAAAAGCTTTGAGAGCAAATTTGATCATGAGCAATTTAAATTGTATGTCATCAATAACCAAGATGAGAAATGCTTTATGAGATTTTGTTTCAGAAATTACAAAAATCATACCAAAAGTACGAAGAATAGCCTTCATCCATATTTCTCTAACTCAAAGTTTACCTTCAAAAGTTGATACATATGCTTTTCCTTTTTCTACATTACTAAAAGCAACTATTAAAGGTAATTAAATGTGAATAGATTTCCCTTCCAAAGGAATTTGGAAGATTCCAGATTAGGCTGGATGCTCTTCTGCCATCACACTCCTGTCTTCATCTACTTCCCTTCCATTTCTTTCTCTCCCTTTCTCCAACGTACCACCTACAATCATTTTTTTGTATACGCTTACAGTCCTTTTTAAAAAATGCCTCTACATCTATCTATGTCCCTGGCAAATACACAGTATTGATTTTTGTGTTTTTCAAGTTCAGATTTTACTCCAACAGACCATTGGTCTTCAAAGAATTGTTTCAGTAAAATCCATGCGATCATCTCAATGTAGGAAAAGAAGCTGATACAAGTAACACCTGTTACTTCTCTAAATGTTTATATACTTACAGTGAAGTAAGAAAAAAAATGACCTTCCTGCACCTGAAAATAGAAACACCAGAGTAAAACCTCAATTTAATGGTAAAACATTAGAACACTTTTAAAGTTAGGAACAATCAACTGTCAGTGCATCCATTCAATAGATTCAGACCAGTGTGGTAAGGCACAAAAAATTAAGTCAAAGGCAAAAGAACTAGGGAGAAAAAAAATAGATCTACCATAAATCACCAATATGATTTTATCCTCATGAAAACATCCAAATATTGAAGATAATATTAAGCCTAAGAAAATAGTTTGACAACCCTCAGCACCAAGTCTACATAGTCCTCAAAGTCAGATACATATATACTAAAATTACTTTTACAATGAATATGCAGAAATGGAAACCATCACATTTATAACCTTTCACTCTGCAAAGAAAGAGGACAGGATTGGAGATGATGTGTATAAAAATTACTTGTAGGAATCATATTCGATTTTTTAAAACTGTGCAAATGGTACATACATGTTTGCTGTGCAATTACCCATGTACACTTTGTGTCATCAAAATATTTCATTTAATATTTAAAAAGGTCTTACCCTTCTAAAACTAAGAGGCAATGATGAATGTCAAGACATAATGAAGACTATTGAACCATGACCACCTCCCTTCCCAAACTGATGTGGAACTGAAACTCTCAGAGAAGTGACAGAAACTCACCAGAAAAACTGCCTGATTTCCTTCCAGAGGAAGCCCGTATTTTACCCATGCTCTACCCATCCATCCTCAAAATAATATACTTTTCCTTGTTCATCATCATCAGCCATGTCAGCCTGTTGAGGCTCCTGAATGAATACAATTTCAAAACACTCAACCATTTTCTGGAATATTGTCTGTCACTGCTGGCCTTTCTCTGCTCAATGCAGTAAATCCATCTCCATGATATGCAGCTGGCCCGTGTTAGTTCAAGTTTCCAGTTGTTAGCATGTAGGCTGCTCCTTACTGGGACTTTTTTTTAAAGCTGATACTGACCATTTAATTCATATCCAATCATCTTAGTAGAACAATAAAATTAGCATTACAGTCCTATGTTATTTGTTTAATAGTTATACTTACTTAATAGTTATATTTACCCCAAAATTTGAACTTTGATTCTTTATGCATAGGCCAATATAAAGGTATTTTTCTTGCACAGATCTGCAATAATAAGTGAATTTTTATAAAAACAAACATCTGAAAGGGTATTAATAGAGGTCATGCTTTATCCAAACTATTTTTTGGTTTTGTAACAATTAACAAATTTTATTAACTTTTTTGTTGCTTTAAAAAAAAAACTATCTTTAAGTAGTTGTACAAAGCGGTTTCAATTCAACATGCCAGTTTGTGAGTTCGATGCATCTTGATCATTGCCATACCTTTCATCTTTAGCTCCAGCCTCATTGCTTGGTTTCATTTCAGTTTTAAATAATTGTTTTATTTGTCAGCAAAGGTCTTTGTTTTTCAACCTAGACTCAAGGTATTTTATAGTTACCACTTGACTATAATGTATGCCTTGTTAGTTATTATTTCTAGATCAGCTATAGTTACATGGGACTTCTGGGGTCTCTCATCTCTGAGCACTTGTCTTGGTATAGAATACCCTATTCCCCCCTAACCTGGCCCAGCCTTCTTTATTCTCTTAAACTCCAGCTCAATTCCTTTTTCCTGGAAACCTTCTTAAGCCCTTGAAGCTAGATCCCCTAAATACCTGGCCATTAAATGCAGCCCATAGTGTCAGAATCAGGCTCACTCACCAAACTTAAGCTTTATTCAGCCAGGGAGAGTGGCTGTCTCATTTGTCACACAAAGCCTGGCATACACTAGGCATTCAATAAATATTTCATGAACAAAGGAAAGAAGATCAAGTCCTACATATCAAATGATTCATTTTCTGATGGGTAGAGTAGTCTGCCTCTACAGTAAAGAGTCTCCTAAACAGTTCAAAGTGACTCAGTAACTTATTCTGTAGACTGATCTCCAAAGTATTCCAATTATTTTGCAGAACTTCAGCACCAAAAACTTTCAAACCACTTCTGGAATAGTAAATTCCATCAGGTTATGTCATGTAGAGCTTTGCTGTGGTTGTTGTTTTCCACTCATGTGAACATGCTTCTTTCATGTATGACTTTATTGGCCATCATTTTCTTTACTCTCTTTCTGCGGTAAAAGGAACACAGAAAAGTATTTTCTTTTAATTTTCATAGCACAGTAACGGAAGGACTAATAAAGACTAGAGACTGAAGCAAGACTGAAGTAAATAGCCTTCATTGGAGAATCAGTCAGGCCTAGTTAACACATCGCAACTCTGGCATTTGGGTAGTTGTGATGATCATGTATTATGGCCTCATTCTATTGGCCTTCTAGGAATTGGTTTTTGCTCAATTTGAAACAACAACATGCAAATGTGAGTGCAGAATAGGGAATTCTTATTAACAGAGCCCGTTTGATAGAGCTTTTCGTACCAGTTTAGATCTTCTTAGTTCGCATCTGTAGCAGCAGCTGGGAGCAATACATTTTCCAAATTATCACAAGATTTAATGGTGTAATGCGATCAAAGAGAAAGCAGAAGCCATTGCAGCGAGAACAAAAGCAACAAGCAAGAATATAAGACAGTTATAATCGACTGCAATTGTGCCCATTTTTAACTTTATAAATATTTTATGGAATATGTATATGTATTTGTACATGTGAAGTGAGTAGATGATTGGTTTTATCCACAATATGTATTTCCTTGTATATATTATGTATGATTATACATTGCAATACATTTATATCATAAAATTCAGAAATAAGTTTTTATTACTTTGTTCTTTGTCTTTCCTTGGGAAATAATTATTGATATTTTTGTAATAGAGTTGTATTTTTAAGGGGAATTAGAGAAAAGATTTGCTTAGCTTCAGGATAGAAAATCTTCAAGGGTGCCTTGTTTTACCCTTATACAATTTTTTCTAAGTACACCAAACAGCACTTGTCTTAACCAAACAGTAGGAGATTCTTTGAAAATACTCATCAGAGCATGCCAACCAATATGTTTCTATATACTTATTACTGATTTAAGCACTTCTAATCTTTTACATCTTTCTTCTGAAGAGTTTTGAATTGTACGCTTAAGCAGGGCTTATTACTATGAATTGCAAGGAGACTAATTTATGAATTAAAAATGTCTCTGGAAAATACAGCTGCTTGTGCATGTGGCTAATGGCAGAAGTGTTTGCTGAGCCACAGAAATTGTGATCTATAAGGTAGACTTAAGCAGAATCCCAGAAAAATATCTCTGGTGACATTTCTTTCTTGCAACTAATGTGCTGATTTCAGAAAATCATACCATCTGAAGAACGGCTCCAGTGGGCTACAGATTTGATTTTCAGTGGTGACAGTTAATATAATTTGTAGAATGCAGTATTTAAAAAGCATAAACCATATCACCTGTTTCCTCAACCCCTCCCTACACAGCTTTTCAAAGATTATGCACTTTTGTTTGTATCATAAAAACAAGCCCAAGTTTCCAATCAGACTCATGTTTTAAACTTAGGAAGGTATGACCTATTGCTCAGAATGTCTTATATAGGATCTGTACAATAATTGGCTTATTTCTTAAGGTATAAAGAGTACTATTTTGAAACTGTATGGCTTTGTAAAAGTCAAAATTAGAACAATTCTACTGTGTTCATAGCTCATGCCTGTAATCCTAGCTACTCAGGAGGCTGAGAACTAGAAGTTCACAGTTTGAAATCAACCTAGATAAAAAGTTTACTAGATTCCATCTCCAAAATAATCAGTATGAAGAAGTGATAGAAGCATGGTACAAGTGATAAAAGTGCCAGGCAAGCAAATGTGAAGCCTTGAGTCTAAACACCAGAATTATCTCACACATAAAATGATATATAACAATTATCTGTACCCAAGGTCATAGTAGAAAGAAGGTTCTTTGATACAAATGCTTATTTTATCTAATCTGTGTGTTTAGAAAGTTATAGAACCCCATCATGCTTTAGTTGCTACATAAGTAGGAGGATAATAACAAAACTATTTTGTGCCTAGGATTATTGGGATGATTTGATTTTTTAAACATCTGAGAAAATTTTAAATCCAGTGCATTGAACAACATAATCTGTCAAGTGTTAGCTGCTTTTGTCACTATTTTATATACATATCTGTATTTATAGGTATATAGGTATATATATGCATGCACATTTATACATATATATATGTTCAGTATATAAACACACATATATATATATATATATATACAATTATACAAATATACACACATATATAAATTCTACATTATAGTGAATAAGTTCTATTTGTTTTTTTCACTATGGGCTGATCATGTGTAGGCCATACAACTTGACATTGAAAAAAAAAAAACAACTAAGGTTGCCTAAAAAGTCAGATACTGGGTTCTATGAACAGCTTTGCTCCAACCTGAGCTTGCTTTGAACTGTCTGATGTTTTTACATGAAAATGAAGTCAAAATTTCTCTTTAATCAGGTTTCATGGTATCAGCTGGAAAAAAAAAGAGCAAAATAGAAGAGACACTGGTTGATGAAGTAGAATAAGAATTTATTGATAGGATATAGGGGAACTTACGAAACATCTCAGTGTAGGCCAGAACAATTACATTCTGAATAAGACTTTTTATCATTCCACAGGACACTGTGGTAAGAACAAACTTGCCTGAATCTCAGCTGTGCCCTTGTGCCCCCTAACTGCTTTTGGATTCTGGACCATACAGGGGTTGCTTCTGGAAATGCTGCTAACATAACTATCAAGATTTCCTCCATATCATTGTTGATGGCCTTTGTAAGTAACTTTGCATTGCACACATTTCCTGGGGTACCAGCAGGTGTAGAGTTTAAGGTTATAAAACACAACTGCTCCTATACAATATACACATCCAGCAACTCCCACAACCAACCATGACTGGCCATCACACTTATAAGGAGCTGTGCATTCACTAATGACTTGAAAAGTCCATGGCACTCAAGAAACCCCTTCACAACAAAGAAATACAAAAGTTTCCAGCCGTGGTGGCTCATGTCTGAAATCCAAGGTACTCAAGAGGCAGCGATCAGGAGAATTGTTTAAAGTTATCCCAGGCCAAATGTTTATGAGACACCATCTGGACAAGCAAGTCAGGGATGGTGGGGGTGAACACCTATGGCTTACAGTCTAAGGCCAATACCAGGGCAAAAACACAGCCTGCCTACCAAGTATGAGGCCCTGAGTTCAAAGCTCAATATCATTAGAAATATAGATAGATAGATAGATAGATAGATAGATAGATATGTATATATACATATATGTGTAGAATAAAAGTTTTGCAAATTTAGCGCTTACTTACTGTGTTTCATGAGAATTAAAATATGCAGTTCCCTGAAAAAAATTCAATAGCCTCAAAGGGTCTTAAGGTCTAGATAGATTTTTCATTTTTCTCTTTTCATTTTCACCTTTTATGAGACCCTATTCAAGTATGTTTCAAAAAAAAAATACCTGACTGCCTGATGCAGTCAGTAAATTTCCTCTTCACTTGTCTGTTTAGAGGAGAGTGACAGGTATCACCTAGTTCTCAGGCTGACTTCTACAGTTCTGGCAACTGTCATGGGCTTGCTTTATTGAAAATAATCAATAGCTTTGACGGAGAGAAAGGGTAGGAAATAGTGGCATATTGTGATGCATTGTGACAGCATGTCTCAGTGTGGCTGTCCCTGTCAGTGAGTGGCTCCTATTTTATTTTCCTACCTAGGGCTCAAGGGAAAAATCTTAGGGTCTTTGGCACAGAAGTTCTTAGAAAGTTAAAAGGCAATGGATACCTAGCATTTGTCAAGTGTTGTTTCTTTTTCTTTTGTATCTATTGAGTTCAAAATTTAACTTTTCATTCTAACCTGGTAGATTTCCAATCATTTATACAATTTGGAAAGATCTATTTCAACTGGGTGCATGTTACATTGGCAATAAGAAAGGGCTTAGATTTAAACCACTACTGTCCATAATTTATTCTTCATTCTGTTGTGTATTCCAGTAATCTGTGGAGTTTATTAGTAGATATTCTGAAAGATTAAATTCTTCTGGCCACAAAAGAGTGCTAAAGAGCAAGAGACATTTTTATTATAATTCATTACATATACCTAGAAATTCAATCAACATGGCTGCCTGAACCCATTTTGACATAAAAGAGCTTGCTTTTAATGTAGAGAAATGAGAGTCACGTTTGGTGTCAGTTTAACTGTCCTCTTTTCTTGCAGTAGAAAATAATCTATTGTATGAAATAATTTGAAATACCATTTCTTTAATAGGTGACTACAATGTGTAGCTAATGAGTCTCCTGAGACTAGAGCCAAAGATACCTGCTTTCATCAAAGAGTCAGACTCTTCTATTCACATAAAATTTCAAGAACCATGACTATCCTCCAAATTAGAATAGTTTGGAATCTTTGTAAGACCAGGTCCTCATACCATACACAGAGCTGTGACGATGGATTCAAGTAAAAGGTGATTAAAGGAAATGGGAGTGGCTTCCAAAACCAAGGCCACTGATTTGTCTTTGCACTGAGTCTACTGTCCAGCTGTGTTGAGGGAATGCCTTAGCTTCCTGGCTCCACACATCCTGATAACATGCCTGACATCTCAAAGAATGTCTTAAAATATTCTTAAACCTTTGGCATTCTCGCCTGCCCTGGGCTTCATGAATAAAACATTTATCCAGTCAGCAGCTTTGGCAGAGAGGAAAAAACAAGCTCCATCTATCAATGTCAAGAGCGAATTATCTGGTGATTGCAGATCCTTTAATAACTCTGCTTCTTTATGGCAATGTTGGTAAATCGTCAAATACTGCCAGTCCTTGGTTTCTTAGTAAGTATTCATTTTCTAGCCTAGTAACATATTACCATCAAAAGAAAGTGTGAGATGCCAATGTGACTCAATAGCTCCATGTGTTCTCATCTATAGTCTATTTAGCTTGCTAGGGCTACCATTAACATAGTACTACAACCTGGTGGTTCAAACATCAGAAATTTATGGTCTTACAGTTCTGGAAAACACAACTCCAAACTTCACAGTATGAATTCTTAAAAACTACAGATCCAAGTACTGGTAGAAACAGTTTCTTCTGAAGTATGAGAATCAGATCCATGCCTCTTGCCTAGCTTCTGATCAAATACTGCAATGTATTCATTCAATTCATTCATCATTCATCACTCATCAAAACATTGTCCTCATCTCTACTGTCATCTTTATATTGCATTTCCTCTAGGTACAAGGTAGTAAATATCTTTTTAGGAAGATACCAATCATATTGGATTGGGCTATAACCAGTATAACCTCAATTCAACTAATTTTATCTATAATGACAAAACTTCCAAAAAGGTACATTCTGAGCTACTGAGGCTCAGTACTTCCATATAAGAATTCTTTGAGAACACAATTTATCGCATCATATACATTTTCCATCATTTCTCTAAGTAGATTTAATTTCCTGTTGGTTTCATGAAGGCCAGCCCTACTCATAAAAAGTCAATAAGGATTTGTTTTTCTTGAAGAGACCAAATAGATTATAGATATCATAGCTAATCTGGGTCACTTGCCATAGGTCAAGTTAATATTATGTTATTTGGTGAATTTAGTAAATAAAGCAAGTAAAGTAAAACTTCTACCAGGCACTAGTGGCTCACGCCTGTGATCCTAGGTACTCAGGAGGCTGAGATCTGGGGATCGCAGTTCGAAGCCAGCCTGGATAGGAAAGTCCATGAAATTCTTATCTCCAATTAACCACCAGGAAACCGTAAGTGATGATGTGGTTCAAAGTGGTAGGGCACTAACTTTGAGCAAAAGAGCTCAGGGGAAGCACCTAGGCCCTGAGTTCAAGCCTCATGATTGACAAAAAGAAAAAAAAAATCACTGAGGATGGTTGGAACAGTGTGTAAGAAGAAGCACAAACTTTGAAATAAAAAATTATAGCAAGCCCAGGCATGGTGATTCATGCCTATGATCCCAGCTACTGAAGAGATGGAGATCTAGAGAATCCAATTTTGTTTGTTTTTTTGGTGTCAGTCCTGGGATTTGAACTCAGGGCCAGGCCACTGTCCCTTAGCTTTTCCCCTCAAGCTCAGCACTCTACCACTTGAGCCACAGCTCCACTTCCAGTTTTTTAATGGTTAATTGAACATAAGAATCTCATGGACTTTTCTTCCAGGGATGACTTTGAACCACAATCCTCAGATCTCAGTTTTCTGAATAGCTATTATTATTGTCATGAGCCACCACTGCCCAACTCAAAGAATCCAATTTCAAGGTCAGCCCAGACAAAATTGAAACTCCATCTCAACCAACAAGCAGAGTGTGGCAGTATGTAACTATGATTCCAGGTAGGTGGGACATGTGGGTAGTAAGATCATGACCTAAGACCAACTTTAGTCAAAACAGTGAAAAAAATAACTAAAATGAAGTAAGACAAAAATGCTCAAAGGATTAGGAGGATGACATGACTCAAGTGGCCAGTAATCATGAGATCCTGAGTTTAAACAACACACATACACAAAAAGGAAAGCCATAAGATCCATAAAAAGTATTAATTATTTGAGGTAGATTAAAGTACCTTATAGAGTAGGTCTTCTGTAAATACTCAGTTATATCAAAAGGAAAATATTACCTGCATAAACCCAACTTCATCCAGTTAACTCACAGTGGATTTAATTTTACCCAATGTTTTAATTTTACATTATTAATAAGAAAAATCTTCAGTCTGTCTACAATAAAAGCACCACTCTTTCATGAAATTAATCCCATCAGATGTTTGCATATCTACCAAGTAAATGTATGTGGAAGAGCATATAGCAAATGTAATATGTATTATCAGGAGTTCCTATGTACAAAGACTGACATAACACAGAGTCCAATAAAGAAATCAAAGAGAAGGAAAACCACTGATTTCATAAAGACAGACCTCTCTTCATGAGGTCAAATAGCCTTAGTGTATATGTAGCTAAGAACTCCTTCATTATTCACACTCCTGTCTGACGCAGTGACAATCTGTGGTCCACACTCACAACGACACATACACATGTGAATATAGATCCACCCAAATGAACAGGCATTTATTGTACAGAATAACAAAATCCACACACAAATTGTTTTGCCTCGTCTTTCTTTCCATCATTTTAGTTCATCCCAACAAAGCCACTAGGCAAACAAAACCCATCCATAGCTTCTGTGTTTTCTTTACCTCTTTTCTTTTGAGTCCTTTTAATTAAGCCTTGGGAGAAGTTTATGATTTCTTTTTCGTTTTCTTTTTTTTTTTTTGGTCAGTCAAGGGGCTTGAACTCAGGGCCTGAGCACTGTCCCTAAGTTCTTTTTCTCAAGCTACTGCTACCACTTTGAGCCACAGCACCACTTCTGGTTTTCTGGTGGTTTAGTAGAGATAAGAGTCTCATAAACTTTCCTGCCCTGACTGGCTTTGAACTGTGATTCTCTGATCTTTTGTCTTCTGAGTAGCTAAGATTACAGGTGTGAGCCACCAGCACCTAGAAAGTTGTATGATTATCAACCCTACTTGAAGACTCCATCAAGCCAGACCACCTCATAAACACTACTAGAGCCTCTTCAGACTGACCCCCATCTTGCCCATATGACTGTCAAAACAAGCACCAAGAAAGCCATTTGTGTGGTTAGTTTTATAATCTCTTCAAAGAAGAGTGAAGAATCATCTCCTTAAATACATTTGTTTTCAAGATCACAGAACGCCATTTCAGTGATATTTGATTAACTCTCCCACTGAAAACCCTAGTTGATATAAATGAAAGAGTCAACTTCAATACAAAGGACGTATTTTGGAGATACATAACACAGAAGGCAGTTGGAGCCATCAATTACAAAGGTAACCCTTGCTTTTCTCTTTTCATTCTTTTAGATTTTTTTTTTAGCTCTTTAGCTTAGGTTCAAATGAAATGAAAATAAATAAGCCAGAATAATCCTCACAGAATGCTGAGACAACTTTGGCTATGAGTTTCTTTCATTGGCAGGTAACTTCTGATAACTGGGGGCCTTTCCCCAAAGGACCTTCCTGTTTGAATTGACAATTTTATGTACCTGTTTAATGCATCATTAAATTTACCACCACACAATTTACTCAGGAAGCAGCTATCCCAGTCCCAGTTCTTGGAATTCTCTTATTGATTTAGTTGCTCAAAGCCATATCCCCACGGATTACTATTACTGTTTTATGAGAGAGGGATGGTAAGTTTTTCGATATCTTATTGCTAGTATAACTGCGCATGGTTGCCCCTTCTCCGTGAGCTAGATCAGGGTTTAGGGACCAACATATACCTAAACATAGGCCACTGTGCCAGTGTTCAGCTGTGGCCAGCTTTGTGGGCTAGAAGGGAAGGAGTTCTGTATAGTGATACTTGGAGGACAGTGTGTGAGTTTGGAAACTCCTTGATTCAAGAGTCTGGGATCTCCAAGTTCTTCTACAGAACAGGAGATGCCTCAGAACAGACATATCACCTACATAAGACATTTGAGGCATCAGTTGGGAAGAAGATAAAGAAAATAAGATAATAAGAGACATGGACAGACAGAGGCTTCATTGGTCACTGTGAACCACCATCAGTTAAGCGTGTGTGAGATCCGCAATTTTACCATTATAAAAAGCTACCTGGACCATTTTGAGCATCTCCCAGTTTCATTCAAAGGCCAGGGGATTAGGTCAATACAGTGGAGAAAATGTTATAATATGAATTTTCAAAGAGTGCCTGTAGGATGTAAGACAAGGAATCTCTCCCCTAGTGGGGGATGCCCATGGTGACTGGGTTGGAGGGGTACCAATCTTACAGTCTCCATCATTCCACATCCCTCAGAGATCTGGGCATGAGGAGGAGCTATGAACAACCCTCAGTGGCTTTGCTTGTGTAATTCTTGTTTTTTTTTTTTTTTGCCAATCCTGGGGCTTGAACTCAGGGTCTGGGTACTGTCCCTGAGTCTCTCTGTACTCAAGGCTAGTCTCTACCATTTGAACCACAGAGCCACTTCTGGCTTTTTCTGTTCATGTGGTACTGAGGAATCAAACCCAGGGCTTCATGCATGCTAGGCAAGCACTCTACTACCAAGCCACATTCCCAGCCTACTTGTGTAACTTTGTATTCCAAGTTCTATTTCACTGGCTTACATGCACACATTAGATCAGTTCAGATGTCAGGCCTTTCTCAACAGGTTTTCAGAGTGCTTTGCTCTACTATTATATATCCCCCCGAACCTTGCCCTCATTCTTTCCTTCATTCATGTTATCATATCCTCTGCTTATCTTCTTTACAATCTTTCCCCACTGGACAAATGCCCACCAGGGCATGGACTACATGTTATTTTCACCAAGATAATTCCTAACATATAATAGATATCCAGAAATGACAGGCTGAATGAATGAATCTGTTCTAGAACAACATTTTCCACTAGACCTCTCTGGAATAAAGGACATGTTCTCTACTATGTTTTGTCCAGTGTGGTAGCCACCAGCCATACATGGCTACAAAGGACCTGAAATGTAGTTAGTAGGAATGAAGAACTAAATTATAAACTGAAACTGTCGTTCAGTTTAAACTGAAATAGCTACATGTAGGCATTGGCTATCATATTGGATAGTGTGGTTCTAGTACAATCCCCTCTGTTCTCAGAAAGATGCACAACTATTTGTGAATGGGAATAGTTCTCCCAACTCAGGTATATGGACCATGGCTATGTAGTCTCATTGTTTTGACTCTTAACATTAGGGATATTTTTTCCTGAGTATATAATGTAAAAACAACAAATAAGCCTATATAACTTCATTTTGTACCTAAATTCCATGTTCTTCAGGTTCCCATCTAACCTTGCTTATCTTTTTCAGATTTAGCTAGTAACTCCTGTGCTCTTTTCTGAGATACCACAGTACCCAAAAACTTTGAGATGACTCGATAAAACTGACCCCGATGAACTTGCTGGTGTTATCCAAACAAACTGCCACCATATTGTCAGGGGGGCTGACTGCTGTCCATTCCAAAACTTCACTCTGATTATCCTATGGGACTAAAGCTATCTATGAAGTTCACTCCATTACTACATTGGGTCTTCATCTGCTCGATTCCCCATTCCACCATCTCCTCTCTTGGAAAGTGAGTAAACCTTTACTTGCTTGCTTGCCATTATGATGCTTGGTGAATTTCTTTACAGCCTGTACACCAGTCAAAGCTTCCACATCAAACACAAAAATAGGGTATGTGATATAAAGCCAGATGATTTGAGCTATGTTTCTAATAAAATAAAACAATATTTTTTCTATTTCATGTTTTTTCATGACTTCTGTATACCAACAAAACTTAACACCTTTTTTTTTGGTGAAGGATGCCAGTAGTACTAGAGTTTGAATTCAGGACCTAGGTATTGTCCTTTAGTATTTTCACTCAAGACTGGTGCTCTACCACTTAAGCTATAGCTCTACTTTTTATTTTTTGATGGTTAGTTAATTGGTATAAGAATTTCGTGGACATTTCTGCCCAGATTAGCTTTGAACCATGATCCTCAGATCTCAGTCTCTTGAGTAACTAGAGTTACAGGTGTGAGCCACTGATGCCCTGCTCAGATTTAAACATTTTAAGATGTGTTGGCTTAATCAAAATATCAAGATGCCAGAATAGGTATCTTCTTGACTGAATAGGCTGACGTTTCTAAGGTTAGAGATAGTGTCTGCTAATTTTATGGGGTGTGGTGGTTTTTGTTTGTTTGAGTCAGGGTCTCATTATGTAACCTTAACAGGCCTCAGATTTTCTGTATAGTCTAGGCTTGCTATGAACTCAATTCATCTGTCTCAGCCTCCTAAATGCTGGGATTGCAAGCATACATCGCTACACTCAGTTATGGTATTGTTTACTTCCTAACAGTACAGTCATGGAAAAGATATCTGCTAAGTGTTTATTGAATAAGTAACTTCCCCAGTACCATTTTGTTCAAGTATTCAGTGGTTGGCAAATAAGAAGCCAAGTGCTCTTTGTAGGCCTGATTTGAATTCAGTCATACATTGTTTGGGGTTCTTTCAAAGAACATGAGTCCCATCATCTCCTCTTGCTTCTATGGAGGAAACTCATAGTTTCTCGTTTCTTTAGAAATCAAGCTTGCAAAGAAATCCAGATAGAGTTTGGGCTCATTTACAATTGGTTGACCCAGCAGAAAATTTTCAGGAGAATTCACAGCCAATCTTTCCATTTTCCTCTTTTGCTTCCTCCTGACTCTGCCTCCCACCCTCCTTTCCGTCACATGCCCCTTTGCTCTTTGATATAGAAGATCACAGTCTGAATTTCCTCTTTTTGATCTAGTTAGAAAAATGGTCTCATTGCCTCAATATTGACAGCAGCTACAGCTGGACTGCCCCAGGCCAGAAATCCTTTGTCTGAAACAAACAAAAATCTGCCTCTCCGTGTTCCCCACTGATGGCTGTCACCTGCCTCTCCACTGGAAAGTTTACCCATCGGCATTGAAATCATCACGTTTGTTTTCATAAGTTATAGGAAAAGGCAAAAATGAGGATGATTTTTGTTTTGCTTACAGGACAGATTTCCCAGTGTCTAATTTGTCAGGGATGACATTTCTGTTAATATCCTTGTATTAAAACTGCACATCCATACTTTAATTCTGCCATAAAAATCCTACCATAGCACTTAATAAGAAAGCTATCAAGAGCTCTTACCAAAAAGATATGGAATTTTACTTAAGAATGTCATTTTAAAGAGAATATGAAAGAAGAAGGACTGTATAGATGCTCAGAATATGAATTCCTGAAAAGAGAGAGAATAACAGTTTTTGTTCTCCATTTTAAATTTATCATCCATCCCATTATGCACTGCATGGAGCATCATTTTTTTAAAATGGGTTTGATAGTAAATCTTTTGTTCTGTTGGATCAGATATTATTATATATCAACCACCCCAGGAGCTTGTTGTGCCTGAGCTCAGGCTTGAGAAAATAGACTAACAATGACACTGTCTCTTCGCTAAATGACAAACTTCCTACAAAGCATAAAGCAAGGCTTCATCCAGTCTCTTTTGTAGTTATGCCAGACCATATGGGGTACCACAGCCAGGAAAATACTAATTTCAAAATGTGACAAGAAGGACTGACGATCATATATACAAACTCTTTGTTTTTGTAGTTAATCATAAACAGGAGAAAGAAAGCAAACATGCCAGCTGGTAGCCATATATTAGGTACTCAATTTATAAAACACTGAAGGCATAGAAACACACATCTTCACACTCTGATTTTAGAGAAAATAATTAATGTGTCATAGGGGAAAAAAAACATTCAACATTTTCTTTTTTTAACCTAGGTCAGGGCTTTCTTCAAGATTATGGACGCGCTTGGTTGGGTTTTATGAGTATTTTACAAATCATTTGGAAGTTTTCTGGTTAAAAAGGAGAGTGTAATTTTTTTCTTTTTGCATAGCAGAAGGTGGTTCTCACTCTTCCCAATTCTCTGACCCAGCAAAAATTACTGTCAACTATCTGCCCAGTTGAGGGATATTGATTCTCCCATCGCCATGGCAACACATTAGTTGTCAGGTCTATGTGACTCTTACACTCAACGCCTAATCTGTTCCTCCTGGCTTTTGGATTTTGACACTTTCTAAGCCTTAATTAGTTTATTTGATGGGACTCGCACATTTTATTTTTATACTAAGTAGGTATTGAAAACATAGTCAAGTGCAGAATAGAACACGGAGGTGAAAAATCGGTGTGCTGTCAGGCCAACCAGAGATGACAAAGAGCAAGAGTAAAGAAGGAGCTACAGCTCTGCTGTTATATTGGGGTGGGGTGGGTGTCGGGGGAGGAAATCAAAACAGTTTTTGCCATCTGTCAGCAAGTACAGTGTGAAAATTGCAGATGTTAGAGGAATATTCGGCCACAGTGAGCGGATCACAACATTATTACCAAAGTTACTAAAGGTTTGGATCCATGCTCTTTTAAATTTTTCTCCTCCATCTTCATTTAGCTTTCAGTGTAGATGTCTGCTGAAGGACTCACTCAGAAGACATGCATGTCTGATGGCTGATAATTTGGTTCAACCATGAGAAGTAAAAAAAAAAAAAAAAAAAGCAATAAGCAAACAACTTCCTAAAAGATTGCCATGTGCAAAGCATAAAAGCAATGACAAGCAAACAACTTCCTAAAGGATTGTCATGAGCTGCAGTTATTAGGAGGTGCTCCCCAGAACCCTAGTGTGAGAAAATGGAGTCCAGAAATCCTCTCAGAGAAATCCATACATGAAAAGTTCTCACAGTGAACCTAAGACATTACTTCCCTTTCCATTACCTTGACAGTTATGCTGATGGTGCACAGGTTATCATGGTGAAACTAAGGTGTAGCACAAAAGAAGAAAACCACATATAAACACACACACACACACACACACACACACACACACACACACACAGAATCTGCATTTAAGGACACCCTTGATGAACATTTAAAATTAGTTAACTTTACTAGATATTGCAAATAAGGGAAACCATGGGACCTATGTTTCTTTGGGCCTGGCTTACTTCACTTAATATAATTTTTTCCAAGTCTTTCCATTTCCTAACAAATGGGGTAATGTCATTCTTTCTGATGGAGGCATAGAAAGTTAGGGAAATGAACCCTAAGATAAGTATTCAAATGTTTTTTTTTTCTTTCATGCGATTGTTTCTAACACATTTATAAGATTATTTCTTTGTTGCTTTGTATGTCCCTCCCCCACAGTATAACCCTTTTTTCACTGTATTTGATGTCAGTATAATTTGTGGAGGGGAAGAGGAAAAACAAATTGTTTAAATAGGAATACAGGTGGACCCATTGCAACAATGAGATGTACAAGTCGTTATGTCAAAAATGAACTTTACAACTTTGGTGGGGGGGAGGGGGGTAGCGGTGAGGATTGGGTGGGAGGGCATGGGGAGTATGGGAAGGGATGGGAAGGGGAAACAAAGGAGGAGGCTACAATGCTTGATAAGAAATGTACTCATTATCTTGCCCATGTAATTGTAACCCCTCTGTACAGTATTTTCACAATAAAAAATAAAAATTAAAAAATTATTTAACTTTAAAGTCAATAAATTATTTATCTAAGTGCAAGTCCTTTCAACAATCTGTGTGATAAAATGGAGGCATTCCATAGAAGACTTCTGCTGTATACTGAAGTGGGGTGTGTGTCTCACGGAAAAGCTCTTGTGTGAGTGAATGGAGAACAGAAATGACCCCTTTTTAAATAGAACATAATTGGTGCTTGGTAGAATTCTGGGTGGGCATATTATGCTATTAACATTCCAGTATTTGGCAGATACTTTTAACTAAATTACAGCAACTTAAATCCTCATTTCAAGGAAACGAATTTATAATATTTGTTGTCAAGAATTAATTTTGTGCTTTAAAACATAATTGAGATTTTTAGAAAAACTGTATTAGTGATTTTTATAATGCTTCCTAATATAAACATACATAATAATGAATATGATATTTTGCTATTATACATTTAGATGATCTACATCAATGTTTTAAAATAATCCATACATGATGTTACACATTCTTATATTTGCATGTTCCAAAGATTCTACTCAAAGTGTAGGACAAGACCTAGTATAAAGAAAGACCAACAAATTTTAATGTAACATAATATAAAACATTAATTGATATGGCTTCAGATCTCATATCCTACAGCTAGCTTTGGATAGTCTACTATTTCCGAGCTTTAGTATCATATCAAAGAAGAACATCACAATTATATAAAAGAGGGCATTAAAAAAACACCCATCTCTCATTGTCACACATCTGTGTGAGACCAGATTTTCTTCATATACTTCAGTCAAACAAACATTGAAATCAGAAGAGATCAGGAAAACCAGTAGTTTTCCCCTATGTAGACATTACAAAGATTTGCAAAACTGTGTAACAATGCTAGAGAAATTTCATTTTGGTTTGGAACATATACTTACTGTTCACAAATAAAATGGATGGTACCTAGAACAGTTTCTGTGCTGCATTAAAACCCCTTTGTACAACTAAATATAATTAAAATAATCACCTTAGTTTCTATGTAATAGATTTAGTTTTATGTGTTCAAAATTTCTTATAATTTATAACAAAATGTCTAAAACAAAGTCCTTTGTGCTCTTCAATAATTTTTTTTAATGTAAGGAATCCTGAGAATAAAACATTTGTGAACTGCTCTGGCCCAAGGAAGAACTGTCCAAAGCACCGAGACCACAAATCATAAGCCTAGAGCACACAGAAAGGTGAGTTCTTAAAACTCTTCTTGGAGACAGACAATGACTTCATGAACACCTCCTAAACTCCTTTCCCAGGTCACAGACCATACAATCCCACAGCAAGAAAAGAGCCTGAGCTTCTCTCTAGGACATAGTAAATTTTACTTCAGGTAAGACGTATTTCTTTCTACTTTTTCATTGTGAGATTTTTTTTTCTACCAAGTCTTTATACACAACAGTTTTAAAATAAAAAAAAAACAATAGTTCATTCCACATTAACCTTAACAGAGAAAAGATACTCTGGGATCACCGAAGAATCTATAATACCAAATAGCATTCATTAAAATGAGATGCAAGATTGACAAGGCAACACATTTGAACTTTGAATGAATGCATTGCCATCCTTGGAAAAATGTCACCATTTGAAAACATTAAGACTCAGTTCACACTCATCAGAGGAATCTGGAAAGGCATCACATCTTCCCATACTTACTAGAAGTTAACTATTCAAACTCCCTAAAAACCTAAAATATTATCTCATAAAAATATTTATCACATAAGAAATGAACAAAAGTAAGAAGAAGTAAGAACTCTGCTCTTCATGTGTATTTCTCAGAATAAATAAAATAGTAATGACTCTTCAACATAGACAATTTTATAGTTTACATTACCCAGCCTTGTGAGAACTGGTTCCTAGTTTCTACATCAGCAAATATACAGAAGTGTCACTTGTCACTTACTTTGCTGAAAGGTCATCCAAGTAACTTGACAGTAGGATCTGCCACCATGTCTTTCCATTTCAGAACTAGAACATACAATAAAATTATTAAAATACAGCCTGGACGTCTATTCTTCCTCACGCAATTTTTCTTTGCACATTAGGAAAAGGAAACATGAGGCCACAAGACTCTCAGGAAATTGCACTCTTCAGTTTAGGCTGCCAGGAAGAAAACCTGTCTGTCTGTGTGTCCGCCTGTCTGCCTGCCTGTCTGCCTGCCTGTCTGTCTGTCTCTCTTCTTTTTATCTCTCTTTGCTTCACTTTCTTTTCTCTCTCTCTCTCTCTTTCACTTTTCTTTTCTTCTCCTCTCCCTTCTCTTATTCTCCCCTCCCCTCTCCCTTCTTCCTCTTTCCTTCCCTTCCTCTTCTCTTCTTATTTATTTTATTCAGAAGTAGTGACAGTAACTTCATGATGACAGTACCGGGGTATTTTTAAGGATACAAATCCATTTTATAGTACATAATTAAGGCTTTCACATTTCTAAGTCTACTAAAGCTAAAAATAGCATCAGCAACAAGAAGTATTTCTAGCTTGCATTCTTTTCTCAAATATTAAATGTTTTGTTTAATTGCATAGTTAGTATAGCTTAGTAGTAGAGTGCTTGCCTAGTGTGTTTAAGGCCCTAGGTTCTCTCCCTAGTAGTGCACAGGAAGGAAGGCAGGAAGGAAGGAAGGAAGGAAGGAAGGAAGGAAGGAAGGAAGGAAGGAAGGAAGGAAGGAAGGAAGGAAGGAAGGAAGGGAGGGAGGGAGGGAGGGAGGGAGGGAGGGAGGGAGGGAGGGAGGGAAGGTAAGGGAAAGCGGGAGAAAGGAGAAGAGAGAGGGAAGGTAATACCAAGTTCTTCAAATGAAAATACCTCAACACTATTTCTTTGCCTTGATCATCTTTGTAGCATGGTGTGGTGAGACTTGGGAAAGTCTAGCTATCCAATGCCATGTCCACTCAACCTACAATTTTTATGTTCAATAAAACTGATACTATGTTTCCCAGGTACCAAACATACTGCCATGAAATCAGAGACCTGAGTAGCTGACAACCTATTAATCTCTTCTGTAAGCTATAAAGGAATAAAATACACCTTAGAGGGAAATAGTGAAGATCTGGGGTTAAGTTTCCTTAGGTATTAGTGGAATCTAAGGTACCATGTCCAGGCATTAATTTGTTGCAACAATTTGTTTCATTTTGGCTTTTTGTTCTGTTTATCAGCAAAGAACAGTATATGTGAGGGACTATATTGGAATCTGCTTTTGCAGAGTGCATTTGCAATGGTTAATAACAAGGTAGAAATGCTTTTGACCATATTAAGAGCTTCATTTTTTATGCATTTACTTCATTGTTATAATAAAGGTGATGTACAGAGGGATTACAATTATGAGTCAGGTAATGAGTGCATTTCCTTTCCTACAGTGTCTTCTGTTCCATCACTCTCCCAGTCCCTCCCTCCTGTCTCCACCCACAAGTTGTATGGTTCACTTTCATCAATGTCCAGTGAGCTCTACTGCTGTATGTTTTTAGAAATGCTTTTAATTTATTCAAGGTATGTGTGAGTGGCAACAGCTCTTTAAATCAGAGGTATTTGCCCTTATCTTCTTGGACGAAACCAGGAAATATCTCATGTACACTGCTCTATTTCATGATTCATTTTATTGATACAGATTTAGTCTAACATCCATGTTTTGGGTTCAACACATGGATACCGTCAAAACAAATAATCATGGACATCCCATAATAGTCTCCTCATTACCAATTAAGTGGCCAACAATTTTGTTTTCACAATTAAAGCAAAATGACCACAGCATATTGCTAGAGCCTTCACAGCATCGTTGCCAAACAATTACAGTTTTCTAAAGCTTCAATGGTAAGCCACTATGGCAATTTTCAAAGCCATAATTTTTCTAATCTGACAGCTAGACAATGAGCTGCTCAATGACTTCAATAAAAACAAAAAAATAAAAACAAATTACACTTAATTTATATTTCTTAATATTTCCCCTTGATTTAATTCATGCTCCTTTCCCATTGCCTTAATCTTATGAAATTATTATTCACTGAAAACAAAATCCCTCCTGAACTCTCTGCCTCTCTGTTTTCTCACTTTAGGCTTTAAAATATGCAAGGAACTTTATTATCAGGGTAGAAAATACAATTACGCCTCTCAACTTACGGGAGGGACAGTTATTCTTTGCTTGCCACAGGGAGATTTCATCACACCCTGAATTTGCATCAAATGCTTTTTTAAATAAAGCTGGAAGAATCTCAGTTTCAGGAAGAAAGGTCACCTTCAAGGAGAAGGTAGGCTATTTGCCTAGCACCCAGGTTGTTATAGTGATTGACAGTGCATACAAAGCTCCAATCTGTGCATGGGAGTCATTTGTCCTTGTACCTATAACCTTTTTTTGTGGCAAACTATACATATCAGCATTTACCATTTCAACATATGTGGTTCAGTGCTATTAAGTAGGTTCACAATGTTGTACAGCTGCCATGACTACGGACTCCCCAAGCCTATTCATCACTCTTGAAATGAATGTGATACCCATTCTATCTACAGTAGTTTAAACCATGAGATGGAGGCTGGCCTGGCAATTCTTCTTTCTCATTTCTAGCATGTGATGATACTTGAGAGCACAGGAGCTAGGGATGTTTGCCTGCATTTAAGTTCTATTCCGGGGACTATCCTGAACCATTTGCTCAATTTCTCTGCTCTTCATTATCCAAATATGTGGAATGGGAACAATCAGAAAACTTCTAGGGTGTTGAGAACTAGACAAGAATCCTGAACTGTACTCAATTCAGGACGGACAGGCATCAAGAACCCAATATATGTTACCTGCATTTGTTGACTCCTGTTTCTTAGTTTACATTTCATGTAGAAGGTCCTATTCTAGATGCTGTGTAAACATGAGTTCTTTTCAATCTGTTAACAATCCCATGCATTAGTCAGCTTCATATTCACTTAACACTGAATTATCTATTTTATAGACAATGAAACTCAAGCACAGAGAGAGAGAGAGAGAGCTGAGTTACTTGTACAAGGTCACACAGCTCCTCAGTAGAAGAGCCAGGATTTGAACTTCCAGAAGCCATGCTTCTTACAACTAGGTCATGCTGTTCTGCATCAGGATAATCTCACCAAAGTACATATGGCCAGACTCTCCTAATTATTGACTATATATATATAAATATAAATATATGTACATATGTATGTATGTATGTGATCATAAATATGTGTATTTACTGAAGCAAGGTACTGTTGGCAAAATAGAGATCATCTATATTCCTCCTCCCCTCGTGTGATCTGTAGCTATTTTTGCACACTCACACCATTTTTCATTAAATGTGTGATTTTACACAGTCATCACTGGACAACAGTGTAAAATTCCATCTTCTATTTTACACCATGATATGTAGCACAATTATGCAGAAACAACTTAATTCCCCCAAATATATTTGATTATAATAGAAGAAGCACTAGTCAGCCTTTTGTACTTCCTATCTATTTAAGTGGGTTTGCTACACCCCTACACTCTGAGGGTCAGGCTCTGCATGGTCAATTAGCACCTAACGTCAATAATTTGCATTGTATCAGTTCTGAATATGACGTTACAGAAGTGAGAACTCCAAAGGAAAGTTAGAGTTTTGCTAGGTACACAAATATCAGTTTTCTAAAGCTTCAATGGTAAGCCACTATGGCAATTTTCAAAGACTAATAGCTTTGTCCTATGACCCTAGGGGGCAATATAGGAAACATAGCTCTGGTGACAGGATTGAGAAGAGAAATTATGGGAAAACCACCAAATCAGCTACAGAAGTCCAAGCTATACTTGGGAACCAACATCAGCTAGCTAAGCACATGCAAGAATGAGATGCTAGCCAGGAGCTGGTGGCTCATGCCTGTAATCCTAGCTACTCAGGAGGCTGAGATCTGAGGATCATGGTTCAAATCCAGCCCAGGCAGGAAAGTCCATGAGACTCTTATCTCCAGTAAACCACTAGAAAACTGGAAGTGGCACCGTGGCTCAAGTGGTAGAGCACTTGCCTTGAGCTGAAGAGCTGAGGGACAGCGCCCAAGCCCAGAGTTCAAGCCCCACGACCAACACACACACACACACACACACACACACACACACACACACACACACACACACACACACACACACACACACACACACACACACACACACACACACATACAATGAGATGCTAGTCTAATGCCAGGCCCAGTACCCATAGTCATTAGCTAAGACCTTCATATTTACACAAACTAAATCTACTGATGGTCTAGGGCAAGATGTCTGGTCATTTGATTAAAAAAAAAACACATAGGTTCTAATAAAATAAAATTTCCTTGAGGTACAAGTGTTGCTTTTCATACCTTCAAAAAGATGAAAGCAGTTCTTACTACTGGGAGTTAAGTCAAATCTAATTTCTTTTTTTATTCTTTTCCTTTAATTACAAAAGCAATGTGTGCTTATTATATGGAGTT
The DNA here is from genome assembly GCF_024711535.1 of Dipodomys merriami. Lineage (NCBI taxonomy): Eukaryota > Metazoa > Chordata > Mammalia > Rodentia > Heteromyidae > Dipodomys > Dipodomys merriami. The sequence goes on along the minus strand of NW_027202604.1, from coordinate 18,152,100 downwards.
CAAACAATGCAAAAAATGCAGAGTAAAAATACAGTTCATTTCTTCCCACTGACATTTTCTACCCCTTGTCCCTAGAGCAGCTATGACCAACACTTTAGAATCAAATCTAAGACTCCTTCACTGTTTCTAGATCTTTCTGTGCATATACAAATGTATATAACTATGCAAATGTATTGACATAACACTAAAATCCACCAAAGTCTAACTTTCATATTAACCAATCACAGAATAAATAGCACATAAAGGAGAAAAAATAAGATGGAAGAGAAGTGTGAGTTTTCTATTAAAAGCTGCTAATACCCCGAAAGTAACATTGAATTGAAAAGAAGGGAGAAAAACTAACCTTATAAATGAATACATCTTTTAGCCGAGCATATAGAATATCATTGCATAAATGTCATGTACATACATAACTCTTTACTTTGACCATTTATGTGATTGATTATATAACTATGCCCCTTCATTAGAATTAGGCTCATAATACTGTGGCTTTGAACATTTATGATGGGATATATAAATAAATAGAATTTAGTGCCTATATTCACTGCTGTCCATGTTCTTGCTTGTTTTGATTTGATATTTTCCCTCACTTCCTTGCTCATTCATTGCTCCCTTATTCCAAATGTCCTATTCCCTTACATTTTTCCTTCACACACTTTAATGATTGTGTGTACTTCAATCACTAGATCAGTTTCCTAGCAAAGACTTCCTAATAATTGTTCTTCTCTTTGTTTCTTTCTTTCTTTCTTTTTGTCAGTCATGGGGCTTGAACTCAGGGTCTGGGCATTGTCCCTGAGCTCTTTTGCTTAAGGCTAGTGCTCTACCACTTTGAGCCACAGTGCTACTTCTGGTGTTTGAATGATAAATAGGAGATAAGAGTCTCACCCCAACTTTTCTGCCCAGGCTGGCTTCAAACCACAACCCTCATATCTCAGCCTCCTAAGTAGCTGGGATTAAGGCACGAGCCACTGGTGCCTGGCCAGAATTGTTCTTCTAACTGAGGCCAGATTCTTGCAACTAGAAATGACATCAATGAAACTGAGACCAATGGGATACAGGCAATGTTTATTTTGTGTTTTTTTTTTAACTTTTTAAAGGTGTCTATTCAAGCCAGACATGAAACACAGCTCTAACCAAGGCTGAACCATACTGACAGCTCTCCAAGCAAAGGAATCAAGAAGGCTAATATAGGAAGAGTTCCCACTCAAAGTTCCCATTCTGATACTGCATGGAAATGAGGGACCTCAATTTGTGGAGCATGCCTGGGCCTAGATGGTCAGTGTCTGAACTCAGTTGGAGGAAGCTCATTGGTCAGCTTTGACTATGTAAGATAAGGTCAACCTCCTGCCCTTATTCATGTTAGCAGGATCTGTTTGGACTTAGAACTCTGGGATTTCCTATGAACCTTGGGTCTTCATTTATATGTGGTATCCTTGTTCGGCTTTACTGTGAAAACACAAAAGAGGTGTGATCCCTGTAGAGCTCCTTCCCAATGATTGTTTTGGTTGCTTTATCCTTCTTCAGGGGGTTTCCAATCATCCCACTCTGAACTGAGGTGATTCCTTTTGATTCAGAATCCCTTCCAGGGCAGGTTTTGCCACTTTGGACTCAACCAACCACTTTAGTGTGGGTCTCACTTTGTCCCTAACTAGACTTCTGAATGCAAGCGAGCTGGATAGTCCCAGGATGGCTGGTAGGGTGCATATAATATGCCTTAAGGCAATTTTTGCTAAGAAATTCACTTCATTTACCATGAACCAGTGTTCACCGTTTAAACCTCTGATAAGAAAGGCTTAAATCAATGATGACTTCCCTAAGGTTTACAAGTTCTAGATTATAGGCCAAAGATGTATCACATTAACCAGAGTTACAGTGAACTTCAGAGGGACACTAAAATCCCTGAAATGATGAGCAAACTTGATGGGTTGGTCCCACGTACATGGGGTAGTGAAGTAGTGGCCTGCTGCCTTTCATGGATGCTTTCCCCATCTGTGTCCCCAGAGGATCAAGAACCATTACTTAGTGTCATGGCAGGCACATAAAGGAAAGTATTCAGGGAGAGGAAAGGCATTTATATTGCCACCCAAAGGTGTTTTCTCTTTCCATGGACTGAAGAAGTTTCAGGAGCATGTTTCTCCACCTCTCCATTTCAACTGACTGCTCAAATACTTGACATTAATTAATAAACTATATACCTTTGGATGTGTCTCAATGGGTATAAACTCCCTCCTGTTAGTTCAGGAGACTGAAGCAGGGAGGGCTGTCCTGAGAAATGTGCCTCAGGCTTTAGAGGGTTTACATAGAAATGAAGCTTGCACTTTAAAATGATCTCAACCCTCAGTACACCATTCCACATTCAGTTCAACACACGAGCAGTTCTGCAAATTCTTTTTTCTATTGGCTTGTGCTTATGCATAACTGGTATGAATGATCTTTATAATACAACACAGCTCTGCACACTTAATGTATAACTCTTAGCTCCCTAGAGGATATTAGGAAGAATAATTCTGGTGTCCAATACCCAACCAAAAAGAAGCCCAGTGGGTCGAACTCATTATTTCTGAAACTTGTCACACCCTGCTGTAGACATGAACCTGCATCATTTGTGCTGACTTAAATTAGAACTGTTTTCCCACTGAGAACTAGGTTGACTCTTTGACAGAATAGCAGGCAATGCTCTAGACAATTATACATTCATCTTAGGATGAGACTGAGCCCTGCAGTATTTAGGCTTCTCTCCGTTTCCAATGATGGCAGGAATTACACCTTTATTAACCCCAAAATAAGCTCAGGATTTTCTGGAAATCACATTTGGGTTTTAGTCTTGAGCCCGCCAATAAGAGATAGGTGACCTTGGACAAATCAGTTAATCAGATTTTCCTTATTTGTAAAATAGGTGGGTTGGATTCTTTCTCTCCTCAGCTTCCAAACCTAGCATTTGAAAATTCAAGTATCATTTCTAAGACAGCAAAAAGATGAAGGGATTTTTGATTGGAAGGAAAAATCAGCAAAGAAATTTATCTTACTTTAAGAAATGAGAAAACACATGTTGAATTATGACACTATAAAGTGAGCTCTATTCCTTTATTAAAATTGGTAGATCTTACAGATAATACCTTAACAAATAAAGATCTATGTAGTCTTAAATCATTTATAGCTAATAGGCAAACTTTAGATTGCATAGTCACAGACTTCCTAGATATGAGTAGCTACTTCGCAAATGCGTAAGTAAGATGGAAACAACATCTAAAGATGTCTGTGTTTGTTCATTTTGTATGGGCATACATCAAGCTTTCTGAAGTTTGGTTTACCCAAGACCAATACTCTCTTTAAGAATTCCCTCTTTCCATGTTAACAATGCTTTATTGGTCCCTGTCCTATGACAATATAAGGGCATGTGCTAAGAAACAGGGGGGTCCCAGTGAATTTGTTTTAAAGCTTGGTAATAACTTTTAAGTATGTAGCTCTCTCATCCCTTACCAGTATCTAAGGAGATATAGTAAAATTAATATATCTCCTCTTGTGACAGTATTTTAAAGGGAAACAAAAGACATGTATATATACTGCTGACTTGAAAAGGGATTTCTTTCTGAGCTGAGAAGAAAGGCACAGAATTACCCCTTTTATATATCCCTTGGGGAATGTCCAATGCTCCTTACGATGGAACAATTTGAACAATGTCTTCTGGGGACTGGCTTCTTCCCAAAGATTTAGGTCTGCTAGCATCAGTCATCAGGAAGGGAAAATAGCTAAAACTTGGACCAAAGATTTTCAGCACTGTACAACTCAATCCCAGTACCATCTTCAATGTGGTATATTTGAGAAGTATACCAAGAGTCACTGTTCTGCCTAAAGAAATCAGCAGTACCAGGTTATCTCTCTGTATCCTTTTTTATTGACAACTGTTAGACAAACAAAATTTTCACTCAGAACATATTCAAATACCCAAATTCTCGGGGCTGGACAGCTTATTTAAATAAGGTGAAAATAATATGTTGACTCAGTATAATTAAATGGACGCCAAACCAAATTACTCTACATCTGCTTTTATTTTTAATGTCTGTATATCTCAGTCGAGTTGTGAACACCTTCTATGCGCTAGATACCTTGCTAGGTGATGGAAGGAAAAAATACCAGTTGAACAAGATCATGTCTTTTTATTTCCTTTAGTTAAAAAAAACAAAAACAAACTATGAATCAGAACATTTATGAATAGAACCTATCAGGTTTAATTCTACATTTGAGATTTAGCAATTAACCAACCCTTCTGAGCACTGAAGTCTTCAGCTATAAAGCAGGAATCATAGATGCTATAAATGTACTGTGGAGATTAGATAGGGTCCAGTGTGCAAGACTCAGTATTACTCAGATTGGGCTGCCATACCAAAACACCATGGGGCTGAGGAACAAAAACAATAATATCTATTTTCTCAAGTTCTGGAGGCTGGAAGTCCAAGGTGAAGGTTCCGGTAGGGTTACTGTCTGACAAGGCCTTCTTCTGCCTTCTTATTTTCCTTGCATGTCCTTTCCTCTGCCCAAACTTGGAGGAAGACAGAACAATCCTCTGCATGTATGTCTAATTCTATTGGACAGGAACCCCACCTTTATGATTTCACTTGATCTTATTTGCCTCTTTAAAGTCCCTGTCTCCAAATACACTCACAACAGTTTTTTTTTTTTAATTTTTTGTTTGTTTGTTTTTTGTTTTGTTTCCTTCTTAGGCTTGAATTCACAGCCTAAGAGCCCTTTTGTTTGAGCTCTTTTGCTCAAGGCCACTCTACCACTTTGAGCCACAGTATTACTACCAGTTTTCTGGTGGATAATTGGAAATGAGAGTCTCACAGATTTCCTGCCCAGCTAGCATTGACCCATGATCCTCAGATTTCAGCCTCCCAAGTAGCTACTATTACAGGTGCCTGGCTTACACGCCACAATTTTATACGTTAAAACAACATATAAAATATGGTGCACAGAAGATCCTCAGCACAGTTTCTTATACACAGATATTTCCTGAGGACTTGCTACAATTGCCACTGTTTCCCTTACAATAGTAGGAATTAAGGGTGCTTTCCCTATATATTAAAAGCTGATTAGAAAGACCACTTTACTATACAACTGAAGAAGAAGAAAAAGGGGATAACAAAGTCCTTTTGGAAAGACCCTGGCTCTCTCCACATTACTCCTAACCATCTGCTCAAGGATATTGTTTTCCTTATGTTGACTCCGTCTCTGTATTCTGGGTCTCTGCTAATGCATACTTTCCCCACCTCTGATGTTGGTGGTGAGTTATGGTACCCTGTACACTCAGCCCTTCAGCCCTGCAGTGGCTTCATCCTTAGCTCAGTTAATCACATGCCTAAGCATTACACTGCTGTCCGCTGTAATACCAACACAGCTGTTCTGCTCCATAAAGCAGGGGCCGATCTCCACATAGGAACCATTATAGTATTTCTCTGTGCTTTAATGAACAGGCTTGGAAAGCAGCATGCTTTCCAAAATGAACCTCCACAATATCCACTGTGACTCTTCTCTTGGCACAGAGAGAAAAGCTATCACTTTAGCAAATTGTGACCATTTGGTGAAACCTTTCTATGTGGACCTCCAAATGTGATTTTCTTTATGCAAATCTTGGAGCGATTAGCTGGTAAGGAGTAGAAGCTGTTTTGTCATTCTTGGATGATGCAAAAAAATTATCCTGGTTTCAAAGAGCTAATTTGCAAAGCAAATACTACATAAAAATGTACATCTTACGTGTTAACTCACCTTCTCAAAAATAAATGTCTCTGAGAATTTAGGTAAATGTATTTGCATATAAATGCAAGGAGCAAAGAACCTTCTTTCCTATTAGCTCCATACTCTTTTCTCAAGTACTTCATGGGCAAAAGCAGGGTGTGCAATTTGCCAAAAAAAAAAAAAAGATAGACAAAAAAGGGTCAAAAATAAATTAGGGTAACTCATTGATATCGGATTATTTTTTTACACAAATTAGGTGTCTTTGCCCATCTTGCATTGCTATGAAAGAATATCTGAGACTAAGAAAATCATAATAAATAGATTATGTGTTCCTCAGTTCTGGATGCTGGCAAGTCTACAATAGAGAGAGGTTGACATCTGGTTGGAAATTCTTGAAGTGTCATCCCATGGCAGAAGACAGAAGGGCAACAGAAAGCACATGTGCATGAGAAAGAGAGGGGTCAGGGATGAGGCTCATTCTTTCAGAGAGGACCCAGTCCTGCTATAATGACCCACTCTCATGCTATAAATATTCATCTGTTTATAGCATGAAGGCTTGGAGTCCAATTATCTCTTACAGGAGGGCTGTGTGTGTGTGTGTGTGTGTGTGTGTGTGTGTGTGTGTGTGTGTGTGTGTGTGTGTGTGTGTGTGTGTGGTGTGTGTGTGTGTGTGTGTGTGTGTGTGTGTGTGTGTGTTGCTGATAATTGAACTCAGGGTCTCACATTTGCCAGGTAAGAATCTTAGCTGTCTTGCTTATGTCCTCTGATCTGGGTACAATAATGACCTGTAGTAATTATTAAATGAAAACAATAGTAATTCTGCACATAACACACAGGCATAAAGTTTTTTCAAGAAGGTAGCATGAAAAGAAATACTCCACAGTGGATAACTGATGGATTGAGATATATCAAACCCAGTTGAATGATATCCAGTCTTGGTCTAAATTCAATGATTTAGAAATAAGATCTTGCTATAAGAAGGAATACTTTGTGCATTAAAATTACTTGTTCAAAGATCCCCAGGCCCAATGTTACAGCACATTCAACAGCTTAGGACATCATACTGATTAATAATAATGAAGAAGAAAGAACATTTATAGCAAAGGACCTCTGGAGACTCAAGGAATTCTTCTATGGACACACATAACTAGAGATGGTTTATACCACTAGCTTCTCTCAAGGTAATTTACCACAGTTGCTGCCGTCAGCACATCCACCGAGGGTAACATTAGTCATAGGTGCAATGGGGCTAGGAATGAAGACGCATGTGTGGCTCCTTCCTGGAGAATAGGGAAGACAAAAATAGCTCCCAGGAAGGAGCTGTTCCACGCAGAAGGGTTTGTACAGACAACACCAGAAGTTATCCGGCGATCCTCAAGAAGGTTTTTCTATTCTTTTTTAAATAATATTTTATTTTATTATAAAGGTGATACACAGAGGTTACAGTTACATAAGTAAGGTAATGAGTACATTTCTTGTCAAACAGTGCTACTCCCTCTCTCTTTTCTCCTATTTTCTCTCCCTCTTTTCCTCCCCCTCCCAAGTTGTAAAGTTCATTTCCAACATAGTGTCTTGTGAGTATCACTGTTGCATTGGTCCTTTGTCTCATCATATTCCCCTTCCCTTCCCAAATTCAGATAAATGTATATACAAGACACAGGGTACCAGTGACTACCGGGTATATACCAAAGGGGAAATAAAGAAAGAACTCGATACAGTACATTAAAAACAACAATGTCAAGCCAGGCACCAGTGGCTCCTGCCTGTAATCCTAGCTACTCAGAAGGTTGAGACCTAAGTGAGAATTGTGGTTCAAAGCTAGCCATGGTAGAAAAGTTCCTGAGACTCTTATCTCCAATTAACCACCAGAAAACTGGAAGTGGCACTGTAGCTCAAGTGGTAGAGAGCTTGCCTTAAGCTGAAAAGCTTGAGGAACAGTGCCCAGGCTCAGAGTTCAAGCCCCATGACCGACAAGACAAACAAACAAAAAAGTCAACAACAACCAAAAATCCCTCTTGTTTCATATCTTAGAGTTCCTTTTGCTTAGTATCACTTTACATGGTCATATAAATAGCTACTGAGCTATTGTGATCTTCTGCTGGGATTATCCTAGACATATAATTATTATAAATGAGGGAAACCTCTAGAGAGGAAATAAGAATAGCCAACAGATACATGAAGAAATGTTCAACATCTCTGGCCATAAAAGAAATGCAAATCAAAACTACATTGAGATTCCACCTCATCCTAGTTAGAATGTCCATTATCAAGTAAACAAATAATAATGGATGCTGACGGGGATGTAGCCAAAAGGGAATGATACTACACTGTGGGAATGTAAACAGGTTCAACCACTTTTTAAAACAGTATGGAGGTTCCTCAGAAGACTAAACATAGAGCTCTCTATGATCCAGCAATCTCATTCTTTGATATTTATCCCAACAATCACAAACAAGGCTGCACTAAAGCTACCAGCACAACTATGTTCATTGAAGCATTACCTACTAAATATGGAACCAACCCAGACTGCCCCTCTGTAGATGAATGGATCGAGAAAATATGGTATATATATACAATGGAATTCTATGCTTCCATCAGAAAGAATGACATCACTCCATTCATGTTAAGGGAAGTAGCCTAGAAAGTTATTTTTAAGTAACTGGCTTTAAACCAAAAGCAGAATGCCATCAGGATGTTGATGTAGTCTACATCAACAACTTGGGAATCAGAGTTGGTTTCAAGCCTGGCTCTGGCTACTATGAGGACTATGTTACCTTCAGAAAGTTACTTGCCTTCTCTGATCTATACTTTTCTTGATAAATGAGGTCTGTAAAAGCACCACAATACATATGGAATAAGAATGACACTGGAAATAAATGACTTGGGTTCACTTCCTGACTTTTCTTCTTACTGGGCGATGCTATTAGACAAGTCTCTCTCTCTTTTGTTCCCCTGTATGTTTCTCTTTGTCTCCATTTCCCTCTGCCTTGATTACCTGATTGATAAAATAGCCATCCTATCTTTGTGTAACCACTATAATTCTTATTTTCTAATACCTTCTAAAATTTACAAGAATCTTGAGCTCCTGCTTGACATTGGTTTGCTCATAGCTGGTGCATTACCACTTGAGTCATACCTCCAGTTTTCACTCTTCTTTGTTGGTTAATTGGAGATTTGCTCCTTGACACACTGATGAAACAAGTTCTCAAATGAATCTACCAAGACATTTTCTGAGAGCAAAGTCAATAGGTGAATCTCTTGCCAACAGAACTAATTAGTTTTAAGCAATCTCATGTACCTCTCACCACATAAAAGATGAGGACAGGTGAATTGGAAAATCTGAAATCCTACTTAACGGGGAGCAGACATTAAAGGTGAGAGATACTTAGAGATGGATGCCCTACTTCTATCACCTGCCCACATTATTTTCCAATTAATTTCCACTTATAGACTTCAAAGAACCCTATCTTTTATATATAAATTCCGTTTAGTCAGAAAGCCAGGGGGGCCTGACATGCTCAGTTTCTACTTCTCTAGAAAGCCTCATCAGAGCATATTTCTGCTCCCATAAGACCAAGACTTCTCAGCCACTACAATGGCACAATGTGTTTACTTCACATGTGGCTCAAGCCTTTTTGGGAGAGGTTCTACTAGCATTAATCTTCCCTTCTCAATAAGGCCACTGAATCTGGAGCTTTGATCTCTATCTACCAACAAGCAGTGGCAACTTGCTATTGCCACACAAATTAATAAATCCCTACTGTATGTCAGCCATTGTGGGAGGGGCTGGGATCAAACAGGAAGTAAAAAGGGTGGTGTCTAACCTTAAAGACTTCTGCAAGTCCAGAAGATGACATTACCTTCTAGTTTGTGAGTGCAGAAAGGTAATGAGATATTGTGGAAGTAGACAAAGACATAGTCATAATCAAGCCTTGAGGTCTTGGACACATTTATAGCAGAGTGAAAGGAGGAACAAAGGTTAACCAGCAATGGAATGTGCAAAGCAGAGATGGAGGTGAGGCTTCTTCTCCAGAGAAAGCAAAGAGTAAGTTGGGAATCCAATGGCAAGCAAGGCCTGATGCTCTTTGGGCCTGACAGTTTTCAGTGTGGTAAGATGAGATTACGAGATGGGAAGCTGCATGCAAGGAAGCTGGAAGAGGGCTTTGAAGGTGATGTTAAGAGTGTGGGCTCTCTCCTATAAAAAGCAAGGAGAGTCAAGGAATTCCACACTATCACACGGTCCTCACAGTCATTAACCTGAGTGTCAACTACCTTCTGATGATAGCCTGGACTTTACCATTTCCCACTCACTCAGTTGATATGTGGCTGTAGGAGCCCTATGTGCTCCATGCCACAACTCCCAGCTTCTGTACCCATGAGGTTCTCTACTTGGGTATTTGTTGAAACATCACAAGAACAAAAATGAGTGGAGGCCTTTAAGAAACAGAATGGAGTGTGGTCTTGTCTCAGACCAGCCTCCCAAGATGCATGGCATGGTGAGATCCAACATGAGAGTTGGGAGGGGAGAAACACCAGTCAGAACTTGGCTTCCAAGAATCAACACTGGGTTGGCAGAGGAAGTAATTGCCACAAGGAACACTTGCTGGGTGATCCTCTCTCAGCAGGGAGCAATAATAAAATCAGGTGTCAGAACAAAGTGACTTTTAAAATAAATAAAGCCAACTCACACCAGGTCCTGTGTAGCTTTAGTATGACACATTTAGAGATGTTTTCCCCACCCCTCCAAAAAAAAATCTTTAAAAATAATCTATGGGTTTTACAAAGCCATTTGAAATCTCCATTTGGTGAATGCAAAAATAAAAAATCACCAGTGTGTGTATATTAGTGTTAACTCAGATTTTCCAGGATGAATAGGACCTAATATGCGAGTGACTGAGCGGGTATGAACCCAGGGGTTGGTAATGATCTCCTCCTAGCCTTGCCCTTTTTTGCTAACTATGTGGCCTAGTTTTAAAAATCATACCAGGGAAGTGGCGCTGTGGCTCAAGAGGTAGAGTGCTAGCCTTGAAATGAAGAGCTGAGGGACAGCGCCCAAGCCCAGAGTTCAAGCCCCACAACTGACAATGAAACAAAACAAATAAAAATCATACCAGCTTGCCTCTAGAGTCTAACTGACTGATGCCTAACTAGATAAAGTATGGAGGAAAAAGGAGTCCATACTAACCATAACTGCCATTAACATACAACTAAATCAACATTTTTAAAGCTCCTGGAAGTTTTATGCAAATAAAGGCCATTTAGTCTTTTCCTTGATGTTTCAGATGTTTCCAAACTAATCCCATATTAAAAAACAAGTCATTGGGGGCCATCTAGATGCATACATTATAATTACATGATTCCTTTAATTAATTTTGACAGAGGGTTTCACAACAAAGGTCCCAAGCCAGTCTTGTTTTTTCCCAGAAAAGCATGGTACGTGTAATCCTTATTTGCAAAACCCTCTGCTAAAGATGGGGCTTTAACAGCCAGCTTTTGTAATTGCTTTATTACAAGTAATCACAAGATGAGTTGGGAGGGACATTCGTTCCTGATTACATCAACAAGTACCGATCAGTATATCCCGATGTGTGTGAATGTGATGTGAGATCTCTCCCCCTTATATTAGCTTCACTTGTGATAAAGTCCAGAGGCTTAAAAGCATAAGCTAAATAAGTTCAGAGCTACCAAGTCGATTGATGAGAAATTTAATCAACCCCAAAGAAAGAAACCAAGTTGCAGAGAGAAAGTAAGTCAGGAGTCCCAGCAATCTCCCACTTTAGGAGCTACAATTTTCAGGACTATTCTCCCAGGACCCCACAGGGGGTGCTGCTTGCGCTGGGGGTCCAGAAAGGACTGGCACTCACGCATTCTCAAATTCTCAATCCCTGTCACTTTAGCCAAGCAATTTTCTCCCATCTCTCATCATTCAAATTCAAGTGACAGGAAGTCCTTATTCATTCACTAGCAATTACTCTAATCAGACAAGTAAATAAGCCCTTGGGCTCTACAAAAGTACTTTATATCCTTTTATCAACTACTTTGGATTTTTTCCTCCCTTGGGATCTAATAGATTTCATTACCCTTCCCACACAATCAGATGTTTGGTGATCTCCATCTGTGATAAAGCTGAACAGTCAGCCATTCAAAGGCTGCCAATTCCAGTAGTTGTCCCAACACTGGCCTTCTTGCAAGGGACAAGGAAAGCACTTTCTATTTGAACTCTTTTTTTTTTTTTTCCTAAACCCCAAATTGTTCTCATTCTGAAATTCAAATACACACGTTTGGATCTCCTTTTCTTTGCACAAGTAGTGGTGATATGCATGGCCTATATATAGGTAGTATATTTATAAGCCTTATTTGTAATTATCTACACTCAGGTATCCAAACTCTGCTATGTGCATAATGTATATCATGTCAAGTAAGATCCTCAAGCAATTACATGATTCAGGGTGACTTTTGGTGCAGAGCCTGGGATTCTGCATTTTCAGCAAGTTCCCTGTGTTGTCTGTGTGGCTGATCTGCAACCTGCAGGTACTAGCAAGGGGCTGGTTCACTGGGGGTTGGGGCGGAGGGAGGTGCATTAAACTTTCTAGTTACTGTTCAAGTGGACAAAGCATCTTGTTTCTCTTTCTCTCCCCTGTGGGGTTCTTTAATTTTAATTTGTGATTTCTCCTGAAGGCCACACTCTTGATTTCACTGGTGTTCTCTGGGACCCATAAAAACCAACATCACAACTGAAATTAGTTCCACACAGGAACAAAGCCGTAACAATTGACTCACTTTGCTCTTTCTTCATTTGTCACTTCAATCACTAAAGACACACAAACAGAGAGGAAGAGAGAGAAACAATAAAGTACCTGATGTCCCATGTTCTGCTGTTTATCTGAAGGTGTTGATTACCTAAAGGTAATTTTTTTCTTGTAATTTATTTTAAATAATAAAAAGGTCAGGCAGCTATTTCATTTATCACTATTACAAAGGAGTCTAGCCCGGTGATGGAGAAAGGGAAGGAGAAATTAATTACAAGTCAGAAACTGCAATAACACTCCTGGTAATTGTGGCAAAAATTTTAAATTAACATTTCTGTCACAGAGAGAAGTTTGATTAATTTTACAATTGGAGATGCTATCACCAGAATATGGGGAGATGTGGGGGGGGCGGCGTGGGGAGGACATACAACCTGTTTGTAGTTGGAGATTCAGATCCTATTCTTCCAGACTCCGAATGTATCTGCAAGACACCTTCACACTTTATTAACAGCTCAATCAGTGCCATGCTGGAAATAATTAGCCAGGAAGCCAACGGGTAAATAGATCTTGACTAGGAAAAGCCTGTGATGAGAAATTCAGGCAAGGAGCAACTCCATGCCTGTAACAGAGCAGTCCTTGTTTCTTGTGTTACAAGAAGGGCTGCTATTGCCACCACAAAATTTTCTCTTTTGGACATTAAAAAGTATAGCAGACAAAAGCTATACTCTTTTTTTTCTTATTTTCATTTCTTTACAGGTTTTATGATAATAGCAAGTAAGAAAATAATAGCAAGTACGAAAAAGAAAGTTATATTGATAACCTATTTAAAAATAGCTAGAAATATTCGCCCAGCAATGTATTTATCAATGATCTACGTAATGTATCTGCCATCAAACCCACATAACCTTTAACACATAGACTAGGGCATATGATATTAAGGGCTTTGTCTGTATGCATTTAGCCAATCCTTGTAATGCCTCTTCTAAAGCAGATTCTTCTGCTCTACTGTTGTAAGGAACGAAAGTTTAAGAAACTTACCAGGATCACCCAGAATGTAAGAGACTTGAGATTCATACCCAGGCAACCCAGCTCTGAAACCTACAACACTAACTAACTGGTCAGAAAGCTTCATCCTATGGGCCAAATACAACTTGCTTTACTCTGGTAAAAAGTTCTGCTGGAACTTTTTCTGTTGTACCTCTTCACTTCCATGTCATCTCTGATGAGTTTTCCATACATGTCAGAGCTGACTAGTTACAACAGAGAGCCCCAAATGTTTGTTCTCTGCTTTGAATAGATTGTTTACCAACTCTGCTTCTTAATTCTTTACTGCCTAGGAAGATTTCTACATTGGCCTCCTGTCTCTAGCAGAGACGGAACAGTGATGGGCTCTTGGGGACCCTGACAAGTCAAGTGACAGAGGGAAACATGAAATCAGTGAGATGGAAGACTTCTTCCCTTCTCCATAGTGTTCCATGGTTTATGTTACATCTTGATGTAAAAACCTATGATCCAACTTGTGGAGGGAAGCAAGAGAAAAATATTTTCTCTTAGGACGTGGTCCAATGGTCAAGCCCACGGTGGCTTCCAGCTGGAGTTACTGAGTTACTGAGCAGGGGAGGGGCTTGGTAGGATAGGGTTCATTTCTCTCCACCAATAGCAAATGAATTTGTGTGCAAACCTGTCTCTAGAGACAGGTTGAGAACATGCAGGTAATTTCCAAACTCCATGGGGGAAAAGGAAGAACAAAAAGAAAGAACAAAAAAAAGAATGGAAGGAAGGAAGCAAAAAAGGAAGGAAGGAAGGAAGGAAAGGAGGGAGGAAGAACGTGAAGGAGGGAGGGAAGGAAGGAGGATGAAAAGGAGGGGAGGAGGGAGGAAAGAAGGAAAGCAGGGAAACAGAAAGAGTGGAGTGAGGGAAAGAGAGAGAGAAGGAATTTCCACTTTGAAAAGTACAGCTTTCCCAAGACTAAAGAAGTTACCTTCACCTTTTCACTAATTTAACTTTACATTTAAGAATGTACAGGTTGAGAAACAAACACGGTGCAATTAGGGAGACAGCATGGTGGTACAGAATGGAGAAGGGGGAAAGGAAGGGGAAGTGTGAGGAACAATTACCAGGCATTCACTTTAATAGGTATTAAGGGATCCTCCACCGAGATCTGTGGCCTCATGTGGAAGCCCTGTGTGGTGGAAGCCAGGGAAGGAAGGAAATCTAAGAGAAATTTCACTGGAAAGTTCAGCACACAAGGAACATCTACAGCAGCAATTCATCTACACAATCAAAGGGAAAGAGTCACATGTTAAGAAGTAGACATAAGGGGCTGGGAAGGTGGCTCAGTGGTAGAGGGCTTGCCTTGCATGCTTGAGGCCCTGGGTTCGATTCCTCAGCACCACATAAGCAAAAAGAAAAAAAAAAGCCGGAAGTGGCGCTGTGGCTCAGTGGTAGAGAGCTAGCCTTGAGCTGAAGAGCTGAGGGACAGCACCCAGGCCCAGAGTTCAGGCCCATGACTGGACCCCCTCCCTCCAAAAAAGAAGTAGACATAAGGAAATAAATTTAGAAAAATCACAGAACTGTGAAGGGTTAGGTATCAAAATATTTAAAACTCAAGCAGAAGGATGACCAAATGCAACAAGGAGACTCACAAGACCCTATGTTGGAAATGGACTTCACAACATCGGGGGGCAGGGGGAGGGGGAACGAGTGGAGGAGGGAAAGGATAGTAGGAGAGAAACAAAGAAGTGGGTAACAATGTTTGACAAGAAATGGACTCATTACCTCACTCATGTAACTGTAACCCCTCTGTACAGCATCTTTACGATAAAATAAAATGTAAAAAAAAAACCATTCAAGCAGATAAACTTTATCAATCTTAGTGGTCACCACAATGACTTTATTGACCTAACAGTAGATGGACAGGAAAGAATAGAAAGTGAACTAAATGTTAAAATAGATACATTGACAACATAGGAAAAAATACTTAAAATTGGGGAAAGGATTTACACTAAATTGTATATATCCTTTCCCCCACATGTTAAAGACCTTCTTCCCTTCTACAGCAAAATAATTTCCTAAAGTAATACGTTGAATGAGATCCAAAGGAATGGAAGGAGAGGAGTGAATACCTTTGCTCACAGAAGAGAGGTCATCATAAAGCAAGGGAAGCGACGACACAAGATGGTGGAAATATTTGGTTGCATTCAGATTGTCAGGAAGAAATATTGTTCAAAAGGTCGGACAAAAGATTATGAACCATTTATTATGTTAACTGAGCATTTACAAGGCAATAAAAGACACTTTATAATGGACAGTACATAAAAGCAATAATAAATAAAAGAGATGTTAAAGGGAAACATAAAAATGAAATAAACCTAAGAGGAAAACACTTGACAATTCCTAACCGTCAAAACAATGAGATGTTTTTCCAACACATTGATAACCATTTTGACCTATTAAAAGAACTAATAATCTGCTGCATCACCTTCATTTGAACTGGGCAGGATTTAATCCAATGATCCTCCTCAAATAGTATGGATGATATAAACCCACAAAGCCTTTTAAAAAAAATCAGAAATTCTGTTTTGTAGATTTTATCATAAGGGAAAATGTGCAAAAGGAGCTGAAAATATAAAACTGATAGAATAGTGCACAAATGTTGAAAGAGGAAAAAAAAGAACTTTCAAACATTTAGGAACTGCGTCTGATAAAATGATTAAATAAGGCATGACACATCTATATAAATTTTATATATATATATATATATATATATATATATATATATATATATATATATATATATATATATATATAAA
The DNA here is from genome assembly GCF_024711535.1 of Dipodomys merriami. Classification (NCBI taxonomy): domain Eukaryota; kingdom Metazoa; phylum Chordata; class Mammalia; order Rodentia; family Heteromyidae; genus Dipodomys; species Dipodomys merriami. The sequence goes on along the minus strand of NW_027202604.1, from coordinate 18,135,806 downwards.
GAAGAAGAAGAAGAACACGCAACTCTGAAACTCCTGTTATAAAAGAATATGGAAGTTGGGAAATCTTCTAATATACTGTTGAGTAAAAAGCAATTGAAGCAAGGATGTGCAATAAGTTCCTTGGTTCCAAAAAAAGAAAAAATAATATCCGAGGTAGAATTATTTGCTATAGAAAGATGGAAGAAAGGAAAATGTTTTTTTCATCTTTGCTGTGCTTTATTGTCTTTTCTAAGCTTTCTTCAAAGTGTCCAAGATGATTTTGTAATAAGTACTGACAATTGTATTCAATGTTTCCTATGTAAAAGTATACAGAAACAGGGCCAAGTTGTTCTCAATCTTCCAGGGATTCTTTGGGGGGTGAGGACTGAAAGATTCCATGGCCCTGGGTTATCTGGAGGAGACAGGAGCGTTTGCAAGATTACATCTGCAGATTCAGATGACTCAGAGATAGTCTCAGACCAGGACAAGAAAAGAATTGACAGTCCCCGGATCACAGTGCCATAAATGAATCCCTGACTGGAAGAAAGCAAACTGACATTGGGATACAAACTATGTTTCCTAGAAAGCAAATACAACGATTCTTCAGAAACCATCAGAGGGAAAGACTCCCTCAGAAGTGTTATCCTTCTGATTCTCTCCTCTTTCTAAAAACAGTGAGAAATGTTAAAGGGCGATGTGAGAGAAAGCTTTTAGTTTGGATGCATATATACCATGTTCCTGGGCCAGGCAGTGAGTTTGACCTTTGAAGGTGTCGAAGGTGTGGGCTTCATGCAGAGAAGAGCTTGGCTATTACTCCTGCCAAGGCTATACTAAGCTCAACCCCCTCTTTCTGCTTTTACAGGAAAGAGGAACTGCATGGGATACTAGCTCACAGGTGAATTAAGACTTCTCTGCAGAATTCTAATGGAGTCTCTGAACAATGCTGGTATCTAATAAATGGACCATTATTAGACATGAATAAGTAATAAGTCTATAAAAATCTATACCTTCTGTAAGACAATAGGAACTATCTTTTTTCCAATTTTTTTCTTTGTGTTTTTGTCAGTCATGGGGCTTGAACTCAAGGCCTGGGCTCTGAGTTCTTTTGCTCAAGGATAGTGCTCTACCATTTTGAGCCACAGCTCTACTTCCAGTTTTCCAGTAGTTAACTGGAAATAAGAGTCTCATGACTTTTCCTGCCCAGGCTGGCTTTAAACAGCAGTCCTCAGATCTCAGCCTCCTGACTAGCTAGGATTACAGGCGTGAGTCACGAGCACCCAGTGGAATTATGTTTTGTTGGGGGGAACCAAAACTAACTCCATTTTTAATATACCAGGAGTTTCCCCCCACCCCTGAGAATCAAAATACTGGTCTGTCACAAGCCCCTAGAGTTAGGAAATATGCTGTTTGTTGAGAAATGTGGGAACTGTTTGGAAAGCCCTGATGATTGTTGTGATAAGGTTGTGGGATCTGAGCCCTGTTTGTTTATCAATAGCCCAGACAAGACCTGTAGCCCTGTATGGTTAACAATAGTAAAACAGCCCAGCCACCTTTGCCTTTCCAGGAAGGAGCAGCCTCATCTCTGTCCCCAGGAGTAAGAATATCCACCTGCTTTGTGTGGGGACCCCCAAATTTCCGTACCAATTCAAACCAGAATGATAGGTTAGTTCAAACAGATACTATGAGATGGACTGTAACCCCAATGGCCACTGACATAAATACGCAATCTTTATGTGTGTGTTACAAGCTCTGTTGGCCACCTGCGTGTGGCCAGGCTGGACCACATGGATTCTGCCTTTAAAAACCCCAGCTTGTGGGACCAAGCAATTTATGATAGAGTGCAAAAGGTTTGGAGTTACCTTATAGACATCCAAGAAGTGTAATAGGTGGTACATGATATGAATTCAGAATTTTGCAGAAAATTATAATGTATTAATATATATTTTAGTCTCTTTGATATATGTGTGGTTAAAACCACTATTTGAAGTTGACAAGGAACCAGACATAAAATGGAAAGAACAAAAGGCTGAGACTAGAACCTAGGAAAAGACCAATGTTTGAGGTTTAAGAGAAGACAAAATGGGGAAATTAGAAAAATTGATGGTAAATTAGAAGGAAACGGAATTATAAAAGCAAGGCTAAGGACAAGCTTCAAATCCATCTTCAGGGATGTGAAGGGTAAACAAAGGAGGAGGCTGCAACGCTTGATAAGAAATGTACTCATTATCTTGCCCATGTAATTGTAACCCCTCTGTAGAGTATGTTCACAAAAAATAAAAATTTAAATTAAAATAAAAACAAAACAAAAAACCCAGCTTGTGGGCCGTTAGGGGTCGCAGTTTCAGCTCCTGAGTCTGTGCTGTGTCCCTGGCTGGTCAGCTATCCACTTCCCCAATGAAGTCATCTTTTTACATGAGGCTATCTCTCCATAACAGTTTTTTTGTTTTGTTTTTGTCTTTGTTTTTGTTTTTATCTTCCAGTGTGTTTAACTGGCCAACAGAGAAGCATGCTCAATTTTACTCCTGAAAGTTTGGTTTTTCTAGACATGAGGCTCTGTTTAACACAATATTTTGTCCTCCACATAGTTGAAATCCCCTGACTGTTCACTCACCCATCCCTGTCCTACCTAGCTAGAGCTGGGAAGAAACAAGACCAGATAAAAGATATGAATGACTACTGACCTGAGATTGGGTTTCAAGACTCCTTGCAGGCAAGGTGCCATCTGATCATCTTTCATTTATCCAGCCCTCTACCAAGTAATATAGGGGAAGATGGATACAGATTCTTGCTTATAGGTTAACAATATTAGATTTTGTGTTTTTCCTTCATGTTCTTCCTTCCTCTGAATTCACAGTCACATATACCCTAATAACTGGGTAAAATGACTAATACAAATAATGGGGAGAAAGAATGAGATGGTATGGATGATTTTGACATTTTCTTTCCCCTACCAGATCTATCTCTAATGATTCTTCTATAGAAGCCCAGACTGGGATAGACTACATGACTATATTTAATGGCTCCTAAAGTGATTGGAAAGAATGGATTAAGCCATATTTGATCTCACCACAAGCTCCATCATAACCGGCAACAATTTACTCATGTATTTATCCACATTATTTAGCTCAATGCTTACTTCAGTACATATCTGGAGTCAGTGTGTCATTGAACTACAAAAATATCTGCTACAAAAATATCAGTGGTAGAGTGCTTGCCCTGTATGCATGAGACCCTGGGTTCGATTCCTCAGCACCACATAAGCAGAAAAAGCCAGAAGTGGCACTGTGGCTCAAGTGGTAGAGCGCTAGCCTTGAGCTGAATAACTGAGGGACAGTGCCCAGGCCCAGAGTTCAGGCCCCACAACCAACCAAAAAAAAAATCTGCTTTTTCTCATTTGGCTTTCCTGAGATTATATCATCTACAATTTTACAGGGTATAGCTTAGGAACAGATGGAAAAGATAGAAAAGACAAGTAGACAGTGGCTTATAGAGCTTTAGTTTCCCAGATCACACATTCAAAGGAGTCTAAATCTTCAACCTGTGTCATCTCTCTTTATCTCAAGGTCCCAGCAAGAATACTGGGTGCTCTCTTATAAGTGGCTGGACAGAGTGGCAGTAGAGTCTTGTGTTAGTACCTGCTGCTGACCCTATGAGCGTGGGTAAGTTACAATTTCTTTGAGCCCAAAGGTGCTCATCTTTAAGGCAGGGATCCATTTTCACATTCCACACTGACTCATTGTTAAGGCAGATAGACTCACAGAGCAGGGTGAATTCGTTTTATAAGTTCCAAGAACTATATAATTACTGGCTTCTAAGCACACATTTTTTCCTAGTAATAACTTTTTAGTTCCAAACCCAAACAAGTTTTGACAATAAGCATGTTTTGTGTACCTATATAGTTTAGCTTGTTGGAACTTTTATTTTCCAGCCTTCTCTACTCCCAAAAGGTAGAAGTGGAAGGAAAAACTTCAGCTTTCTAAACTGGGGTAAGTTTCTATCTCCTTCAGCTTGGTCTTTTTAATATTTTTAGTCCCAGCATCATCTTAAATTGTTACATCTCCTTTTCTAACATACAAGTATAACAGTAGTGTATATCTTCAAAAGAAAAAAAAAATCCCCAGCACTCATTCTCTGGATACAGAATCAAGACGTGATTACCTGTAGGATAATCTAGAGTACATAATTGCACTCTTCCTGTTTTATTATATTTGTCATGTTGTTTCTCCACCTCTGACCCCCAACTGTTTGAGAAGTATGTGAATGCATCCTAATGAATATCCTGAATCTTAATGAAGTTAATTAGTAGTGAATCCTTCTGGTAACAAATGTGACATACTTCATCTTAGAAACAAGCTATTTCCATCTTATTCCATTAGTACAGTGACTCAGTTTTCCTTTTCAGAGACCACTGGTTTCTCTTTCAGAGACCACAGGTTTCTGATTTGCTTATTTCTTCCATCCCTTCAATGTCATTCTCCCTTCAGAGCCCATGTGTAGCAAAATTTAGATCTTGCCAGAGACAGGAAACAAGTGTAAGTCTGGGTCATTGAGAGGAAATAGTAAGAGCCATCAGATCAGGATGCAATCTGATTCAAAGTCAGTGGGGGTGAGGGACATTTTTCTTCAAAGGTATGGGGACCAAAACCAGTAAGCAGATCTCCTAGAATAGGTCTACCTTAGTATCTCCCATGGAATGTTCTAGCTATAAGGCTCATAATCTGAAGGCTTGATCCCAACGGACAGTACTACTATTGAGAAGTGATTAAATTAGAATGGCACTAATTTCATCCAGGAATTCTTTCTATCAATGGATTCATAACTCGAGGGGATGATTTGGATGTGGTGGACACCAGAAGGCAGGGCTGGGTAGAGGGTGTGTGTCTGTGGGTGTGAGTGGAGGTATTAGAAAAAGATTTACCTTGCACCTGGCTACTCGCTGTCTTTCTCTACTTCCTGGCTGCATGAGGTAAGCATCCTTCCTCTACCATGTCCTTTTGCCATAATGTGTTCTGCCTTGGTGCTAAAAGCAATGGAACCAGTTGGTCATGGCTGAAACCCTGAGCCAAAATAAATCCTTCCTCCATTAGATTGTTTATGCCAGGTACTTTGTTAGGGCAATGCCAAGTTACTGACACATCTGACATGCTCAGCTATTTCTAAGCAGTCAGTAGGATGTGGGGTTCTGATGCAAATTCATGATGGATTTCAAGTCACAGGTGTTGGAAACCTCAGTCAGTTACACTTCTTATAGTAGAAAGTCTTCAAAAGAGCATTCAGAAGGTCACCACTGTAATCTGCAAATCAGATTGCAGAGTTTTCTAAAGGACACTTTTCAGGAATCATAGTTAATTGGCCCCATTAAGATTGGAAAAAAAGATTTTAAAAAGTGGGGAGGGAGAGGAGGAGGAGTATAATGTTTAGACTGGAACTCAAGAAAATAATAATGTCCAGAGATTCTTGGAGGTAGAATTTGTTTGCAAATCAAAAAGTTCATGGGATTTAAAAGGAAAATGGCTATCACCAGGAAGCCATCAGTGCTGATAAGATTCAATCTCAGGAGCAGCAAGACCTTCCAAGTTAGAACAGTAAATAATTTGATTGAGATAAAGATTAATAGCCAAAATCATGCGAGTCAGTCAGAAGCACCAGAGAGCATCAATCTCTGAAGATTAATAATGGTAAAAGACAACACTGTGATAATCAGCTTCACAGTGATGGATCATGGGAGAGTTTAATGAGGGAATTTCAGGAGGAGAATTTCAATAGAGTTGACTAGGCTTGGGGAAAAAGCACAAATCACATGGTTAAAACCTGAAAGTAGGCTGTCTGCCCAGAGGACACAGGCAGGAATGCCATTTTCCTGTCTTCGTGCTAAATGCTAAAATATCACACAAATTGGTGTCAAGAGGTTGAATGGAATCTGCTGCAGCAGAACGTGACTAGAGCAAAGAAACTGTTCTCACCACTCTCATTCTCAATTCAGGAGAGCTGAACTAACAGAATATAATCGTGTCTTAATGTGCTCAAAGAAACTGTGCATCATTAGTCACTGTCTGGGGAGGCATACAAGCTGATGCCAGTTATGGTACTGTGTCATATTTCAGAAAGTAGGGGGCCATTGTCCTCACTGTTTGTCTCTGCCAGCCCATGTGTACACAAATCCGATTCTTCTAAAGGGACCAGGTGCTCACCAGGCAGGAAGTATGATGCTAATCTAGAATGGGAATGACTAATGAGCCATGATCCTAGGCTTCAGAGGCCTTATCGTTTAAAAAAGAAAGACAGACTTAGAGAATAAATTAGGACAAAATGGCACTTGTGAAGACAAGGGGTGGAAGGATAGCCTATGTTTAGGAACATAGACCCTGAGATAAACTCTCCCATGTTCCCCTGCTCTAGTTCAGCTAACTACATCTAGTCAGAGGTCCATAAAAAATGTCTAAGTCTCAGTTTCTTTACCAAATGTAGAAAGTCTTAGTTCTAGAATTGGTGATAGAGGGTTAGCCTTGAGTAAATAAAAGAAAAAAATAAATCTAAGCAAGAGTGCAAATCCCTAAATTCAATTCCCAGTCCAGGCACCAAAAAAAAAAAGAGAGAGATTATTCTTAGCTTATTAATTATGAGAACATTTCATTTCAAAGGAGAAGACAAGTACATTCTTTTTTATATATTTTTATTGTAAAGATACTATACAGAGGGGTTACAGTTACATGAGCAAGGTAATGAGTCCATTTCCTATCAAGCATTGTTACCCCCACTTTGTTTTTCCCTTACCATCCCTTCCCTCCCCACTTCCCCAACTCCTCCCTTCCCCTCCCCAAAGTTGTAAAGTGCATTTTCAACACAGTGTCTTGTACATCTCATTGTTCCAATGGGTCATCCTGTATCCTTATTTCAGCATTTTGCTATTTCCCTTCCCCTCCTCAAATTAGAAAAAGGTATATACAAGATGCAGGGCACCGGAATCAAGTACAGTGAATATAGGGGTCATACCATGGGGGAAGAACATACAAAAGAAACAAAAAAAAATCTCATAGTACATTCTTCATACAATGCTTGGCACACTACAATGTTTGAGAAACTGTATGCAATTTTAGCCAAGTGTTTGAGAATCATGCCAGTAACCCTTACAACTCAGGGGCTCAGATCTGAGGATTGTGGCTCAGACCCAGCCAGAACAAAAAGTCTGTGAGATAAATCAAAGGAAGGTTGGACAAATGGGATTGCATGAAGTTGCAGAGCTTCTGCATGGCAAAGGACATAGCTAGCAAGATCAATAGAAAGCCCACGGATTGGGAGAAGATCTTCACTAGCCATACAACGGACAAGGGTCTCATATCTAAAATATACTTGGACTCAAAAAATTAAATCCCCCAACAACAAATCCTCAAAGAAACAACTGCCCAATAAATAAGTGGGCTAAAGAGTTAAAGAGAAACTTCTCTGAAGAAGAAAGAAGGATAGCCAATAGACACATGAAGAAATGCTTAACCTCCCTAGTCATAAAAGAAATGCAAATCAAAACAACATTGAGATACCACCTCACCCCAGTTAGAATGGCAAAAATCAAGAACTCTAACAACAACAGATGCTTGAGGGGATGTGGACAGAAGGGAACCTTACTACATTGTTGGTGGGAGTGTAAACTTGTTCAACCACTTTGGAAAGCAGTATGGAGGGTCCTCAGAAGACTTCACATAGAGCTCCCCTATGACCCAGCAATCCCACTTTTGGGCATTTACCCAAATGTTTACAAACAAGACCACACTAAAGCTACCAGCACAACTATGTTTATTGCAGCATTATTTACCATAGCTAAGATATGGAACCAACCCAGATGCCCCTCAGTAGATGAATGGATCAAGAAAATGTGGTATATATACACAATGGAATTCTATGCCTCCATCAGAAAGAATGACATTGCCCCATTTGTTAGGAAATGGAAAGGCTTGAAAAAAATTATATTAAGTGAAGTAAGCCAAGCCCAAAGAAACATAAGTTCCATGGTTTCCCTTATTTGCAATATCTAGTATATGTATGAGTCAAGCAGAAAAGGTCAGATAATGTGATGTTAGGAAAATGAACCCTTAGATATGTATTTAAATTTTTTTCTTTCATGCATGTGTTTCTAATGCATTTATAAGATTATTTCTTTGTTGCTTTGTATGTCCCTCTCCCACAGTATAACCCTGCTTTCACTATATTTGATGTTGGTATAATTTGTGGAAGAGAAGGGGAAAAACAAGTCATTTAAGGATACAGGTGGACCCGTTGCAACAATGAGAAGTACAAGTTGTCATGTCGAAAACAAACTTTACAACTTTGGTGGTGGGGGGGGAAGGATTGGGAGGGGGAGGCTGGGAAGGGATGTGAAGGGTAAACAAGCTGCAATGCTTGATAAGAAATGTACTCAATATCTTGCCCATGTAATTGTAACCCCTCTGTACAGTATGTTCACAAAAAAATAAAAATAAAAAAGTCTGTGAGACTCCATCTCCAATTACCCAGCAAAAAGGTGGACCAGAGGCATGGCTCAATGGTGCAGAGCACCAGCCATAAGCAACCAAGTCAAGCAAGTGTGAGTTCAAGACCTAGTATTGGCACAGAAAATGAAATTGTATGTTAATTTGTCTCTGAGTTGATAATTACCCTCATGATATTATCATATACAAAATTTAAGAAAGAATAGACTGTTTAGAGAAATAAGGATAGAATCAGGACTTGGGTTAAGATTGGGAGAAAACTTGGAACAGTAGAGGATAGATATTTGAGATGGGTCTATATGGAAAAGTGATTTCCAGGTTAAGAAAGAAGATGGGTTTTCTGGATTCGGAAGGGAGGAAGTATTTCAGGAGTCAGATCAGAGAGTATGAAAAATCTATGCATGGTTTGAAAAGTAGCAAGAATTTCAGTATGGCCAGGCTATTTCAGAGTTCCACGGGTAAGGTGGGAAAGCAAGTTATGAAAACCCAGTGTACAGTTTAGACACAATGCGAGAGAATACCACAGAAGCCAAATTTGTCATTGGAGGGAAAAACAAGAGAGGAAAAAAAATGAAAAGAGGAAAATATCTGGAGGGCATTGGCTCATTTATATAATCCTAGCTGTTAGGAGGCTGAGACCTGAATATCACTGTTCAAAGCCAGCCGAAGCAGGAAAGGTCATGAGACTCTTATCTCTAAGTAAACACCAAGAAGTTGGAAGTGAAGATGTGGTTCGAGTAGTTGAGCACTAGCCTTAAGTTCAAGCCCCAAGATTGACAACAACAATACAACAACAACAAAGAGGAAGCACTGAAACATCTCTCTAAAGTGGAGAGATATCTTCAAAGGAAATAATAAGCAAAGTGTATTGAGGAAACTTTACTATGACATAATTTTATTTGTATATACCTTTGGCCAAATCAAATCTCTCCAAACCAAAACTATATTCAGCAGAAACATAATTAATTCAGATGTCTTAGATTAATGAGTGCTGGTCCCCAAAACCAAGCAATAATAGATAATTCTATCAGTATCACTTGTGAGCTTGTAAAGTCAACCATTATTAAGTACCAAAGCACCAATCAGCCCAGATCCCTTCCTAAAGATACCAAGAATAGTGACTACCAACTTCTGAGCACCTCTGATGTACTAAGTGCTTTATGATGGATGAGTTTTTGTTACCAACCTTCATTTTGTAATATACCAGAAATCCTGAGAGTTAAAGCAATTTACCCAAGGTCACACACATGGGAAGTGAGGTACCTGGTATATAATCTAATTCCACAATGTACTTTGTATCTCTCTCTGTCCTCTCCTCCAAGACATCCAGCAGTGGAAATCCATTCTGCATGGAGCAAGAGAGACTTTAGACTCCCACTGGTTCCCATTCTATTCACATTGGGCAAATTACATTATAAATTAATCCTGATGAAACATTCAACTCTTCCCATCTTGTAAGCTAAGAAGACCCACTGTGGTCCTGAGGCCGGCACTAAAAGGACCTTCAGAGAAAAACCCAGAGGCCTTGATTACATTTGCTTTTTAATTAATTGAAAGTGTTAATTTTCAGCTGGAGGAAAGTTAATTTTTCCTTTTGTTAATCTAATGGCCACAGGCAATATTCATGCCATTGCAGCAAAAGTTTGGAATGACTGTCAGGATCCCTGGTGCTACAATAAATGCAGTGGCAAATAAAACAGCTTCCCTGGAAGGCACACGAATTTAAATAATTTCCACAGATGGTGTCTGCTTCTTTTAGTGAAAAGAGAGAGGAGGGAGGGGAAGGCTAATTCTGACCTAATCAGGCCACCCCAACATCCAGCAAATACATGTTTTTGATGTTTTCACATTTCTTCTCTGAAAGCAGGAAGGACAAAGAAACATCAATTTCTTCCAATAGCAGAGTAACACCTCAAGTATAGGGTTTAAGTAAGGTGACTGTTCTCTTCTCTCTGAGTGCCATTCCACTCTTAAGTCTTGCTTGGCCTCCATTCTCTAACTGCTTTAAAGAGTAGAACTCTTTTTGAATAGAACAAAGAGAGTTATTCAGAAATAGAATTAAAGCTGCAGGCCATTAGGTTTTTCTGAAAGGAAAAGTCAGAGTATGTCACACTTGTATGTCAAATAACTTAAGGGGTGGGACAAAGTCCCTTGCTGTGTATAACCATAATATGCCAAGCACAATGGAGGTGATTGAGCCAGGATGGAAGTTCTTATAATCATGTCACTTTGTTGCAAAGACCATTTTAGAGGTTTAGGACTTCCCAGAGAGAGTCAACAGGTAGTGGTCAAAAGCTTATGTAGCAAACCAAGTGCCAGTGGCTCTTGCCTACAATCTTAGCTACAATCTTAGGCTGAGATCTGAGGATTGTGGTTCAAAGTCAGCCTGGGCAGGTAAGTCCATAAGACACTTTTTTCCAGTTCACCAAAAAGCCAAAAGTGGAGCCGTGCATCAAGTGTTAGAGTGTTAGCCTTGAACAAAAATGCTCAGGAACAGCACCCAGCCAATGTAGCAATCTGAATTGAGGGATTGAGGAGAGCTGGTAACATAGCACCAGTAATCAGTAACGAACCAGAGGGACCTCAAATTTCCTGAGTATTGGTCTATCGCATTTTTTCCCCCAAATATCATCTTAGCATCTTCTTTGTTTACAACACTACAATGATTTCTCTTGTCAACTCAGATTGGTTGATAGTGGTTGTGTGGATCACTTAAAAGAGACTGTGAGATTCCTGGGGAAAGGATTTGCTAATGGTAGGGATGCATCAGTGGGCCCCAGTTGAGGTCAAGTGCTGGGAGCAAAGAGCATATGTGTGAGGGATCTGCCACACAATACTGGAGTATTTCCTAGCTTGTCAGAGATAATGAAGTTTCACTTTTAAAGGAGTTAAACTCTTTAAATAACACCTGTCTGGAGAGCCTGCCTCAGAGCCATTGGGAATAAAGTATCAGTAATACGCTAAGAGGAATGTGGCTTAGTGATAGAGTACTTGCCTAGCATGCATGAAGCCCTTTTGATTCCTCAGTTCCACATAAACAGAAAAAAAGCTGGAAGTGGCACTGTGGCTCAAGTGGTAGAGTGCTATCCTTGAGCAAAAAAATAGAAGCTCAGAGACAGTGCCCAGGACCTGAGTTCAAGCTCCAGAACTGGCAAAATAATAAATAATAATAATAATAATAATAATACTTTAAGGAACTACCATAACTCTCATTTGTCTCCAAAGCAATTGAGGCCAAAGAAAGTGGTTCCTTGTAGTGAATATGACCCTTCCAAAACCATTTCCTTAAGGAGAGAAGGAACTTGAAAGACTAAATTTGGCTCTGAATCTGTAAATGAAAAGAGAAAAAATCAACTCTACGTGGAAAAGGAAGGAAAAAGACTCACACAGGCATCAAGGGGTTACACCTTTGTGCACAGAAAAATTCTTTCCCAACGCGGGTTAGAAACAGACACAATGAATTCAACCCATCCACTCTTTAACGGCTTGCATTATTAAAAACATTACTTATGCTCTTTTGCATGACAAAGAACATGAGTAATAATTTTGATAATAACTTTGTCTTTCATACACAAAGGAACTCAGCGTGAAAGTTTTTAAAATACTATCTTTGGGGCAAAACTGCAGATTAGCAACACACTGGGAAATGAGCTATTCAACTGAGGAAAAAGCCTATAACAATTTTATAAAAAAAAATTAAATTTGGAAGTATGAGCAGAAAACTGGTAGAATGCTTAAACAATCATGCCCATTGGAATATCTTGGTTCATAGATCATATTTTGGCCTATGGAACCAGATGTGAAACTCCTGGTTAGAAAATGTATATGCAGCAAGGTGCTGGTGGCTCACACTTGTAATCTTAGCTCCTCAGGAAGCTAAGATCTGAGAATCACAGTTGGAAACCAGCCCAAGCAGGAAAGTCTGTGAGACTCAAATCAATCATCAATAAACGGAATGTGGCGCTGTGGCTCAAGTTGTAGAGTGGTAGCCTTGAAAAAAGCTCAGGGACAATGCCCAGGCCCTGAATTCAAGCCCTAGTATGAACACACACACACACACACACTTCACACACACACACACACACACACACACACACACACACACACACACACACGAAAAAAGAAAAAGTATCGGGGCTGGGAAGGTGGATCAGTGGTAGAGCGCTTGCCTTGCATGCCTGAGGCCCTGGTTCGATTCCCTAGCACCACATAAGCAAAAAAGCCGAAAGTGGCGCTATGGCTTAAATGGTAGAGCACTAGCCTTGAGCTGAAGAGCTGAGGGACAACGCCCAGGCCCAGAGTTCAGGCCCCACAACTGGACCACCCCCCCCCCAAAAAAAAAGAAAGAAAAAGAAAAAGTATCTGCACATATGAACATATGCTCATATGAACATATAAGTTCTCCAATAGTTTTCCTATCTACCAACTACATTCTTTGTTTTCACAAAAACAGTTTGTGACTTCATGTGGATAGTGGACAAATCTTACACTTGAACTTTCATGAGTGGTTGTGTTTTTAGGCATGCCTTCTCTGAACTTTCTGCCAAGTGATAACCAGCATTTATTCATTCAAGAAATATTTTTGAGTAGCTACCATAGGTCTGAGACTGAGCCTCAGAGTAAAAATAAAGTAAAACAATGAAAGAAAACAGAGAAGGATCCTTGTCCTTGTGGAATATCTGCTCCAGCATTACAGGTCCATACTAAATAATAAGCATAAATGTGCTATACACCAGAATTTAAATTGTATGTATATAGGTAAAGGTGGGACTGCCTTGGGAAAGAATTTAACTCGGTTAATTCAAGAATCGAAGGAAGTAGGGAAATGCTAGTCTGATACTGAATGTTCCCAGAAGTGCCATGTATTGAAGGCATGGTCTCCAGAATGGCACTATTGAGAAGCAATAGGACCTTTGAGTAGATCCAGTGAGTCTTTAGTTCATTGGGAGGTACTCTCAGCTCAGAGAAGATTGTGGGACCTCAGCACTCTTCTCCTCTTCTGCTTCCTGCCAGGAATGTGAACAGTTTGTTCAACTTACATTCCTTGATACTGCCATCTGGCACTCTACCAGAGACCTAAAAGCAATGGGGTCCATTCAAAACCTGATAATTTCATTATAAGTTAATTATTGGAGCTATTTCACTATAATGACATAAAGCTGACCAACACAGGGCATTGGACATACAGTCCAACATAGCTGGTGCCAAGACTTGGCTCAAATGGGAAAAGCTGTGTGGAGGAGATCTGGTAGACCAGGAAGATCAATAATTCTGCTTGAGTCTTCTGGATTCAAGAGTTCTGTTAGAGTAGAGATTTCTCCAGGCTCAGATAAGCCAGTCCACAGTCTAGGAAAGAAACTCAGGCTGGATAAATAAATGTGCACACTCTTGACATATAGAGGGTACCATGGGTCTACAAAAGGTCTCTAAGGAAGAATACTAAAGGGAGAAGAAAACATTCTGAAGGAGAAGGAGAAAGAGAAGGAGATGGAGATGGAGAAGAGAAGGAGATGGAGAGGGAGGGGGAGAAGAAGAGGAAGGAGGGAGGAGGAAAAGAGGGAAAAGAAGAGTAGGAGGAGTAGAAGGAGGAAGAGGAGGAGGAGGAAGAAAAGAAGAAAAGAAAAAGAAGAAGAAAGAGGAGGAGGAGGAGGAGGAGGAGGAGGAGGAGAAAGAGGAGGAAGAGGAGGAAGAGGAGGAGAGAAAGAAAGAAAGAAAGAAAGAAAGAAAGAAAGAAAGAAAGAAAGAAAGAAAGAAAGAAAGAAAGAAAGAAAGAAAGAAAGAAAGAAAGAAAAAGAAAGAAAGATGGAGAAGCAAACGAAGAACCTGTGTTGACTGGGTAACCAGTTGAAGGAAGTACAATAGGAAAACAAGGAAGAAGTCATCATCAGCTGAGCCAAGGTCACTGACTGAAAAGGCAAAGAAATTTGGGGAATCATGGATGCATGGAAGGTCTGGGTCACCAGCAGCACTTTAAGCAAATGTTGTTAATCATCGTTTGTGTTTATGTATCTTACTAATCTGAAAATGGTCCATGCTATGATTCCATGGTTGTCTTCCAGACTTCTATGTGATGGAATCGTCATCCTAAAAGTTATGCATTAATGGTATTTAGAGACCTTGGTACTTTGGGAGGGTGATTGGGTTATAAGTACTCTCATGAATGGATTAATCTAGGAGACTCATAGATACATCAAAGTACTCATGGATTCATCAGGGAAGGACTCACAAAAGAGGGCTCTTTCTGGCCAGCTTGCTCTGTCTTCCCATGGGACATCCTTTGCCATGTTGGGATACAGCATGAAGGCTCTCATGAGAAGTTTTGAGCCCATGCCAGCACAAGCTTAGATATAGTCAGCCTCTAGAACTGTGAGCAAAATAAATCTTTATTCTCTATAAATTTCCAGGTCTCAGGTAGCAGTTACAGACACAGAAAACTGACTAGAACAGCCCACGATTCCATCTCCCAGGCCCAAGGCACAAACCTGATCGCTTTGGAGATCAAGATGTGTTTTCCGTGCATTTGTTATTGTTGTTTTGATTGTTTTGTTTAGGTCATTCCAATGCTTAAATGCTTAAAAATGCTTTAAAAAATCACATTAAAATGAAGCATAATACTTAAACGCTAGAAGTGTCCTCCTAAGAATCAAGAAACCCTCACTGGTGTGATCCATTTTCCCTCCCTGTCACTGAGGAGTGTGTGTTCTCAGGTCCCTCAAGCACCCAGCAACCTGACAGTGGGTGCCAATAAACTCCCACCCCACCAGACTTTTATTTGCCAAGCTTGGGTATCTAAAAATGGTACCTTCCTTTCTAAATCTCTCTTCTAGGAAGTTTTTTTAAAATGGTGCAATATATCTCAGAGGTTCCGAAGGCTCTTACATGGATGTGTCTCTGAAGTATAGTTTCTGAATGGTTTTTACTTACAAATCTCAATATAAACAACCTTATATTTCATGGTGACAGGTTTCCCTGCTATGTTGCAAAAATATTTCATATTTAAATAAGCATGGGGAATGTTGGGTTGGGCTTTTGTTGTTGCTGTTGTTGTTCTTTCTCTATCAGCCAAGGATCTTAAAAGCTAACATGTCCTAGAACTCCTCAAGAGTTTTGTCCTACACAATGTATTACCTGTTGGGTAATATTTTTCTGACGGATGGAACATCTTGAAAGAGAAAGAGATATACCGGGCACTCAGAGAAAGGCCACTGCAGATTGAACACAGGGATGGCTGGAACCATGTCCTCTTATGTTCCTATATCATCACTGCGAATGGTATCTGATCTATCCATGTTCAACATTTTTTTTAATTTTTATTTTTTATTGTGAAAATACTGTACAGAGGGTTTACAATTAGATGGGCAAGATAATGAGTACATTTCTTATCAAGCATTGTAGCCTCCTCCTTTGTTTCCCCTTCCCATCCCTTCCCAGCCTCCCCTCACCCCCCCCTGCCCCCCCCCCCCGCACCAAAGCTGTAAAGTTCATTTTCGACATGACAACTTATACTTCTCATTGTTGCCACGGGTCCACCTGTATCCTTATTTAAACGACTTGTTTTTCCCCTCCACAAATTATACCGACATCAAATACAGTGAAAGCAAGGGTTATACTGTGGGGGAGGGACATACAAGGCAACAAAGAAATAATCTTATAAATGCATTAGAAACAAATGCATGAAAGAAAAAAAACATTTGAATACATATCTTAGGGTTCATTTTCCTAACATTACCTTATCTGACCTTTTCTGCTTGACTCATACACATACTAGATATTGCAAATAAGGGAAACCATGGGACCTATGATTCTTTGGGCCTGGCTTACTTCACTTAATATAATTTTTTCCAAGTCTTTCCATTACCTAACAAATGGGGCAATGTCATTCTTTCTGATGGAGGCATAGAATTCCATTGTATATGTATATACCACATTTTCTTGGTCCATTCATCTACTGAGGGGCATCTGGGTTGGTTCCATATCTTAGCTATAGTAAATAATGCTGCAATACATGTTCAACATTTTAATGAACAAATTACAAACTGGTGGGGCTGGACATGTCACCTAGTAAAGCCAATGATATTCTAGATTTTGCGTCATACCTGAGTTACTGCCAATGAGATGTAAGTTAGAACCTGTACAAATCCAGCTCCCTGAGAACTGGCCAAGGAACTTTGTTTTGGTTGCTTGAACTGGGCCTCCTCCCTCAGGCAAACAAAACCCCAAACATCCTTCCTGTTGGATTGGTGTCATTAACTCATCAGAAGAGGTTTGGCCCAGAGCTCCAGGATTTCTGGGCTAGTCACAGGCATAGCTTATAATCCATGCCTGCACTAGTCTTCCGTCTTTTTCCTTTGATTACAAACCCTTTACCCTGTTCTACAGCATCACTCCATACCAAAACTAGTCTTGCATTAAATTGGTAGAAGATCTCTGGCAGTAAATGACAGGAACAGTAGATGTCTGGCAGTCTAGCTTCAGTATGTGGCAGTTTTACTCCACTTGCAGAGGCAGGAGCTTAAATCAAATGTACTATGCGAATGAAATGCCAGAAAAAGACACTTGCCTGGAGGCTGGGTCAAGCTGGCCCTGAAGCATCTGTTTCTCTGCCTTTCTTTGTTGTTCTTACCTCTTTTTGTATAGCGAACATTTGCTCAACATTCCATATGGGTCAGGCACTTAATTTTCTCAATAATTTTATGGTGTAGCTATTATGTTTATTTTCCAGATGAAAAAAGCAAGACTCAGAAAAAAAATTACCCTCCAGATTCACTATTACACAGCTAGTAAATAGCAGGGGTCAGGTAATTACTTCAGATCTGAATTGACTCTAAATGCTGCTTAACTAGTAATTCTGAACCTTACTAGAAGAAAGAGGAAAACATATTTGTGGGCATTCTTCAGGGACCCTTATACACAGCTCTTCACTTGGACATGAATAGGGCAGACAGAACAGGGCATGTATTTTAGCAATAGGTTTGGGTGTCATTTTGTTCAAACTTGGCCCTGCAACTTCTTTGCCTTGCGGTTGAAGAATTTATTCCTTTATTTTCAAGGCTGTTTTGTGCTTTCTGCATTAAGGATAGATTTCCTTTATTAAATTTGCAAGACCAACAACAATAAAACAATACCCCATTTAAAATTTAACTTAAAGGTTGGCCGTGATATTAAGATGTTAAGCAAAATGAGCCCCAAGATAGGGGGGACACAAGTGATTTTTTTCTTTCTTGCTTTGTTTTTAACGTATTTATGTGTACTATGTGATTTTTTTTTTGTTTCTTTGGTATGTTCCTCCCCCACCATATAACCCCTGTTTTCACTGTATTTGATTCAAGTGCCCTGCATCTTATATATACACTTTTCTAATTTGGGGAGGGAAGGGAAAAAAACAAAATGCTTAAACAGGGATACAGGTTGACCCATTGTAACAATGAGATGTACAAGACACTATGTGGAAAACAAACTTTACAACTTTGGGCGTGGGAGGGGATGGGGGGGAAAGGGAGGAGTTGAGGAGGGGAGAGGGAAGGGATGGTAGGGGAAAAACAAAGGAGGGGGGTAACAATGCTCGATAGGAAATGTACTTATTACCTTACTCATGTAACTGTAACCCCTCTGTATGGTATCTTTACAATAAAAAATATTTTTTTTTAAAAAAAGGATGGATGTATTAGTAACTTTCATCGCTGTGACAACATATCTAAGAAAATCAACTTAATGTAGGAAAGGTTTATTTTGGACTAAGGTTTCAGCCAAGGTTTGGCTAGTTCCATCATTATGGGCGTCTGGTAGAGGAGATGAAGGAAATCTGCTCAATTTGTGGTAGCCAGGAAGCAGAGCCATTGGGCACTTTCTGACATTCAAGGTTAGTAACAGCTCCTGATCTGCCTGCTGATCTGTTGCTACTGGAAATGAGGCTGTAGGGTGAACCTATGTGGGCAAAGGAGAAAGGGCCAAAGTGAATGCGTATCAAGCACCAAGTTTTAGAGCACCCACATCTGGAAGGGAGATCCCCGCAGTTTAGTCCCCAATGTGAAATCCAAAAAGTTTGCCCATGTATCTTCAGGTTCAGCAGCCCCAACTGAGACTATAGGGGCAAAGGTATCCCTTACCCTTAACATACATGGCGAAGTCTCACCTGCATCCATCGGTTTCCCCAAGAAGGTTTCCTGCAGTTCTCATATCTTATTTTGTTTCGCTGCTCTTCTCCTGCCTCTGTTCACTATATATATAGTGAATATATATATATATATAGTGAACTCTATATATATAGTAAACTCTCTCTATATAGTGAAATATATATGTGTGTATATATATGTATATATATGTGTGTGCGTGTGTATATAATATATATATAGCGATATATATATATATATATATATATATATATATATATATATATATATATATATATATATCGCTATATAAGCAAACTGCCCAGTCCTGTTCCTCTCCCAGTCTTCCTTAGTGCACACAAACCACCATGTCTGGAGAAGGGTGCCATCTCTGCATGGAGCCAGCATCTCTGAGCCTGCTTGGCAAAGGGATTGGGTAGAACACCTGATCCCTCCTCAGCTCAGTATCACACCTAGTCACTCAAGTCTTGAAGCGACTTGGTGTGTGTTCAATGTTACTAAGTCCCTCGTTTTGTGTTACAGCAGTTCTAATGGTTTCTAACCCGCCCACTCTAACCCTAGGGCATTGCCTCCCCAAGTCTCATCTGAGTCTTGCGCAGTGGAGTTAAAAACGAGTTACACATTATATAAAAGCGCTCCTCTCATTACATGCAACGCTGCACTTCTGACTCCCTGTCACCCACTCTTGTGTTTGGTGTCTCGGGAGTGAGTGTAAAGTGTGCACTGTTATCTGCTACACTGGACAGCCAAGTGTACACACGTACACCACGTTCCACCAGAATCCAGAATGCAATGTCAGCCTCTGTGATGGTTTTGCTCCATGCAAGGCTAAGCAGCCATGCCGGGATCAAGGCCACCATGCCAGCCTGTCAGCACTCTCCCCAGACTGTTTATACTTCACACAGATCAAAACGCATACCGAGAATGCGGGTGAATACCACAAAATGGCCCTATACTTTAATTTCTTTCCTGAAGGTCAAGGCTTTATAATGAGGCTCACAAAGGAGCAATCCAGTGGACTAAAAACACACATTAAAGGGACCTCTCTTATATCAAAAGGGGGAAAAAATAGGTCATCGACCATTTTAATGGGATCATTTCAGTCCACTGGCCCCTGGTGCTAAAACCATTTTGGAAATGGAAAAGTGAGTGGGATCTTTTATATTCGCTAATAACATCCCAACAGCACTAAAACTGAATTTGGTCTAAAATTACACACTTCTTTGGAAGGCAGGCAAAGCCAGTGGATGGTATGTGTCTTAGGACAGGGTTTATGTGGAGAAAGACCAAGGTTTTTACTTGGCTCCTGGACTCTCAGAAAAGGAGACAGGTAGTGAGACCAACGGTGGGCCATCTGATTGGTTCTTCCTGTGGCACTGTAATGCTCTATCTTAGGACCTTCTGAGGAGCTTTATGAAATGATTCTTAGAAGTGTCTACTGGAGTGTCTAGCTTGTAGCTCCTTCGGGACTAAACGTTACCCTATTTATCACTGACTCTTTTGTCTCCAAATCGAGCCTTGAAAACTGTTCAGGACAATATGCTACAGTATCAGAGAGGCCTTCAAACAGAAACAGGATATTGGCGGTGTTCACCCAGGTAAGATGATGAGTGGTAAAACAATGAAAATCTGCTCGGAGCCCATGTGAACTTATCACTGCTGCAGCATAAACCAGTTCAAAGAACTTGAAACCCAATCTATGACAACTCAGAGTCCAAAGCTGAGCTATTCATCTTGATGAACTGAGATGAACCTAAGTGGAAGATATCCAAAGTTCTGCGCATAAAGCAAGACTCTCCTAGTCCCAACCCACTAAAGAAAGATTGCTGCTCAAATTATTTGCTTATTTCTCTAAGCATCCTCACCACAGAATTCCTCTTGATAGTTACAACAAAAGAGATGCATTAGGATTCTATAACTATGGCATTGGTGTAGGATTTCAGATAGTGATTTCTAATAGAAACATTAAATACTCAAAAAGTTTTGCCAATGTAGAGACTTCCAGTTCTTGACTCCTCCACTGGGTTACCTTGGAATGTACCCTTCTACTTGACTCTATCCCCTTTCTTGCCGCGGACCGGGTTCTGTCGGGACGACAGAGGATACCTAGGGGAGGAACCTGGAATAGGACGGGGAGATGGCAAACAGACAACTCACACACATTAGGAGTGGATGCTGAGTGCTGAGTGCGATTTAATGCAGAGGATAACAAACTTTTATAGCAAAAGTCTCCATAAGAAAGGGCAAAAGGTTACATAATCTTGCTGCAGGGCTTCATTCTTGGGCGGTCACCAGCTGGTCGCCTGATAGGCACTTGTTTCCAGCTTTACCTCTATTTTTAAGAAATACAATGGGTTTCGATGATTGTCACCAATTAACCACTACTTTTTTCTATAGAGGCCTTAACTGTCCCATTAAGATCTTTCCTGTTTCTTCTTTAATAGTAAGCACCAAGGAGACTTAGATTTAGCAAGTCTCTTAGTAAATGAGGAAGTTCTTTCTCCTAAGTAGTTATCTCAGCAATTGCCATACATTCTTTCTGTTCTAGCCGCACCTACAACTTTTTGTAAATTTCTTACAATTCCTTCTGCTGGAGTGACTTTGTGAAACCCCCAATACTTTTATATTTACTTATAACTTGTCTACTAGCCTCCATAAGAGGGGTTTCAGGGTAGCACTTAACTCTGGTGAGTTAGTCATATTTTTAAGACACTCATCAGATATTGGAGTCGTCAACACTCTTAAAGAGCTTTGAATAAGGGAACGTTGACAATGAGTAAGTACAATGAGCAGTAGAAACAGTAAAAGATTAATAGGCACTCTTATGAGGAAAAGATAGGCAGAAACACATCTTTTCCAGGGGTTTTTGCCAGCCTTTTCCCAGGAGTAGGCCTCTTAGAAGCCCTA
The DNA here is from genome assembly GCF_024711535.1 of Dipodomys merriami. Lineage (NCBI taxonomy): Eukaryota > Metazoa > Chordata > Mammalia > Rodentia > Heteromyidae > Dipodomys > Dipodomys merriami. Next base: position 18,114,307 of record NW_027202604.1, on the reverse strand, counting down.
TTCTCCGAGGTAGACTTCGGTGAAGTCCCAAAACTTGGAGATAGGTTTCTGTAAAGCCCCATTCTCTGAGGTAGACTTCGGTGAAGTCCCAAAACTCAGAGATAGGTCTCGAGGCCCCTATCATGGTCTGATAGATGGTTTCCCATGCTAAGCAGACTCTACTGGGGTCGGCGTGGCACTTTCTCAACACAAAGAAACATGCATGGTTCAAAAACAGGAAGTTTCTTTTCCATCTTTCATGTTGGCCAAATTCTACTCCAAGAAAACCTGCACTGAAAGGCACCTACCTCGTGCTTCTTCCTGGGTTTCATATTTCTCTGTTTCACAGAGGGTCTCTCATTGAGACTCCCAAAATCTGCTCAGTGAAAAAGACTGGTTATTTTGCAGTAAAAAGAGAAAAGAATTCTCAGACAAGGAACCCTAGCTGGGCAATGGTGGGTCAGGCCTGAAATCCTCGCCACTCAGGAGGCTGAGATCTGAGGATTGCATTTCAAAGCCAGCCCAGGCAGGAAAGGCCATGAGACTCTTATCTCCAATTAACCATAAAAAACCCCTGCAATTCCAGCTGTGGCTCATGTGATAAAGCATCAGGCTTGGGTGTAAAAGCTATGAGACAGAATCCAGACCCCAGCTCAAGCTCTATAGTGGATGCAGGTATGGGATGGACAAAAATAAGAGAGTGTCTCTTTATATTTTGTGTCTCCTCTAAGTTTCTTGAATGCCTGGTGACTTTGCTTTCCTCTTTGTAACTTGACTGTGGTTTTCAGCAGCTGGAGAGTTCCACCCTCTGCTCAAGTCCTGCCACAATAGCTGGAACAGCCTTTGCATTTTCATCTTGCAATTTAAATGGCTCCATGAGATGTACAGACACCCAATTTGGGTTAGGGGTTTGATTTAAATGTGCTGTCAGTTTTGATTTTTCACATTATCTACTCGTGCTTGCAGAGGGGATATGCTAAACTAGCAATAAGTTTTCAATCCAAAGAGGTCAAAGTAAACTGTGTGGTGTGAGTATCCAAAGGCTCCTTCTGACAAAGTTCAGCACACTGAAGGATTGGAGGTGCCAAATGTGATGAAAGGGAGTCTTTGCCTCCCCAGGGCTGGGCAACAAGATTCTACTCTCATTAACTTCGCACCTTTTGGAGAATAGATTTGTAAATTGTCTTTCTAGACATGGCTGTAACTACTAATTGGCCGTCCTCCTTAGCATAGAAATCAAGTAAGAACTCAAGAGAAGACTCACAACTCTCTTTTTAGGAAAAAATGTCTGATGAAGCAATCCGAGAACCTAATAGTGCCTTAGAGTCAAGGTGCTCACTATATGTATGCAGAGTAAACAAACAAAAAACAAACAAACAAAAAAAGCAATGTGATTTATCCTGGAGTGTGGCTTTGCTTGGCTGATGTACTGTTCCATTTCTATGAGAAAGTTTGGGTTTTGGCTGCCTACTCAACAACACAAAACAACTTTGCACAGCTCCAGGTCAACAAGTGTGTGTGTGTGTGTGTGTGTGTGTGTGTGTGTGTGTGTGTGTGTGTGTGTGCGTGTGTGTGTGCACGCGCGCGCATGCACGTGCGCACGTAGACCAGCAGTCTCCAGAAATAGCCTACCTGGAAACTTGTCTTCACAGGGATTGCTCCAAATGAACAAACATCCTGACATACATTTTGTATTCAGTTCTGGTCAATTGGATTAGCTGAACCATAATTGTCAAGATGGGCCAGATTATGCTATAGTAACAATAACTCACAAATTTCAGTGACTCATAACTGAGTATTTATTCTCTACTATTCTATATGTCCTGTATGGGTTTCCTGGGGCTGTGCTTAGTGTCATTTATCTGGGACCCACGCTGATGAAGAGTCGATTTCCTTGGTGCTTACTTCATCCCTGTAGCTGGGGAAAGGAGCATTTCAGTGTCTTGCTCTGGCAATTAAGTGTTTCTGCCTCAAAGCCACACGCCATGTCCTCTCACATCTTATCATCCACAGCAAGTCATGAGCCACATCTAACCACAAGGTAGCAGGAACCATAACTTCCAAGCTTTGGGAAGGAGGCATAGAATGGAGTGCTTAGCAGAAGCCATAAGGACTAGAACACAGACCTATTCTTGCTTCCTACAGGGAGATCCTGACTTGTAGGTGCTACTGTGAGTTGGATGCCAGTGGCTCCTGCCTATGATTCTAGCCACTCCGGAAGCTGAGATCTAATGATTGATGCTCAAAGTCAGCCCAGGTGGAAAAGTCCATGAGATGTTTATCTCCAATTAAGTAGCAAAGAGCCAGATGTAAAGCTGTGGCTCAAGTGGCAGAGTGCCAGCCTGAGGGAAAAAGCTGAAGATAATTTCATTGGCCCTGAGTTAAAGCCCCATAATTGGCACATACTAAATAGATATATTTTTTGAAACTACTACAAAGAGCTTTCCCTAGACAAAACAAAAAAACAAAAAAAAAAACAAGCAAACAAACAAAAAACCCAGTATGTGACAGTTAAAATGTGGCTTAAGATATGACCCAGCAACCCAGTCTTAAAAGCATGTCCCAGAAGTTCTTTAGCCTCTCTGTTAACTAACACCCCATCAGTTAAAAATAAAGTCAGTTGGCCAGTAACTACAGCAACCAGATTCTCAGTGGACCCAACCCCAATGACATCATGACCTTACCAGTGTCGTATAGGTCATAGCACCCTTTTATTGACAGCTGAGAATCTGGAAATCAAGTCTACCGAAACTTTGTTCAATTGACCTATATCAGAAAGCATTTGGGGGAATTGAATGAGTAGAAAGGACTTATTTAGACTCTAATAAGAGATGGTAAGAGAGAAAGAATGGTCATATGAAGAACATGCTGCATGACAAGGTTACTCCCCTACATGGTAGGCTATACCTACTCTCCTAAACCAAGAAAGTCTCTATGAGTCTCTATGGCCAAGTGGAAAGGTTACAGCCACTTTCAACCTTCTACTGATGGTATGAAACCCAGACAGGGGCATAGAATCCCCACATAAACTGTTTCATCAGGACAAAGGAGTCACATATCTATAACTAAAAACAAGGCCAACAAGTTTAGGAGACTGATGTCATTCAGGAACCTCAGGATATTTATATATAATAGACATATACATATACATTATATATACCTAATATAATATGTATATAAAATATTAATATATATGAATATGGTCATAGAAAATATATATACATAGATATAATATAGCCAGATATAATATAGTCAAATAATATATATTGTCATATATGTACACACACACACATATTCACAATTAACTAAGGTCAGTATCTGGAGCCCTGCATCATTATTTCTGCTCTTCTTTTAGAACAGAGGCCATTCAAGTATGGCCTACAGGGCAAATCTGGATAGCTTTGAATGGTGTATGACCAAAGAGTAAACATTGTATTGTGACTTTTAGGAAAAAATAATGGATATTGGTCTTATATCTATATATTAATATTCTCAATTTTGCTTCTTGCCTTACAAAACCCTAAATTCCCACCTGGTCCTTCAATAGAAAAATATGCTGACTCCTGCCCTCGAATGTTAGGATAGAAGACTATCTAAAGGTAGCCCTCTAGGGAACTCATTCAAGACCCATAGATATGCTGTTCCTTCTGCTGGCCATGGAAATGCCATCTGGTTGCTGACTCTAAGTAGAGAAAGCTGGAAAAGTATGGTAGAGAACCAGGAGTAAGGTTAATAGAGAGTAGGAAACACTTAGGAAGTCAAATGTTTGTATCAGCATATACATATATATATATATATATATATTCATTTTGTTTTCTTTTGGAGATAGAGTCTTATTATGTAGCTCAGGCTGGTGTAGAATTCACTGTGTGGCACAGGTTGGTATTGAATTCATGATCCTCCTACCTTAGCCTACTGAGTGTGGGGTTACTGGTATAAACAATGATGCCTAGCCAATATGTTCACTTCTTAGTTATCTTTTTGTTGTTGTTTTTCGGTCAGTCGTGGGACTATGAACTCTGGGTCTGGGCGCTGTCCCTCAGCTCTTCAGCTCAAGGCTAGTACTCTACTACTTGAGCCACAGAGCCACTTCTGGTTTTCTGATGGTTAATTGGAAGTAAGAGTCTCACGGACTTTACTGCCTGGGCTGGTTTTGAACTGTGATCCTCAGATCTCAGCCTCCTGAGTAGCTAGGACTACGGGTGTGAGCCACCAAGACCTGGCTTTAATTGTCTTTTCAACAGCTCTGCATGGAGGCTCTGTGCCTCAGTTTGCATCTTTGTGAAATGGGATAACATTACTCCATCTTCTCAGTTGTCTGTGGTAGTGTATACACAGGAAGAAGAACCAAAGAACAAAACCCACTGTGACATTGAATAGGGCTAGACAAATGGAGGGAGGCTACAGTGGTTGCTTTGCCATATCCTCCATGTGTAACATTCAGCAAATGCTAACCTACAGCATAGGGAAAGCCAGACAAAGCGGAGAGACAACAGGGCAGGGACCCCCCCCCAAAGGATGATGGGTTAGAAGGCTAGAATGAAAGGAAAAGGGAAAGGATTGAAGAAGTAGAACCTGGTCAGATGATCTGGAGGGGTAGCCCTCCAGATTTGGATTTCTTACAAGAGATGAGGCAAAATATTTACAGATGTGCATCTTAAAGATTTACTATGGGAGATGAGTCACTGAGAAGAACAGGAGCCTGAGGGTGGGGATGGTGGAGGAGGGGCGGGGGACTGTAAAGCTACAGTTGAGGCAAAGTGAGGCTGGCCACACTAGAGCAGCCAATCTGCAACCGAGCTTGACAGGAAAAAGCAGGAGCTGAGGAGACACAGATAGGGGAAAGCAGTGAGAAAAGAGGGCAGAGGTACCAAAAGTTTTGCCACTGCCTTGAGTTGCTCTAGGAGTCTGTCTTTGGATGCTGGCCTGTTGAGTGACCAAGTTGGCTTTGATTAAGCCATGATGTACAGTGAAGAATCTTAAAAATCTGCTGGACTTGAGTATATTGGAGGGCTGTCTTCTGTGTTCTCAGGTAGTTCAAACCTGGTTAGAAACAAGAGGTCTAAAACAGAACAAAGGACAACGTAAATGCTGAGCTGTTTAAGACTCACTTGCTCTTGGGTGATGAGAAAAAGGTGAGCTCTTTTAATAGGGAGAATGGGGCAGAGAACTCTGGGGTGAGAGAGAGAGAGAGAGAGAGAGAGAGAGAGAGAGAGAGAGAGAGAGAGAGAGAGAGAGAGAGAGAGAGAGAGAGAGGAAGGGAGAGAGAGGGAGAGAGAGAGAGAGAGAGAGAGGGTGTGTGTGTGTGTGTGTGTGTGTGTGTGTGTGTGTGTGTGTGTGTGTGTGTGTGTGTGTGTGTGTGACAGATCTGAATGGGCAAGGAACGAAAAAGCTGACAGAGGGGGTAACCATAAAGAACCATTTTGGGTGAAGCCTTTGGTATCCTTTTTGATAATAATAGCATGTATTTTATCCTAACGTTTGAAATTAACAATCGGCATCATTCTCTCCAGCTACCACCTGACTTAGATCAATATCACCTCTTCTTTCTGTAGCAGAGACTTCTCACAGAGATAAGACAGGAAATTGGCTATTTTTCTTGTTTAAAACCCTTACTGGGAGGAAAGCTGCATGCTAATGAAAAGTATCATCATCATTATTTGCTTCAACTGTTGGACCCTCTCTTAACAAAAGCTTCATTCACTGTTAATCTTATTGTTGTTTGGTATCGGGAAGACATTGAAATTCATTTACACCTCCAGCTACGGATGTGAGGGCCACCTGCTGCTCTCCCTGTGTGGCTGGTTTTATCCTATTATGCTATTTATAGGACCTCCTCTGCGAAGGTGGTGCGGAGAGCTATGCCAATGTCTCTTGTATCCCTCCATCTGACAGCTGGCATGTTGTCTGACAACACAAAGGGGAGGAAGAAAGCTTGCATATCAAAATATTTTGAAGGCATCGCTGTCAAGCAAACAGACACACAACATGGATAATTACTTAAGCCCTACTGCATTGTCCAAAAAGAAAACACAGAAATCTTTCTAACTTGGGGACAGGGAGTGAACAAGTTTCAGAAAAATATTCAGGTTCAAATTCAAAATATATAATTTTTTTCGTACTATACATTCACACACACACACATACATATATACAAGTGCCCACTTAAAAATTGCTATACCAAGAATATCAGTTTTATTGTTTTCTTGCTTGTGAAGAATGAAAAGAATTGATCTCAGTATATATCAAGAAAAGCATATTCCCATTGATTTGGTGATAAATGTAAAATAAAATCACCTAAAATCAACGCTAAACAACTTTAGGTGGTTAAAATGGCACCTAATGCAACATTTCCAGACCTATGCTTGCATTTTTTCTGTTTTTTATTATTATTATGAAAATATTGTACAGAGGGGTTACAATTATATAAGCAAGGTAATGAGTACATTTCTTATCCAACATTGTTGCCTCCTCCTTTGTTTCCCCTTCCCATGCCTTCCCATCCCCCTCTCCTGACCCTGAGCGCCAAAGTTGTAAAGTTTGTTTTTGACATAACATCTTGTACATCTCATTGTTACAATGGGTCCACCTGTATTCCTATTTAAACAATTTGTTTTTTCCCTTCCCCTCTACAAATTATACCAACATCAAATACAGTGCAAACAGGGGTTTTATCATGGGGGAGGAACATACAAAGCAACAAAAATCATCTTATAAACATGTTAGAAACAATCGCAAGAAAGACAAACCATTTGAGTCCTTATCTTGGGGTTCATTTCGCCTAACATCAACTTATCTGACTGTTTCTGTTAGTTATTGCAAATAAGGGAAACCATGGTACTTATCTTTCTTTGGGCATGGAAAGTAGTTGGAGGTTCCTCAAATGACTCCACATAGAGCTTCCCTATGACCCAGCAATCTACTTTTGGGCATTTACCCGAATGATCACAAACAAGACCATACTAAAGCTATCAACACAACTGTGTTTATTGCAGCATTATTTACCATAGCTAAGATATGGAACCAACCCAGATGCCCCTCAGTAGATGAATGGAGCAAGAAAATGTGGTATATATACACAATGGAATTCTATGCCTCCATCAGAAAGAATGACATTGCCCCATTTGTTAGGAAATGGAAAGACTTGAAAAAAATTATACTTGCATTTTTTAAAAAAGTTTCTCTGTGTTTAAACATCTTGAAAGGTCCCCTTTGAGTAGCTGAGTCTTCACTGGGTGGAGAGCATTCCTAAAGTATAACCCCTTTGTTATGGTGAATTCAATTCTGAGGTTGCCAGAGTGAGAAGACGCAAATGGGCATTCTCCTGTGTTCCTCAGCCTCCCAAATGTCTGCTTCACAAAACTTTCCTTCTACTGCCTCCATTCCCGGGAAGGGGGTTGGGGGGGTGGGGGGAAGAAGAGTTGACACCTAGCTAGAAATGGCTCTCACACAGCTTGTTCCAGATCTCCAGAGGGGCGAGGGGAACTATCAGGGAAGTGGAATGAAGGGAGTCATGAGCTGAAGTCCTGAGTTCGAAGAACTGAATGGAAAGGGACTAAAAGCAAGACGAGATCAGACAGGTGTGAATCATTAGAGCCTGCAATACAGAGCAACACAGTAGGTAGGTTCCGGCTACTAAAAGAAATCACCATACGCTTGAGGGACTTAAACAACCATTTTGTTTTCACAGTTCTGGAGGCCTGAAAGTCTGAGAACAGGGTATCAGTAGGGATGGGTTCTGAAGAGGGCTACTTTTCAGGCTGTAGATAACCTAGTCTCCTGGTGTCCTCACATGCCAGAAGAAAGTCACTGGCACCTGATTTACAAGGGCACTAACCTTATTCTCAAGGGTTCCCCTTCTTACATACAAATGATCTCTCAAAGATCCCATCTTCCAATACCATCATGATGGGGGTTAGGATTTCAACATTTGATTTCTCTGTGTGGTAATACTGAGGCTTGAACTCAGAGCCTCAGGCTTGAGGCACAAGGAATACAGAAATCACTAAAATCCAAGAGCAATATAATCTTGGAGCTGGGGTGAGATAAACCTATAATTTATTCAGATTTCTAGGAAGAGTCATGAGCATCAAAGCAGAAAGATAGAACGGCAGTATGGGGAAGGCTGAGTAATCTACTGCAGGAGAATCCTCTGAGAGATGCAGTGTCCTTCAAGACTTCACTTGGTCCCTTATAGCATTCTTATCTCTGAAAGTGAGAAATTGGAAGCATGTAGGGTTACAGATAAACCATGTCCTCTATGGTAAAATAATGACTATGATAGCCTCCCTTTGTTACTGCCTCTGTCTTATTTCCAAGGTTGGTCAAAATTCAAGAGGATGTTTTCCTACTGGATGGAAAGACTCCAGAACAGAGATGCAGGTTAATACTGTTTTCCTGGCACATTTTCTACATTCCTTGCATTTTTCGATAAGTATTTTCAAGTCGGCTACATGGAAATGACTGGACTTAGAGAAAGAAGGACACAGAAATGATGAAGAAAGCTATATTTAATATAGCCATGGGTCTCATGTCAAATGTAAGAGTCACGTGGAATTATCAAAAGAGGAACAATTACTTCTGACCCACATATACAGACAGATTCTCTGAGAACAAAATATTTGACCCTAGACTCAAGATGAATTAGGATTAGAAAGTTTTAAGGCTTAAGCTGAATGAAGTTTTTTTTAAAAAATACTAAACAATTAATTCTCTTAATTCTAACAGACTGTATACTGGATGAATATAAGCCTTTGCTACTTAAAAAAAATCCCAAATCATGTTAAATATTGTGCTAAAAAAACACTTAGCATTTTCTATGATTCTGTGAGTTACTCTGAAGTTCTTCTAGTCTGAATGAACTTGGCTGGAGCCAAATGTCTTATAAGGAGCTCACTCATATACCTAGGACCTAGCAAGACTTGAGATACCCAGGGAATTTGTCTTGTGCCCTCCCATACTCCCAAAGAGTAGCCTGGTTTGTTCACATGGAGGCAGGAAGAGTTTCAGCAATAGGGGAAGGCAAGTCCCAATAAGTACACGAGTTTCATCACATTTACTAATGCTCCAATGACCAGTGCAAGTCTCAAGGCCAAACCTGATGGCAGGAGTGGAAAGAAACATAGATCCTGTAAGGTAAATTAAATAGGTAGGTTTAATTAGATAGCCGATGAAGGGAACACCGTGTGGTATTCAGACAAGACAGCTGCCCCTGCCATGCATGATGGAGATGTTGCACATGGCCGAAAGCCGTGAGCTGAAGTCCCACCTGGGTTTAAGTAGAGAAGGGGCAGGGAGAAGGTGGGGTCAGGTGTGGTGAGCTTGGGGTCCTCCTATGGTTAGATGGGAGGCATGGCTAGATGGGCAGTCCAGAATGTGATCTCAGAAGGGGGAGGTGACTGCCTCCGGGTGTACCAGTTACCTAGGTGACACAGGTACTGAGCTGAGACTTAGCCAAGAGGAGGGAGGAGTCTGCCTCACCTTCCCGGTGCAGACTTTATAGAGCCCACCTCTCTATGAAAAGAGCAGTAGAGTCTCATTGTAGAGGGATGTGTGCACGTACAATGGGAATGACATTGCTATCTTCAAAAATCGTCTGTATTAAGTACGGCTGGTCCTCTGTGTCCACAGCTTCAACCAATCTCAAACTAAAAATACCCTCCAAAAGGTACATCTGTATTGAACATGTACAGATATTTTCTCTTATTATTCTCTAAACTCTTTATATAACAGCCATTTACAGCTACTTTATATTACATAGGCATAACTATTCTAGAGAAGATTTAAAGTATATGAGCTATACATAGGTTATATGCAAATACTTCACCACCTTATATAAAGGATTTTAGCATCTTTGGGTTTTGGTAGATATACCAAGAGATAACACCATATAGAGAACCATATCCTGGGTTCATCTCATTTCTCACTTGGAGCAGGAGCAGGAAGGTAAAATATATATGAAAAAAGTCTCCAAGTACAATCTAACACATCTTCAACATCACTTGTACTCCTATAACCATCACAAACCAAGACTCTAAGGAGTAGTACTGCAGTTACCCTCAGATAAGTCATAGAAGAATAGTGGGAGCAGAGAACAGACCAGTATTGCTAATCCTTTTTAGAATGCAGTAAAGAAAAGTCTACGTTGGAGAAACTTTGGGAAACTGATATTGTGAGCAAGGCCCTCAACTGGTGGGGTCTACCAATAGGAATATACTGGATGCTCGCTCTTGAGTCAGTGGTTGATGGGAAAGGTGTCCCAGTACCATGAAGGAACACCAACCACCTGTTTATCCCGGGTCCATGGCTGAAGATGCACTTGGCTAGAATGTTAGTGAACTGATGCTCATCGCAAGCTTTATCAGACCCTGACAGTCAATACCTGGAATCCTCTCCCCACCCAGAAGGTGAATTGATATTGAATTGAATCCCTCCTTGTGCTGTTACAAAATAAGCCCTTAAAAAACAATGAGCAAATGGAAAATAGAGTGTCTTTTATTGATTGTGATGTTTCCACTTAACTCGATTCCGACAGGGGAACTTCTAAGGTGGCACCTGCTGGAGCAGCAAGGGCATTGCCACGGTCGATAGTTCTGAGGAAATGGACAGCCTCGTCTGCCTAATGGATCTCTCCAATTTCCTCCATTGGTATCCAACTTGGGATTAGTCACTGCATGGATTCTCAACAGTTCCTCCAGATAATGTTTTCTTTCAAGGTAATTTGGTAAATGTCAGCTGGGCACTGGGCTTACTTTCATGATGAAAGTCTCTTTGTAAAGTCACCTTCCATAGGACTCTGCTTTGCTTTGCGAACCAGTGGTAGTCTTTTTCTTAAATTTTATTACTTTGTTTTCCTCAGTAGATGGCTAAAAAAAAACCCAAACAAACCATATACTCCCACAGGACATGTATAACATATGCAGATATGTGTGCTCACACACATAAGTTATAAGAAAAAAAGTCTCTTGAAATAGTCTATCAAATAAAAGCCTCAGCAGTTCCTTAAAACCTTTCCTTCCCTTCCTCCCCCAGGCTGCTTTCATTATTATTTTTCTTTTCTTTTCTTCTTGCTAGTTCTGGGGCTTGAGCTTAGTGCCTTGTGGTCTTGCTTGGCTTACTTGCTCATGACTGGCACTCTGCTACTTTCTTTGGAAATTTTCAGATGTATAGAAACATTGCAAAGATAGAAAGAGTTGCTCCACATTCCTTACCCAGTTGAGTTTTCCCCTAATGCTACCAAATATCGTCCATTTCTCAAAACCAGAAAAACAAAACTTTAGGCTTGATTCAGATTTCATTAGTTTTCTCACTTATGTCCTCTTCCTGTTTCAAGATTTGACCCATGGAATTCTCATTTCTCCTTTTTTGTTTTGTTTTGTTTTTTGTTTTCTGGCCTGTTTCTCAGATTTTGTTTGAAGTAACCCTTGGTATTTCTGAGGTCTATTAGTCAGGTATTATGTACAGTGTCCTTCAGTTCAGGTTATCCTGACCATTTTCTCATGATTAGCTTGGAGTTATGGATTTAGAATACCATGGAGGAAAATGGCTTTCATTGAATGGCATTTGCTTATGACTGAAAATGGTGAACTTGATCATGTGGCCATGGGCTACTTATTTGTTTTCTACTCCACAAAATCATCAGGTATCTCATAATCAGGTAGCGTTTCCAAATACCATGTTGCTCATGACACGAAAATGTAAGCTTTCACTATGACATTCATGTCCGCAATAGCAAATGGAGAGAAGGTGAACTGGGAGGGTGAAGGTGAGAAGGAAGGGAAGAAGAAGGGGCCTGAGCTTATTTCAAAGAGAACTGTTATTTTCCAAGTTATACATTTAAGAAAGCTCTTTTTGAAATCAGATGCTAATCTATCTGGCTACTGGTTAGCAATGGCCTTGCAAGGATTTAGTCTTGGAAATCTTTGTTAGTTATAAGCACAACAAGCTGGCTTCACTTCAAAACTCTTTAGGTATTTTAAATGGAAATTAGCAATTGCCAACTTAAAAGCTGTTTTGCATTTCAGAAGAATTGAGAATATAGGTCTGGGTAACTAGTTCAAATACATCTTAGGAAGGAAAACAAAAATAAAGAACAGTTTGATCTTAGCAAATCTTACTGATGTAGTATCTCTATATAAGTAATGTTCCCTACAGACTCTCCATGGTAGTAAAATCCATACTGCACAGAAGGGCCCATTTGTTAAACTGCAATACTGTGTTCATCTGCACCATCTGGGACAAATGCAGAGTCTCAGGTCCTACCCCAGCCTTCTTGAAGCACAGGCTGCATTTTATCTAGAGCTCCAAGTACTGCATATTCACATTAGAGTTTGAGATGAAATGTTCCGCTTTAGAGATTACCTATGAAACCTTCCATGTAAAAGAAAAACACTGAACTCATGAAAAATGGATGTACATAGACTTCAGTCCCTCTGTCTCCAAGCAGATGTTCATGTATAAGCTTTAAGGAACACAGTTTGCTAAAGGAATGGGTAAGTGTTCGACTGTGAATTATGCTATTTGATTTACGTTTCAAAGGCAAAAATTATTCTCTGGGACAAATTTGCTAATTAGGTGCATCCTGAAGGTAGCCAACACATTGATATATCATTCGAATGTACTCTTGCCCTTTTAAAAAAAATGGGTAGGAAACAAGATGCATTAAAAAGGAGATCTACCCAAGGTAAAGCTGCTTGTGTTGAGTTTTATCTCATAACTGAGAGATAGTTCGTGACAAACTTTCCCACAGTGCTCTGGTGCCACTGCAGTGCTAGAAGCTCTTTCTCCCAGAGAGATGTGATTGTTGTTGTGATTGCATGAGAATGAGGTTTAAAGGATTTGTGCTTTCAGACTGCACATTCCACAGTTACTCTGTTATTGGCGACATATTAGTGAAAACTCACTGTAACACATTCTAGGTTCAAAAGCCTTTATTATCACCTCAATGAAAAAAATGAAACCAGTCTTAGATGTTATGGTTCTCTGGATGGTTCTATAGAGAATAGGCACAGTTTTGGTTGAAGTAAATAGGACAAAAGAACTAACAGAAGCCAAATAGTTAACTACAGAAATGTGTAAACACACTGATATAAAATCAGACTGCAGGAAAGAAAGGAGAAAACTTCCGGAACCATACAAAGTAAGATTATGCCCATCTTACTTCAAAGGACTGGCATACAGTTTCTACCATACAATGCATCATGCAAAAATGTACACTAAAACGAAGCTAATGATTGTCACCATTATCACCATTATCAACACCATATAAAAATGTACAGTCAGCACTGTGCATGAACAATTCAATAAATGATAGCTCCTAGTATCATGATGTTGGCAGACTTTATTGAGTTCCAGAATTTCAAACAGAATTTCAGAAAATAGCAGACTGTGTGATAAAGCTGGGTCTAAACAAATAAATAACAAATGATGCTCTTACAAGCCCATGTGGCGTCATTCTCTTCACACTTATCCTCAGTGCACCTCTGAGCAGTGCCTGGTGACCCCTCCTTAGAGTCCTTTCCCTTACCATGGCCATGGCCCCTAATGCCCAGGTGTGACATGGTATGCAAGGTCAGCTGTGATCTGGGAGAATCATCCAGTCCCTGGCTGAGATGCAATGCTTTTCAGAAAGACATGACAAAGGTCACCCTCGAGACAACTTTTCTTAAGTGATGATGCTCCGGGGCATCAGAGAAGCCAAAATGGACCTTGGCTTGAATCTCCTGCCGACATCCTGCATTTTGACAGCTACAATTCTTCCTTTTTCAATTTCAATTCTTATTGATTTTCAAGAGTCTCATTTCAGAGATGTATGCCATCATTGTACAACAGTGTTTAGCCATTTATCTGTGCCTGTTTTTATATGCTAGATTGATCCTTTGCTACAGAAGCTGCAGACAGGGGAGCGTTAGGGTTGCTATTCCAGTGCTGTCCTCTCTTGCAAGCTGTTAAACTAAGACATTTCAGCCTCTCACCTGAGGACAAGGCTCGAAAGTGAGCCGAGCACCAGGGGAGGCACACATTTGGTCAGGAAGCAGCAGAAGTTGGCGCTGAACTGCTTCTAAAATGAAAGGCATAAATTAAGAAGTTAAATCTAAAAAGAACAAGGGCAACAAAGATATTGAGCTCTATGTCTGCTCACGAGGCCCAGATTGCTCTTTGGTAAGTCAGGGAGAAAAATCACTTTCAATGGTAAAATACTAGCTCAGGTTTGGTTATAGTGGGATATGGTGGTCATTTTTTTTCTTATGATGTAACAAACAAACACCTCAAAGACATTTTAAGAATTGTAGGAAACGCAAATTAAATGAAACCAGACAAGAATAGATTTCTCATTGGCCAGTTTTTATCAAGGAAGAAATTCTAGAGAAAATGTGTTACTTACTTGAAAGTTAAAGCACTTGTGACTATATGGTTAAAATTAAAAAAAAAAAAAAGATTGCTTGGGAATGTACAGACAAAAGTTCAACCAAAAACATTTAGGTATTTCACTGGTTACTTACTTTTCCCATTAGCCTAATTTCAAAAGATTCATTTATATTGACTATAATAATTTAATTTCCTTTATGTTGTTGTTGTTGGTGTGTGTGTGTGTGTGTGTGTGTGTGTGCGCGCACATGTAAATATGTGAGCCAATACTGAGGCTTAAATCTCAGAGCCTTGCACTTGAATTTGGATTCTTCTGCTCAAAGCTGGCTGGTGCTCACATTAGTCACACCTCTACTTACTACTTTTTGGGTGGTTAATTGGAGATTAGACTTTTATGGGCTTTTCTTCTTGGGCTGTCTTTGAACCACAATCATCAGATCTCAGCCTCCTTAGTAGCTGGGCTTATAAATGTGAGCCACTTGTTCTTCATCTCATGTCCATGTACTTTCCTCTCTTGCTTCTGATTCTTCTGGAAATACTTCCCAATCTCCATCTGATATATATATATATTTTTTTGTCAGTCTTGGGTCTTGAACTCTGGGCCTAGGCGCGGTCCCTCAGCTCTTCATCTCAAGGCTAGTGCTCTACCACTTGAGCCATAGCGCCACTTCTGGTTTTCTGGTGGTTTAATTGGAGATAAGAGTCTCATGGACTTTCCTGCCCAGGCTGGCTTTGAACAGAAATCCTCAGATCTCAGCCTCTTGAGTAGCTAGGATTATATGTGTGAGCCACTGGCACCCAGCTACCATCTGATAATTTTGAAGGCTTAACATTCATAGGATTCTCTGACCTAAAATGATTTACTGTTGCACAGGATTTACTTGTGCTATTAAATATTGGAAATTTAAATTTAACTGGACTATTTAGAACCTACTTACATTTTTAATATTTTTATTATCTTTAAGTAGCAGTGCAAAGGAGTTGTCATTCAACACAGCAGTTTATGAATGCAAGGTGTCTTGATCAATGTCACCTTTCTCAACATTCTTACTCACACCATCCTTCTTAATTTTTTAGGAGATACATATATATATATATATATATATATATATTTTGCCACTTAACAAAGAAGTTTATGTACACAATGTACCTTTATCTGTGTCATTCCTTCAACATTTTCACCCTCCTTTGATTCATCCCTTCCCTGAATTTTCTTAATTTTGAGGTTTATGCAATTTGTAGTAGCTATAAGTAAGTAATCTGTAAGTTAACACTGGGTGGTATGTAAGTAGTTACACATGAATTAATTGGAAAGCTCAAATAGTCATAATTAATTATGGAAAGCTCAAATACTTATAGTTCTTTAGAAAGACTAAGTCACAGCCCAACAAAATAAGTACCAGGAATTGGGAACTTGCAAGCGAGGTGGGGGAGGGTATCAAAGAGAGAGCGGTAGATGAATGGGGGGAGGAGAGAATGAAATCGGGAATTCATTGTATATACCACAAAACATGGAACTGCTTATATTAGAAGTTATTTTTCTGAAGCTCACGTTTAACTGGTCATATTTTAAACATAGTAAAATGTATTTACTAGTTAATAGAAGTTCAAAGGGTATCGGACATGTGCATTTTATCTGGTACCTTTACATTATGAACAGTCCTGATCACTTGCTGTTACCCACACAATTGTAGCTGTTCTTCTCTCTCTCCATAAGGCAGCAATTACCCACCCTTGTGTCAATCTGCTGAGAGGCTGGGATAAGCTACATTATTTGGAGTAAGATTTTGAATAGATAGATAGATAGATAGATAGATAGATAGATAGATAGATAGATAGATAGATAGATAGATAGATAGAGTCCTTATCCGGCCTAACCTTTTCTGTGGTTGATGAACTTCCCTGATAGGAGACTGCCACCCTGGTAAAGAGCTATTACCAAAAGACATCTACTTCTTAGGGAATATAGTCTATTAGTGTGTCACTGACAGGTAATGACTAAGACAACTACCTTCAGACAACCCCAATGCAAGATGAGGACAGTGTCTTCCACAACCCCAGACAGGCCAGTGAAAGGGACTGTAAGATAGAGAAGAGCAGAACAGAACAGAGGACAGTGACTCTGAAGGAGAACATGCCTTTGCTACTTCACTATTCCTAGGTGACTCTAGCCCTGTGGTGTTGGGAATAAACAAGCTTGTGAGCATCTGACCACAGTAATTGTTTAGGGTAGTTGAGTGTTCTAGGAATCACATGTTCTTCTCTATCTCTAAAAGCCCTTAAGGTCCTAGACATTATGCTATAAATGTGATGTCTTTCTGCTTCTTTCTCACAGAACCATCTCATGCTCTGTATGTGCATGTGCTGTTCTCAAGACACCCTGAGACCAGCTCTCTGCAGTCTTGAACTTGAAGAAGCTGCCTCATGAGTATGTGTTTTCTCTACTTTCTATATTAATCATACAGCCTCCCACTAGGATGGTGGTATTTGGTTTTACTTTGTAGAAGATTCTAACAAGGTACATGGAAAACGGTCTTACTAATAGGCTGAAATGTAAAAACTTTCCAGATATTCCTTATGCAGCACTGAGTAAGCTATGTGCAGCACAAATGGCCCATTTTACAAATAACCCCAGACGTTCTCTGGGCCAAGTTCAGAATCTGCAGTCTATCTTTTCCTAACAAGTATTCAAGTATACATTAGTAGCGAGGGAGAATAGAAGGAAGACAAAAGATTTTAAAGAAGGAAGATTTTAAAAGAAGGAAGAGAAAAGATTTTAAATGTAATTCAAATGAAAAATTCACAGAGGTATCTTGAGCTGGGTGAAATTAAATTGTCCTGAAATGTGGAATTAGAGAGCTTAAACAAACCATCAAAATACACATAATCAGGCTAGGATGTAGCTCAGTGGCAAAGCAATTACTTAGCAAGTGCAATGTCCTGGGCTTGATCCCCATTTCCAAAGAGGAAAAGACACACACACACACTCAAATGCACCAAATCTAGTTCATTAGAAAGGCTAGGCTGGTGTGGTGGCTCACAACCAGAATCCTGCTCAGAAGGTGGAGATCAGGAGGATCACTGTTTCATGCCAGCCATATCATTCAGAGAAGTACACACAATTCCATCTAAATCAAAGAAGCTGGACATGGTGGTGCACACCATCATAATGCTTATAGCAAAAAGCCTAACAGCATGACTGCAATCCAGGAACATGCCCACACAAAAAGAGAGACCCTATCTCCAAATAACTAATGCAACCAAGGGCTGGAAGAACGGCTCAGTGGTAGAGTACCTACCTAGCAAGTAGGAAGCTCTGCCCTTAATTCTTTTTTTTTTCTTTTTCTTTCTTTTGTCAGTCATGGGGCCTGAACTCTGGGCCTGGGTGCAGTCCTTCAGCTCTTCAGCTCAAAGCCAACACTCTACCACTTGAGCCACAGTGCCACTTTCAACTTTTATTTTTTGCTTATGTGGTGCTGAGGAATCGAAACCAGGGCCTCATGAATGCAAGGCAAGCACTTTACCACTGAGCCACCTTCCCATTCCCTCTGCCCTTAAATCTTAATACTACCAACAAAAAGAAAGGAAGGGAGAGGGAAAGAGTGAAAAAGAGAAAGCAAGCAAGCAAGCAAGCAAGCAAGCAAGCAAGCAAGCAAGCAAGCAAGAAAGAAAGAAAGAAAGAAAGAAAGAAAGAAAGAAAGAAAGAAAGAAAGAAAGAAAGAAAGAAAGAAAGAAAGAAAGAAAGAAAGAAAGAAAGAGAAAGAAAGAGAAAGAAAGAAAGGAAGAAAGAGAGGAAGGAAGGAAGGAAGAAAGGAAGGAAGGAAGGAAGGAAGGAAGGGAGAGGAAGGAAGGAAGGAGAAAGAAGGAAGGAAGGAGAAAGAAAGATTGATCAAAACTCTCTTCCATGCTGGCTCAATATGATTCCTTCAAAAATACATTATTTGCAGACAAACATACGGTAAGTACACAATCCTTAAAGTTTTCAGTGCTTCCCTGTTTTTAATTCCTCTGAATTTTCAAACAATGCTTTATTTATTTTGGTTGGCACTGAGGCTTGAACTCAGGACCTGAGCATTGTGCCTTAGATTTCCACTCAAGGCTAGCACTCTACTACTTGCGTCACAGCTCCACTTCCAGCTTCTTGTTGGTTAACTGGAGGGAAGCGTTTCATGCTCTTTCCTGCCCGGGAACTGTGATCCTCAGATCTCAGTCTCCCAATTAGTTAGGATTATAGGCATGAGCCACTAGATCTGCTCTCAAGAAACCTTCAAAATATTCCCCATGCTTTAGATAAAGGAGATACATATTTTTATTGTGAAAATACTGTACAGAGGGGTTACAATTACATGGACAAGATAATGAGTACATTTCTTATCAAGCATTGTAGCCTCCTCCTTTGTTTCCCCTTCCCATCTCTGAGATACATATTTTTTAAATGCATAAAATTTCCATTGCTGTAGATCTAATAAATGATATGAAATCAGGTTTTCTGGTCTAAAGCTTCTTTTCGACACATGCTAGAGGCTTTGTATCCCAAGCACTATTATAGACACTTGGTGCATAAGAATAGTCATCTTTCTCCCTCAAGAGCTTAGCAAAACACCTCTTTATGCATATTGAATCAATTTAACTCAGCATTATGAAATATGCAAACAACTTCATATAGTGGAAGAGGCAATATCAACATCATTTAATTTATTCAACTCATGCCAAAACGTGAGTTCTTAGAAACCAGTTTAGAAGCAAGACATTAAAAAAAGAAGAATAAAGAAATAAGCACACAAAGAGAACCAGAGAGAAGAAATTCAGATAAAAGGGAGTAGGAAGCACTGTAATACAGAAAGACAATATTTATCACTCAGACACACTCACAAATGGAGTTAATATGACCATCTCTTCTCCTTTCTGGTTTTCACTTTGCAAGGGATCAGACACCGTCTCTAGTTTCATCAAAGTACTCATCCTACAAGACTGCCTCATCCATAGCTCTCAGTCTTTCCTACCAGCTATTTCTACTCCATTCCTTTTCCCTATAACAGATTTCTTTCTATGTGTATAGAACAAATCAGTCCCCCTTAAACAAGAACTCTTTGAGACTGAGATCCATTTCTGATTCATCATACTAGCTTCTGAAACATCTTTGGGAGTGTTTCCACTATCTATTAGGGCCTCAGATAAACTTTCACTGAATTGAGATTAAATTGGCTTCCTATTTCTAATTTACCACTTTGAGTAAGTAAATCAGACCCTATTTGAGCAGGATTGATTTTTATATACACCATGCCAAAAGCCATGTCCTATTGTAATAAGCTAAATATGCATGTCGAGTTTTTCATCAAGAAGGCAAAATGGTTAGGCTCTGAGGAGATAAGGATGAAACAGAAAACATGGGAGATAGTCTCCAGGGACTTATATTTTATGTTCTTTCCCAGGACACATTTCATATCTCTGTTTGGAACTCACTGAAACAGTCCTGTTCTAACTACCCAGAAACAAAGTTACTTTTTGAATCCTTGGGATTCTTTCCATCTTCTCATTTGTCAATGAACTTCTCCGAAGGGTGGGAAGCACAGTGGAATTATCCATGTCTGTGAGGTTTACATGTACATTGGCTACATGCTACTGGGAAGACTATATACCTAATAAACAAGGAATGGAAGAGTCATACTAACTGTGGGTATATTTGAGATAGACATAAAAATCAAGTGTTCTTCTATAATTTGTTTGTTTTTTTTCCTTGAGAGGCAATACTATTTACAGAAGGAAAACCACAGATAATATTCTCTTATATAAGGTTGCCAGAGGCTTGTGCCAAAAATCCTAGCTACTCAGGAGACTGAGACCTGAGGGTTCACTCTTTGAAATCAGCCCAGGCAGAAAAGTCTGTGAGACTCCATCTACAACTGTCCAGCAATAATAATAATAATAATAATAATAATATAATAATAATAATAATAATAATAATAATAACAATAACAATAATAATAATAATGCTGGACTGGAGTATTAGCTTCAGCCATGAGCATGCAAGCTAAGTGAGCTCGACAAAAAGTTGTCCCTTTTTTATGGTACTTTGCAAATAAAGCCATTCGCCAAGAATAAGGGCATTTGCTAAATTACAAGTACATTGCTGATGCCAAAAATTTTTCCTCAGGTGAGTAGTGAAGGTGATTGATTGCTCTCATTTTTTTTCTTACAGAGTTTTCTTTCAGTACTGGAGTTTGATCTCAGGGCCTTTGCTTGCTAGGCAGGTGCTGTATAACTTGGGCCATCCCTCCTGCCCTTTTGTCTCTGGTTAGTTTTAGATGGGGTTTTGCCTTTTGCCTGGGCAGGCATTGACTGTAATCCTATCCATGCTTCCCACCATACCTGGGACATATGTCTACCACCATGCTCAACTTCTTCTGTTGAGATGGGATTGTATAAACTTCTCATCTATGCTGTCCTTGAACCAGCATCCTATCAATTTCATCCTGCCAATTCAGCTAGAATTACTAGTGTAAACTTCTACTCCCAGCTTGTTTATTACACAATTCTTAATTGCAAAAGGCTTTTCCACAGGCATGAGTCTGTGTTTTGTAATGCAGAAAATACAGAAGAAAAAATAAACATTTTTTTCCTGTGTTCCAAGTACATAATCTCTTGGTTCTGCTAAAGAAAACCAACATTGCCAAGGTTTTGCATTCAGTGGAACACTATCTAGAAAAATAAAAGCTAAAGAAATAAGAATAAAGGAGTCATCAAGTCCTGAGAAGACACAGATGGTCTATAAATATGTATTTCTAAGTAAAAGAAGCTAGGAAGCAGGGTAGTTATGGGGAGGGAGAAAGAAGGGAGAGAGGAAGGGTTTGAAAAACTGGAGCTCTTTAGTGGACTATTTAGAGCACTGAAACTATTGTTTTTGATCTAATGGTGAGTATATGTCATTATATATTTGTTAAAACCCACAGATTGTATGACACAAAGAACAAACCTTGATGTGAACTACAGGCCTTCGTTAATTATCAACACGCAATACTGGCTCATCAATGAGAACAAAAAGGATCCTCTGGAGTTGGGCTTGAGGGCCTATGACAAGACATGCAGAATTTCTCTATACTTTGTGCTTCATTTCTAGATAAACATAAACTGCTCATCACCAGCTTCTTCATATTTACAACATTTACAACTCTAGAAACAACTTACTAGAATGAAAAATTTAAGAAATCAAGAAGGAGGGCTTTATGGTTGTGAATCTAGTCTTTGGGGTGGAAATACTGGACTGGTGTGGTATATGGTATACTTCTAGTTGTAGTATCCATTGTAGGCAGTATAAATTTTGAGAAGTAGAAAGGCTGATGTTTTTTGTTTTTGTTTTTGTTTGTTTTTTTAAAAAAGGACACAAGGGAAAAACAGAGTATAGGATTCAGAAGGACCAGATCATGACTGGCAACCAGGGAGACAGACAAGCAATTAAATGGAAGGAACAGCACAGAGAAACTGATAAAAGGTCATGGTAAAAATGGAAGAATTATAGCTCAAAGGAAAATACACATTAAAAGTGGGGCACTATAAAGGACTTAGAGAAATGCTTCTAACCACCATGTCATTTTAACACAGGGCTGCAGCAGCTACGCAGGATGGGTAGTCAAAGGGCATTATTTGAAGTTCTCATTGTCTTTCATGAATATAAGGGAGGAAACTATAGTAGGCTGTGACCCACGAACTTTTCAAAACTTTCTGGCGCTTGCTCACCTCTACTGATTTTTCTCTTGCCCATTTTCTATTTTTTCCTTCACAGAGAAGAATTGCTTTTTCATTCTAATGGTTTGTAGACACAGTATATTTAGATCAGAACAGCAATAAGATATACTGAAACAGTTCTGGTTTGATTCTTTCCCCAATGTTATTTCCATCTTGTGTGAAGAGTTCAGTTAAGGGACAGGGAAGAGAGGAACAACTGGAGTTAAGTTATACTGATATATACTGTATGTAGTTCAGGTACCCACAAAATCTTTGCAACAAGGAGAGAAGGAAAGGGAAAGGGAGGAAGAGAGAGAAGTGGGGAAGAGGAAAGGGAACAGGAAAGGGAAAGGGAAGGGAAATAAGAAGGGGAAGGGAAATAAATACTTTCTGCTGTTTGCAGTGAAGCAGAAAAATGCTTACTCTCTTTCCTGAAGGTCAAAACAAAGTTTCTGATAGGGTATTGGCAAAAGATATAGATCCTTGTATCTTTTGAGGATACAAAGATCCTTACAATGAATCTTACTCAATGAATAAAGAAAGATCTGAGACACCTGGCTAGAAAAGGGATGCAGTGAAAGTGAGAAAACTGTTACCATTTTCTGACCACCATCTGCATCAACACACATACCTTAAACTCCTCCTAGCCTAATGTATTTGCTTCTTTTGCTAATGGAGATTTATGACCACTTCAGAGTCTTTTACAAAGTGGAGGTTGCTACCTACTAAGGGGGTCATGGAGTCAGTTTAGTAGGTTTTAGACAACAGAGTGTTCTAGTTGACCTTAGAAATACTTAATAATTTGGTTTTGATCCCTATGTTTGCTTAAAATAGTACTAACATCATTGGTTTTAAAATTCAAAAAATTATCACCCATGATAATGATATTATTTCAGAAAACTATGTGTCCCAGTAGACATGTTCAAGAACAGGACTCTGAATGTGATGGCAAGTAGCTTAAAGTCACTAGAAATGGAGGAGGAGAGCCAGTTTGTTTTCCTCCTCCCTTACTGCAATTGCTCCCACCCTACCCTCAGCTTTAATGTTGCATTCCATACCACCACAATGCCATTTGGCTGGAAGAAGGGCATACCTCTATGTGGTACCCTTCAGGACAAGTGAGTCCTGAATCATTCTATTCTCCCTGTAACATATTCTGATTCTACTTCAGTCCATTCTGTCCATGGTTTGGTATTTGAAATGTTCTACTGTTCCTTAGACAGGAACCACTAAATGCCAAAGCATCATGAAAAACATTTCAGAACCACTTGGCACAACCGTTGGTTGAAGCATGACTAGAATATCCACGGAGAATGGCCCTGGGGAATGTCTTTTTCAATATCTTTGATCATTCTGTGCTAAGACCAAAAAGCTGGATGATAGGTCTTTTATATTGACGGCAACAGAAATCTCAGTGAAAGGCTGGATCCTCCTTGAAGTTGATTCATGATGTGACTTATACCAATTATGGGAAATATGATGATTGGAAATGAGATTTATTTAAAATGTAATAAGTAGTATAAAGGTAATTTCTTATAGTGTTAAGTAGGTAATATGGAAATGGTTTTGACCTACACTATTATTTTTCTACATACCATTCTATTACAGAACTTTTGCATATGAACAACTTTCATTTTCAATTTTGGTACCAAGCATTATTGTCCTTCCTGCAGCTGATTAACTTATTCTGGCATTTTGAAGTTCTTGATGAATGCTTTAATAGGAATCTACTCTCCAACCATTTGATATCCAGCAAATAAATTAAGGTTTGGCAGTACAATGCAATTTAATGTCATAGAGACATTGAAAATTATATTT
Source organism: Dipodomys merriami (assembly GCF_024711535.1). Taxonomy (NCBI): domain Eukaryota; kingdom Metazoa; phylum Chordata; class Mammalia; order Rodentia; family Heteromyidae; genus Dipodomys; species Dipodomys merriami. Next base: position 18,090,421 of record NW_027202604.1, on the reverse strand, counting down.
ATACAATCTTGAAGAAGAGAACTCATACATTCTCATTTAAAAACTGTCTATAAATAAAACCATATGGTTTTAGCATTATGAGATCCATGTAAATCAATGGAGTAAAATGGAAAGTCCTGAAATAAGTTCATATGTTTAGAGTCAATTGATTTTCAACATGGTGCCAAGAACAACAACAGGGAAAGAATTGTCTCATCAAAACACAGTGCTAACCATATTGATAACCATATGCTCAAGATTGAAGTTGGATCACTGCCTCTAATCTATCACTATATAGGCAGTTTTAGTGACCTTAGATTTGGTAATGGGTTCTTAGCAAAAAATATAGCAAGAAAAATATATGCATAAAGCTTCATCAAAACTGAAAGCTAGCCGGGCGTCAGTGGCTCATGCCTGTAATCCTAACTACTCAGGAGGCTAAGATCTGAGGATCATGGTTCAAAGCCAGCCTGGGCAGGAAAGTCCATGAAACTCCTATCTCCAATAAACCACCAGAAAACCAGAAGTGGTGCTGTAGCTCAAGTGGTAGGTAGAACGCTAGCCTTGAGCTGTAGAGCTGAGGGACAACGTTCAGGCCCAGAGTTCAAGCTCCACGATCAACCAAAAACAAAAGCAAAAACAAAAAATCACTGAAAGCTATTTTAGGTCCAAAACACTGTCAAGAAAGTTAAAAAAAATGATAAAAATATTTGAGAAATAACAATTCAGCGAGTAGCTTTGACCTACCATTAATAAACCATGTGACCTAAACATAAAAATGTAAAAAAAAGATAATTGGCAAAATTGAGATATTTGCATGGGATATGTATATAGTTAGTGATCACCAACAATTAATGATAGTTTGCCATAGTAACCAGATTATATAGAGAACTCCTAAGACTCAACAATAAAAAGACAAACTATCCAAATAAAAAGTGAGCAGAACACCTGCCTAGACATCTTCCCAGCAAAGATGCACAAATGGCAAAGCAACACACAAACAGATGTTCAACACCAGTAGTCATCAGGGAAATACAAATTAAATCCACAATGAGATCATGGTTATAATTTAAGAAAAGCAAAGAGGGAAATAGGCATAAACCAGGGTATGAAAAATTGAGTCTCATTTATTGCTACAGGAAACATAAAATGGCACCTTTTCAATGTTCTCTGACATACTGGCATATGCAATCAACAATACACTGTTATATGTGGAAAATAGCTTGGCTTTTCCTAAAGGGACTTGACATAGAAATAACACATGGTCGAGCAGTTCCACTGAACCTATATACACCCAAGTAGTTAAGAGCTATTCCAACAAAAATGTGTGCAGTAGACGCTTGGTATTCTCAGGTATATGGTTCCAATGAGGAAAACATGTAGATGCTCACATGCCTGGAGTTTAGTATGACACTATAAGTTAGTACTATATTATAAATGCTCAATTTAGTTTTGTCCCCATACCACACACCATCTTCTGCTAAAAATATGCTTCCTTTTAACAAATCTAAAATTGTTCACTTTATCACTTTAAATTGAATACATTGACTTTTGCCTTGCCTTTGGGGGTGGAGAGAGACACACTCAAACAGATCTCACAACTGATGATAACATGGGGTTGACAGATCTGCTCAGCATCAGTTGAGGTGGTGGGGAATTAAAATTCTTGTTCTTGAAATTACTTTTTATTTTTTAAAAAAATTTTTTGCCACATTGGTCAAAACTGCACAGAATTAATCTGCAAATCAAATAGGATTACTGGACATAATTGCTCAGAGCAGTTTAATTCACAACAACTAAAAGATAGACTAGAGCTAAATGTTTACCAACCCCAACGACACATAAACAAAATGTGATAATGTATGCAAAGTAGTACTATTCGGCCATAAAAAGTAATGATGTATTGATGCATGCTATAATACCAATAAACCTTGGCAATATTTTACAAAATTATAAATGCCACACACAAAAGACTTCATTCATATAAAAATACTCAGAATAGGTTAAGTCAACAGAAGCAGAAAGCAGACAGTTTCTAGGTAGAAGAAGCAGGTGATTTTTAGTAGAAGGCAAAAGGGCAGAAAGAAAATGAATGCTTTGTCTCAACAATGGAAAAGAACAAATCTACTTCTACAATCTCTTTTAATTCTGGCATTCATCTATTCATGACTACAAAGTCTTTGTAACCTAAACATCAACCACACTGACCTACCTTCCTAGTTTGTTATGTTGGAGATTAAACTCTCAGTACATGAAATTTCACAGACATATTCACACTGTAACAGAACCCAATATTGGTGACCATTACATAAGAATATAAATGTAGTAAGCATCATTGAATTACATACTTAGCATATTTAATTGTATTGTATATTGATTTTACCTCAATAAAACTGTATACCAGTAACAGAACCCAAATAGGTAACCATTATGTAAGAGTATAAATGTAGTAAACATCACTAAATTACACATAGTTAGCATGTTTAATTGTATTACATTTTGATTTTACCTCACTAAAACTATGTACCAAGCTACATAATAATGTCACTCTTATTATTCACTATTAAGAAAGCAAGACCCAGAAGAGCCTAGTATATGAATTCAATTACACCTTAAGTAGATTTGCCTAGAACAAAAGACTTGAAGGATACAATATATAATGTTACTAGGGGCCATCATTAGGTTTTTAAAATAGCAAGTAATTTGATTTGTTCTTTATTACTATACTTTAAAATTTTTATTTTAACATGTGGTTCCTTAAAGTGAAAAATAGCAAACAGATGATTTTGCTTATCAATAAAAACTTAAATCACTTTTACTCAAGCATGCTGGAATGGAAAAGCCAGCTATGTGAAGCTGATTAAGGGGAAATGATAAGGAGTTGAACTCTAAAAAAATGTCTTGGGTAAAGGCCAAGAGGCTACCTAGCATGATACTAGATTCAGTTCCACAGAGTAGGTTGAGGGGCTTGTTAGAGCTCCTAGCATGACTCTTCCTTGGCCTATCAAAATATCCTGGAGTCCCTTCACTAACAAAGCCAGGCTAGTAGTGAAGAACAACTGGATGTTAACAGAGTTAGTCCCGGGTCATCTGGAAAAATAAGGAATGGGGACAAGCTGCAAGTTGTGGTTAGATGGGGAACAGTATTTTAGCCTGTGAGAACGCATGGCCAAAATGTGCGCCATTCATTCAGGCTTTACTACACTCTCAGTCTTGCTTGCAGTTCAGTGGTTTCCCTCTTGTCAGGTTCTGGCAAATAGACTATGAGCATATTATGTCACTTTTAGAAGAAGACATTTGCTGTGGAGTGCTGAAGGACTATAAAAACAGAGGACACCAAAAAAGACACCTAAAAGTTACAGAGGAGATAACAATGCTTGATAGGAAATGTACTCATTACCTTGCTCATGTAACTGTAACCCCTCTGTACAGAATTTTTACAATAAAAATTATTTTAAAAAATGATGAAAGCAGATACAGTGGTTCATGCCTGTAGTCCTAACTACTCAGAAGACTGAAATACAGAGGGCTGTAATTCAAAGCCAGCCCAAGCAAAAGTTTGTGAAAAATCTCATCTCACCCAACAAAAAACCATGTATGGTAGCACATGCCTGTTTTCCTAGCTAGAACAGGAAATGGAAATAGAAGGATCACAGAGTAGGGGAAAAAATACAAGAATTATTTTTTTAAATAGCAAAAAAAAAAAAAGAAAGAAAAAAGGGCATGAGGCTGTGGCTCAAGTGTTATAGCACCTGTCTAGTAGTTCAAGGCCCTGAATTTAAACCCTAATACTGACAAAAATAAAATCAAAGCACAACAAAAGTTTAAAAAGATAGAACCACATTGCCCAAGTCTTTCTAGTCATTATATGGTTTTCTTCCATCTAAGTATTAGCTCACATGCACCTTTCCCCATTAAAATTTCAAATCAAAGCACTCATTCTGAAATCTGGGGGGGAAGGGCGGCGGTGTCTAAATTGGGGAATAAGATCATTAAAAAAGATTCCTCCTCCCCATCTTAAAAAGTGGGCCCCACCTGCATATGGCCCCAGCCTGATAGGTTCCATCTAACCAAAATGAGTGCCCCAAGTTATTGCTTATAATAATGATTATCCTGTAGAATATTCTGATTTCCTTGAAAAAGTAGTGTTATAGATTATCCCTAGCAGACACACCAAATAAGCTTGCTCAAGTGGAACAGAAAGGAAAAGAAATTTTAGTAGCTGTAGGCAACCATGAATTCTAATTAAAGTATTTTATTTTCCTACATCATTCCCTAAGCTTTTCACTGTGTGTGGGTTACTTTCAATTTCCCTGTGTGTCCAATTCCTCATGCCAGCTGATCATCTAACAATTCAATTCTGATTCTCTCCTGAGTCCGTGCACAGCCCTATAGGTGAAAGGCTAATGCTGGTTAACCTTGAGTCCACAAGCTAAGAACTCAATCCCACAGTGTCCAGATGCCAGCCATACATGCAATATTTAAGCTACCCATGTTTCCGCTCAGCCCACAACAAAATTCAGGGGCTCCCATGACTGCCCCCTACAGGTTTCATAATTATATACGACTACTCAGAGAACTAAGGAAGGTGTTCTTCTGTTACTGGTTACTGAAGACACAACTTAGAAAGTACCAAATGGAGGAGATGCACAGGATAAGGTATGGGGATGAGGGGGGTGGGGAATCCATTCCCTTTTTGGGTGTACCACCCTCCCAGCACCTCAGTGTCTTCATTAGGTTGAAAGCTCTCTGAACCACACTATTTGAGAGTTTTGTTTTGGCTTTGTGTGTGTGTGTGTGCACTAGAGCTTAAACTCTGAAACTGAGTCCTTAGGTTTTCCTTTTGCTCAAAGCTGGCATTCTGCCACTTGACCCACACTTCCATTTCCTGCTTTTTGGTGGTTAATTGAAAATAACAGTCTCATGGACCTTTCTTAGTAGGCTGTCTTCAAACTATGATCCTTGGGGCTGGGAATGTGGCCTAGCATGCTTGAAGCACTGGGTTCAATTCCTCAGTACCACATAAACAGAAAAAGCCGGAAGTGGCCCTGTGGCTCAAGTGGTAGAGTGCTAGCCTTGAGCAAAAGAAGCTCAGGGACAGTTCCCAGGCCCTGAGTTTAAGCCCCCGGACAGGCAAAAAACAAACAAAACAAAACACACACCAAAAAACTATAATCCTCTAATCTGTCTCCTAATTAGCTAAGGTTATATGCATGAGCCACTGGTGCCCAACTATTTCAGTGTTTTTAAGGAGGTTTGCTTACATAAATAGGATCATGGCCACTAAGGCCTTTCTCCTCACTAGAAATGGGGAGGAAGAATGAGGCTGAAGAGTTTACTTCCCTACTCACATGATGGTTCTTCTGGGTAGTAGTCCAGATGCTACATGGCAATGGGGGTGGGGGGTATCCAAGAATAATCTCAGTAGCATAAAAACATATGGGATGCATTCTAAAGAACAGAAGACATTCAGATTGTTCAAGAAATGCCAAGGGTTTTAGGAACTCTGGTAGGAAGCAAGGATAAAGACCACATCTAATTTTCCTTACATTATACCGTATTTCACAAGGAATCCTTTTAATTGACATAAATAGATATAAAGAACTTGGATGCTCTTAACACATAGAGGTCTTTCAGATTTTGGTACTTTAAGAGCTGGGAGGAGACCTTCTTTCTTTTTTGAAGAACTCAGATGGCTTATCAGCAGCTCCTTCTGAGGACCCTTTTGTTGCTATTAGCATGTTGACTACAACTATAGTTACTTGGTGACAGGATAAAATTACAGATAGCAGTTGCATTTTTCCTACCTCCTGCTTGGTAGTCAATTTTCTTGAATAAACCTTCTTCCAAAGAGTATGTAATTTTGATACCTGTTTAATTTCAACCCTTCACTCTTGTTTGACAGAGTGATTTCTCACCCTTTTTTAGACAGTGCCACACACCCTTCAATTGAGTTTCTTCTCCCTGCTGTTAAGACACTTGTTCTGCCCGCAATATTTGGAGAGGCAGCTCTCCAAAAGCTGTTAAGTTTAATCGAGACTGTGTGCAAACGCACATGCATACATGCTCACACAGAAGTTTTTAATCCTTTCTTACACACAAAGAAGGAACTCTTTCAGTATTCTTTATCTCCCAGTTTGTTAAATATTTATACCATATCCTTCCTTACAAAGAAAACTTCCGCTTAAGCAGATCCAAAACTTACAATATATAGATTCTTCTTCAGGGAAATCTAAACATAGAATCAATCCATAGTGATTTTCTCCTGACTTGAAATAGTCTACTATAAACAAGAAGGCACTACAACTTCTTATCTACTATCAACTTCTTTTATAAATGATTCTTGAAAATCCATAAAAGCTTGCCTAGTTATTCAACTAAGGTCTTGGTATAGAGGTCTATAACCAGGTCTTATAACTAGAATACACACACACACACACACACACACACACACACACACACACACACACACACACACACACACACACACACACACACAATCAAATTATTTATTTTACTGACTACACTGAAATCAGAAACAAAACCAAAAACAACATTCATGGAAAAAATATTTTCTCACCAAAATTCTTACAGCTACTATCAAAACATATGTCTAGGTTTAAAGCTCATTTCTCTTTTGCCCTTTCATTGAAATGGGAACATTGGTTGGAAACAAAACAAGCTTATAAATCTCTACATGCAGGAAATGGTTAGAAAACTTATTGCACTCTTTTGTATTTTCCTCTCAAATAATGCTTGCATTTTATCACATCTTTTGGAATGCTCATTAAGAAATTTTGTTTTGGAAAAATCAATTTCAACTTACTTTGTTTTTTTTTTTAATTGTGAAAATACCATACAGAGGGGTTACAATTACATGGGCAAAATAATGAGTACATTTCTTAACAAGCATTGGTGCCTCCTCCTTTGTTTCCTCTTCCCATCCCTTCCCATAACCTCCCCACTGCTACCCTCTCTACCCGGTCCTCCCTCCCCCCCTCCCAAAGTTGTAAAGTTCATTTTTTGACATAACGACTTGTACATCTCATTGTTGCAGTGGGTCCACCTGTATCCCTAGTTAAACGATTTGTTGTTTTCCTTCCTCTCCACAAATTATACCAACATCAAATACAGTGAAAGCAGGGGTTATACCGTGGGGGAGGGACATACAAAGCAACAAAGAAATCATCTTATAAATATGTTAGAAACAATTACATGAAAGAACAAAAAAACATTTGAAGACTTATCTTGGGGTTCATTTCCCTAACATCAACTTATAAGCTTTGCCTTTCTCTGACGTCCTGCATACCAACCATCTTAAACAATGAACTGAGATGTATTCAGCTGGCTTAGGAGGGGAGAGAAGAGAGGCAACCTATGTTTGTGTAACCCAGATACAATGGAGATTTCAGTGACTTGTCCTCCCCATTGAGTCATAGTTCAGCAGACAGACCCGTTAGCCAAAGTCTCTAAACATTCATCTCTCAAAGAACAACAATAAAACCCTGATGAAAACTAGAAGAATTCTTGAAATCTCTCTACTCTCTAGGGCCTATGTTAAGGATTGGGTAGGAAGAAGGGAGAAGAGGAAGGAGGGAAGAAGAGAGCACTACAGAAACTCAAGTATAGATAATGAACACCTGTAAAGCCTTATGTACATGTGTATATGTCCTATATCAGTCCTGAGTTCTCATCATTCTTCCTCAAGTTCTCAAGAAGGATAAAGAAAAGGGAAACTGAGCCAGCACAGGCAAAAGTTTTCTTTTAGGGCAGGGTAGTGTTAAAAAGTAAAGTGAGCAGAACCTCACTCCTATGTTGGCACATTTGTGCCCACTATCCACCATTTCTTATTTTCTCCTGTAGATTATCAAACTACTGTGGTCTCCTCTTTTCATGACTATGTAATTCATGCTGAATTACTGTTTTAATTCACCTTTCAAGGCCCAACCAGTTACAAGACTATCGCAAGGATCACGGAATTCCATTAGAGGCACACCTCTTGCGGGAGGAAGGAGTAGCAGAATCAGATCATTATCCACACAAAAAGAGTTCTGGTCCAAATTAATAAAGTCAGAGGCATCTAATAACAAGTGGAGTTTGCCTCTTTTTTTCTGAAACAGAGACAACCATGGAGCTAATATTCTCATCTGTCCAGAGTATCGCATAGTTGAACCCCAATGCAGGTGTCTGCATATATTTGCATTCTGGATAATTGGAGCAAGTCTGAGAAACTTACAAGGACTGTCTGCGGAATTAAAATTTTCGGCCTTCTAAAAGGCATAAACATAGAAGGGCCACCTTGAAACCCAATGGAATTAACTTTTTTTTTCTTTTTTTATAGCTCTTGTGGTTCTCCGTTAATAGTCACATGAGATTTCCCTAACTAACGCTTTCTTTTCAGACAAGGATTATGTCTGGAGACGTGTGCCTACCCCTGTGGTATACCAATCCACAAGATCAACATGGAATATCTTCCCAAATTTCAGTTTAATATATATTTTGGAGGAAGACCTAGCAGAAAGTATGGTTGAAAATCGTGAGTTTTAAATTTTAACATAGAAAGTCAATTAGTTTTAAGCACTATACTTTTATTCTCTTCAACTACTCTAGATAACCATATGAAACCTTTGAGCAGTTTCTCTACCCATTCTAGATCGTCCAAATTCCATCAACCTCTTTGCCTTGTCCATAGATCCTGCTTTACTAGAATAAGCATTAACTGTACATCTTAAGATTGTCATCTAAGTATGCTCAAGGAAACAAGACACTCAGTGTTACTGTTTGACTTGTAAGATCTATAATACCATCACGGGCCCCCTATTTGAGGACAACAAGAATTTTTATGTATTTCTTTACTTCTTTGGGGAAAAAGTAATGTATTTCATTCATGTTGGCACTGAGAATTATGACTATTACCTACTTTCCTTTTGTTAGGAGACTCAAATCCAAACAAGCTATCACAATACCAAAAGTTCTTAGACTTTTTTATTTTTTTAAATGTTGTATCTATCTTCCAGATCTTAAACATTTCCCTAATATATTTCCTGCCTCTTCTCTGATTTAAGTATCTGTAGTTTCTCCCCCCCTACCCTATTTATGGTATGTGTTTGCACATAATACTTTGAATTTTTTATGGAAGGAGTTTGAAAGTATACATCTGGCATCTGGGTGTGTTAGGATTATAATAGGGCTTTACATTATTTAACAGAACTCTCACTGCAACACCATGAGGCAAGCATTGTTCTATAAATGTGCAGTAACTTTGTACAAGGCTACATGCCTATAAAATTGCTGAACCCAAAAATAAACTTTTTATCTGTCTCTCTCCAGGCTCCATCGTCACTGTTAGCTGGTTCATAAGTTCATCTAGTCAGCACCCCTGCTGGGGAAGGGAAGCATGCCCGACTGCCCCACCACATCTGGACCCTGCTGTCATCAAATGTCTCCATCTGAAATGTCTCCATGGGCTTCACCACGTTTTTCCAAGTTGCATGGACTCTGGCCCTTTCAAGAAGGGTCTCATTAGTTATGAGCATTTAAAAGAAACCCACCCCTAGTAGAAGCAAAGAAAAAGAAGCAGAACAATATCAAGAGATCTACTGACTCATCTGCAGAAAGGAGAGCAAAGGAATTTGTGCACCGATTCTGTATTTACCTCTTAGATCTGCCACTTGACTTCAAATTGAGAAAGGTTTTCTCAACGTGGCAGAAAACATGAAAATAACAGCTTCCATTTTGTATAGCCATCTAGATCATGATCCAAAAGAGAGAGAGAGGAAAAAAAAATGTTCATGTCCTCATGTCTGCAACAAAAATTGTTAACATGCTGATTAGCTTGCTTAGGTATCTTAAGTATCAGGCCAACCCCTTAATCAATCACTGTGGAGGTAGATTTTGTTCAGTTCCATCAGCCTGTCTTTTGTTTCTACTCCTGCCTTTGGCAAAAAGGTATCACATGATGGATAGCCCCACTGCCATCACATGGAATGAGGGAGAATATAATCAATCAGAAAAGGAATGTTAGAAAGATAAAACTATATCTACAGAAGTCTCTGTATGTTAGCTCTCATAAAGTTGTGAACCAAAATATTCACTGCATTATGGAAGCACAAGCAGAGAGAACACAGTAAGAGAATCAGAAGAGTAGATGGGGAGAATTTTCTAACATGCCTCAAATGGCTGACTTCTTCTCTGACCAATGTTGAAAGTGGATCTTCTTTATTAACCATGACAAAGCAATTTGCCTTCTGATAATGTCAAGAATTTTATGATTAAGCATGGCTATTGTTTGCCAATCGGGTAGCCTGTTTTTCTCCATGTCATAATAGAATTATTTCCCACTTTTATCTTAAGAAAAATAGACAATGATCCATCCACCTAATTGGTCTGTACCTTACTATTCCCATTTTAAAACATTTACAAATGATAATTTATTGCATAATGAGCATGTAAGGATTTGAGAGGTCAGTGTAAGACAATATGTGTCACGGTAGAAGCTCAGTAATGATGCTTGCTTTTATCCTAAAGGGCTAGGTTCTCTGATCCTGGGCATGTGGCTAGTCTAATCCCAAGAGGCATTCCACTTAGAAGGGGAAGATAAGCACAGATTTCCAGAGCAGTAGAGCCCTGAAATCTGAATTGTTGTCCAATTTAACCAGTGCCTGAGTGTATATTAATTATGAGACCAGTGACTTAGGGTTTAGAGACCATAGTTGGACTATATTTGTTAATAAATTGTTTTTTAATCCAGATGTTCTATCCAGAAGATTTGAGGTTGAAAAATTCCTTAAATTTTAACATAAAACCCATCATTTAAAACTCAGAAATAGATTCCCACAGAAATATTCTCTTAAAACTAATTTCTCAGGTATATTTCTAGGAGTGCCAAAATCCTTGATAGCCAAAATATAACATTTTTAATTGCATTGTTATAGGCTACAAAAACAACTTTTGATGTGATACTAAAGAATTAAAAGTGAGTAAAAAGTGAACATGACATCAAAGGCAAAATAAATACCAAAGTAAATATCACTGTATCTGGAATAAGAACTGAAGCCTTCCAGAGTCTCTAGTTAATTGCTCAAGTCATATGCTTGATATTTTAGTTATGACTATGAAGACTTACCTCATGGGCATAGGGTTAAGCACTAGTGAGTGATTTCATGGGCTTTTCCCCTTTTAGCTCTTGGAAGCTATGTACCAATCTTAACTGTGTTTAGTATAAATTTGTGAATTTAAAGACTCTCGTAAAGGGAAAAATTTTGTTATGGACCCCCCCCCATAATGTCAGCTTATGTATTCTGTATATTCTTAGTAGTGTAAAATTCATAATTACAATTATTACTCTGATTTAACTATAAAGCCCACACATAAGTTAGGAGTATACCAAACAATCAGAGTAACATAAAGTTAAGGAAATTTATTCTGTCATTACTCTGATTTAACTATAAGCCCACACATAAGTTAGGAGTATACCAAACAGTCAGAGTAACATAAAGTTAAGGAAATTTATTCTGTTAGATGAAATTTCCACTTACAATATAAATATGTACTGCTTTTTGTATTCTTTTTAATTTGGTAGAGTCATATCAACTTACTATTTACAAATGCCAGGGAGTCATCTCCCTTTTCATGGGCCATAAGCATTGTTTATATCCAATCCACTTCTGTTCCTGTCTCTAGTGATACATGTTACCTATGACTGACAGTCAGGCTGTAGGCTAGTGGCATGTCAGACTCTGACTCCGATCACTTTGCCCAAGTAACTTTATGCCCTGTCTTACATGATCACACCAAACCTTGAACTTGTACTTGGGAATAAACTGATTGAGAAACTTTGCAGTCAGCTGGCAAGGTCAAAAGTGGTGGAATACAAACTACCCTTAGCATGTGAAGTCTGAATTTCAAGGAGGGAAAATTTCTGATATCTTCCCCCATTTCCTCTCACTCATCTTGTACCTAAAAATTAATAAATGTCCAGATTAAAAAATATAACACCCCACAGTGTACCTTCTGAGAAAAAGAGAAGCCAATACACAACTATTCAGAAATACATAAGTAAAAGCCCCAAATAATAAGATTTGCAAAAGTCGTTTTTATGAACATTTCATGGTGGAGGATTTCACAGCCTATAAGAATTTATTAGTAGTCAAGAAAAGCTCTATGAATAAATTAGGCTAACTGTGAGACAATGTGTTAAGAAAGGACAGAACTATTTGCTCAAAAGCTCTGGAAAAGAGCTTAAGTCGTGTTTGTTACATGTGGATTACCAATTCAGATAGAATTCACTCTTTAACAAATGTTTATTGCTGAGCATGTGGTAGGCTGAAGTGAACAGCACAGTTATGGTCCCTGTCTCTCAGAGTTTACAGTGGAGTAGGAGACATGGTTAGCAAACAAGTGAACAAATGTACCACAAACAGACAGTGACGCCAATATAGAATGCTGGGAAGAGTGGCTGAGCCCATTCTTTTTCTCTTACATACAGAGCTGACTCAATGATCCGACCTCTGATGTTTCATAAAATTCTTCTGGAGGCAAGAATGTCAATCATCTAGAAAAGGTCAGATAAGGTGATGTTTGGGAAATGAATCCTAAGATATGTATTCATATGTTTTTTTTTTCTTTCATGCGATTGTTTCTAACACATTTATAAGATTATTTCTTTGTTGCTTTGTATGTCCCTCCCCCACAGTATAACCCCTGCTTTCACTGTATTTGATGTTAGTATAATTTGTGGAGGGCAAGGGGAAAAAAAATCATTTAAATAGGGATACAGGTGGACCCATTGCAACAATGAGATATACAAGTCGTTATGTCGAAAAATGAACTTTACAACTTTGGTGGTGGGGGGAGGATTGGGAGGGGGCGGGGGGGGGTAAGGTGGGAAGGGATGGGAAGGGGAAACAGAGGAGGAGGCTACAATGCTTGATAAGAAATGTACTCATTATCTTGCCCATGTAATTATAACCCCTCTATACAGTATTTTCACAATAAAAAAAGAAAAGAAAAAAAAAGAATGGCAATCATCTGTAGAACATCAGCTCTGGAATCGAATTAGCCACAGCTAGAGAATTCCAGGTTAAGTGATCGGATACCTAAATGTCAGTTTAGGCTAATCAAATACCTCAAGCAGAGGTGTGTTGAGAGGCAATACAAGATAGTGGAAAGAGCAAGCTGGGGCATCAGGTAAATATAGTACTAAATTCTGGTTCTACTATGTACTAGGCGAGTGTCCTTGGACAAGGCACTTGATCTCTCTGGGTCTGAGATTCTTTATATGATTTAAGGGGAAATTGTTCTTCATTCAGAGGGTTCTAGTCAAAACAAGCTAGTAAAATAAATATTATCTTCCCATTGCTGAACATACTAAGTAGATGCTCGAAGAGGTAGCTATGATATGTGTCGAGAAATGTAGCTCCTCACTCTAAAAGATATCCACAGGCTACCATGATGGCAGGTTCTTCTGTGAAGCCAGCTGAGGCAATTTCTTTTTCCTTGTCTTTCTCCCCTTGAGATGAAAATCTATACTGTTACCCAAGATGAATGTGTTCCTAGCTGAGCTCTAAAGTGTTGACAAAAATATTTTGTGTACAGAATCTTAGTGGAACACATATATTAATTTTCTGGGCTCATTGGTCTTGTGCCTGTTGCAGTTTAGATTTGCTCAGAATACTTTCTAGCATCTTCTATGGTTCCTCTCTGGTGCTTGCTTGCTTGCTTTCCTCTGGGGTTGTGTGTAATCACAGCCCTGGCACGTAGAAGCTTTTACACATGGATTTGAATACAGATGGTCTCAAACAATATCAATCTGGCCTTTTCCTATAGTGCCAATGTCTGGTTTTATATTCGTTAATGACTTATCTCTCTCATCCCACTGATGGCGATGGCTAAGTGGTTGTTTTGTGCTAGGCTCTTTATGATCCTTTGTGTATGTTACCTTGTCTTCTTACCAGAACCCAGTGTGGATGCTGAGGAGACTGGGTGAAGCACACAGGTGCCATGTCTGAAAGTTAGTAATCACCGCAGCTTTTCCAAGCAGCCTAATTTCTCTTTTACCCTGTATAGAAACCATCTTCCAGAGAAACATCTCCTTAAAACCTAAGGCAATTTTATTCCAAATGCTACACTTAGTAAATCCAGTGGCTACTTACACAAGTGTTTTTGTGTGTGTGTGTGTGTGTGTGTGTGTGTGTGTGTGTGTGTGTGTGTGTGTGTGTGTAAATAAACTATATGCATGGGGATTTCAGAACTCAGGGATCTCTGGGAAAATATTTAGTGTCCAAGGATTTCTGCAGGATTACATTTAGGATGTAAGTTCTCTGGAACAGGAGCCTGTTATTTTACTTATATTCAGTGCCTATCCATATACTTGGAACTTTGTAAGTTTTCATCACTTCTCCTTAGATGAATAGATGAGCAGAGGCTTTGAAATCATAGGAGAGCAGCCACAACCATAAAACAAACTGGAACATGAACAGCTCTCTAAAGAAAGGGCTACAGGATATCACAGTGGGCCCAAGAGGCCTGAGTGCAAGGTAAGGCTTAGCCAAGGCATCTTGGAAAGTTCAGCTTTCCATGCCTTGCAAGAGACACTGAGAGAACAATGCAGTGTTTGGGAGAAATCAAAATAATAGAGAGCCAAAAGTGGTGGTGGTGAAGGCAGCACTAGTATTGCAAAGGTGCTCTGTGTCAGCTGATAAAAATAGCTTCAATGCAGTTCAAACTTGGAGCCATCAGTGGACAAGGAGGAGGAGTGTGACGTTCACTTGTCTGAGCCAGTGTGTGTGGGAGGAAATAGAAGGCGGCAGCTCAGTGGGACTCCATCCAGTTTAAATACTACACTTAAGATGTTGAGGTATGTTTCATAAGAAGATACTCCCCAGAGGTGGAGACATATCACTCACTCACTTTTTGTATGCACATATTGATCAGTGATACAGACACAGCTACCAGCCAACTCCCTTTAATCTTACATGAAGCCCAGTGGAAAGTTTCAGTTGATGTGAGGCCAACAGAATAACATCAATGTAATCTGTGATAATTGCCATTCGTCAGGATCTCCCAAGGAGAAAGGTGACACCCTCAAAGTGGAACAATCCAAAGCGGGGTGTCATAAAGAGACTGTTGACTAAATACTTGTGAAGGAGAACCACAAGGGCCGACACAATGGTTTAGAGAGATTAAAGTCACATCTGTCACCATTTCTAGACCTCAGAAACCATAGGAAAAGCACGGAGAAAGTTACCTTTAGGTGAACAGTAAGCTTTGGTCAAGGGACACAGATTACTGTGACTCTTCTAGGAATGAGCCAAGGAACCAAGCCCTATACCCACCATTTCCATCCTTCTGGAACACTGCTTGACTCTTCCTTTAGCCCACTGTTCTGGTCATAGGTTTGTCCTACTGGGCAGAAAGCCACCGGAGGGGAGGGACAGAGATTTAGAGAGACAGACAATAACAAACAATCACCCCATTTGTAAACAGGGGAGGAGCTCTAATCCCAGGCAGAGAGCACATCAGGCATATTATATCAAACTGGAAAGTAATACTTTTATTTTGTTTCCATTGCATGTATTTTAACACAGCTTCTATTATGATAGATAGTACAGGTTTTCTATTTACTTAGAGATAACCTTTCTTTTTAGAATATGTAAGTCTAAAAAAGTGAGTCCACTTAAAGATATATAGGACACAAACAACAGCACAGGTGGAAAGGGGAAATAGCAAAGATAATGGAGTTGGTATGACTAATGTTTGAGAGAGCCTCCTAGAAGACGAGATGCTATTGACAGTACTTGAGCAAGGGGGTGATAGGATCAAGGCTCTAGATAGCTTGATGCACCTGCAGCATATACGAGAGATGGGAGGTGAGAGTCCATAGTGAAGAGCCAATGAGGCTGGAGCAGAAGGGTGGAGGGAAAAGAGTTGGGGGAGAAAGAGTAGAATCAGCATTATTTGGTAATTTATCGCATGGAGGGCAGCAAGCTGCAAAGCAAAAGATAATAGCTATGACCAAAATTGCCTCTAAACAACATCTATTACCAAGAATATTAGGACTGAAGTATGAAAACAATGAGACAACAATGAAGTCCTGTTGAACAGGTAGAGCACTATGTAATTCATCTCCTGCGAGGCCATCTCTGATCAAAGAAAAACAAGAACATTTATCTAATGTGGGCCAAAGCCTGATGTTTCTCCAGAACAGCTGGGGTTTGTTTTTCTGATTTGCAGCAGAAAAATTGGGAAGGTCATCCAGGCTTGGCGTCTAGCACCAGGAGGGCAATTTTCATGCCTTATATCAGCACCATAGTGGAGGTGTTTTTATAGTGTGCAGATACTTGGAATGTTTATTTAGAGCTTTGGAGTAAGCCAGGAGATCTATTTCCTGAAAAGACTATTTAGTTAGAAAATGCAGTCAAATAGACATAATCAGCCAAGTGTCACGTAAAAATAATTTGAAACTACAAGTTAGGAAATAACAACGGCTTATCAAGTTTGAAACAAAGCTTTGGCTCATAAGAAGTTTAAAACTCGTTGCCCAATTTAGCTTAGATTAAACCCACACAATTGTACGTGTATGCACACAGACACACAAACAAACAGACACACACAGACACACACATACACATATTTCCAGACTATGCTTCACTTGGATAAAAATGTCTTTCAATTATCTCAAGTTTTAGCTCCCTGAGAGTTTTAACCATCATGCTTTCAAATGAATCAGCGACTCACAGGCATTGAGAGAAGGAAAAGACCCACCAGATTATCAAGTCTGTCCCAAAAGATATCCCTGCAGTTCCCTTTCAATTGCTTTATTCTGTTCCTGTTTTAAATGACTCCAGCAAGGGGACTCTTCATCAATCTAAGAGGCCCGTGGGAGCCCTTTCTCAGCCTAAGAGTCCTCATTTTAGAAAACATATTCTGATATGAAGTCTTGTTACACCACTTGCGTCTCCCAATGGGCCCTTTCTTCTTCTCTGCATTTATGCCCTTCAGCCCCTCCAGATGCCAGGAATGGCAATAGCATTCTCATCACTTACTCTCTTTTTTCTCTTCATCATTTTTTTAAAAAAAAATTCTATTCTTTAATCTGAAGATCTCTGTGCTTTTATCTGCTTCTCTAGTCCACATCACCATAGTAACTGAAGGCTTTGACATGACTTCCATTTCAATAGAGCCTCTCAAACACCAGCCATTTGTCCTTATGACCTTCAGCTCTGGTCCAGAATGTTACTTTTTAAGGTTCTTGAGCATTTTAGAACTTCGTGGATGCCCAGGTACTCATCTGGTAGCCAGGGCCTGCCACAAAATGTATATATAATTACCAAACAATAAATGTGGGGGCTGGAGGACAATGTGGCAAAGGCCCTTACTTCTCCTGGATTACCATGAAAAAAAGAAAAGTTCTCTGTGTATTTCTCCAGATTCAGAAGTGTTAGAAAGAACACACTGTCAAGAATCATTCACTTCCAAACCAGTCTAAGCTTCGGGATCTTGATGAATATATTTGCCAAAAGAAGAAGTTAGATAGCATGCCATCAGAAGAATACTTTGTTCACAGACATACCATGGCAGTTTCAATTTGAAGAAATAATACCAATGGCCTTATCTCAGGCTGCCGGTTTCAGCAAAAGAAAGCACAGGATGCCTAATTACATTTGAAATGCAGATAAATGAACACTGTGTAGTATAAGTATCTCCTTGATGCAATATTTGGGACATACTTAGGTTTTAAAATTGCTTTTTCTCTCCCCTCAGGTTCAAATTTAACTGATAAACTGGACATAATGGCACATGCCTGTAATCCCAAGTACTTGGGAGGCTGAGTTAGAAGTGTATCTTGAGCCAGTTCAAGGCCAGCCTGACCAACCTTGTAGACATTTACAAAACCAAAAATGCTGTTTCATATTTTACCTGGTCATTCCACTCTCTTTCTCACCTTGAAAAGTCATCATCTTCACTGATGGTTAAGCACCTAGCCTATCAGGTACGCTGATAGATTTGTTTAGAGCTCCCGTCCAGATAGTTCCAATGTGCAGAATTACTTATTCCTCAAGGTTACTTAGCACTCCAAACATAACCAAATGAGAAACTACTGAGGCTTGAACCACACACACACACACACACACACACACACAAACACACACACACACAGAGTGAAAACATAAACTATAGATTGGAAGAAAATATAGTCAAAAGAGAAGTCTCCACACAGGCTGAGAAGTCTCTACACAGGCTGAGCAATAATATAGCCAGAAGACAACTTATGCAGCTGAGCAGTTGAAATGAGGCCATCACAAATCAAGTTCTACCATGAATATAAAATATATACCACAGTTCAAAGACTTCCTTAATAATTTTTATACTGGTACATTATAGGTACACCTAGATAAATTAGATAAATTTTACCAAACTAAGTGATTAAAAACAATTATTACCAGTTTCATTTACTTTCTTGTCTTGTATGTGTAGGTGTGTGTCTGTTTTATTTTTCTGCTTTTCTTCTTTTGAGTCAGGATCTCACCAGGTACCCTGGAAAGGATTGGTACTCACTATATATTCCAGACTGACCTCAAACTCACAATTCTCCTTCGCCTTCCAAGTGCTGGGATTATAGGTATGGACCACAACACTTGACTCATTTTGCTTTCTTAATATGGCTACTAAAGGGCTGGGAAGATGGCTCAGTGGTAGAGAGGCTTGCCTTGCATGCATGAGGCCCTGGGTTCGGTTCCTCAGAACCACAAAAGCAGAAAAAGCCAGAAGTGGCACTGTGGCTCAAGCAGTAAAATGCTAGCCTTGAGCTGAAGAGCTAAGGGACAGGAACCAGGCCCAGAGTTCAGGCCCCACGACTGACAAAAAAAAAAGGCTACGTAAAAAAAATTAAACCACTAATGTGCCTTGCAGTGTATCTGGTGCACATTAACATAGACTATAGCTACAATTCCTCTAAATTAATGACCAACAATAGAACAGAAAAAAATGGAAAAAGTCATGAAAAGGGTGCTCCATAGAAGAAACATAAACCAAATGAGAAGGCATTCCATATCACAGGCCACCTAAACTATTTACAAACTCAAATTGTATCAAAGTGTCCTTTTGTATCATCAGATAAGCAAAACAAAAGAACTCTGTATTTACCGTTGGCCAGAGCTTGCAGCATTGGGAACTCTGTTTACTGCCAGAGGGAGTAACAATTGGTAGAAGCACTTTAGAAAACAATTTGGCATTGAGCTATCAAGCTGAACATGTGTAGAGCTTGTGAACTGGCAGGCCCACATCTAGCTATCTGCCTGAGAGCACTCTAGCTCCTGTGTGCTGTGAAACATGTACAGAGATGCTTTTAGCAGTGCCATCTGCCATACCAGAATCTGGGAATGACCCAAGTTTCCACTAACTATAGAATGGTTAAGCCAGCTGTGGTATATTTATATGATGAAATCTATCCAGAATCATTAAAAAGCAGCAGCTGGGAGTGGTGGGAGCTGCCTATAATTCCAGCTACTTAAGAGTGGGAAACAGGAGGATCAAGACATTTAGGCCAACTGAGGCAGAAGTAATACAAGAAAGAAAGATAGAGTTGGAGGTATATCTCAGTCACAAAGCATCTGTCTAAGTGCTCTGAGTGCAAATGCTGGTACTAATAAAAAAAAATGAAAAACCATACAAACAAAAAGAAAAGCTCACTCAGAACTCAAGTTCTGACTGTGAGGGAAAGAGCCATGGGTCAGTAAGGAACAGAGAGAGGGCACCATCCTGTTCTAGTTCTTCAACTGGGAGGCCGGTCACAGGTGCTTGTTATCCTCTGATTTAAACTGTAAAAAGACATAGTATATCCTGACTTTAAAGTATGATATTTTAACATTTTTAGAGAATGTTAAAAAAGCATAATTCATCGTGTTTAACCATACTGTCAGAAAAGCTGCCTTTTATTTGATGTTTAATGATATTTCTCAATGAGACAATGTCCTGCTGAGCTTTTCTCTACAACTTGGTTCATTTCCTGTGTTTCTTGTATCCTATCTTATGCAGTCTTCAGAGTCATCTGCCTATCTGCCTACCTATATAGCTATCATTTATATATAATATACACATAGATATATTCATAGATATGCACACACATATATAAGTATGTTATATATCAAAACATCACATTATATATCCTAAATATACATAATCCTACCTCAGTAAATATAATATATATTATATACATATATGTGTATATATTATATATAATCCTTGGAAGAATAAGGCTTTACTGTGCGTATGTCTTGATTCATC
The DNA here is from genome assembly GCF_024711535.1 of Dipodomys merriami. Taxonomy (NCBI): domain Eukaryota; kingdom Metazoa; phylum Chordata; class Mammalia; order Rodentia; family Heteromyidae; genus Dipodomys; species Dipodomys merriami. The sequence goes on along the minus strand of NW_027202604.1, from coordinate 18,070,156 downwards.
TCTGCCACTTTCTTCAAGGACACACAGTCTTACAGGAAGGAGACCCTCATGCCCACATGAGCACTGAGCACATGAGCCCTGGGGAACTCAGTTTCCCCAGACTCCTCCACCGTCCTTCAATCAGACATCTTGTGCTTTCCTCATTTCAGCTATTATCAGGGTTGATGAGTGGTAGGTAGTTGGAGATGTCCTGGGAAGGACATCTAATGTTCTTGGAAGTATACAATAAAATAAAAAGGCACAGATTTATTGAGATGTGTGGGTAGTTTCCACAGACTATTCTGCAGTTTTCAGCCCACACTCAGTCAAGGCAGTAAGAGGTCACATTTAATGAACCTAATAACTAGGATCCACTTTCTGGGCCCAAACACAAATGTTTTATATATCCCTTTCCATTAAAATACCTAACTCTCCACTGGATATAGTTACAGTATCAGGCATAGCTCAGCTTTTTTAGGTTAGGAAAGTCAACCTATATTGATATTTCCACTTTCATGTTCATTGCAATATTACAGCTAATATATAGAAACTATCTTAAGTCAGAAGGGGGTGAATATACAACATAGAATCACTCAGTCTTAATAGGGAATTTCTGCTGTTTGTAACAACATGGCTGAACTTGGAGGACATGATGTCAACTCAAATAAATTCATGTAAGAAGATGAAGAAGTCACAGGAGCCGAGAGCAAAATTGTAGTTACAGAGGGATGGAAGTGGAGGCAAGGAGATTTATTTATTTTACTTTTTATTTGGGTTTGAACTCAGGGCTTTGCATTTGCTAGGCAGATGCTCCACTACTAAGCCACAAGTCCAGCCATTTTTTGCATTGATTATTCTTGAGATAGGTTTTCACTGTTTCCCCGGGACCATGTTGGACTAAGATTTGCCTGTTTTACATTTCCTGTCATAGCTGGGGCTGACAGATACATGCCATCATGCCCACCTTCTTACTTTGAGATGGATTCCCACGGACTTTTCCACCTTGGCTAGAATGAAACTCTGTTTCTCCACATCTCAGCCTCTCAGGTAGCTGGGTTGAGAGGCACATACCATTGTGCTCATCTAGTGGTTGAGAAGGGGTCTCACAATATATACTTGGGTTAGCCTCAAACCACAATCCTTCTTCTCTCAAGTAGCTAACATTACAGTTGCAAGCTACTGGTACAGGGCTTAGAGGAGCTGTTGATTAATAGCTACAAACTTTCACAGATAGGCGAAATAAGTTCTGGCATTCTACTGAATGATATGATTATAGATAATGTACTGTATATTTCAAAACAGCTAGCAAAAAAGAAGGATATTAAATACTTTTATGCCAAAGAAATGATAAATGTTTGAGGAGACAAATACGCTTATCAAGATTTCAATATTACACAATGCATACGTGTGTCAAAACATCACGTGGTACCCCCCAAATATGTGTCAGATAAAATATAAAGGGTAGAAATTTCCAGTTATAAGATGAATTAATGCTGGAGACATAATGTAGAATATGATGACTATAGTCAATCATAATGTACACATGACACTGAGAATAGATCTCAATTGTTGTTCACACACACACACACACACACACACACACACACACACACACACACACACACACACACACATACACACACATAAAATACCAGGGAGAGATGATGGACATATTAATTAGCTTGATTGTGATGATCACTTCACAATGTAGACCAGAACAACATATACCAAAACATCACATTATAAAGCTTAAATATACACAATCCTACCTCAATAAATCTGAGGAAAAATAAGCACCTTAGATTTTTATCTTTTTAAAAAAATAAATGGTAGCACCTGCAGCATGTGAGCCATCTTCTCCTTGAAAACATTAATTCCACCTGAGGAAACCTGAGGACTTGCTTTCTGCAAGCAAATTACTCTTAGCAACAAGAGCGTACAGGTGTGCTAATGTCATCGATCCTGAGCCAGATCTCTGTGGTCTGTACAGGACCCAGGGCCCTGTCTTCTCTGGGTAAAGCCCAGCTCCAGGACATGGAGAATCAATGTACAAACTGTTCGTTATTCTCACTGTGGAGCGGAACAATTACTAAAATCTATTTGCTAGTAAATGTGCCTTGTCTTGTAAATCATTGGGTCGTTAACCTTACCCATTGCAATGTGCTGTCTCCATCCAATTCAATTAAAGTACAGGGTGAGGTAATACTTAAGAATACATTTTAGGAAAAAGGATTTACTATTATAGTATATATCCTCATAAATTAAGCAATCTGTTGATTCCTGTTTTGCAAAAGGAACACCATATGATAAATACAAGGCAGGGAATGACTCAAGAATCGTTGAAGGACTAGAGAGGAGGGAAGAACAGAATCTGAAGCCACGAACAAATCTCCTTTGGGCTCTCCATCATTCTCTTCCTCCAGCATGGGTTCAGAATTTGGGGACCAAGCAGAAGATACACTTGGACCATTTGGGACTGGAACTATATCTTTATGAAATGGGAATGCCTGAATTTGACCATAGGGAAAAACAGCCCTCTACCTAGTCCAACCTGGTATATTGTTACTATAGTAGAAACATTTGATGTCAACAGGTCAAAAGCTCTGAGTCCTTAGAATGATTCTCTCCTTCCATGCATTGTGACAGCCAGATCCCAGACAGTAGCACTCTCCATCAGTTTTCTCCTTGGCTCTTGTTTGAGGGGTTAGGGAGAGATTAAGTAGGAAAATTTGCTGATAGGGAATATTTCTCAAGACTCAATGATATCCTCCCAAGATTAGTTAATGCAGATAAGGGTTTCCCCGGCTCTTCCCCAGGGCCTTGGAACACCCATCATCTTTTCCCTCCAACCTGACCACTTCCTAAACAGCACATTCTTACTTATCAGATATACTATAGAAGATTCTGCATAGGTCTATGGTTCTGAGGAGACCTTGTAGAAGAAAAAACACAAATGCTCAGGAAGCCTAGAGCTGAAGACCATACTGGAAATGCATGATTCATTCTCCCCATAATGCTGCCTTTCGGCAGATCTCCAATTCTCACTTTGTCACTGAAATTAAGCACATCCACATTTACCTTGCTTTGGGGGTAGCATCTTCTTTGTGGGAGACAGATTTTTCATAAGATCAATGGCAGGAAACCATTCAGCAGATCGAATGATTTAAAGACAGCAGATTATAATGACCCATGGATGTAGCTCCTTTCGCTCCCCGTCCAAAGAGCTGCGCTGATGCATGCACAGGAATTTAAAAATCTTGTAAGAAGTTTTTAGTTTAAAAACTTTTACTTATTTATTTTTGACCATGCTTGGTTCAAAATGGTGTGGAATAAATATGCAAATAAGGTGGGCTTACTAAAACTATCTATTATTATCATAATGCCCCCAACTCAATAGCTAACACACACATATTATCTTACAGTTCTGCAGGTCAGAAGTAGAATGCAGGTCTGGAGGCAGTCTGGGGGGCAGTCACTCTCCGCACTCCGTGAGACTCTTATCTCCAATTAGTCACTCAAAAACCAGAAGTGGCCCTGTGGCTCAAAGGGGCAGTAGAATGTTAGCCTTGAGCAAAAAGAGCTCAGGGACAGCACCTAGGCCCCAAGTTAAAGCCCCGGGACCAAAAAGAAAAAAGAAAAGAAAAAGATGTAGAAAGAGGGCTGCTAGCATCTGAGAATGGCCCTCAACAGGAAGCCCTTGATGTGGGCACTCAAACTAAAGAAACAAACTCACTCAACAACTTGAAAGAAGAAGGAACAATCTCCCCTATGGTCTCCACAAAGACAGGGTTTTAAAAACAGGGATTATACCGTGGGGGAGGAACATACCAAAGAAACAAAAAAATCACATAGTACATTATAAATATGTTGAAAACAACAGCAAGAAAGAAAAAACCACTGTGTCCCTATCTTGGGGCTCATTTTGCTTAGCATCATCTTATATGGTCATATGTACATAGCTTTTGACCCATTCTGCTTGTCCTAGACATATACTAGTTATTGCAAATAAAGGAAACCATGGGATCTATGTTTCTTTAGGCCTGGCTTACTTCACTTAATATAACTTTTTCCAAGTCTTTCCATTTCCTAACAAATGGCACAATGTCATTCTTTCTGATGGATGCATAGAATTTCATTATATATATAATATATTGTATCTATATAATATATGCATTATATATACACACACACATACACACACACACACACACACACACACACACACACACACACACACACACACACACACACACACACACACACACACACACACACACACACACACACACTCCACATTTTCTTCATCCATTCATCTACTGATTCCAGTGCCCTGCATCTTGTATATATACATTTTTCTAATTTGGGGAGGGGAAGGGAAATAATAAAATGCTTAAATAAGGATACAGGTTGCCCATTGCAACAATGAGATGTACAAGACTATGTTGAAAATGAACTTTACAACTTGGGGGGGGAGAGAGGAGTTGGGGTGGTGGGGAGGGAAGGGATTGTAGGGGGAAAACAGAAGAGGAGGTAACAATGTTCAATAGGAAATGTACTCATTACCTTGCTCATGTAACTGTAACCCCTCTGTACAGTATTTTTACAATAAAAAACATTTAAAAAAAAACAAGCTTGGTTTTAGCCTCTAGACCTGCATTCTGCTTCTGATCTGCAGAACTGTAAGATAATACGTGTGTGTGTGTGTGTGTGTGTGTGTGTGTGTGTGTGTGTGTGTGTGTGTTTGTGTGTTAGCTACTGAGTTGGGGCATTATGATAATACTAGATAACTTTAGTAAGCCCACCTTATTTATATATTTATTCCACACCATTTTGAACCAAGCGTGGTCAAAAATAAATAAGTAAAAAATTTTAAACTAAAAAATTCTTACAAGATTTTTAAATTCCTGTGATGCATCAGCGCAACTCATTGGACGGGGAGTCAAAGGAGCTACGTCCATGGGTCATTATAATCTGCTGTCTTTAAATCATTGTGTGATCTGCTGAATGGTTTCCTGCTGTTGATCTTGTGAAAAATCTGTCTCCCACAAAGAAGATGCTGCTGGCTTCTAGCTGTGATCTTCAGATCAGATCTCAGCCTCCTGAGTAGCTAGGATTACAGGTGGGAACAGATGTAAGTCATCTGCAACCGGGACTTTTCCTACATCTTAAAGCCAGTAATAGCCCAGGTTCCAACTCACTCCTGTCTTTGTGGATTCTAACTCAGCTATAACCAGTTTTCTTGCTGCCTTTCAGTGTATCTGATCAGATGGATCCTCCCAAACAGATATCCTGGGGTGTCCATAACTGTTACCAGGTTTGTAAAGTGCCTTTTGCCTAGGAAGGTGACATAAGTTCTGGGAACTAGGACATGGACATTGTTTTTATAGGTAGGAAGTGTTATTTGGCCTAGCAAATAAGAGCCCGCTCATATCACAGAAGGTACTTTTCAAGGATGAGAGATGAACATCAAACAACTTTATCCCTTCTCCCACCCTCTTTCAACATTTTCACTCTCTACTTTAAGAAGAAAGTTTGACTATTTGCCACAATCAGGTTAAGTACTCAATAAAGGTAAGCTGTTTTGTGAGCATGGACATCACATTATTAGTGTTTCTTCCAACCAACTCTCTACTCAAGCAAGTGGCTTGTCCCTGTAAATATTGGTATATCTACCCAGATAAAACAGAAGGAAGATGGAAATTTCACTAAGGTATTTACTTTGCCTTTGTAATTTGCTTCACTGCCAATACTTGAGGAGTCACATCAAATGATATGATAGAATTTGTGGAAATAATATATGAATTATATGAACATGGGCCCCTCTGGTTGTTCAGCAAGTACTCTATTGATGAGCCACGCTGACCCTCCAGCCCAGTATTTTGTGTGTGTGTGTGTGTGTGTGTGTGTGTGTGTGTGTGTGTGTGTGTGTGTGTGTGTTTTAAGAATAAAGGTCAATATTTCTTTTCTATAAAGGATGAGAGTAAATATTTCAGGTTTAGTGGAATATACAGCTTTGGTTATGATCTCTCAAGTCTTCAGCTATAGTGTGATTGCATTCATCAATGATACATGAGGCTGTGGATCCTCAAAACCTTACTCTGGAAAGCAGACAGCTGGCATGATTTAAATTATAAGTTACCATAGTTGGCGGACCCCTATTTTAGGTGGGCATCTAAACAACTCAGGTTTAGTTCTAACGATGAAATCCTTAGACAGAATCCTCTAGTGAGCTGAACATTTGTTTCTCAGAATTCACATATTAGAAACAATCTTCAAAGTCCTATGTTAAGTAGGAGTAGGGGTTGGCATGCTTGCTCTGTGGTGCTATGTTAATGAATACCTTCTGCCAATGGCCAGCGTAGACTTCCAAGCCTCATGAGCAAAATAAACCTTTATTCTTTATAACTTACCCAGTCTCTGTAATATTCAGCAGTGTATTGAAAGAAATAACAGATCAGCTTTTATCATCCTTAAAAGCATTTTTCAATAAGCATTTACCCCAGTTGCATGCACCAAAATTGTAACCCAAAAATCACATAGATGCTTGGCACATATTCAAAAAGCTCATAGCAAATGTGAGGTGTTTTGCGAACTGAGGAGTTCTCTTTAGGGCATGAGGTCAGCATCTGCTCACATCTGGAGAGGCCTTCCTTTTGCCTCAACTTAACGGAGGGCACCACATGGCCACACAGAGCAAACATGCTGGAGGAAGAACTGGGGGATTTTTTTTAAGACAAGTTACATCACTTCTCTGGCTTTCAGTTTCCTCTTCAAATATACGGTTCTAGTGATATGTATTCCATGAGAAATCAAAGAAGTCAGCTTACAAGGGCAGCTGTTCTAGAGCCTGCTTCCTAGAAAATACAAGGTCATCACCATCGCCACGGCCTGCCATCACACAGAGACCTACCAGAGATCAAAAGATTCTGTTTCTTGTAATAAAATATTAACTCTGAATCTATGGAGAGAAATTGCCAGAGGAAGCTATTTAATTTTCCTCTGAGTTGAAGCAGGCTTGGTGCTTTTAGCATCCTGAAAAATAGTTTCAAGATAAAAGTGACTGAATAAATCTATCCTCTGGCTTACAAATTGGAGGCTAATAAGTTGGGTTAATATTAATTCATGTTCAAATATTTCCTATTGTAGATCAACGTAAATTAAAATTAAAATTATGGCATTTGAGCCACAACCTCTCAGATAACCGTAGCTCACTGCCAGATAGAAGGATGCTACACACTGTCATGTCTTTACAGTCCGGAAGGAATGTGAGTGCCTTACCTGTAACCTAAACTTGAGATGCTGTGTTTTACGACAACCCCAGCCTCTCATGTCATGATCTCACCGCCATCAAGACAGTTGGAGGAAGAAGCCTTATCTCTTCAAAAACATATGGCCAGTTCCCAGAATAAATGTCATCCAAGGCTGCCAACAAATGATGTAAGGAGACAAGTTAACTGCAAAATGAGATGTTTGCTTCCTTCCTTGGCAAACGTCACATACAGAAGCCGAGACTCTGATTACCCACACACAAAATGCTTCTTCAGAAGCACTCATTGATTTTGAGGACTATTATTAATACTCATTACTAAGCATCCCCGAGGACAGATGCAGTCATAGGTGATTATGGGAGACACCTCGATCTGAGGGGCACGGGGAATGGCTTGGGTGAGAACAGGAGGTTTTCTCTTCCATAATCAGTCAAACAACGAAGCACAGCAAAGACCAGGCTAGCTGGTGTCCTGAATAAATATATCATGATGTGCTTCTCTGTATGGTGCTCTTGAAACGACATCAAGTTTGGGTAGATGACCCCACCATTCTACGCCTCCGAAAGGAGGAGGTAACTCTGGCTGATGTACTTCAGCATTTTGGGTAGAGTGACTTTGTTCTGAACTTTGAGTACATGAGTAATTAATAGACATCAGTACCTTGTAACTTTCTAAGATGAATTTTGTAACATGTCATTTGAATTTTTTGAGACTGGGTCTTGTTACATAACTGAGGCTAGACCTAAACTCACAGTCCTACTTGCCTTGACTCCCTCGTGGTGGTGTTAAAGGCACATGCCACATATCTCACTGCTATTATGAGTAAGAAGTAAAAAGTGATCATTTAAAGACATAAATAAGATCGTATCACTTTCTAGCCTCCAAATCTCTGTCTGTTCATCTGACACAAAACCAAACTCCCTATGTGGCTTTCAAGTCTCTGCAGTTTGGCTGGTCTTTCTCTGTACCTGTCAACAATCATTCCCTCATTTCTCCCAACTTCTTGGTCCTTGACAACCACTGTACCACTTTCTATCTCAAGAGACTTGCCTCTTTGAGCGTTTCACGTAAATAAAATCATACAATGCATTTTCTTTGTGATTGGCTGGTTTCACTTGGCATAACATTATCAAGGTTTGGCCATGTTGAAACGTAAACCAGTACTTAATTTCCATGGCTGACTCATATTCCATTACATGGACACACTGTGTTTTGTTTATATCCTTCATCAAGTGGTAGATATTTGGGGCCGTTTCCAATTTAGACCTATCATATTAATGTTGTTTGCACATTTGTGAATATATCAGCTTGCATATATGGGTTTTTAAGTATGAATCAACAGGTAAAATGACTTGCTCATAATATAACTTGATGTTTCACTGTGTGTGTGTGTGTGTGTGTGTGTGTGTGTGTGTGTGTGTGTGTGTGTGTGTGTGTGTGTGTGTGTGTGTGTGTGTGTGTGTGTGTGTGTGTGTGTGTGTGTGTGTGTGTGTGTGTGTGTGTGTGTGTGTGTGTGTGTGTGTGTGTGTGTGTGTGTGTGTGTGTGCTGGTCCTGACTCTCAGGACCTGGGTGCCGTCCCTGAGCTTTTTTGCTCAGGGTTAATTAAAGAGTTTCTAAAGTCTTACAAGCTTTCCTGACTGGGCTGTCTTCAAACCTTGATTCACAGATCTCAGCCTCCTAAGTAGCTAGGATTACAGGCATGAACCACCAACACGCAGCAATATTTCACTTTTTGGACAATCACTGGACTTTCTTCCAAAGATACTGCACCACTTTCCATTTCCACTAACAGTGTCTGAGAGATCCAGCTTCTCCTCAACCTTACCTGCTCATGGCTATTGACTTATAGTTGTCTTAATGGGCATGAATTTGTATTTCCTATAGCTGATGATGATGAGCATATTTTTATGTGGTTCTTGGCCATTTGTATTACATTTGCTTTAGAGAAACATCTATTTGGGTCCTTTATTTATAATTTAGTTATTTATTTCTTCAATGTTGGAAACATTCTTTATACTTGCAAGCCCTCTATTAGATAAATGATTTTTAAAGTATTGTTTTTTCTCCCATTCTGTAAATTATGTTTCATTTTCTATGATATCTTTTAGCACTACTTTTTAAAATTTGATGAAATGCAATTTATCTCTCTCTCTCTTGCTATCTATCTATATCTATCTATTTATATATACTTGCATACATATTTGGAAGTCTCTCAGAAGAAAGAAGAGAGAAAGGATAGAAAAATATTTAAAGATGTAATGGCTAAATTTTACCCCAATTATTTTTTTAATATACCCACAAATCTATACAGTAGGTGCTCTGTAACAGCAGGTTGTAGTTCCTAGGATCATCCCATCTTGAGGACACACCATGAATATTCATGATGCATAGAGTTCAGTTCTATACTGTAGATTCTTAATCATTCTTTTCTTATAGCACCAGCCCCACTGATGTCATGTTGCCTTTCAATGAATCTCAAACTTTCACTTTCTTATTCCAATGAAGCTTATTTTCTTCTACCTTGCTTTGGAGGAGAGAGACCATTTGCTTTGGAGGAGGTAGATTTTTCACAAAACTAAGAGGCAGAGAAAACCTCAGCAGATCACAGAATGATTAAAAACAAACACTGACTGTCACAGGACTGACCGAGACTCGATGTGGGTATCAATGGAGCTATATAAGGCACTTGTGGGAATTTGAAGTTTTTGTTGTTTGAAATTTACTTTGATTGTATTTATTTATTTATTTATTTATTTATTTATTATGTTTGACCATGCATCATCAAATTACATGTACTTAATCTGAGAATAAGACCTGTTTACTGTATATCTAAGATGGTCAATGGATTGTAAGATGAAGTCAGAGATTCCTAGCACTCAGAAAGACAGGTAAATAGTAATTCAATATGAAGACACACACAGAGGCCACATGAAATGAAGGCAGAGACCTGAGTGCTATTCCCACAAGACAAGCAACATCAAGGAATTTTGGGAAGCCACCAGCAGCTAGATGAGGCAAAGAACAAACTCACCCCAGAGCCCCCAACAAAAATGCCCTGATGATACCTCCAGAAGCATGAGAGAATACATTTATGTTGTTTTAAGCCAACACTGTAGTTTATTATAGTACCTCTGGGAAATAAAGCATTCTGAAGCTTTAATTTCTCTGCTTTTTTTTCCCTTTCCCTAAATAAATTAGTTCCTTTGGAGAGGACTTCTGAGCATTCTTCTTATGCCTTTGTCTTTGTCAAGATCTCTGAGTCCTTTCCCCAAAGCCAGGGATTAGGACCGAGCTATCACTGCTTTAGAGTGACACCTTGCATATGAGTAGGATGTTGGGCTCAGTGATGGATGCCTCTGGCCTTCTGGGTTTGCCTCCCCTAGTGCATGATCTAACCGTGTTCTGGGAATCTCAACCTGAAGATCTGGGAACAGCTCTGCTTCAGTTGACCTGGGGCTGAATGGCATGAGGGAACTTCGACATCATGGCAATATTCTCTAGAATTTATCTCTACAACATGGATATGGAGTGATAAGACAGGAAGGAGCGAGTAGGTCCTGACTCAAGTATTGCAGATTCTCTTTGTTCTACCAAGATTTGATAGGTTTTTCTGACACAGTGAGATCTTTATTTGATGTGTGTCCTTAGGACAATTTTCAATGAACTTAAAGGATTGATTTTTATTAATAAAAACCAGTTATGATTTTTCAGGCAAGACATATATAGAACCCCTTACATAGTATTCAGATAGTCATTTCCATTTCCATTGCTTTTCATCTCTCTGTTCCTTGACGAAAAGCATCTACTCCAGACTTACCACTGCTTCAGGATCTTTGCACTTACGAGTCTCTCAGTCCAGAAAGTTTTTCTACCTAGAAATAGATACTGTTGAATAGCATGCTACATTTTTAAATAGTTGGGTTAAGCCAAAGACTATTTTATGCATGAAAATTCCATGAAGTGCACTTTTTACTACATACAGTTATTCCCATGGACTTCCTTTTTGTCTCTGGCTGCTTTTCTACAGCAGAACTGAGTAGGGATATACTACCTTAAAATCTCTGGTATAAATAAGCTCCTGAAGTTCATAGGCATTGTGCCATTCACTTGTTCCCTGGGGACAAGAAAAATCTGACACCAAATAGATGCTTGATAGCTATTTGTAGAATAAATTAACTACTATCCACATTTTAATTGATATTTAATAGCAAGATTAAATTGTGCTATTATTAATATGTGTATTAATAGCAGCTTAATTTATTTTTAACCAAACATTAGAACTCTTAACATTTGCAGAGATTGTCAAGAAACGTTAATATGTATAACTGATAAATATGTATAATGTTTATTATTCAGAACAACGTTTTCCTGAGTACTTAGTGCATGTCATACTTAGTACCAGAGCTTATGTGGCCCTCAATTGGCCCTTATAATTAATTATAAACCATTAACATTCTGTAGGTCTTATAGTCCCCACCAAAGTCAATTCACATTACAGTGTATAGTACTAGTACAATCTATCACAGTAAGATTTTTAAAAATAACAATGCATATGTTTTATAAATCAGCAAAAATCAGTTGCCTCATCTTCACTTCTTTGGGGTGAAGAAATGTCAGCCAGAGGTAGAGGGAAGCGTGCTCACGAAGGGATTGTTCAAACCCATTTCCTTGAGGCAAGGCGTGAAGTTCATTGCATCTGACCCCACCACAGCAGTCGGCTTGGGTAAGGATTTTTCATCTTTCATCTGCGCTTTTCACACTCTCCATTAATAAATGACACATTTAGGCATAGGACTTAAAAGATTTCTTGAATATAATCTGCTGTTGATAAAAGAGGGTTCTGAATAAGAAACTAGCAGAGCTCTAAGGACAGCCACAGGCCAAAGAATCGGATTTGGACAGGAACCTCTTAAAGGATGCCATTGCTTGGTTCTTTGGATTAATGAGTAAACAATCTTAGTCAATCTTGGTTCTGAACTAGGATGGAAATTTACGACTAAGGTATCCAGGCACGTGTGTTCAGAGACGTTGACTGTTACCTTATATTGGCTGAGTGTCCTTCCACAGGCAGTGGAGCTTGAGGGGTGGTAGTCAGAACACAATGTGTAGGCCCTAATCTTTCAAATCTGTGGATGTGAGGCTATATGGAAAATGGAATTTGATTGCATTTGGAGTATCCTGATGGGCCCAATGTAATCATAAGAGTTCCTAAAAGTGGAAGAGAGAGGCAGAACAAGAGTCAAATGGCAGAAGATGAAAGTTAGAGAAATTACAGAGGAATGCATGGGCCTTAAATATGGAGGAAAGAGCCACAAGCCAAGAAATGTAGATAACCTCAAGAAGCTGGAAAGGACAAGGAACAGATACTCAGCTAGAACCTCCAGAAAGATCTATATCCCTGCTACCACCTCGATGTTGGCCCAGTGAGACAAATCCCAGAAGCAAGGTGGGAAGACCACATACTTGGATTTTAAACCACTAAATGTGTGATAATGGTTCCAGCAGCCATAGGAAAGTAAGGGCTAGAGCATGAGAGAGGCGAGGAGCTAAGCTTTCTTGCCTGGAAATGTTCAGAGCCCTCAGGGACCACTCCTTCTGGCATGCGGTCAAAGAAAGCAGGTGTATACCACTCCAAAGTACCCTTCCCAGACACTTGAGGGCCCTTCTTACCACTCAGCTACAAAACAGAAAGGTCACAGTGTATTTCCAATACGAATTGAATCCTCTAAATGAGAGACAATTGAAGAGAAAAACAATTAACAAAGCTTCGACTTCTGATTCAAGTAGCTGGCGTCCTTGAGGCCCAGGAAAATAAACAGATTTTGGAATCTGCTATGTATCCCCCTAAGGGTGACACAAAAATACTACCTAATACAGATTCCCTTTTTCTCTTTTTTTTTTTCTTTCTTTCTTTCTTCTTTTTTTTTTAATTTTATTTTATTTTATTTGAGAACATACTGTACAGAGGGGCTACAATTACATGGGCAGGATAATGCATACATTTCTTACCAAGCATTGCAGCCTCCTCCTTTGTTTACCCTTCACCTCCCTTCCCAGCCTCCCCCTCCCCCCACCCAATTATACCCCCCTCCCCCCCCACACCGACATTGTAAAGTTGGTTTTGACATGACATTTTGTACTTCTCATTGTTGCAACAGGTCCACCTGAATCCTTGAACGACTTGTTTGTTCCCATCTCCTCCACATGTTATACTGACATCAAATATAGTGAAAGCAGGGGTTACACTGTGGGGGAGAGACATACAAAGCAACAAAGAAATAATCTTATAAATGCGTTAGAAACACATGCATGAAAGAAACGAAAAAATTAAAATACATATTTAAGGGTTCATTTTCCTAACATCACATTATCTGACCTTTTCCGCTTGATTCATACCTATACCATGGTTTCCCTTTTTCTCTTTAGTCCTTGTTCTGGAGCCTGAAAGACTGGACGTAAATGAGCCAAAGCTTCTGGATCTGAAGAATGTAGCTTGGGAATGGCCCTTGCCATCCTAGCCAAATACTCAGAGAAAACATTCAGGTGATTTTTTTTTTGATCGCTTCAGTATAAAGATCAAGATCTAATGGAGGAGAGAGTTTGCTGCTCTCTGACCTTGGCTGTGTGGTTTTCTCCATCTCCTGTCAGGTTTAGCACTAACAACAAACAATTGTGGATGAGCTGGAACACAAGCATGCGAAGGGCAGACGGCAATGACATAACTCTGAGGTAAGATGGAACGGAACCGGAGAAAAGGCAGCTTTTCTATCCCTGCCTGGGGAAGATGGAGTGGTTTCCATAGGGTTTTAATGGCTGACTGGCGGGGCCAGGCACATCTGTCTGTGAGCTGTGATATCCCAGGCAAGCTGTTTGGCTACTGGGATCCTGGTGTCGGGCTCTCAGGCAGTTACAGCTCCCTGTAGAGGGCTGGCCAGGAGCCCTGGAAGGGCTTGTTCGCTGCCAAGACAGAGCACCATCAAGTTGGCTCCAATGAAGAGGAGCCATGTGAGAATATACTTAGACCCAAATAAAACCCAAAGATAAGAGACTTGACGAGTTCTGGATTCTAGAGTCTAGTTCATTCCATCAAGTTACTATTTTTTTTTTTCTTTTTTGGCGATTGTGGGGCTTAACCTCTGGGCCTGGGTGCTGTCCCTTAACTCTTCTGCTCAAGGCTAACTTTGAACCACAGTTCCACTTCCAGATTTTGAGTGGTTAATTGGAGATGAGTCCCACAAAGACTTTTCTGTGCAGGTTGGCTTCGAATGGTGATCCTCAGATCTCAGCCTCCTGAGTAGCTAGGAACATATGTATCTATAAAAATCTGCACACCTGGAAGTGGCGCTGTGGCTCAAGTGGTAGAGTGCTCGCCTTGAGCTGAAGAGCTGAGGGACAGCGCCCAGGCCCAGAGTTCAAGCCCCACGACCGACAAAAAATAAATAAATAAAAAATCTGCACACCTAGAACACATCCTCTCTCCCACTCACCCTTCCAAAAACACTTTTAGCACGCTTCACCTGTTCTATTTTCATACATGCTAACAAACTACTTCAACCACATTCACTCTCTTTCGCTCCCTTCATTAGGTTAGTCCTCCCCTACCCGTGCACCCACCCTCTTCCATGGAGCTTGTTCCACTTTGGCATCATTGAGATATCTATTTGTTAGTGTGTATTAATTGTACCAAAGGCACCACCATGATGCTCCAAGTGTATATGTACTAAACCTTACTCAGATCAACCATCTCTACTGCTTTTTCCCTCTCTGCCCTCTGGCAAGGCTCCTATTGATTAATAGAACAGCTTTCCTTGAGCCTCTTTAGGCCCACTTTATACATAGTTTCAATGTCTTTCAAAATTATTTGCCCTTCATCTTTTTTTTCCTGTCTCCTCTTCCCTTAGGCTCCAATATAGAACCACAGAGTCATGTTCTATGGATATACATATAAAATGTCTGTCTGTCTGTCTGTATGTATGTATGTATGTATATGTATCTGTCCATTAATATATGTCTTTAGGTCTAGCATCTACATAGGAATGAAAACATGTAATATTTGGCTTTTTAATCTTGGCTTATCTTGCTCAACATGATGTGCTCCAAGTCTATCCATTTTTCTGAAAATAGAATGGTTGCATTTTTCTCTAGGACTGTGTAATGTTCCATGGTATATATGTACCATATCTTCTTTATCCATTCATCTGTTTGTTGTTGGACTCCTTGCCTGATTCCATTTAGGTCTCGTGATAACTCTGTAATAAACATAGGTATGCAAGTATCTTTGTTGTATAGTGATTTGTTCTTCTTTCAGTATTTGCATGATAGTGGTATAGTGAAGTCACAAGAAAGACCTATTTTTAATTTTTAGAGGAATCACTTACCTGCTTTCTGTAGTGGTTTTGTTAGTTCCCATACCCACACATCTTCACCAGCATTTGTTTTGTGATGGTTTACATTCTGACTGGTGTGAGTTGGAATCATAGTGTACTCTCAATGTTCATTTCCTATATGGCCAAAGAGGTTGAACATATCTTCATGTATCTATTATCCATTTGGGTTTCTTATCCATTTGTGTACTTGTTAGTTGGGTTATTTGTTTTTTTTGCCATTTAATTTTGGGGGCTTTTAAAATATTCTAGATGTTAATCCTTTCTCTGTTGAATAACTGGAAAAGATCTTCCCCCATTCTATGGCATGTCTGGTAGGTTCTGGTAATTGTTTCCTTTACTATGCAGAAACATTTTAATTTGATATATTCCTATTTGTTAATTATGTTCTTATTTTCCAGGCTATTGGAGTACCATTCAGAAAATAGTTCCTGTGCCTATAGCTTTCAGGGTTTCCCATATGTTTTCCTGTATGATATTTAAAATTTCAGATCTTACTTTAAGTTCTTTGATTCATTTAGAGTTGATTTTTGTATAGGGTGAGGGATAAGGATCAAGCTTCAAATGGACAAGCAATTTTTACAACACCATTTATAAAGGTATTGTCTTTTCTCCAATGTTGCATTTGCCTCTTTGTGTGTGTGTGTATGTGTGTGTGTGTGTGTGTGTGTGTGTGTGTGTGTGTGTGTATTATATCTCACTGGAGATATCCAGTTTGTTATTGACTTTGCAAACAATTTGATTAGAGAACAACTACATGCAGTGTGTGTGTGTGTGTGTGTGTGTGTGTGTGTGTGTGTGTGTTGTGTTAAACCATTTGAATTGTCTTAACCACTTGAGTAGTTGCCACAAGACATGTGACTTCCAAGCCTAAAATACCTATGAGCTGGTCTTTTAAGAATAGGTCAAGAAAATTCCTGAGACCCAGCCTAGAGAACACTTCCTTCCTCCCCAGATGATAGTCCCTGAAACAACTCTTGGCATAAGGAATTTTTGTGTGAATACTGTAGTTTTATTCATATTAGCTCCCAACATGGCACCTGTGAGACTCAGGCTTATTGTACTGTTGCTCCTGAGTGCTGCCACTCATCAGTCCCAGCTGTGCTCCAGCCCATTCTGTGACTTCAGACCGGCTTACCTCTCTCAGTCACTGTCAGGGGATGCATGATATCAGCTCCCATATGGCCCCTAGATGTCTCCCTAGAAGTGACTCTCTGTCTCTGTCTCTCTGTCTCTCTCTCTCTCACACACACACACATCTGCTTATCTACTTATATATTTCTAAATCATGATGCCTTTGACAATCTGATAAAGATTGAGTACACTCTTCTCAGACAAATTCTGAGTGACTGAAATGCTTAACTAAGTATTAAACTTAGCTAAGTTATTGGTTTTGAATTATTTCCCCCCTGCACTAGTGAGAGAAGAGTCAGAAACCCATTTTCCTCCCTTAGAGGAAAAAGCAAGAGTGGGAAACAGACAACCCTGTTATCACTGTGTGCTTCACTTCGAAGGGTGAATGAAGCATAAGTATCCCCATGATGGCAAGGGAGGAGTGGAACAGATTGCTTAGTGTTTCAAGGGCTCATGTCCCCTGGAAGAACAGATAACAGAGCTCTGGGTCTGTGTAACACCAGATCCATGAGTGGGCACTGCCCCAAACCATGGCTGGAAAGCAGTGAGTTCTTGGGCTTGACTCCAAGAGACAACTCTCCATCTTCCCTCCATGACCTGGCTGCATTCCATCAGAACAACCATGATGTGTGTCTCTGACTGTGGACACCAGGCTGGACCAAGACTCCAGATGGCAGTAGGGAACTTTAGTAGCAGTGGCCAATAGGATTCGAGTGTTTTCTTTGCTTGGGAAATGGACAGAGTCCCTTTGGACTGTAGAACTGCAAGGTTCTTGGATCATTCAGTGGGTAAGAGAGATTTAGAGCAGGTCAGAGAAACTATGGAATGGACTATGGAATGGGGGAGTGAGGGAATGATCTTTCTTATACTTCAAGTTGGTGAAGCGATTCATTTCATGTTTATGTAGAAACCCAACATTTTACACCACCTATAAGTAAGTTCATGAACCCCTAGCTGAGAATAGCAGTTCAATCTTCTAGCTTTTCTGCTTCAGTAGCCACTGAAAAATAGCAGAGCCTTTCTGGGCATGGATCAAATGCCCGAGGGACTGTTGGGATACTAGACTGTTGGCCAGTCTAGTATTTTCAAACAGGCTGCACATCTCCCAGATGCTGGCCAATCCTTGAGTTAGATGACGGGTTGTGAAGAGGATGAGGCAGATTCGTATGACAACAAACATGGCTCCCTAGACAGTCAGGAGAGAGACAGTCACTCCTTAGAAGGAGGTATGAACAGAGAAGATAGTGTGCCTCTTCAAGGAGACGTGGTGATGACTGATGGAAACTATTAGCTGGTCCCTAAGTCAGAAAGATGATGGTGATGGTGGTGATGGTGATAACAATGATGACGATGCAGAAGACTTACTACTGCTTACGATGTGAATCAGTCCCGTGGAGAATCATGCCTGGAGGCCTTTTCTTCTACTCTTCCTCTCAGTTGTGCTGACCACACTGGGGAGTGTGGAAAGCGAAAATTTAATGCCCACAGGGTGATGAGTTTATGAGCAACAGTATTTGATAAGCACACACATTAAAAGAAATTAGAAAAGGGAAATTAAAAGTGTACCTTTGATGCTTGAAACATTAGGTAGGTTTGAGGCATTCTGAAAAAAATGAATCTAATAAATACTTTAATAAGGACTAAATAAAGATATTGCAAGGCAATCTGAATAGGAATATTGTCTGAATGATTATAAAAGTTGTTCCTTTCATCTCATAAATTTATGTAATTAAACTAATGTCACAGTTTGCTCTTGCACAGTGGCAACATGACAGAAGTGCAGAATTTCTACTCTACCGCTGGTTAATTAGGATGACATGTGATTCTATTTCTTATTTTCAAATGTTCTTTCGAATTTTGTGTTCAGCAGCCCCCTTCCTCTTTCAAATCGTGATGTCTGAGAAGTTATAAATAAGCCTCGAAGCCAGAACATTTTGAATGTGATTTGGCTCTATTCTTTTTTAATCTCAAATTAATTTAGGTGCCAGTAACAATTTAAAGAGAGTTAACAAAAGAAGACAGGATCTGAGATCCAGAAAAGAGGATAAGAGAGGTCTGTTTCTCTGAAGAACCAAGTAATAGTACCATCAGGAGAGGGAAATTGGTTCACTCGTTCATCGGGTATTTAGTGAGCAGCAACTATGTACCAGACACGACACTAAGGCTCAGGAAGAAGAAGACTGAGCCACCCTGGAGCCTTCTTGGAAGACTGTTCTCAAATCTGGGGTGGAAAAAAGACATAGAGTAATGTATGTCTGTAATCCCAGCCAATCAGGAGACAGAAGTAGGAGAGTTGAAGTTTTTCATCCTGGGGAGTACCTTACCTGAAAAGCAAACTAAAAGCAAAAGAACTAGAGCATGCCTCAAGTAGTACAGCATTTGCCTAGCACGTGCAAGGCCCTGAATTCAACTCCTAGTGCCATAAAAAGCAACAACAACAAAGGGAGGGTGACAGTCCACAGAAGATGAAGAAACCACGTGGCCAAGCAAATATCCTTTAATGCCAATCCCAGTGAGGGTTCAAGGATGGTCTAAACCCTTTGAGGTCATGCTCATGGGTCTAGTGTGATTATCAATGGACACTGCTCACCTTTATCCCATCCCTTGGTACACACTTACTTCCTCTGAACCCTAGGTCCCACCACAAACCCTCTTATTTAAACCCACCATCATGCCCCTT
This sequence comes from Dipodomys merriami, assembly GCF_024711535.1. NCBI lineage: Eukaryota > Metazoa > Chordata > Mammalia > Rodentia > Heteromyidae > Dipodomys > Dipodomys merriami. The sequence goes on along the minus strand of NW_027202604.1, from coordinate 18,050,710 downwards.
AAATACTGTTTCAACAAGCCTCAAAGAATGAGCTTTCCCACTTGAAAAAGAAAAAGAAAATCAAAAGTTTAATGACTTCTTCCTCCCGCCCGCCCCCTCCAGCTTTCCAGCCTAGGGCTGAAATGATGTATTCAGGGTAACATGTTTTCAGAGAATGTGAGCAAACTCATATCTCCAAAATAGACAAAACAAACTAATTTCCTACTGTGCGGTGAGCCTGGCAAAGCTGCTTTGGTTGTGTTGCAAATAATAGCCTCTCAACACTCACTCCCAGAGTCCTGATGAGAAAGTTCTGGAAATAAACAAGCTCTGAGCAACAGCCTGCAGAGGGGTTTCCTCCTAGAGAATGAGGAGGGGCCCACTCATACATTTTCCTTTCAAAATACTAGAGCTAGAGAGAAGATGGCTTAAATTGCTATGATTTGTGCTCTGGCGATGAATATGTATTTTTATTGCCGTATTCATTATACAGACTACAACAAGTTTTGCTTAAAGCAATCCTCTATATCACTACATATGAATGTTATATTGTATTTTGTGATGCACAACTTGGTAAAGAAATATTTCATGGAGATTAATAAAGGGAGGTTTGGAATGAGCGCTTCTGGAACTCACTGATGGATCGGCTCTATTTCTATCTTTTTCCCTGGAGTCAGTTGCCAGGAACACTTCACAAAAAGCTTTTGTGTTCTGCCTTATATATTTTCTGGTGAAAGTATGGAGCCTAAAGTTGACTGAGAAAACCTACAGAAAGCAACCATAAGCTACAGGGAGTGCTTTTGTGCCAGGCTAATGGAAAAAAAATATACTAAATGGCATTATGTTTAGGATGGAAAGTTTAGATCGTTTGAATTGGTTCCTAAGTATTTGCAAACTACAATATGCATGCAGGAAATGCATTTCCCAGTGAAAATGTGTTTGAGAGAATAGTTATCATGTCCCAGTCAGTGTGCCTGTCCTGGCTTCAACTTCCTTTTCAGGCTGAACTTACCTCAATCACAGCCTCAGACTAGAAAGCAGCATCAATATTTACAGCCACTGGTTAGAGCAAAAGGTGACTACTTACTTGAGCCAAACTTATTTACAGGCTGGCCAAAGAGCACCACAGTCAGTGAATATAACAGGATCTGCCAAAGATGGCCAAGATATCACTTCCTTTCTGGATAGGAACTAGAAGATTACAGAAGCTTAGAGAATGGTAGAAAGTATAGGAGAGCAGCTGGGTCTCTCCCACAGAGTTCTCTTGGGTCCTTTCGTTCCACTTTCACTTGGTTTTAATCTTCGTGAAGTCTTTAGTTCTTTTTGAAGGATTGTGGGGCTTAAACTCAGGGCCTGGGTACTGAGCTCTTTTGCTCAAGGCTAGTGCTCTACCACTTTGAATCACAGATCCACTTCTAGTTTGGGGAGAGTTAATTGGAGATAAGCATCTCATGGGGACTATTCTGCCTGGGCTGGCCTCAAACCACTATCCTCAAATTTCAGCCTCCTTAGTAGCTAGGATTATAGTCATGAGCCAGCAGCACCCATCTCTCCCTCAGCTCTTATTACTTACATTTTCCTAGGTTTCCCCTGTTTATCCTTGTTGTTAACCTGAATCCTTACCCAGGGACATCCATTGCTTTTTCTGAATAGTAGCAAGCATTGCCCTTCCTTAAAGTTGAATTTCAGTGTTCAGAGTGAGGTTCCCTCTTCTACTTAAAAAGTTATATTCTAGGTAACTTAAAACTTAAAACTCACTAGTGATTTTGTCCTCATCCATCTCACTATCGGGTTGGAGTGGAGCTCCCTGAACTGTAACTCTGGAAGTAGACCTGGTGACTGAAACCTGGCGAGTCAGAACCTCAACTCCTGCTGCCCACACTGATTGGCACCAGGACAGGCGCATAGTCCAACTCTGAGTCTTTAAAGCTGTTAGAAACAGATGTTTTGTTCTCCTAAGATAATATAGGTCTGGGGTACTATGGTTCAAATAAGTAAAGGAAGCTTGCCTGCAAGCACAACCAACACAGCTATAAGACTGAAAAGGAAAATTGGGTATTACCACTTGAGATCCTTGATCCGGACATATCTGAAGAATGTTGAGCTACAGAATGAAAAAAATTCAAAAAGCTTTTTATTGTAGGATTGCTTCCTTTTAAATTGTGAGGATAGGAGTTCCAGGAAGATGGCGGAGGAGAAGCTGGAATCTGAACAAGCTCTCGCATAGAAAGGAGTTTTAGAGTTCCAGTGAACAGTCCTAAGCCAGAGAATCACACCAAGTGAGTCATCACAGGACAGAGAGTTAGACAAGAGAGGGGAAGCCAAGGAAACGCAGCAGCTGCCGCTCCGGCGGCGGGGCCACGGCGGCGACCACCGCCACGGAGACATACCTGAGACACAGAGAGTCGGGGACGAAGGAGCCAGACGCAGCAGACGAGCGGATTCTACTCAACACCAACAAGAACCGACAAGGACCGAACATCTTCATCCTGCTGTTTGCAGACCAGAGACGACCCAGGATCCAAGACTCGGCGTGAGTACAAGCCCGACATCCTCACTCCTCAGGGAGCAGAGGAGGGAAGGCCACCCCTCCCCCCCCAGCACCGGTGATCTCCATCTTGGATACCGACAAAGTTCGGAGGAGCTGCTAGCTCCAGCTCAGGCCTTGGAATAAAATGAGTCATTTAGCAGGTCACAAGAACTTAACGGCGAAGTGACCTGCCAGACTCAGCTCCATCCAGGGAAAAGTCACCCAGCTCAGGCGCCAGCCACCGGAGTGCCTTGCTTCACTGGGTAACCAGAACCAGAGGCTGCCCCTCCCTCTAGCAGCCTCGACAATCAATTGAAAAACAGAAACCCTGAGAATGGCTCCAGGCTGGGCGCTGTGAGCTTTATCACAAAATAGCCCCAGGGAAAAGCTACTGTTTATTGAAAGGTCTCAACTCTACCCAGAACCTAGCCTCATCACCACATCCCCCTCTTTTGTGACTCTCAAAGCAGACCACCCTCCCAGAAAACTAACCTGGGAGGGGGATCTCAAAATCTTGGGTAAAGCAGAGCATTTTTTCTGCCTCTTCCAACCAACCGACTTAAGAAACCAATCAAGCCACAGGACCTCAAGCTGACCAGAGACTCCAACAAGAGACTGGTTGCAGACAAAAGGGAGACACAGGATTCTTCCCACTCCTCCCCCCCCCAAAAAAAAAATCAAAAGACTTTTTTTTCTTTTTTTTTTTCTTTTTCTTTTTTTTTTCTTTTTTTCTTCTTCTTCTTCTTTTCTTTTTTTTTGCTTGTTTTTTGTTTTTTGTTACCTTATATATATATATATAAATTTTTTTCCCTTCTAAAACTTTTATTAATCTTTAATTTTTGCCTCTTCTGAAAAAAAAAATAATTGTTTTCCAGAAACCTTTTTTTTTTCTCATCTTATAATTTTTATTTTAGGAATACGTGAATAAGAGTTTTCCTTTCTTTTCTTGTCTTCTTTCTCTTTTTCTTTCTTTCTTAATTATCTTTTTGTTTTTTATCTAGCTCTACTGAACTTCTGATCTTTTCTTCTCCCGTTCCCATCCTTAAAGCTTTTCACATCTCCTCTATGTCCCTCCCCTTCTCTGAACATATTCACATTCCTCTCTAAATAGACGGTCTTTTAACCTCTATAAAAACATTAATTTTTACGTTTCTATTCTTTTTCTGGTCTCTCTTTATTCCCCTTTCCGTCTCTTCTTTTTCTCTCTCTCTCTACTTGCATCCTACCCAACTCACTTCCTGCACTGTGATTAGGACATAGTTAACTCTCCCTGTGCCTCCCCACACCAATCTATTCCTATTTTTTACCCACATCTCTCCCTAATCCTAATAATTTCTGGTTTTCCAAATTCTTTTCTGCGGTTCGAAGGCCTTTAACATATAGTCGTTTGATGTTGAATAGATGTATCTGTTGAACTAGATTGTATCTGTAGACTATTGATGGTACAAATGCAAACTTTGGTTGATGGTTGCCTTAAGATAGTGTTCTAGCACAAAACTGGTGCAATCTTTATCTCAAATGGGCGGAGTAAGCCGGAAAAACACAAGAAAAATGGCAAATTCGGGTATCTCAATTCCCAACCTTGATAATCAGGGATTAGAACAGATAAAGAATAATCCAGAGGAGAGTTCCCAAATAGCTCTACAAACACTAATAGCAAACATGATAAATGAGAAGTTTGACAATGTACAAAGGACTCTGTATGAGCGTGATAGGGAGAGAGAGGAGGCATCCCAGAAGTTTATACAGGAATATCATAAGCGTGAGGAAGCTTCTCAAAAACTGATACAGGATTTGCGTGAACAACTTGAGAATACTCAAAGAGAAAGGGAGGAATGGCGTGAGCAGGCAGAGAACACTCAAAGAGAACTGCAGGAATCCCACAGAAGGGAGGAAACTAATCAAAGAGTAATTCACGAATTAAGAGACCAGGTAGAGAATACACAAAGATCACTAAAGACATTCATGGAATCCATTAACAAAGAGCTGAAGGAAGTCAGGGAGACCACAAAGGGAATGCTGAAGGGAACCCAACAGAAGGAATGGGAGTCCAAAGAAACCATAACCAATCAACTAAGTGATTTGAGAACAAACACTGAACACCAAATTAAGGAAGAAAAGAAAATCATACAAGACCTAAAACAGAGCTTCAACAAAGAACTTGAAGCCATCAAAGCTGACCAATTAGAAGGAAAAGAGATAAAAAACAAAGTAGAGAGTCTTGACAGCAGGTTAGACCATGCAGAAGATCGAATCTCAGGGATTGAAGACAGCCTAGATATTATAGAGAAAGAACATACAACCATCCAAGACAAGTCCAAGAAATATGATAGGTCTATCCAACACCTGGAAGACACCATCAGAAGGCCCAATCTAAGGATAATGGGTGTAGAGGAGCACCTAGAAACAGAAGTTAATGGTCTAGGAAATTTGTTTAACAGGATCCTAGCAGAGAACTTCCCAAACATACAAAAAGATAGACCTATTCAGATACAAGAAGCTTTTAGAACCCCAAATAGACCAGACCAGAATAGGACATCCCACCGTCACATTATAATCCACACAGGATCAACCCAGACCAAGGAAAAGATCCTTAAAGCTGTCAAGGAGAAAAGGTTAATCACCTATAAAGGGAAACCAATTAGAATTACCTCAGATTTCTCAGCAGAGACAAAGCAAGAAGAGCCTGGAATGACGTATGCCATGCCCTAAAAACAAACAACTATCAACCAAGAATACTGTACCCAGCTAAACTCTCCTTCATAACTGAAGGCCAAATAAAAACCTTCCATAGCAAAGAAAAATTGAAACAATACATCTCCACCAAACCAGCCCTGCAAAAGATTCTTAAAGATGTCCTACACATAGAAAACCAACAAGAACGCAACAAAGGCCAAGAAACTGCACCCAAACTGAGAATCCAAGAACCTTAGGAAGAACCCAGTTTTCACAGCCCCCAAGAAGGTGGATAACATGGCAGGAACCCCCAAATACCTCTCAGTCCTATCTCTTAACGTTAACGGACTGAACTCTCCAATTAAGCGACATAGACTGTCTAGTTGGATTAAAAAACAAGACCCCTCTATCTGCTGCCTGCAGGAGTCACATCTTGCCCATAAAAACAAACATATTTTCAAAGTTAAAGGCTGGAACAAAATCTACCAAGCAAACGGCCCTCATAAACAGGCGGGAGTTGCAATCCTAATATCAGATAAAATAGACTTCAAACTAAAATTCGTGAGAAGAGATAAAGAAGGTCGCTACATACTAATTAAAGGATCTCTCCTTCAGGAGGATATTACAATTCTAAATATCTATTCGCCAAACAATGGAGCACCCAAATTTATCAAAGAAACACTACTTTCCCTCAAATCCCATATAGATCCAAAGACATTAATTGTTGGGGATTTTAACACACCACTCTCCCCACTAGATAGATCAACTCGGCAAAAACTCAACAGAGAAACCGCAGATCTAAACAGCTGCATAGATCAACTAGACTTAACAGACATTTACCGAACATTTCACCCAGCAGCAACAGAATACACCTTCTTCTCAGCAGCACATGGAACGTTTTCTAAAATAGACCACATTTTAGGCCACAAAGCAAACTTGTCTAAATTCAGAAACATTGAAGTTATACCTTGCATTCTCTCTGACCACAAGGGAATAAAATTAGATCTCAACACCAAAAGCCACCAAAGAAAGTCCGGTATCACATGGAGGCTGAACAACACACTGCTGAATCATGAGTGGGTCATGGAAGAGATTAGAAAGGAAATTCAAATGTTCATGCTATTCAACAAAAATGAACACACAAATTACCAGCTCCTCTGGGACACAGCAAAGGCAGTACTCAGAGGCAAGTTTATAGCTCTGAGCTCCTACATCAACAAATTGGAGAGATCGGAAACTAACAATTTAATGACACATCTAAACCTCCTTGAAAAAGAGCAGCAAGATAAACCCCAATCCAGTAGACGGAAAGAAATAATCAAAATTAAATCAGAATTAAATGAATTAGAATCCAAAAAAACTATAGAAAGAATCAACAAAACAAAGAGTTGGTTCTTCGAAAAACTTAACAAAATTGACAGACCCTTAGCAAACCTTATCAGAAAAAGGAGAGAACACACCCAAATTAATAAACTCAGAGATGAGAATGGAAACATCACCACGGAAACAACCAAGATTCAGAACATTATTAGGGGATACTTCTCAAAACTTTATGTTTGAGAACTTGACAGAAATGGACCTTTTCCTAGCAAATATTGACATGCCAAAACTAAACCAAGATGAGTTAAACCAGCTTAACAGGCCCATATCAAGCATTGAAATAGAAACAGCAATAAGAGACCTCCCAGCTAAGAAAAGTCCAGGACCAGATGGTTTTACAGCGGAATTTTACAAGGCCTTCAAAGCAGAGCTCACACCAATACTCCTCCAACTCTTCAATGAAATTGAAAGAGAAAGCTCACTACCGAACACATTCTATGAAGCCATCATAACCCTCATCCCAAAACCAGGCAGGGACTCATCAAAGAAAGAGAACTATAGACCCATTTCTTTGATGAACATTGATGCAAAACTTCTCAACAAAATTTTGGCCATTCGACTTCAACAATTCATCCAAAAAATCATACACCATGATCAAACAGGATTCATTTCAGGGATGCAAAGCTGGTTCAATATACGCAAATCAATTAATATTATTCATCACATCAACAGGAGCAAGAATAAGAACCACATGGTTATCTCAATAGATGCAGAAAAAGCATTTGACAAGATCCAACACCCCTTTATGATGAAGGTTCTGGAAAAATTAGGAATCCATGGAACATTCCTCAATACAATAAAGGCTGTATATGACAAACCTACAGCCAGCATTATACTCAATGGTGAAAAACTAAAGCCATTTCCTCTTAACTCAGGAACAAGACAAGGATGCCCACTCTCTCCACTTCTCTTCAATCTAGTATTAGAATGCCTAGCTACAGCAATAAGACAAGATGCAGACATAAAGGGGATCCAAATAGGGAAAGAAGAAATAAAACTCTCCCTCTTTGCAGATGACATGATCTTGTATTTAAAGAATCCCATAGACTCCACTCCCAAATTACTCAAGCTGATTCAAAACTTTGGCAAAGTAGCAGGTTATAAAATTAACCCCCAAAAATCAATGGCTTTTCTATATGCCAACAATGAGAAAAGTGTGGCTGAAATTAGGAAAGCAACTCCATTTGTAATAGCCCCACAAAAAATAAAATACCTAGGAATTAACTTAACCAAAGAAGTGAAGGACCTCTATGATGAAAACTTTAAAATCTTGAAAAAGGAAATCAACACAGAACTTAAAAAATGGCAAAACCTCCCATGCTCCTGGATTGGCAAGATTAACATCGTGAAAATGGCAATACTTCCCAAGGCTATCTACAAATTCAACGCGATACCTATCAAAATTCCACCCTCATTCTTCAAGGAAATAGAGGAGGCAATCCAAAAATTCATATGGAACAATAAAAGACCCCGAATAGCAAAAACTCTCCTCAACGGAAAGAACACTGCTGGAGGAATATCAATACCAAATTTCAAACTCTACTATAAAGCCATAGTAATCAAAACAGCTTGGTATTGGCATAAGAACAGACCTCAGGACCAATGGAATAGAATTGAAAACCCAGAAATGAACCTACAGACCTATAGCCATCTAATCTTCGATAAGGAAGCTAAAACAATAGAATGGAAGAAAGACAGCCTCTTCAGTAAATGGTGCTGGCAAAATTGGTTAACTACTTGTAGAAAACTAAAGCTAGATCCTTATATATCACCCTGCACCAGAATCAACTCCAAATGGATCAAAGACCTTGAACTCAAAGCAGACACTCTGAAAACATTACAGGATGGAATAGGAGAAACCCTAGGTCTCCTTGGCTCAGGTCGAAATTTTCTGAATAGAGACCCGGAAGCACAACAAATCAAAGAAAGGTTGGACAAATGGGATTGCATAAGATTGCAGAGCTTCTGCAGGGCAAATGACATAGCTGGCAAGATCAATAGAAAGCCCACCGATTGGGAGAAGATCTTTACTAGCCATACAACGGACAAGGGTCTCATATCTAAAATATACTTGGAACTCAAAAAATTAAACCACCCAACAAATCCTCAAAGAATCAACTGCCCAATAAATAAGTGGGCGAAAGACTTAAAGAGAAGCTTCTCTGAAGAAGAAACAAGGATGGCCAATAGACACATGAAGAAATGTTCAACATCCCTAGCCATAAAAGAAATGCAAATCAAAACAACATTGAGATATCACCTCACTCCAGTTAGAATAGCAAAAATCAAGAACTCTAACAACAACAGATGCTGGAGGGGATGTGGACAGAAAGGAACCTTACTTCATTGTTGGTGGGAATGTAAACTTGTTCAACCACTTTGGAAAGCAGTATGGAGGTTCCTCAGAAGACTTCACATAGATCTCCCCTATGATCCAGCAATCCCACTTTTGGGCATTTACCCAAATGTTTACAAACAAGACCACACTAAAGCTACCAGCACAACTATGTTTATTGCAGCATTATTTACCATAGCTAAGATATGGAACCAACCCAGATGCCCCTCAGTAGATGAATGGATCAAGAAAATGTGGTATATATACACAATGGAATTCTATGCCTCCATCAGAAAGAATGACATTTCCCCATTTGTTAGGAAATGGAAAGGTTTGGAAAAAATTATATTAAGTGAAGTAAGCCAGGCCCAAAGAAGCATAGGTCCCATGGTTTCCCTTATTTGCAATATCTAGTATAGGTATGAGTCAAGGGGAAAAGGTCAGATAATGTGATGTTAGGAAAATGAACCCTTAAATATGTATTTTAATGTTTTCGTTTATTTCATACATGTGTTTCTAACGCATTTATAAGATTATTTCTTTGTTGCTTTGTATGTCCCTCCCCCACAGTGTAACCCCCGCTTTCACTATATTTGATGTCAGTATAACATGTGGAGGAGATGGGGACAAACAAGTCGTTTAAGGATTCAGGTGGACCTGTTGCAACAATGAGAAGTACAAAAAAACCAGCTTTACAATGTCGGTGTGGGGGGGGAGGGGGGTATAATTGGGTGGGGGGAGGGGGGTAAAATTGGGTGGGGGGAGGGGGGAGGCGGGGAAGGGAAGTGAAGGGTAAACAAAGGAGGAGGCTGCAATGCTTGGTAAGCAATGTATGCATTATCCTGCCCATGTAATTGTAGCCCCCCTGTACAGTATGTTCTCAAATAAAATAAAATACAATTTAAAAAAAAATAAATAAATAAATTGTGAGGATAGTACAAAGTTTCCATATACCCCATATCCAGTTTCTTCTATTGTCAACATCTTATACAACAGCATATTTCATCTAATAAGCCAACACTGATATGTTATTACTAACTGAAATACACCCTCTGATTTTCTTAATTTTTTCCTGAAATCCTGTAGTTGTAGAATCTCATGCCAGATGAGCATATAGCATTTAGCTACCCTGTCTCTAGTGGCAGTTTTTCACTGCATCTCATTGATATCCTATGAAATACTCCTCACTTGAGGCTTCTCATGTTTTCCTGCTGATTAGGTGGGAATATGGGTTGGAAGAGAAGGGGCAGGGAACATGGTAAGGGTTTATCATATCAAAGCAGGGGTACACACTACTTCCTGTGGAATGGAGTGTTTCTGGGTTTCTCTACTGTGAAATTACTCTTCCCCCTGTCTGTATTGTAATATTCCAAAAACAGCTACTTTGTGCAGTCCACTTGAAGCCTGAAGAATTAGGCTCCACAACCTATTTTTTGAGGAGGACAAAAAAATAACCAAATGCTCTATTGTCTATATATGAAGCTGCTGTATAATTGGATATAGGGGGACATAGAAAGAGAGAACAAGAAATGAAGTTAATCTGATTAAATTATAATATATGCATTATGAAATACCATGGTGAAATCCCTTTGTACAATTAATACATAGTGAAAAATATAAAAACCTGGGTGCCATTGGCTCACACCTATAATCTTAACTATTCAGGAGACTGAGATCTGAGAATCACAGCTCAAAGCCAGCCCAGACAGAAAAGTCCATGAGACTCTTATCATCAATAGACTACTAAAATAAAAAGCCAGAAGTTATCTGGGCACTGGTGGCTTATGCCTGTAATCCCAGCTACTCAAGAGGCTGAGATCTGAGAATCAAGGTTCAAAGCTAGTGTGGGCAGGAAAGACCGTGAGACTATTATCGCCAATTAACTACCAGAAAACCAGAAGTGGAACTATGGCTCAAGTGGTAGAGTGCTAGCCTTGAGTGGAAGAGCTCAAGGACAGTGCCCAGGCCCAGAGTTCAAGCCCCATGACCGATAAAAAAAAAAAGCCAGAAGTGGAGCTCTGGTTTAAGTGCTAATCTTGAGCACAAAAGTTCAAGGCTAAAACCCAAGCCCTGAGTTCAGGCTCCAGGACTCAGACAAGAAAGAAAAATAATAAGAATGGCAGGAAAGTTAAACAGGCTTGGTTGGGGAGAGTGGTATCAGAGGGGGTGGAGAGCACAAATGTAGAGGGTGAATATGAATAATGTACATTATATGCATGTATATGAACAGAACAATGAAACTGTTCAGCAGGGTATATTGTATGTGTGTGTGGAAATGTCACTGTGAAATTCCTTTGTACAACTAGTATGAGCTAATACAAAAATCTTTTAAAAATTATTATGAACTCTGGTGAATGGGAAATTTACTATCCTCTCTCACTTATTAACTTATGAAATGACTTATTTACATCAGGCTGCACTCATTTTACATTATAGTTTACAATTCAATACTTTATTTCTGTAGTGCATGTTATCTCAGCATGGACCACTGTGAGCTCTCTCCTTTACTTTCCTATAACCTCACGCATCCTTGCTGTGTGTGGCTTCCTTCCTTCCTTTCTGGTACTATCAGATACCCCAGGCTCTTTATTATACATTCTTTGTCCCAGTTCTAGAACGAGCCATTTCTCCTTGTTTTGCAGAATGGTATTAGAGACCAAAATCTCAGCACTGACTAGAGCTATGGATTTTCTAATTATGTGAGCCAATTCATCCACCTCTTTCTTTTCCCCATAAGTCTATTTCATTTGAATGTGCTGTCACTTGAGGCCAAAAATTTAATTAATAGAGATACAAAGATATAAAACAGAACTCAACCTTCTCTCCCCCAAACCCATCTTATCAATTTCAATAAATAACAGCCACATCCAAATCCTTTTCAACACCCAAGGCAGACTTCTCACAATCCTCTTGGTACAGAAAGAACACAGCCAGAACACTGCGTAAGCAATAATCATGTTCTCTAGTTTGCTCTCACATTTCTCTCTGCTCTCTCAAACAATACTTTATCTCATAAGCTGGTGATCCTGTATGTTTATTTCCCCTTTCCCCTCTTTTGGCTATATTAGTCTAAGCCCCTGCATCAGAGCTGCCTGGGAAATTTGTAACACAAATACAAACATGCCCTGATTGTGTTCTCTCTTACAGGCTGGCAAAGTAGGGTTCCCACCATATAATATAATTTAGGTCAGTGTTGAGGGCTCTGAATATATCCATAACAGAGACTCATCCCTTACAGGTATATTCCAGGACTCTTAGAACCTACAAACATTTTGCTACTGAGACTTCCTCTCATGCCATCCTGAATTATTCTTTCATAGAACATATTTGCAATGAATTTTTTATTGTAGTCTACTTATTCAATGTCCATATCCATTCTCCTCCTGTGAGTGACATCATAGAAGAGGTGGGTCTTACATTCATTCCACTCTCTTCCCAGTCCCAGCTTCCTGGCCGAGGATTGCTGTCCATCCCAGCATGATGACTTCCATACAGCACACATTCTATGCATATATGAGTGATCAATCAAACCTGAAGCCTTCTCACGTTCTGAACATGTAAATGAAACTAGTCATGTAGAGCATTTTCCTACTGCATGTGAGGTCCCGGCTTCAATCCCCAGTGAAAAAGAAAGAAGGAAGGAGGGATGGGAAAGGATGGGATGGGATGATACAAGATAGTAGGAGAGGAGAAAAGAGATAGGCAGAAGCCATGTTATACCATAAAATATGAAAAAAGTACACCCAGGGATCCCAGCTAAGGTAGTGAACAATGGTACTAAGTAGGATAGAGTCAGAAAGGGAAGGGATTATATAATAGGACTTGGAGATGAGTAGAAAATTCACATGGCAAGCAAAGGAGCAGGTTTAGTGGTACAGGGAACAGTATCTCAGTGAGCAGGATAGACATAGACAAAGACAGCGATTAAAAATAAAACAGGGTTTGTAGCCTATAATCCTGTAAGTCTATAATTATAGGGTTCATGCCTATAATCCTTACTACTCAGGAGTCTGAGATCTGAAGATTGCAGTTCAAAGCTAGACTGGGCAAAAAAGTCTGTGAGACTCTTATCTCTAATTAACCACCAGAAAAGCATAAGTGGTGCTGTGGCTCAAAGTGGTAGAGAACTAGCCTTGAACAAAAGAGCTCAGGAAGAGCACCCAAGCCCTGAGTTCAAGCCCCACAACAGACGCCCCGCTCCCACCAAAAAAAAGGCTTACACCAAAGGCAAAGAATGGAGAAACTTGAAGAACAGTGAAGGAAGTGATGGGGAGGCCTTGAGGATAACAAAGTGGAGCCCCTTGGAAGTATAACAGGGAGGGAACATATGACGATCTGGGATTCAGTAGATTTGGGTGGGGGGGTGGAGTGAGGGGTGTAGGAACCAAGGAGACAGCACATAGGACAGCAGTTCCAAAGGCAGAGACCAACCTCCTAGCTGAGGGTCAGAGGCACAGATAGGGTGAAAGACAGTGGGGAAGAGCAGCCAACAGTCCATGTGAATCAGATCGTCACTTGCAGCATCCACCAGAACATGTCTCGCAGCCCTGCCTACAGAGATTATCATCTGAGGCCTTTTCTTCAACTCTGAAGTTGTGAATCTGTTGTCTAAGTGGCCACTGATGGGTCTAGATGTTATGTGGACCAAGCTTGCTCATGGAAATTAGCAAAGAAAGGAGAAAGCATTCAACGTGCCTGAATAATAAATGAGTTGAATCCCTATTCACCCTTCAAGGTCAAAATCAAATGTTAGGAGCCCCAGAAAGCTTTTTCTTATCCCAGAAAAACTATTGTTCCTGTTCTTCAAGTTCCCATAGTGTCTCGAGCTATGCCATAATACTTTGCACCCTGACTACTCATTGAGGGCCCAGTAATCTGTTCCTCCAGTAATCTGTTCCCTTCCTGTGAATGGGTATTACATCTTACTCTTTTTTCATACACCTTTTATCTGGTGTATAGTAGATCTTCTCTCTCCAGTGCTGTAAGCACTAGGCAAATATGGGTATGTAACTCAAAACTATAATAAATTAAAATTAAATGAAATAAAAGTCTAATTTCTCTAATTGCACTAGTCATATTTTTAAGCCCTCATGAGTCACATGGGATCGGAAGCTACAGCACTGGACAGTGGCAATATAGACTCCTCCTGAAAGTAGAGTGTCCTTCTATTCGACAGCCAACCCTGTGCTAGACATTTATCACATGATAAAAGTAACAAAAGCCACCATTTGCGGGTTTATTCATTTATCCCTCATTGTGACAAGTGTGTTATGTACACTATCACACTTAATTGCAAATACTACTTTGTATTTCGTTTTATTTTGCCAGTCCTGGGGCTTGAACTCTGGGCCTGGGTTCTGTCCCTGAGCCTCTTTGTGCTCAAGGCTAGCACTCTACCACTTGAGCCACAGCAACCACTCTAGCCTTTTCTGTATAGTTTATTGGAGATAAGGGTCTCATGGACTTTCCTACCTGGGCTGGCTTTGGACTGTGGTCCTCAGATCTCAGCCTCTTGAGTAGCTAGGTTTACAGGTGTGAGCCACTGGGGCACTGGCTGCTCTTATCTTATGAACGAGGAAACTGAGTCTCCAGAAGGTTAAAAAATTTGGCCAAAGACATACAATTAGTAGATGATAAGGCCACAGTTTACCATTACCATAAGCAAGTGTGCACTCCTAAGGACAATGTTACTTGTGTCCTTATGTTACACAAATAAAATAGACAAGTGTAGGGGATTCTGAAGCTGAGTTGTGAGACCAGGAAAGGGTTAAGAGGTTGGAAGGCCACTTTGTCAATATTTAGAAGGCTGAGAACTGAACACTGAAAAGGTCAAAACAGAAAAAGTAGAATAGACATCTAAGTTATGTCTAAGCTGCAGCCTCCGACCCCCTCCCCAAATAATAAGGGAGCCATTTATTCATTATGAATACAATTCTGTTTCATGTCAATGATCGTAATAACAGAATAGACTGATGTCTTGTTTTCTGCATGTACCTATGGTAACCTTCCCGTACTAAACTAAATAAATAGGCTTGTTTATGGGAATTGAGGTCCAAGAGCCAGTGAGCCTTGAACCCCTGGTCCCCACTTGCTTTACTTTCTCTTTGTTTTTTTCTCAATTCTTCAGCTCTGGTATCCTGTGGTGCTGTCCCAGGTTGTAGGAAGCAAGTTCTTTCTTGAAAGTTTTTTTTTTTTTTTTTTTGCCTTCATGCTACATGCAAGACCTTGAAAATGTTTGCTTTCTCTCTGTAAATGGAAGGCAATCCTATTTCACACAAGTGTTATAAAAAATGATAAAGTAGGGCTGGGAAGGTGGCTCAGTGGTAGAGTGCTTGCCTTGCATGCCTGAGGCCCTGGGTTTCATTCCTCAGCACCACATAAGCAGAAAAAGCCAGAAGTGGCGCTGTGGCTCAAGGGGTAGAGCACTCGCCTTGAGGTGAAGAGCTCAGGGACAGCGCTCAGGCCCAGAGTTCAGGCCCCACACTGACAAAAAAAAAAAAAAAAAAAAAGATAAAAGTAATGTGTATGGTGGCCCCACATAATTCTCAGAACATAGTAGTTATTCAATAAATAGAAGCGATGGTCTTCTTCAATATGTTAACCTCTAGGGTATAAAGAATTTCTTGATTAAATTATAAGTAACAAGTAAGCTCTTATATGCATTATTTTCAGTGACTGATTCTAATTCTGAGATATAGCCTGCTGGTCCTACCCAGTGCTTTTCTTAATGCTATTTTTACAAATCTTAAACTTAATGTCCATGCATCTTGTGTCCTTTATGTGTGTGAGCTGACAGAGGGTGTGGGCCAGCAGTGGTGTCAAAGAAGAAACAAGAGCTAGCAGAAAGGAAGGAAACACCTCAGTCAATTGTGCAGAGGAAAATGGTAAAGTCTTAACAGGAGATTTTCAAGTAGAATCCCCAGAAGGGATTCAAGGCCACACCTCCTCCTTAATATTCCTCTACACTGATTGAAAGAAGCAAATTTGATGTTTACTGACAGGATGAGACCTTGTGACAAATAATAAATGGCACAGTTCACTCAGACTGTTACCATACCAACCAGAAGGTCAGATCTGAGAATAAACTGAATTACACAAAATTAAGAGGAAATAGATCCTCTGTGAGTGAGTGATAAGGAGAAAGCTTCATTGAATTTCCAAGGACAATATACCTGGAAATAAAGTTCTCTCTAAAGGCCCTTTGCATTGATTTTTTTCCCCATGCAATATGTTTATTTCAACGTATGGGCCTTTGCTCTTCACTGTCCCAAGGACCTTTAGGAAAAGAACATAGCTGGGAAAGTTACAGCACCAGGTATTCTCAAAAGTAGGAGAATACTACTGAAGTCCAAAGATCAGGTAGAACTTTGTATTAAGATGATCTGGTGGCTCCAGTTGTTTGGGGCTCCCTCAAATCCTTTTTCTTTCTCTATATTGGATCCATTTGCAGGTTGAAATGGAGAAAGCTGCTGTGGTTCCAGGTCTCATATTCACCCATAACTCGTGGTAGATTTAATTATCCCCAGAATGTTCACACCTTTCCCCACTATTATCTTTGTTCTGGATTTGACCATGGGTAACTATATGGTTACACAATGAGTAGACATGATATTGAAATCATTATCCATGTGTCTTTTTTGACCAATGAGATGTTAGCAGATGTGACCAATATAAGCTTATGTCCAGGTGTTTCCATGGATGCCTTTGTATTTGAGAGGAACATGCATAGTTTACCCTTCTAGTCTAGAGAAGAGATTGGACATTTAGTGCAGACTTAATCTCAGCTAACTTCTCAGCCTCAGGTCTGAACTCTGATAAGCCTGAGAGAGCTAAATTGTCCCATACAGCCAAGTCTATTTTAGCTAACCTAACACTTCTTGCTGAATGCTATGAATGCTACTAATGTTTCTTGGGATTTTGCTTTGCAGCATCCATTAATAGAAACAAACATCAAAATCAGAGAAAAAAAATCTTGTCTGAACCTTCCTTGCTAAAACAAAACAAAAACAAAGCTATTTCATAAGCCCCCAGAGAAAGCCTATCCTTACATCTCATTGGTCCTTACTGAATAGCATAACCAATTACTGGCCAAAAGAATGGGATTGCCCTTAGATAGGGCAAAGACAGTCAAATGGATAGGTTTGGTGCCTAGGAAAAGGCATGGGGTAGAGCTTCAACACAGCAGGATAGTATACATTTCTAGGAGTGATAGACAGGTGTGTGTGTGTGTGTGTGTGTGTGTGTGTGTGTGTGTGTGTGTGTGTGTGTGTGTGAATATTCTAAACATGAATCTAATCTACCACTGGGCCAAGCATGAATATGAGATCCTTAACTACAGCAATCCTCAGTTTCAACTATAGATAAAGCCAAAGCTGGGGACAGGGAGTCAGCTTTGTCTAGCACCTGGCTATGTAGAGAAAAGATGGATATCTGATAAAACCAGACATCTCTTTAAAAAAAATAAGTTTTTTATTGTGAAAATACTGTACAGAGGGGTTACAATTACATGAGCAAGGTAATGAGTACATTTCTTATCATTGTCTCCTCCTTTGTTTTTCCCTTACCATCCCTTCCCTCCCATCTCCACAACTACTCTTCCCCCCTCCCAGCCACCACCCCCCTGCCCTGCCTAAATTGTAAAGTTTGTTTTTTTACATAGAGTCTCTTACATCTCATTGTTGCAATGGGTCCACCTGTATCCCTATTTAAACAATTTGTTTTTTTCCTTCCCCTCCCCAAATTATACCAACATCAAATACAGTGAAAACAGGGTATGTTATACCATGGGGGAGGGATCAAGAAAATATAGTATATATACACAATGGAATTCTATGCCCCTATCAGAAAGAATGACATTGCCCCATTTGTTAGGAAATGGAAAGATTTGGAAAAATTATATTAAGTGAAGTAAGCCAGGCCCAAAGAAACATAGGTCCCATGGTTTCCCTTATTTGCAATAACTAGCATATGTCTGAGACAAGCAGAAATGGTCAGATAAGATGATGTTAAGCAAAATGAACCCCAAGATAAGGACAGACATCTCTTTGTTGGGGAAATAGGTGTTAAGATGAAGATATTATTTATCCCCACCCCTCTGGAGGCTCAATTCAACTCCATCTCATCTGTGGAAAATGCCAGAATTCTACCCTGTTTGATCTTTCTTGTGGTTTCCTCACCACTCTGCTCTCTGGGTCTGGGAGTAGATATTTGCATGATACTGTTCAGGAAGCATTAGAAGAGTTTTTCTAAGTATTGAGCTTTGTATTTCAGTCCAAGTATGGTTGAAATTTTGAGCCCCGTTCACACTTAGGCTTAAGCATTCACTCTACCATTTACCAGCTCTGTGACTTATGGAAATTTATTTTCCAAAGCTACTTGGCTTAGTTTCTAAACATGTTAAATGGGCCAATGGTATTACTGGCTACACAGGTTGGTGGGTACATGCGATAGTAAATAAGGGTTAACTTTGCTTATGTTTTCATTGTTTCTACTACAAGAATTATTCTGGATGTGGAATTTAAAATTTCTGGTGTCAACAAAATATTTTCAGCAGTCAAGAAGGCCTGTGTTCACTCCAGTCTGAGTAGACAACAGAGACAGACAACCTTAGCTATGGGTTTTATGCTCTCTCCCAGGACAGCGTTTAGGTCTGTATTTAGGCAAGCCACTTCTGCTGGCTCATAATGAAACCCACTTTGGCTGGGGCATTAGTCTTTTCAGGCTTCCATGACATATCACAGACTGGATAGCTCGACCTCCCACAGGGCTACTGTGCTCACTGTTCTGCAGGACGGAAGTCTGATAGCAAAGTGCTGTCAGGCATGACCTCTGCTGAGTGCTCTCCTCCTGGCTGGTGGACAGACATTTTGTCTTCTCAGTGTCTTCACATGGTGGGAGGGACGGCTCCGGCATCTCTTTTCTTATAAGAATGACATTTCCCTCAGAGTTAAGCACTGCCCTTACCATCTAGTTTAACCTTTATTTCTGCTACAAAGGCCCTATTTCTCAGGCTTTGGGCTTCAACATTCAACAATTGAGTCTACAACACTAGGTTAGGGAGAAGTGACACAGATTGGTGCTCCAGCCCAGAAATACAGAGGTTAGAAAGTCTCCCAAATGCTTCGGGTTTGCTTCCTGAATCCCCAAGGAACACATGCTTCCTCCTGGAGGATCAGCTTTCTCTGTGTCTCCATCTTCACACCACAGTCTGGTATCTTAATTGTTTTTCATGTCATATTTCCAGCCACCTCAGAGATTCTGTCTACAATGCTAAATGCCAACCTAGATGCCAGGGACATCCTTCCCGGAACAGATAGAACTTTAAGCTGAACTTTAAAAGGCCGCAAGAATCAATTTGTCCTATTTTAAAAGGCAATTTCCTGCCCAGTCTCCAAACCACTTTGGCCTCAGTCTGGACAGTGAAGTACAATTTGCTATATGTAATTTTTCAGTGATCAAACTTTTAATTTAGAATACTCACAAACATGGTAAAAAGACAGGTCAAGGAAGATTTAGGGAACTACCTGACTATAATTCTAACTGTTCAGAAGATAGAGACAGGAGGATTACTGTCCAAGGCCACGTAGGTAAAAGTATATGACTTTAACTGAAAAATAAACCAAAAGAATTAGTGGCTTGGGTAATATGGTAGACCACTTGTTTAGCAAGCACAAGGCTCTGAATTCAATCCCAGTAATACACACACACACACACACACACACACACACACACACACACACACACACAGACTTGTGTAAAGAAATTAAGATTGAATGTTCATCTATAAAAGAAAAAAATCTTTAATCACACAGAAGACAATATCCAGCTATTTTCTGATTCCACAAAGAATAGTATAAGAGCATAGGATTAGATACCAGAAAACATTTCTTAAAAGGAAACTTAAAAAGCGAGATGAGCTCCAAGTCTCTGAGGCAGGCCCAGATGTGTCTGCAGGTGCATAAAAGGCCAGCTGACCTCTCAGAGTGCTGTGGGTATAGTGCGGAAACAGAAGGCCAGCTTTTATAGATGAGGTTCAAGTTACTCAGAGAGTGAAAGGAGTGAGGAAAATGGCCCATTCTAATCACTTTTGGCCTGTTTAATGGACAAACTGTACACTTAGCTTTCAAAGAAAACTGGTTATCAGGTGCCAGTGACTCATGCTTGTAATCCTAGCTGCAGAGGAGGTTGAGTGAGGTCTGGGGATCTTGGTTCTAAACCAGCCTGGGCAGACAAATCCATGAGACACTTACCTTATTAACCAGGAATAAGACAGAACTGGAGGTGTGGCTCAAATAGTAGAGTATTAGGGCATATTTCGTCCAGACTGAATATTTAACCTGTGCGTCTTTCCTCTCACTTTTCAACCATTTTCCTCATTCTTCAGCTGCCTTAACTGTCCAACCTTCCTTCCCTTCTTCTGGGAAACAGGGCTGAAGGAGACATGTTAACAGAGCCCCCAATGAATTCTCAGGTTTCTCCCAGAATTCTACATTCTAATAACAGTAAACAAAGTGGTAGTTGTTTGGGTGTTTTTATTCCAGATGGATAAAATGTCCTCTAAGACCTCAGGCAGGCCATGAGAGGGTGACTAGCAAGGCTGGAGCCTGGACTTGGCCACTCCTAGTAATAGGTGATGAGAATCTGCTTGGTTCTCATGACCCAATATTTCTCCCATGGCTGATGACTCTCCCCGCTAGGGGATCTCCCTGAAATCCTCCAGCCCAGAATCTTAATCTAAATGTGAAATTTCACTTCCCCTCCTCCACCCCCATGTGATAGACAGCTGAATTCCTAGAAGTAGATGGGGCAGGGGACATAAACAATAGGTTCCCAGACCTGCCAGACCAGTACCATATACTCTTGAAACTCTTTGGTCCCTCCAGCCACCTGGGACCTTGCTCCCCACACATTACCCCTACTTAAGTCGCTCCACCTTTGCTGTCATTACACCATGCCTTGTCTCTTCTGACTCTCCTTAGGTCACCCTGGTGTCCCTCTTCAACCTCTTTAAAGTTGTTGGTTCAGCTTGTTTTCTGTTCTGTCTTTATTTTAACACCCTCATGGCTCAGTTTCCTAACCCTAGACATTTTTCAGCCCATTTGGAGCCTAACAGAGCCCAAGTTTGGTGACACTAGAGCTCCAAACCATGGCTCTTCATTGTACTTCCCCTTCACTGAGGGCATTTGTTTTTCATACCTGCTGGGCACTTGTTCTCTGTGCCTCACTTGTCCAGGGGAAATGGAGCTTCAAAGATGTGTTCTGCTGGTCCCTGTAGCTCACACCTTGAATCCTATCTATTCAGGAGGCTGAGATCTAAGGATTGTGGCTCAAAGCCAGCCTGAGCATTATGAGACTCTATTTTTCCAAATAACCCACCAAATAAGTGGAGCTGTTCTTCAAGTGGTGGAGCACTAGCGTTGCCCACACAGAAGCTCAGGCATAGCGCTCAGGCCGAGTTCAAACACTAAGACTGGCACACACAAAAAAGAAATTTGTAAAGATGTGTTCTATACACCAGAAAGTAAACCTCATATTTTGGAGCTTCAGCCCATGTTTCTTCCTGTTCAATCACTGTGCACTTCACAAAGAAACCCCATGAAGAAAGAAAGGCACTAGGCTTGCTAGCCTGTGTCCTAGGTCACTGAGTACTTCTATGAACAACAGCACCACTCTGCTCAGCATTCCTTTCCCTCCACAGTCTCACCCCACAGAACCAAGCTGGGCTTTCCCAATGTGGGTCACAGAACTATCACCCCTGAAAATGTTCCTTAAAAACTTCTTAGATCCATCTAACAAGCTTAGGAAGTGTTCTGAACTATGTTCTCACTCTACCCTTTAACATTCACAACGCAGTTGAGAAAGTTAAAAACTCAGAACTCTAGCCAGGCATGGTGGCTCAAACCTGTAACCTCACATACTCAAGAGGGAGAGCTTTAAAGGATCATAGTGGTGGCCAGTCCAAACAAACAAAAAAAAATGTTAGTAAAAATCCATTTTAACAAATAAGCTGGGAGGCTGGGTGCTGGTGGCTCATGTCTGTAATCCTAGCTACTCAGGAAGCTGAGATCTGAGGATCATGATTCAAAGCCAGCCTAGACAGCAAAGTCCAGCCTAGACAGCAAAGTCCAAGAGACTCTTATCTCCAATAAACCACTCAGAAAACTGGAAGTGGCGCTGTGGCTCAAGTGATAGAGTGCTTGCCTTGAGCTGAAGAGCTGAGGGACAGTACCCAGACCCAGAGTTCAAGCCCCATGACTGACAAAACAAAAACAAAAACAAATAAGCTGGGCATGGTGGCATGTGACTGTAATCTCAGCTATGCAGAAGGCATAGCCAGTGGGATCATGGTCAAAAGCTGGCCATGGGCAAAAATGTAAGGGGCTTTATCTGAAAAATAACTAAAGCCAAAACAAAAACAAAAAAAATAAACAAAACCCAATGCAAAAGAAGCAGCAACAGCAGAAAAACAAAACAAAAATAGTAGGGACAAAGCTCAAATGGTCAAGAGCCTGCCTAGCAAAAGTAAGGCCCTGAGTTCAAAACACAGTAATTCTGGCTTGCATCATCATCTTGAGTTTAATTAGAGGCAATTGTTTTAAAGTGAGAAAATTTCACATGCCCTCCATTCTAATTTGACATCTGTGGGTCTCTAGAGCATAGATCTTTAACTGTTTAGAAAGCACTATTTACTCTTAGTCCCCCTCACTCTTCCCCACCCCTGAATTGCTACTTGGACCTCTTTCTAGGGGATAAACAGCATTTCTGGTCAAGTTTGCTGTTCAGCATTAGAATGGGAACCTTTTACAAGTCACTAAGACACTTTTCGTAAAGATACAGAGATCTAGAAAGTTAGGGTGACCCATTCTTTGAAATACACTTAGAACTTACTGCCTTATTTCACTTCTTAGTTAAAATTGCATGTCGGAAGAAAATGTGATTCGAATTGACAGCATCAGAAATGATGGAAATCATCATTTCCAAGAATAAACAATCTATGAGGAAAGAAAGGTTCAGATGCTTAGAAGCCTCAATCCTTTACAAGGTGTGGCACACCCTATGTCTCTTGGGTTTCAGTATACCCCTTTAGAGTGTAGTATATTTATAATTCTATTCACAGCTGTAGGCACCCCTGGTTTGAATTTCCTGGGATGGGTAATTTGGTGTCACTTATTGGGGAGGGAGAAGGAAGGTGAGAGATAATCATTTCTGACTAGTGATGGATAGGGTAATCCTCTCACCTATCACAGACTTCGTAAAGATGGAGAGAGGCCAAGGTGATTTTTCTCAGCTTCAGTTCAATATAGCCATTACAGATACGTAGGCACTAAGTTAGAGACTGATGTACGCCAAGACGCACAACACATCTTGCTCTTTGCAGTGTGAGCACCATGGAACAGATATAAGAGAGGCCACACATCACTTGCTGACAAAGTGTGGGGAAAATAAACCATTGGCTGCCTGGTGCTGAGAGATGGGGGGGAGGGGGCAATTATGTCTGAAGATGGTAGATTGGTAAATGGTAAGAAGGACTAGAAATTGGTATTTACAGCTGAGTTTGCCCCCAAAGCATAACTCTGACAAAGAGTTTCAAAATTGTCCATTTATTGTTTCTGTCAGCCTTTTTAGGCCGGCTGAAAGGAGGCCTGCTGGCTCTGACAAGATCAAAATGACCCTTGAAATGTTTGATAATGGGCTGGACTCACAGCCCTCAGTGCCCTCCCTGCATGGGGCCTTTCTGTCTATTGGAATGTAAGCAGCAGGAAAAGAAAGTAGCTCTGCTCCAAATCTACCCAGAAATACAGGTGCAGGAGCCTCTCCCAGGCTTGAGAAATTCTCAGTTCTCCACATCTGAGGGGGCGCTGCTATTAAATCTCAGCCCCAAGTAATGCTCAGCCTGTCTGCTCAGCAAGAGGCCTGTTGCCTGACAGTAGAATGAAAGTAGAATGTTGTCAGGGCCAGGCAGAATCCGAAGGCTGTGTCCTGCCAAGTGTCTCAGAGATCTGCCACTGATTGGGCTGGAGGTTACCTGCTGTCCTGGGGCCCTGTAGGCAGAGGGAGGAAGGCACTGCTCCTTTGCTACCCTGCTTGGGCAAAGCTGAGCAACTCTGAGGTTTAGACAAGTCTTGCAGCTGAAAGCCAGGCACCTGTGACTCATGTCTGTAATCTTAGCTGCTCAGCAGGGTGAGATCTGAGGATTGTAGCTGGAAGCCAGCAAAGCATGAAATCCTTGAGATTCTTATCTCCAATTAAGTACCAAAAAAGCCAGAAGTGGAGCTGTGGCTCTAGAGGTAGAGTGCTAGCCTTGCACAACAAAGCTCAGGGACAGCGCCCAGGTCCTGTGTTCAAGCCCCAGGACTGGTATCAAAACCAAAACCAAAAAATAAACAAACAAAAAGAACTCTTCGGGGAAACAAAGGAAGAGGTTACAATGCTTGATAAGAAATGTACTCATTATCTTGCCCATGTAATTGTAACCCCTCTGTACAGTATTTTCACAATTAAAAAAAAAAGAAGTCTTGCAGTTGGATGATTCTGCATTAACCAAAATCTGTTGACATCTTGGGATGGCATTACAAAGGGATTATATTCACTTCTGCATACAGCAAAATTTGGCCAAAGCTTTCCCTACAGAGGCTATAGCTATACAATCTATGCAGCCCACTACAAAATGAAAACATAGGCCCCTTGCTTAAGAGTTACTTGGACTGTGCAGAGAGCAGAGCCCCATGTGACCATGAAAGCCACACATCAAGGAAGCCAGTCTGCCTTGGGTTTTCTTGCTTTGTCTTTCATTGGTCGGTGCCTGTGTCTATGTCTGTCTTCTGTCTGTTCAAGTACATGCAGGTGTGCATACACAGTCTCTCCCTCTCTTTCTCTCTCTCTGTTCTTAGTTTCTGTCTATCTCAGTTATATGCATACACACACACACACACACACACACACACACACACACACACACACACACACACACACACACACACACACACACACACACACACACAGCAGGTACTCCAAGTCCCTATCTTGTCCTTCATGTACTTTCCCTAACCTCCCTTCTCTTTTCATGCTGGCTTTATCTTTGATGTTTAACCTGACCCATACCCAGTGCTAGTAAGGATCACACTGAAACTAATTAGATTCAGCTTCTCTCACAATCAGAGGTAGGGGGAGAAATTCTAAGCACTTAGTTTAATAAGTATCTTATTTACTAATATTTACTCACTAATATATTGGTTTGATATCAGGTATTAGAATCTGTTTATCATCCATAAAATGCAACTATCTTTGACCTCCAGGAATTTCCAGTAACATAGACCAAGATAGCTGCTATTGTGCATCTATTATGTGCTAGAAATGTGCTAAACCTTTTGTACATATTAGATTCCTTCATCCTCACAGTCATGTGAGGGTTGCTGATTATTATTTCCATAGGCAGATAAACCATAAGCTGAGGGAGGTGGTCACCTTGCCCTTGTTCACAGACCTGCCATCTGGCTCTCTAGCTTGGGTTGCTGGTGCTATCAAGCTATTCTGCACAAGGAAATGAGAATGGGTTTGCTTTTCTCCCTGCATTGCCTCTCTGCCAGACACAAATAATAACTTAATTAATATATATTGGATAAGCATGTATGTTAGCTATGAGGCAAAGAAAAGATGAAGATGAATATATATATATATATATATATATATATATATATATATATAAAGTTTATATAGTTTAAGTAGCAAATGAAAAGCATCCATTTAGCTTTGAGGGGAAGGGGCATCTTTATATCCCCTGCAGGAGGTCTGGCATGCCACCAATTAGTGCTCAACAAGTATTTCTTTAACTTAATTCTTTTGAGTTGAATGAAACTGAATTACATCAGAATTTCATTTTTCTTTTGATGAAAACCTGGTTTTAAGCTGAGATAGTTCTAAATGTATTTGGAACAGACTTAAGTGCCCTCTAGAAGTACCAAAATAACTATACATAACTCACAGAACTGCAGGACCTGAGCCCCAGTCTCCGGAAGCAGAAGATGTTCCAGCCAGCCACACGGACAACTTAAGCTGCTCATTCTCCAGGACCTAGGAGCCTTTGTTCAGGTCCTTGGAAACTCCTTAATTTAAGGTAGAAGGGGCTGTGTTTGATAAATGGCAGTTGCTCATGAGCAATGGGAGATGCAAGGGGAACCTATAATGAAGGAGGAGGTCACAAGATCTTTGAGAGAAAATGTTGTAATTAAATTTTCCAACTTAGAGATGACCAGCCTAGATGGCCAACAAGGCCAGAACTGTCACAAGATATTGTGTTGTTGTTGTTTTTAAGTATCCTATCTACCTAAAGATTAAGAAATGGCTTCCTTTCTGGTTAACGTGAATCAGGAAACACTTCCTGGAACAAGAGATCTTTCACTTGTCTACCCAGGGCTGAAGAACAGGTCCTACAGGCCAGATGGTAAACATCTGGGGATAGTGCCTGTGGCATGCACTGGTCCTGGGGAGAGCCATAACACTCCCAAGTTCCTTTTACTTCGACACCAACTCATTCTAGTAACAATTTACTTTCAGTATATTAAAAATGTATTCCTTTCCTTAAAAACTTCCCTACCATTTTCAGTATGTTTTGAACTCTTCTCGGAGATGCAAAAAGTCTCAGGGACATACCTGAGCTGACCTCTAGTAACATACCCGTATCTTATTCACTCTGTTTCTGTCTGTCTGTCTGTCTGATCTATCTCTGTCTCAGACTCTCTTCCTTTCTCTCTCCCTCCCACCTCTCTCTTTTCTGAAAAGGCCATTTTCCCCTCTAAGGGAATGGGTCCCAGTGTGAACAGTCAGTTTCTTTATTTAACTACCATCCAAGCTTTCTGTTTCTTTACCTCCAGCTCTGGTTACCAGGAGTAACCAATGCAAAGGCAAACAGAGAAAGCCAGCCTCTAGGGGATCAAGGCTCAGCGGGCTCAGCTAGAATCAAACCTGAGCCTGAAGACATGTTGAAACTTGTTCTATAGATAATGAAGTGTTCTGGGCTCTTCTTGAAGGAAATCAGACAGTGCCTCAAAGGGAAAAAAATCAAAAGAAAGTATGATGAATCTTTATAAGACCTTCTGGGATTTTTTTCCCTTATATGGAGGGTAAATGGAGAATCTGTGCTTTTTATTTTTTATTTATATTTTTGTAGATAGTCTACTTTGAATACTTGAACCTGGTCACTCAGGTTAGTGTCATTCGTTGGGGGAAAGGAAATCAAAGACAGAGAGAAAAAAGTTAATAGTAGCCAAAGGCTTCAAAGTCCTTTTGTCTTCGATCTAAACTTAGGAAGGCTCAGCTGGCAAGGGGGCATGTGACATATAAATAAGGGTAGTTAGGAGTGATAATACTATATTAATATTTAAGCTTTCCCACTGAGCCTTTCTGGGAGAGATGCCTAAATGACTCTGGCTAGGTAGTTAGGGAAAGAAAATGACCACTGGGACCAAGGCCAACAGGTTAGCACAAGGGTACAACACAAATCATCTTTCTTGTTTGCAGCAGACCCCTTGTAGATTCATAGACTTTGACAAGTGACTATAAGAAAGGCATCAGAAGGGAACTTTTGTACTTAGGTTCCCAGCAAATGGCGATCCAATCAGAAGGGCCCCTAGAACCACGTGAGGATACAATCAGAAGGGCACCTAGAACCACATGGCCACCGCTTATCCAATCAAACCAAAGATATACTCTTCCAAGAGGGTGGGGAATGAGAACCAAATATCTGCCAGGCCAAGACAAAGGGACTGGAGATACCCCTTCGGAATGAATCTGCTCTCACTAACTTTTTTTTTCCCACTCCTAATAAACTTACTTTTTTCTTTGAAGGCTTTCTTGTCTTTGGCTTCTTTAATTGGCAGAGGAAAAGAACCCATCCCTAGATGGGCCAGCCTCTTTTCCAGCTTTAGAATCCAGGCTTGGAATCTAGTGGTCACAGGAAATGTGTAGCAGCAGACCAGGATGGGTAAAACTCCAGGTTTTGTAAGATGTCAGGAAGTACCCAGGAGGTCATTCAGAAGGAAACTGTGCAAATGAATCCATAAAATTGCCTATGGATTCCTCAAACAACTCCCAAGTGGCTCATGCCTAGATCTAATCCTAAATACATCATAATCATGTACCCTCTTCTGGTTAATACATAATGATCTGAATTGCACTGGAGAAAAACAACATGAAAAAATGTACATGACATTGAAAACACAATTCCCAGAGATTGATTAGAACTTTTGATTTGAACCTAACCAGTTTAAATGCTGGCTGAAAAATAAAAATCAACATTGTACTTTATAAGACTTAAATAAGACCCAGAATATCAAAACATGATTTCAAAACATTGAGAATCTAATAAAATATTGTTCAGCTTATGAAGAACCAGAGTAATTTTTCTCTCAACAGAATGGCTAACCTTCCAATAGAAAAGCACAAATGTGACCACGTGATTTTGTGGGCAAAAGTCCACAAGCACTTAATTTATCGTTTTCTATACATGGTGTAGAAACTTGTACTAAATAAATGAACCTCAAACTTTATGGAAAAAGTAATTAAAATAGGTCATACATCTAAATATAAAGTATAATAGTTTAGAAGACAGATTAGGAAAAAAGAACAGCAACCTCGATTAAGGTAAAGAGTTTAGAGGGCAGAGAATATGGCTTAGTGGTAGAGTGCTTGCCTAGCATGCATGAAGCCCTGGGTACAATTCCTCAGTACCACATAAACAGAAAAAGCCAGAAGTGGTGCTGTGACTTTAGTGGTAAAGTGCTAGCCTTGAGCAAAAGAAGCTCAAGGACAGTGCCCAGGCTCCTGAGGTCAAGCCCCAGTGCTGGCCAAAAAAAAAAAAAAAAAAAAAGGAGATAGAGTTTAGATATGACCAAAAAGTGCAATTTATAAAGAACTCAGAAAACTTAACAGTGAAGAAGCCACCCATTTAAAACTAAGTAACAGAGGATGGGGTGAAGTTCAGTGTTAGAATGTTTGCTTAGCATGTGGGAGAGATACTGAGCTTGATCTCGAGCATGGTAATAATAATAATAACAATAATAATAGGCTTGGATAGACACTTTATCCAAGAAAATATACAGAAGACAAGTAAATCTGAAAGCATGTTCAGTATCATTAGCCAGCAGAGAAACACAAATTAAAACAGCAATGAGACATCACTATGCAACTAATGAAATAAAATTAATATTCTCACAATTCTGAGTGCTAGAGCTTTCATTCATTGCTGGTGGGAACGCAAAAGGTTACAACTATTCTAGAAAAGTTTGACAGTTTCTTCTAAAATTATACATTCATTACCAAATGACCAACAAATCCTCACCCTATGTATTTACCCTAGAGAGATGAAAATTTATGTTCAAACATTTGCACATGAATATGTACAGTGACTCTATTTATAATTGCCAAAAGCTTGGAAACTACTCACATACCCTTTGCATGTAAATGTATAGACAAACTGTGATATATCCATATGACAGAAATACTACTTAGCAATAAAAAGGAATGCACTATTGAAATTCACAACCGCATGGATGGATCTCAAAAGCATTGTGCAGAGTGAAAGAAGCTAGTCTCACAAGCTTACCTACTATATAAAATCACTTATGTTTCCAAAAGACAAAATCACGGTAATGAAAAAAGACCAGAGGCTGAAGTGAATCAGAGCTCAGGAGAATGCATGGCTGTAAAGACCTAGTGAGAGGGAATCTTTAAGAATAATTCAACTCTGGGTGGTGGTTAGTATAATCTATACATGTATCATCATTCATTCATAAAGTATAATTCATAGTTGACCCAAATCAAGTCCATTTTACTGGATGAAAACCTCAAATATTTTTTCAAAAAATATGAATAACCTCCAGAAGGTTCCTACAAGTCCCTAAGTTAATATCTTTAAAAACATTTAGACTTTGTCAAAAGATAAATATAAACAAACAGCCTCCTGGGTGACCGTGGCTCATGTCTATCATCCTAGCTACTCAGGTAGCTGAGGACTGAAGATCAGTGTTCAGCCTTTGCAGTATTAGATGCCTATTTCCCATTGACCAACAAAAAAGCAGAAAGTGAAGGCATAACTCAACTGATCCAGTGCCAGCTATGATTTTTAACAAAAGCCAAGTGACCCAGTACCAGCACACACACACACACACACACACACACACACACACACACACACACACACACACACACACATGCACATGTTAACCTAACACAAAATATTACGTATACAAAATATTGCTCTATCTACTCCTAATCTGATATAATCAAATGCTTGCTCTTTTTAAACTTTATTTATAAACACGTCTTAAATTTTTTAAAAGTTGGTTGTTTTAAGCTGCAAAACTTGAGGATGACTTGCTATACAGGAACAGTTCATGAATGCAATAACCATACTAGGGTAATGTTAAACTGCACTTTGAGTTAGAATAAAGACATCTGAGAGACAGGACTTGAGATCTCAATTCAGTTCAACACCTGAGATAAGAAATATTCAAATAATTTGAATTTCTGTCTCTAGAGGCTAGGGAATTATCCAAAGATATAAGGCATTTCCTACAAATGATTTTCTTAAATGAATCATCTTCCTACATAGACATTCTCAAGCTGATAGTTAGGGAAGCCGTACTGAAACTCACTACCTCCAGGGATTCCCAAACTGACTGATAGTTTGTTAAACAGCTTTTTAACTAGGATATATCACATGACTGGTCCCATAACAAAGATGAACAAAAAGTCTCAATAAATGTATTTTGGTGTGAGTAAGGCTATGTTCATTATTTTAATTAGCAAACACTGAGCTAATATCCAAGTTACTAAGTTCAAGCAAAACTGAAAGCCTAGCATAGCACCAAGATGAAAATTTTGCCTTTATTTCTCTGAACTCATACCTAAGGAACTTCCCATTCAGCATATGCTGTGACACAACTGCATGAGAAGTTACTATAAGAGGGGCTGGGAAGGTGGCTCAGTGGTAGAGAGCTTGCCTTGCATGCCTGAGAACCTGGGTTCGATTCCTCAGCACCACATAAGCAAAAAGAAAAAAGCTGGAAGTGGCGCTGTGGCTCAAGTGGTAGAGTGCTAGCCTTGAGCTGAAGAGCTGAGGGACAGCACCCAGGCCCAGAGTTCAGGCCCCACGACCGGACCCAAAAAAAAAAAAAAAAAAAAAAAAGAAGTTACTATAAGAGAATAGTATTTGATGTTTTTTTTTTTTTTTTTTGGTCGGTCGTGGGGCTTGAACTCTGGGCCTGAGCGCTGTCCCTCAGCTCTTCAGCTCAAGGCGAGCGCTCTACCACTTGAGCTACAGCGCCACTTCCGGTTTTCTGGTGGTTTATTGGAGATAGGAGTCTCACGGTCTCTCCTGCCCGGGCTGGCTTTGAACCGCGATCCTCAGATCTCAGCCTCCTGAGTAGCTAGGATTACAGGCGTGAGCCACCAGCGCCCGGCTAGTATTTGATGTTTACATCTTCGAAGACTGAAGGCAGAAACTGTGCCAACAACTCACAAATCAGGGAAGAACTGACAAAAAATATGGTTGGGAAACATTGCTTGTTGCCTTCTTTAAAAGGAAAATTGAAAACATAGGATCACAAAGGTCAGACAGTTATTATTGGAATCTGGCTCTTATAGAAAGTAATACATACCATTTCCCCCATCTAAATTGCATTACTTTGTCCAAGTCACCCGATGGGGCCCAGGATAAGGTGTTTTTCTGATGTAGATAACTACCTAGGTTTCCAAAAGCCCATCCATTTAAAAGTGGGGCCAGAATGAACACCACACTAGTGACAGAAAAGTGATATTTTCTGTAACCTCAGCATCACAAAGAATAGTTCCACAAGAAATAGTTGACAAAAAGGAAAAACCTTATTATTAAACACAGATAGTGCAATTCAGCAGAATCTGGCACTGATAACAACTTCCAAAAACTAGGCCTTCCAGATGGGGAGTCTCAACTGAACTCAGCTTTTAAGAAACTTGAAACATTTTACAGATCAAGATGTCTATATAACTTACGTGACTGCCTATAGAAGGAAGAATTTACATATCAAATAATCAGCAGCTATCAAGTGAGAAGGGGTACAGGAAAGCACCAGTGAAACCACAATTTCACATGAACTTCCCAGTTTAATGTGTGGCTTAACAAGGTTTCAAAGGGCAGCTAATTATAAAACTCTATAGATCTAATAAGTGGCCCATGTCACTTGGATTCCTTAACTGAAAGAAAAAAGTACTATTGTTATCTTGATGTGAGAAGCCAGATACCAGAACTGAGGGCAGACTGAAATATGATATTATTTAAAAAGCTTGGAAGGAAACTACTCAGTGCCTCTGCTGGATCTAAAGCAACATTTTCCATAAAAGTGGGGAAGGGGCTTGAGCAAAAAAAAGGTTCAATGTGCATATCTTGTAGGAGACACTCACACACACACACACACACAAATGTGCACACATACACAGTGGGAAGAGTAGCAACTGAAAATCAAAAGGGGTATCTTATATGCATCCATGAAAACCACAAATTCCAAGAAGGAGAAAGTCACAGGGGAAGCCATTACAATAAAAATGACAGTTGGGCACCAGTGGCTCAAGCCTGTAATCATACCCAGGAAGCTGAGATCTGAGGATTTCTGTTCAAAGTCAGCCTGGGCAGGAAGGTCCATGAGACTCTTATCTCCAATAAACTACCCCCGCTTCCCCCCAAAAAAGTCAGGAGTGAAGTTGTAGCTCAAGTGGCAAAGTGCTAGCCTTGAGCAACAAAGCTCAGGGATAACACCCAGGCTCCAAGTTCAAGCCCCAGAACTGGTGTGCCTGCGTGCACGCGCATGTACGTGCGTGCACACACACACACACACACACACACACACACACACACACACACATCTTTAGCAACCTATTTTATTTAAGAAGACATCACCTAAAAATTCAGAGCTCAGAAAAGAAAGTTAGAGAAATGGATACCTATTTGCAAGGAGACAAACTTTCTCGTAATCTATTAAATGATGGAATGATGGAATCTTTCTTCTCAACGCAGGGTAAGTTTCTCAATGACCCTCTCCTCCAGTGGGTGATTCCCTCCTCTTTTCTCATGGCTACATAAACCTATTACCTTCCTCCATATTGAAAATGATGCCCAGCTCCTTCTTCCCAACAATAACATCGAAGATCTTACCTCCACCTGAGTTTACATAGCACTTTACTGTTCTCCCCAAACACTGGGGACATGGAAGGAGTAACAAACAACTTGTGATAGTATTTACAGTAATGCTAATTAAGTGGCATAGACGATAAGAAGAGTTCGTTTCTTGAATGGCAGATTCCCAACAGCCACTCAAAGTAGATTTCTTCTGGAGTGGCAGGACAGAGTATTCCACACGCGATTAGCTTTCATTCTTAGACTACACCTATCTTAAGTGGGAATTTTCTCCCTGGAATTTCTTCCTATCAGGCTTGGTATTGACTCCTGGTCTTCACAGTGGGTCCTAGTCTTGTCTGTACAACAGCCCTTTGACCATTGGCCGGCTGGGGTGTGGTCCCAGAAGTTTCAACATTGGACTCACCTGAGAAACACCTTAATTATGCGAATCTTAAGGTCCTCTCTTCAAATCTGCTCAGATACTGGAGTGGAGTTCTAAATTGACTTATAATATCCAGAGGATTCCTCAGCTAGTAGGATTCCTACAGCTACAAGCACCCACTTCTGGAAGGACCTTCAGAACTCAGGACATTTTCAATAGCCAGGTATTATTTTGCAACTATGGTGTAGAAAGTTGAAAATATGATAAAAGGAATACAGCTAAACTTTATAAATGACCTGGGCTGTTAGTAACTCAAAATGCCATTTATTTGTCTGATGTGATAACAGGAATGCCTACTATGTGTAGGCTATAAGACTATGAGTCTGATGTTTATTTGGTCTTTAAGACCTACAAGATCACCATTATGCTCCCACTGTAGAGGTAAGACTGAGGCTGCCAAGGATAGATGGTTTACTTGCTCAGAATTGCAGAGCTGAGAAGTCAGAGCCAATATCTTCTGATTCCAAAGCTGGTATTTTCTTCTCCACTGACCTTTCATTCCACACTTAAAAAGTATAAAAACATGTCAGCCCTGGTGGCTCAGGCCTGCAATCCTAGCTGCTCAGGAGGCTGAGATCTGAGGATCACCAGAAGTCAAGTCCGTGAGACTTTAATCTCCAATGAACCGCCAAAAAAGCCAGAAGTGGTAGAGTGATAGCCTCGAGCAAAACTCAGCTCAGAGACAATGCCCAGGCCCTGAGTTCAAGCCTCAGAACAGGCACCAAAAAAGAAAAATAAAAAAAAGAAGCATTCTTTACTAATGCAGTCTTATTTGTTGATATAGTTTCTACAAGACTCCTGCTGAAATGTATAGAGGGAGGACATAAAACAATACCATCTTCTTTTATATAACTGTTTTTGACTCATTTATCAGATAGAAGGAGTGATATCTTTAAGATGCAATGGACACTTTTAGGGTGCCAATAATATTATTCGCCATTTGGTGGCTCTTAACTCACCCAGGTGAATGCAATGTATGATCCTTAAAACAGAGCTTGAGAAACTCAATGTGAACTTTAAAGATACAACCCACAATAGTGCCCAAGATGAGAAACTTCACCCTAAACCCATCTGTCTACAATGCTGTTCCCATAGTCTCTCTTCACATGGCAGCAGGACAGAAACGCATAATGGGAGAAACTTTAGGTAGCATGGGTAAGAGAAAAGACCACTATGTTACGAGAGAGAATACCAGCACAGAATACAAGATGTTTTAAGTGGTTCATCTCTTGACACTCCAGGCCAATAGTTGGAGCAAGCAGACAAGGCAGAAGTATACCACTTACGTGGGCAATTCCATCCAACCTCCTCCCACTCCATGATGGAAAGTTCCAAATAAGCCGAGACACTTACACCGACGGCTCATATCTTTATTTAGAAAATCTCATTCCACTGGAGAAGCCAGTGGTTCAGTAGAACTGAAACTGTCAGATGGAAAGAGAAATCACACAATTAAAAGACTCAGATCCCAGTTCCCCAGGCTCTCTCCTTACCACAGTGGCCTTGTGAGTCTCCTCCCTCTCCCCATCACACCTCCCTCATCACATCTGAAAAAAAGGCAATTATGGTTCTGCCCAGAGGACCCTGAATACCACATAAAGGTGATGAGAGACTCAAGAACCCCCAGCATTTCCTGACATTGTTAATGGTATGAACATTGTTCTCTCCACAGCTTATTGGTCTGTTCTTCTGGGAATAACAAGGTAACCAGAATAATTGCAAAGAGATGTGATGGCCTGGAAGAAATCAGAAGACAAGTATGCCTGGTACACCATTTATGTGAAGTCACAGTTGTGTTACCTTATAGTACATGGACTTCACTAGAATCCATTCTGGCAGGTCCAAATTCAAACTAAGGACTTGAATTGGTACAGCTATTTCTTGGGACAAAATCAGGCCAATGGCAATAGGGGCAGAATAGTCTCTCTTAAGATGAACTGTCTACTTATGTATGGCGTACCATAATATCGGGACAATTAGATGGATTTGAGGTTACACTTGCCATAGGCTGTCCACTGATATTTTGTTCTACTGACATATTTTGTTCTACTGACAGTTAGCAGCAGCCCACGGATGAAATGAGCCTTTTCTGTATGTACATGTTACTTAAAATCAATACTTAATTCTAGCATGACTGTCTGGGTCCAGCAGTGAGTTAGTGAGATTCAAAGAGGGTTGGGGTGTGGCCACAAGGTGGCTCTCATCTTCTGAGTTCTAGATTGAATAGATCATTAATTGATTACTAGGCTGAGCCCTTAGACCATGTTTTAAGAGGTTATGTTTTTCATCTTAGGAAGCAATATCATGCAATATCGTGAATAATTGGAAGGAATTAATAGCTTCATTTATAAAGCTCACAGTGCAATGTTAGCCAAGGTCACATTGGAACACACATAAAGAAAGAACAGAGGTGAATTCCAACTAGAGCTAAGGATATAGGCAGGGATGTAGAAAACGGATCCATAATTCATCTATGACATGCATTGTACTTGAAAGATGGATGTGACTCCAAGAATTCTCTCCCTGTCCTCTGTATTTTTAGAGCCATTTCTTTTTAGAGTGCATTCCTTTGCTCTGGCCTCAAATATAAGGGCTTATGTTTTTTGTTTGCTTATTCAACAAAATACCCAATCCTTCTTGGAAAAAAAATGTGGCTAATGAGCTAGGAATGTGTTGGAGTGGTTTTGCTTTGTTTGTGATAGGTGATAGGGTTCAAGCAGACTCCTGCATTTGGCTTCCCAAGTACTTGGGTTACAGGCGTGTATCACTACACTCAGCTTACTAGGAATTCTTTTTTAGAAATAACATTGAAAATTATGATAGGAAGGGAGAATTAGAAAAACAAGAGGAGAACTTCCAGGAGTTCTTTTACAAAGTAGCTAAGAGGGTCTTTCTTCAAAGTAGAAGATGGGTTGCTTCTAAGGGAGAATAGCACTGCAGTTGGCTGGCTTCACCATTTACCAGCTCTGTAAATTTAGATCAGTGATCAGTCTGCAAGGGGCCTCAGTCATCTGATCAGTCATCTGATAAGAGAGTGCATGAGGACTTCAAAGACTTGTGGTAGGACTTCCTTGGGCCAAGACTCATTGCAAGACTGCTGCTATGCAAGCAGAGAAGAATCCTGCATCCTTCCATATACCTCCAATGTTTTCTGCTCCGGCTCTTGGGCCATTTGGCCTTTGTGAGCAGGAATGTCTCCTTGATATCAATCACAGAAACCTACTTCCCCCCTGAGCTAAGTTTGCTCCCTCAACTCGTATCACTGAGTCCTTCAGCAAAAACAAAGGACTACATTTCACAACTGAGAATTCGGCCTAGAATGGAAATGAAAACTCTTCATTTCATTCATCAGATTTGGCCTGTGTGAAAGCAATCCAAAACACTTAGATATGACTGCCCAGCTTGAGGAAAAACAAGATCATTTTGCAGATGGGTTATAGTGGGTTATTCAGCCTTATTTGATTCCTCCTGATACATTTACTTAATGGGATATATTTGGCAGTGAGTATGCTATTGATTTCAACCCAAAGTTGCTCATGAAATGTGTAGAAAGTATGCGTATTATACTGCATTTCACTGCTAGATTACAATGTCACCACATCAAGTATTAGAGCTGAGCTACATAAGGTTAAAATCATGGTATATACATGGTCCTTTTTTATGAATGAAATTTGAAATAGAGCAACCTCCTGCAATCAATATTAAAATTTCATTGACAATCATATACTTTAATCTCAGAGGAAAGGCAAGTGAACTGCAAACAGATTTATGGTAGAGATTCATTTAAACGAATAAAGTCTTTTCTATTTTTCCATTGATATAAATCTTGAAATGGACAGCTTGTGAATTATACAAGAACTTCAGGGACATATTCCTCCAAGTGTCACCTTTCTGTGGCATCATTTAAAATAAAACAAATAAAAATTTTAATAAAACATATCCAAGGCCTAAAGATTGGGGGGAAATAGCAATATGGAATACAGTGTTATCAAAAGAGGAAAGAGGAAATCTTGCTTCTCAAGTTTTGGCATATGTTTGGCTGATACAGCAGTTACATCACCAATTCATGCCATCAACAACATTCACTCATATGTCAACATTGACATCAATATTTATAGCATGTACAGATCGCAGATGCACCACTGGGGCTTTGTGCCTTTCATTGAGCCCTTGTCACCAACTCAGGATTCTGAGCAATCACAGGAACATTGAGGAACCTCTGTAAAAATACTTCCAATTGCTTGAACATTTACTGCCCCTCTGCTCAGGATAACATTTGTGAGATGGGCAAGATGGGGAAACTAAGATGCAAAGAGAAGACAATTGCCAAACAAAAAAGAGAGAAAGGAAAGAAGGGAAGGAAGGGAAGGGAAGGGAAGGAAAAGTCATAGAATTAAACAATCTGAATCCAGGTCTTAGGACTCTACCTCAGGAGCTCATAAAAATCATACCACATTGTATTTGTATTTGAAGATGTTCAGAGAAGAAATGCTGGCCCTCTATCCAGGACTATGGACATCACTGTTTTCTGGCTCTTTGGGGATATAGAATATTTAGACATAGTCATGCACCATCCTTGTATATAATCAAGGGACAGTTGAAGGAAGTGTCTCATTCTTCCTTCCAAGATAAATATGTCAACAAATATGTGTGATTGGATATTTCTTTCCAGAAAACCTCAATTTAGACCAAGTAAAAGACCAGCATGAAAATAATCAAGCTTATTCTGGGAGGCTGACACTCTAAGGATGCTACAAAATAACTCATGTAAAGTAGAATTGCCACGATTCTCAATTTTCTCCAAATTTGCCTTTTCATCCTCCCATAGATGCTTCAGCAATCCTATCCCTTCTAACAAATTCCTGCATTGTTAAACAATTAGCCAAAGCCCATTTCGGCTACTTGCATTCAAGGAAATTTACCTTGGGACTCAACTGAGTCTACATGTTTGCATGTACACTGCAACCCAAAGAATGAGGCAAATGAAAGTTCCAGGGTATGCATGCATACATATACATATCTACATGTATGTTCATTTTCTTAAAAGGATAGGCCTTATATCCAAGAGAAAATGACTTGTAATTTTTGTTTTTAATAGATGATACCTTATGAAATCATTGAAAATACCTTGCTAAATTTTTAAGAACTACCTCAGAACTTAAGAGTACTCTTGTGGAAATGAAAAAGAAATGTGCCTTAATCTGATATCTGATGCTTATTTACTATTTTATACCTTGTTTTATTATGATGCTTCTATTTTATATAACCAAAAATCCAAAAAATGATGTTTGCATGTTGATTGGTTTATATAGGGCTTTTTTTGGGAGATGGGACATTATCTTAAGCTATCGTCAGACTTCTAATGATATACCAGGTCTTTTTTTGTATGTACTGAGAAAGAACCAACACACAAGTAGATGAAAATACGCCTTTTGACTTTGCAAAGGTTGAAGCTGTTATCCAGTAGTTGTGGCTTACAAAACTCCAAAATTTCTGTCAAACTTAAATTGACATTATCAAATTTCCAAACTCTATAGCTTACTTTTTTGATGGCATTCTTTCCCCCATGATCCTGGTAATTCCAAAGCAATTACATTTCTAAGAAAAGAAATACAATAAGCAAAGTAAATTCATAAGGCACAAGTCAGAATGCATTTCAGCCATCTTTGGTTTGATGCCTGATCCTAGAATATATATACCGAGAAGCAAGGAGATCACTTATAATCTTTATTTTGATAACACAAACAAATACTGAAAAATGCCCTCCCATGTCTGAAAGTGCTTTCTGAATTCTTCATAATTTTCCACACACAAAAAAATATTGGGTATCAATGTACACACAGCAAGAAGTCATCTCTTTTAAGTTTGTCTGTATCTATGGGATTTTAGGCTAGAATACAGCTGAAGTATCTAGATCCATGAAAATAATCATACTAATATGCTACTGCCCCAGGTTTATTGTTTGGGTTTTACCTGAATTTGGATGGATTGATGTGTCTTTGTTGACACAGAACATTTCTGGATATATTATAAACAAAATGTGGGTACAGGAGGAAGGAATGAAAGAAGACAGGAATGGAAGGAAGAAAAGATTCACTGTCTTTTATTTTATCTTATATAATTAGCTATCCTTAAGCCAGGCCCAAAGAAACATAGGTACCATGGTTTCCTTATTTACAATAATTA
The DNA here is from genome assembly GCF_024711535.1 of Dipodomys merriami. NCBI lineage: Eukaryota > Metazoa > Chordata > Mammalia > Rodentia > Heteromyidae > Dipodomys > Dipodomys merriami. The sequence continues at coordinate 18,011,034 of NW_027202604.1, read as the reverse complement.
GTATATGTCTGGGACAAGTAGAAATGGTCAAAAGCTATATACATATGACCAGATAAGATTAAGTTAAGCAAAATAACCCTAAGATAGGGACACAAGTGTTTTTTTTTTCTTTCTTGCTATTGTTTCTAATGTATTTATAATGTGCCATGTGATTTTTTTTGTTGCTTTGTATGCCCCTTCCCTACGGTATAACCCTGGTTTTCACTGTATTGAATGTTGGTATAATTTGGGCAGGAGAAGGGAAAAAACAAAATGTTTAAATAGGGATACAAGTTGACCCATTGCAACAATGAGATGTAGAAGACACTATGTTGAAAAATGAACTTTACAATTTAGGCAGGTGGGGGGAGTATAGTTGAGGAGGTGGGAGGAAAAGCATGATGGGGAAAAACAAAGGAGGAGGCAACAATGCTTGATAGGAAATGTACTCATTACCTTGCCCATGTAATTGTAACCCCTCTGTACGGTATTTTCACAATAAAAACATGTTAAAAAAAAAAGAAAAGAAAAATGTCAAACCCAAACAGATTTCTCAGTTATTCCATAACACCTATCACAATTTCTCTTCTGGTTTTTAAGTATTGTTTTTCTCTTCAGGACATGCAAACACATGTCCAATTTCATGAAGAGCATCTTTAAGAAAGGTAAATATCAAGCCTTGCACAGAATAGACTTTATCAGACAGCCCAGTGGAGATGGATTTTAAACTTGGGTTTTTGGAGGAATATCTCTGCTGCTCTTTTGCCTCATTAATGCAAATATTTAAAAATTAACTGCATCTATAAAATGTACTTTTTAAAAGATGCAGGCAGACTTAATTAAGAATTTAACTGTGAATGCTACTTTAAAAGAATTACAATTGCATCTAATGTGAAAGGTTTTAATTTTTCCCCTGTCTAGTTTAGTCAGTATTGAGGTAAAATTATGATACCTGGGTATTATATGCCAGATTGCACAAATGAATGGTATGAACATAGTTTTAAAAAATGATTGTGTACACCAGCTTTTCATTCTACCAAATTTAGGGAAGACTTAGGTTATACATATTGATGAGGCTTTGTCACCATTTAAATTAGCCTATTGATCACATTCTGACATCATTCTGAAAATGCAGTTCTGTATTCCAGCCACCTGGATGTTGCTACCAGTGAGTCACCACTGAAGTCGGTCTTTCCTCCTTGTACAATGCTAGCAATCCCTCAGTGGAAACCCAGTGAGGATCTGGGCAGCGACCCCTATCTCTGGGAAGTCTCCCTGCTTTTCTGACCCCTGGATTTGGGACCCCTCGTGCATGTTTTCAGAGCAAGCTGTCCTTCTTCCATATGGCCATGAAAGCCTGTTTCCCATGGTAGACTAAATTCGGAAAGCGGAGACCATGCCTCCTCTTTGCTGTACTGCTGGCAAAGATGTTCATAAGATGAAAGAGGCATTGAGCAAGTAGGTAGATGCAGCAAATATAATCAAGTATTAAATGTTCTATCCCTGTAGCTATGACTATAAACAAGAAGCAATCCCAGTGCTCCCTCAGCCTTCGTTCCATTCTGGGGATGCTCTGTCTCTCATGGGGAGATCTCAATCTTTGAATATGACTCTGTGAGAGAGGAATCCTCACCCTTTGCTTTCCGGTTGCAGTTTAATTCCTGTTTAGTTTCTCTTGGATTGTGGTTTGGATTGGGGGTTCTTTCGATTTGTTTGCTCATTTGTATTTCTACTTTTTACCCAATAGCTCTACACTGGAGTTAAAAAAAAAAAAACAACAAAACTAGGTCAGCTAATGATGGTGTTACTCTGATTTTTACATGTCATTGGTTCTTGTAATTCAGCCTTCCTTAGACTCTCAAAGGAAGTGAGTGGCTGGACTAAGAAAGGATTTGGTAATTCCAGTGTTTCCAAGCAAATTAATCTCTTATGGTAGAGAACGAATTCTCCAAGTCCCCTGTCTTGGTAAATCAATTTCTTACTCAATTGTATAATATGAAATAAGCACTCTGATCATTAGCATGTGCCTAATTTCATCTTAGCTACACTTCCACCCATTGCACTTAGATATATTACTTATAGCTCCACATATTATTGCAATAATGATCTTCACGACTCACCTACTTCTAGTTTACTTTCTCCACCCAAGCCAGGATTATCATTTATAAGATGTGCTCATTACAGCACCCCACTCCTTCACTCAGAATTCTGTGCTAAGTAAAAAAAAGAGAGAGAAAAAAACCTTTAAAAAATTCTGTACTGCTTCTTGACCATTCATTGTTGCCTCTTTCCTATGACACGTTTCACTTTCCTCTAAAGTTCAAACCATTGATTTATGTTTTCTGTTTGTTTTCTTTTGTTGGTTGTGGGGCTTGAACCCTGGGCGTGGGTGCTGTCCCTCAGCTCTTCAGTTCAAGGTGAGCGTTACCACCTGATCCACAGCACCATTTCCAGTTTTCTGGTGGTTAATTAGAGATAAGAGTCTCATGGACTTTCCTGCCTGGGCTGGCTTTGAACCATGATCCTCAGATCTCAGCCTCCTGAGTAGCTAGGATTGTAGGCGTGAGTCACCGGGGCCTGAATCATTTGTGTTGTTGTTGTTTTTTTTTAAAGTTTGATTTTAGAGATGTTTCAGGTTTATAGTGAAACTGAGCAGATAAACACAGAGATTTTCCCATGTCCCCCTCCCTCACACCTGAACTATACATCAGTGTCGATGATCATACAAGATCTATTACTCACATGAAGGTTCACTCTTGATAGAGCTTTCTTAGGTTCTGACAAATTTATGACATATCCATATCATAACCTCATACAGAATTATTTTCCTGCTCTAAAAGCTTCTGTCCTCTGCTTATTCACCCTTCACACATCTCTAGCCCTGGCAACTACTGATCTTTCCAGAGTTTTGTCTTTTCAAGAGCATCATGGGGTTGTGGATTGTACATTATGATGGCTCCCTTCTCAGTCTGCCTTCTTAAATTAGTAACAGGCATTTAAAGTTCTTTCATGCCTTTTCATAGTTTAATAAAGCATTCCTTTTTTACGCTGAATAGTATTACATTGCCTGGAGGTTGCACAGTTTATTTATCTATCCACCTACTAAAAGACATCTTGGTTGCTTTCAAGTTTTCCCAATTAAGGATAAAGCTGATATAAACATCCATGTGCTGGGTTTTGTGTGGACATATGTTTTCAACTCTAAGATGATGGTTGCTGGATCATATGGCAAAAGTATGTTTAATGTTATAGGAAACTGCCAAACTGTCTTCCAAAGTAACTATACCATTTTGTACTCCCATCAGTAACAAATGGGGAGTTCCTGTTTCTCCCCACCCTGACCAGCATTTGGTGTTGTCAGTGCTCTGATTTTCAGGCATTCTCATGAGTACAAAGTACAGCCCTCACTGTTTGAATTTGTAATTCCCTAATGACTGATAATGTTGAACATAGTTTCACACATTTATTTGCCATCTGTAGATCTTCTTTGGTGAAGTGCAGTTCTTTTCTCTGTTTTGTGTTTTTGTTTTTTGAAACATGGCTGTTCTTTGTAACCCACACCACAGACTCATAATCTTCCTGCCTTAGCTTTCTGAGGGCTGAGACGACAGGTATGCACCGCTATACCTTTTTTTTTCTTTTGATCTTGTTTTTTACTGAGTTGTTTTCTTATTGTTGAGTCTTAAGTATTCTTTGTCTATTTTGGATGAGTCCTTTACAAGTGTTGTTTGCAAATATTTTCTCCTAGTCTGTAGCTTTCCCTCTCATTTTTTTTGAAAGCTCTCCGATGTGTTGTTAATCATTTTCTGCATCTAAAACAAATGTTCTAAATGCTAGCCTCACTAGACATTATTTTGTATTAGTGTGACAGAGGAATCAGAACCCAAATAAAACATTAGTTTTTGTTAGTTAGGACTAACAGACATATCTCCTGTGAATAACAGCTCTCTCATTTGCATGCTGTGAAGATATTCAACTTTTTTTTTGATATTCAACTTTTAAGTTATGGCTTGACTCTTCCTTTGTCTCTGTTGCACTTTGTCATATAAACTTATGCTGACTGAAGCATGACATAGTGGGGCAGAATGATTAGCTTTGAATGGTTAATTTGGGTATATTTGTTTTAAAACAAACTTCAGACAAGTCTGAGAGTGTTAGAAATTTCCCTGGGGGTTTCAGGGACTATTGTGGGGGTGGGTGGAGACATTTGGTATTTCATTTCATCTACAGAGTGGGTCAGGACCCAGCCTCTCTCTCAGTTCCTGATCTTGGGGTTCAGATAGGAACTTACTGACCTGAGGAGATAAGAGGGGGAAGAATATTCATACAGGGGCTCTTCTCAATCTTTAAAAAAGTCAGCAGAATTCCCAGGAGAATAAGGTGATCGCTTCCATCCAATTATTCTTGCATGATTTTATAATCACAGAGAAATTTCTGACCCCTGTTGTATAGAAATTTCCCAACTGTCTTCCTACCTGCCTTCCCCTGAAATCCTTCCACAAGATACTGAGGGTGAAAAACAAAACAAAAGAACAGCAATTGCTTTCATTCCTTAGTCCCATCTCTAGTTAATTATTGGGCAACATCTTCAGCAGGTGAAAGTAAAACAGACGCAGAGAATCACATCATTTTTTTTTTTTCAATCCTAAAAAATACGGTAAGTAACAAATCACCACTGTATTGTTTTCCCTAGGATACTAACAGAGATGCAGCAAATGTGACAGTAGGAACAAATCAATATGGTTATCACTAAAGCAGCCAATCAGGCAATTCTTCTAGCTCATAGAATATCCTATTATTTCACAGTAATAAATGCCTGTCAGAAGCTGTCAATACCCCAGACATCTCTTCATCGCAGGGTGGGGCAACTTAGCAGAACACACAGGGGCTGGCTGTAATGGCCCAGCCTTAAAGTCCTGGAGACAGCAACATCTTATACTCTCATAGCTGAAGCTTTGTTTTTCAGCTCCAGTGTCTTTGGCTTAATGTCCTTATGCAACTAGATTCCATCAACATTTCTGCCATTTCATGAAATTGTTTCTTCTTGGTGTTTTCTATTTTTTCCCCCTATGGCCTTGGGATTGGGAAAAGGATGGGAGATTTTTCTAAAACTCCCATCTTTTATTTTAATTCATATTTCTGAGTTGGAAGAGTCCATTTCAGCAGCAGGCTCACAGGGCTGAAGTGATTTCCCAACCAAAGCAGGAATCCAGTAAGATTTCATGTAATAAGAGTATGATATGTACAGATTCACTCTTTGAGCCACTCCAGAGCAATTATAATGGATTTCAAATTCTAGGACCATATTTTAGAACTCTGAGTTTCACTTCCAGCTAAGGAACTGGCATTGGCTCAGTAGAAAAGGTTTCATATTTAAAAGAGTCAATATATAGAGTTATTTCCTATGCCTTACAGGTGATAGTAATATAAAAATGATGAACTAGTTTGGATATACTCAATGTATTTCTTATAGCTTTTTTTTGAAGCTCATAGAATTATCTGTGTTAGAAATGATATTGGAGAGAAAACTATACACAGTCTGTTATTTTTAAAGTAGTTTTGTTAGGATTGAGAAAAGGTGATTCTTTTATGTGTTTTTTTTTGTTGTTTATTTTTATTAAGAATAGCTGGAGGAGTCGCACAGAAAGAAACAACACAAGATTGAGGGACTGTGCTCATGCGCCACCTTCTCTTTGGATAAGAAAGTCAAAGCAAACGGCTTGGGCATTAAATCAAGAGTGTACCAAACATAACATCATAGCAGGCCATCTCCATCATCCCTTATCTGGCCGTACATGGTGAGAGAATTGAAGTATAGTGTTCCCAGTGAGAAGGTGTCATTCTCAAAATGGCTTTATTGCTAGGCTTGATGCCACAGAGAGAGATGAGATGGACATTAGATATTCTGGAAGCTATTGAAATCAAGAGACAGTAAGCTGATATATCAGTGTCAATTTCATTTTATTCTTATAAGCAGAATACTGGGTGATGGTAACTCACTTTGCACGTGGAGAAATGGAGACTAAATCATTGGCTGCTAGCTCCCACATAGAAGAGGCCTAAAGGAAAGTTAGATTTAGTGACTACAGGTCTGTCTCATTTCCATGACATTTTAGGAGAGTCAGATTCCATTGCAAGTCCATTCATGCCATTATGAGGATTTTTTTTCTCTCTACCAATACAAAAACATTCCATCTCATAGGACAGTGTGATTCAGTATAATGGGAGAGACCATGCATTAATTACAGCCTATGAGTGCAAGATACAACTTAGAATCCTCAGCTCACCTCTCTAGGCAGCCACATCTCAGTTGGGGCTGGTACTTGAGAAGGATTTTTTACCACAGACAGCAGAAGAGTCATAAAGACATATATAATAGGAATGTGCCATCTTCAGTTTACCAAATCATATATCCTCAGTAATTACAATGTATACAACAGCTCAACTATTGTTTTCAAATTCATTCATCTGGCTACCTAAAGTGTGTTAGATACTGTGGAAGGCAAAGAGTTAGATGAGGCATAAATCTTACCCTCAAGAGGGTTTATGTTCTGCTAGGGGGAAAGACTACAGTTAGGAAAAACTGCCCTGCAGATTAGGAACTCTGTACTGCAGAGAATTCTAGGCATCACTTGTCAGATTCTGTTCGCAGAGTGTAAGAAAGGGTGCAAAATAGCTGCAAATGAAGAGTGCACAAAGAAAGCTTCATGGAAGGAAGGAGAGGAGAGGAGGAGGAGAAGAAAAGAGCATTGCAGGCACAGGAAAATGATATCAAAAAGGCACAAAGGCAGAAAGTTATAGTGAGTATATAGGAAAGAATGAGTGAGGAATTCTGTAATGGGCTTAGAAAGTGCCTGGGATAGTGAGAAACAATATGGAGAGTACGTTGGGGTCAGAGAGGATCAGGCTCTAGATACTAATGTAAGCATGAAAGATTTATTTCATGTGTAATGGGGGCAGGTGGTGTTTACAGACAGCTTTGAGCTGGAGAACAACATGATGGCAGATATAGCTGACAGCATTGTGTAGAATCAGCTACCTGCAAGGATTCCTGAGACTTGAAGGACTTTGCAAATGGAAAACTGGAACTGCCAACCCACGGTTGGAAGACATGAGTGCCTCTTTTAGTCAGTAAAGATAGGGCAGAAATAAATACCTCTGACCGGTTTTAGTACCTGTTTCTCTCTCCTGTATTCAGAGTCTGCATTGACCTGACCTACAGGGATCTGGCTGCCACTTGAGGGAAGATAAAATATGACCAGCTCAGTAATGGAAACTGGGACATAAACTCAACTTGCTTCCTCAGCTGCAGGAAAATACATCAAGAATTCTTTGTGCTTCTCCAGAGCTGAAGCCCAATTTATCTGCCAGCCCAGGGCTTTCAACAACCTTACCGGACAGGAAAAGGGAGAAGGTAAAAGAGGAGAACCAAGAGGAACAAAGAGGCCAGGGAAAAGCCCATGAGTGTCTCAGAGGATTTGAAGACAGAGGGCAGGTGCAGAGAGGCGGCAGTTAGTCTGTACTGAACCGTGTCTGTGGACTAGTTCTTTGGAGGGGTTCTCTCTTGTCATCTTCCCAACATCATCCCTGTGACATATGCCTGAGAAAGGCAGGTAATAGGAGTGAAGATGGATGTCAGATCAGTGTTTCTGAGGATTTAGTCTGGTGTGGAAGGGAAGATGCTGTGGGGCAGAGCAGCTCCACACAGTGTCGTCAGAAAGCAAAAAGAGAGGATGCTTACCCTCTGCGGCTTCTTCCTTTTTCTCTTCTTTCATGTGGGATCCCTGCCTAGGGTCTGGGGCCTCACATATTTAAGTTAATCCTCTCCAGCAATGTCACCACAAACACACCCAGAAGTGTGCTTTTCTATTCTCCTAGGCCTCTCCCTATCTGATCAAGTTGATAAATCAAGATAGACCACTATGTGTCCTTACAGACAGGGTAAGTTGAACACTGAGAATTTCCCAGAGGGCAGAAAGAAAATGCTTGCCCAAGAGTCTAAGATTCTAAGTCCAAGTCTAAGGCAGGTGGGAAAGGTGTGCTTTATCTCATGTCTGCCTGATTCTTTGGTCCATATTTTTTCCACTGTACCACAGGCAGCATCCAGATGGGCCTCAGAAGTCATTCATTATCTTTCATGCATTTCCTTTTAACTGATTCCGTTGGTATGCTTCTCTACTGATTTGCGTTGAGGCCTTTTTGAACAATGCACTTATTTCCAAAGACTTTCCCAGCTCTGCATCAAAGTGACTTATCAAACTCCGCTTCTGTGTCAGCTACCTGACACATGGCAACATGCTTTTTCTTCACTGGAAGGGTTTTTGCTGTTGTTGTTGTTTTTCCAATCCAGTAATGCTTACCTTTCTCTTCCAGATTGCTGACACAAGTGTGACAGCCGTGTGCACCACTCTATTTCTTTATTGTGTTTTACTTTCCACTCCACCACACGGAGTTTCAGGAATCCATTTCTGGGCGTGCTTACCAAGAGTCATCCAAGGAAACCAACAGCACAGGCTTAACACTGTTCTTTGTTGCTTGTCTCCTCTACCCTGGGTCTGTTAAGAAATAGACTACTACTGCTAAATTACTACTGCTATGTCCCATGACCTCAATGAAGGCAGAGGACAGAGGGCAGGGAGTGATAACACAAACTAGAGAACCACACAGAGTGAAGGAAGTGGGCAGAAGCCCAGACAACAGGCATCAGCTATCTCACCAGACACAGGGCTTTTCTTTTTTGTTGTTACTGTGGTTAATTCAGTCCTATTCCATCAACCTTTGACCTACAGTATCAAAGTGCTCCCTTACTATCAACCCCTTACATTTTCTCAAGCTTAGGAAGATAACTCTTTCTAAGGTCTACAATGGGAAAATTTTGATGAGAGGCTAGCGGGTCAAAATAGAAATCTGTGCCTGCTTAACCACTAGATGCTGGCTCAGTAGTGTGGACCCTCAGTCTCCTAGTACAGTAAGGGCAACTAAAGCTGAAGACTTGTCAGTTTCTCCCAAATGGAATTATCTTTATTTTATTGTAATGATGCTGTACAGAAGGGTTACAGTTACATGAGTAAGGCAATGAGAACATTACTTGTCAAGCATTGTTACCCCTTCCCTTGTTGTTCTCCCCTAACCCTTCCCTCCCTCATCTCCCTCACTCCACGCCCCCCCGCAACCTGCCTAAAGTTGTAGAGTTCATTTCCAATATACTGTCTTGTGGGTATCATTGTTGCAATGGGTCATCCTGTGTCCTTGTTTCAGTGTTTTATTATTCCCCTTCCCCTCCCCAAATCAAGTACAGTGGCAACAGGCAATATACCATAGGGGGAAGAACATACAAAGGAAACAAAAAAATGACATAGTACATTCAAAACAACAACAACAAAGAAAGACCTCCTGTGTTCATATCTTGGGGTTCATTTCACTTATAGGGTCATATGTACATAACTTTTGAGCTTTCTATTCATCTGATAAAATTATCTTAAACATATACTAATTATTGCAAATGGGGAAAACCATGGGACATATATATTTTACATTTTGTTGATCCATTCATCTTCTGAAGAGCATCTGGGTTGGTTCCAAATCTTACCTATAGTGAATAATGCTGCAATAAACATAGCTGTGCTGGTAGCACAACTTGTCTGTGATCATTTGGGTAAATGGACTTACGTTTGTGGATGTCTTTTCTGATTTATAACAGTAACTTGAGACAACTGAAACAATTTCAGAGTTATGTACACACGTGTCCTTTCCACTCCACAAAACAATCTCAGTGGCCAATAAGATACATATTTTGGGAGGGGGAGGGGGGCAGGGAGGATTGGGTGGGGGGGCCAGGGGAGGATGGGAAGGGATGGGAAGGAGAAACAAAGGAGGAGACAACAATGCTTGATAAGAAATGTACTCATTATCTTCCCCAGGTAATTGTAACCCCTCTGTACAGTATTTTCACAATAAAAAAATAAAATAAAATAAAAAAGATAAATATTTTTTATAATAGGTTACAAATATGATATGTACTTTTAACCCAAATGAACTATATATATCATTACTAAGTCACTATAATCTGGTTTCTTTGTTTGATGTTAGAACATGATTATGCCTCCATATTAAAATATGGTCTTCTAGCTTAAATGATATTGTACATATTTTTTAACTCTACTTCTTTCTCTTTTTCTTTCTAAAGACATCAGAAGCAGTTTTTAAAAATGAAATGGAAGGCAAGTATATCCCCACAGTCATGATAGAAGCAGGTAAAATTTCAAATCACAAGTTATGAACTACAAACCACAAAATCTCCTATGAAACCTAACCTAAATGAGAGTCAGTGAAAGCTATCTATAATCTCCATTGGTTCAGGACACATAATTCCTTTGTATATAAATGACTCCATCCTGAAGGTTGTTAAAATGATTTATTGACGTTGACAATGAGATGTAGAGCCATGGGAGATAGGAGAAGGGATCAATATCTGTATGTTACTGCTACTGTACAAAATGCCACAGTATGGAAAATTTCTAAGCAATGGAAATAACTTTCTCCTAGTTCTAGCTAGAAAGTCCAAGATCAAGACAGCAGGGTCAGTGCCTGGTGCAGGCCAGTTCTCTGGATCCAAGATGGTAGCTCTTAACTGTATCCTAAAAAAGGTCAAAGATGGGAGGGAAAAAAGGAGTCAAGCCATTTTCCTGCAGCACCTTTATAAGAGTATTAATTTATTCATGAATGTAAAGACAGATAACCTAATCACCTCCCAAATGTCATACCTTTTAACTCGGTTGCATGAAGGATCAAGTTTCTACACAAAATATGGAGGGAACATAAACATCCAAACCATGACACAAGAATGTTCCTACACTGGCCTCTTCCCCTCCACAGCAGGAAAGTGGAACAGGCAGGGCTCAGAAAGGTAGATGCCACTTGGGTAAAACCCAAACTTACAATTGGAAGAATCACTGGATTTCCTCACTTTATGCCTACTGTGAGTGAAAGAGCATTTGAACCATCAATCACATGGAACATTCATTACTAAGAGAGACTGAGAAATGGGGTGTAATAAACAGAAGAATGGCATTAATCACTGGGTTATAATCAGAAGATTTTTATAATGTTTAGGGCTTCTTCAGAGCCACAGAAAAACTGAGACTCAAATGGAGACATCACTTTAGGTTGATAATGTGGTAATTAACTTAGTGTCTACAATTTACCTCCCTATTCCCTATCACACAGAGTTTTACTAACAAACAAGCACTTCATTTAAGTTGAATTATTAAATTACTCAGTCAAATTACTTGGTGATCATTAATAATTAAAGGGGACTCTACATGGAACAGATGTAAAGATAATTGACATGGGAGATTTGGAGAAGAGGGAAATATAAGCAATATCTATGAATAGGAATTATTCCATCACTTCACATAAATTTCCAACAACATGATATCTGTCACACAAATAAAGAAGAAATTGCAGATGTATTAGTTACCTATTGCTATAGAAAAAAGGTACTGCAAAACCTAGTTTAAAAATCTATCTCTTGACAAGTCAGATTTGGATGGGGCTTAGAAAGGAGCATCGATCTAGATCACACATGACCTGATCACAAGTGGCTCAGCTAAGCAAAGCACAAATACTGGAAGGTATGAATGATGAGGAGAGCTAAAAGAAGAGATTGTGATCATGTGTACTCTTGGCTCCTAGTGGCCCATCAACTTCCCACATGCAAAATACAATTCTAAATCAAGAATCTCACCCCATCTATGACAGCATCAGATTCTCATTGACAGTCCACCATATTGTTATTTAAATAACTTTCAGATGTGAATAAGTCTCCTTAGTAGCTCTTCATCTGAAGTTGTGCCTACCTCAGAGGTAAGCTTCTAATTCCCCCCATCCACACATACACATATATAATAATAATTCTATTATTATTATAGAAACTATAATAAATATTCTCATACAGGAAGAAAGACAAAGAGAAATACATACAATTCAGCATTATATAGCAAGCCTGAAATCCAACTCAACACATATCCCAGAATCCTGTGATCAGGACCTAGTTCTACCATAATTCCTGGTCATTTTCTACCTCTCTTTGCTTCAAGTAGGGGCTTTGGCTATTCCCTTAGACTCATCCTTCCTTTTCCACAAGACAAACAAACAAACAAAAAAGAAGAAATGGTCCATATTTAGAATTGGGTAGCTTTATCCATCTCCCTTCAAACTGAAAGTAAATTACAAATCCAACTTTTAATTCTTAACTATTTCTCTTACCACTTTAGTCCAAACTAATATGCTTCCTTTAAAAACTGTGATTTCTAGGCATTAATTTATAATCCATTCAGTTCAATAAAAGCAACATATACAGGTTCTCCCTCTGCATTTTGACTGTGAGTTAGAAGGAGATGAGAAATATGATGTTTAGAATCCTACTGTTTAGCTAAGATAGTCTACAAGTCCTTGTCCTAAGATTCCTGTAGACCTTTCTGTTTCCAAAGAAGGATGTGTCTGTGTGAACCACGTGATATCATTTTCATTTGATTTATTTGTTTGTGACTGGGGCCTGAACTCAGGGCCTGGGTTCCATCCCTGAGATTTTGTGCTCAAGGCTAGCACTCCACCACTTGAGCCACAGCTCCATTTCAGTTCTTTGGTGTTTAATTGGATATAAGAGTCTCATGGACTTTCCTGCCTGGGCTGGTTTTTAACCATGATTCTCAGATTCTCAACCTCCTGAGTAGCTAGGACTACAGGCATGAGCCACTGAGACTCAGCTACCTTATGTTTCTTTTTAATGTCTTTACAAAGGATCTTACTGGTTCATGACGTCAAAGCTAAATTTTACAGTCAATGCTATTATATTTTTCTTGAGAAAATTTGAAACAATTTGAGCAATCTTTTCTAAGAATACTGGAATAACAAATAGTTTTATCTCTTGATCCAACAAGTTTATGGATTAGAAATATGTTCTCTAAATTCTGCTTTCAAATGAAATACTTCCTTCTTTAGTTTTTTCATTTTCTGACTGTACTTTATCATAAGTAGCTAAATGAACCAGGTGATGCTTTCAAAAATGTGTCTGGAAATACTTTAACTAGATGCATAAGTTCATTAAGTGGGTTTTCTATCTTTCAAGTTACTATGCACAATTGTCTACTTAATTGTCCTGAGAATGTATAATGTGGTTCCCTTTTGTGAAACTTTCAATAGAAGTTTCCTCCCTTCCATCAAACCTCTTCTGACAGTTTTCTCAAAACCCTTAATGGTTTCTGCTCATTGCCATGTTCCAAAAAGAAGCTTTGCAAAAATAATAAAATAAAATAAAAGACAACCACCAATACCACCAATGCACAGTATCTTCTTGTCATAAAAATATGAACTATAATCATATGAACACACCATTACTCAACAAAAAATAATGCAAGAGTAAATACGGCAAGAATATCATACGAAAACTATTAAACTTCAAATACATGTACAAATAACCCCACAAGCATAAAGGGCAAAAAGTAGTTCCTATATAAATGGGAAATACTGGATTGCTGCCTGACAAAGGATGATAGGGGCAAATACAAAAAATAGAAAATGGGTGAAAGACTAATGAAAATTAAGTGGAATTCAACATACACTTAAGACACATCACTATCATGAATCATGGCTACAGAGCAGGAAGCAAACAGCACACATCATAATATAATAAAGCATAAATAAAAATATAAAACAATCAGTGGAAGAGGACTAATATAGATAGAAGAAAAGATATTTGTTACATTCTGACTTGAGAGTCTATATAAGTTTGGTATATGTAATTAAAATGAATTCCTTCTGAGTCAGGCTTCTCACATTTTCAACATGTAGAATATTATTTTTAAAATGTTCTTGCCTCAAGTAATATAACATCTTAAGATGATTTTTTTGTATTGTTAAATGATTTCAGCTTGATTCAAGTTATTTAAAGTTAGACATATAGGTTGCAGGCTACTATGGAGTACAAGATGTACACAGAACCATCTATGATAATCAGCTAGAAAACTTGGCAGAATACGTGAAACAACATAATCTATAGATGAAGGTCCCAGAAATAAACAAGTTAGTTCCTACAATGGTGGTTTACTGACCGAAATGATTAAAAGATCACAAACAGGAGAGGCAAGACCCTGGGTACAGTTTGACAACCTAGAAAAAGAACATCAGGAGCTGAAGACAATGAAATGGCTCAGAATTGTGACAGAGTTCCAGAAGATGAAAGAGTTGGGGGCATTTCATAGGGTTATATTAGATTTGGGTCATATATAGATTTTATATGCTTACAGTATAAGGAACAGCAAAAAATCTATAAGAGTAGAACAATTTGGGGGGATCATTAGGGTTGAAGGTGTTCAAGCTTGTGTGAGCCACAATAAAAAGCTCACAGTGACTGCCTATGATATCTAGTGGATACCGAAGAGGAATCATGACTTAGTAATAGTAAAGAAATCCTCATAGTGCTTGAAAAGAGGTCTCCAAGAGCTCAAATGAATAGGACAATGTTTCCAAAATAAAGTTCAAAACTCTTAAAGAAAACAAAACCCTTATATTTAACTGTGTAACAGTTAAAATGTATAGAGCCAATCAAAAAGTAGAAGAGATAAGAATCTCAGGTTTGATTTACCCAAACAATCATAAACAAGGCCATACTAAGGCTACCAGCACAACTATGTTTATCTCAGCATTATTTACCATAGCTAAGATATGGAACCAATCCAGATGCCCCTCAGTAGATGAATGGATCAAGAAAATGTGATATATATAATATGCAATATAAATAAAATATAAATAAAATAAATAAATAAAATATAAATACATAATGGAATTCTATGCCTCCATCAGAAATAATGTCATCTCCCCATTTGTTAGGAAATGGAAAGACTTGGAAAAAATTATATAAAGTGAGGTAAGCCAGGTCCAAAGAAACATAGGTCCCATGGTTTCCCTTATTTGCAATAACTAGTACATGTGTAGGACAAACAGAAAGGGCCAAAAGCTATGTACATATGACCATATAACCTGATGCTAAGCAAAATGAACCCCAAGATGGGGACATAAACATCTTTTTTCTTTCTTGCATTTGTTTCTAACATATTCATAATGTACCATGTGATTTTTTTCTTTCTATGCTTCTCCCCCACAGTATAACTCCTGTTTTCACTGTATTTGATGTCGATGCCCTGCATCTTGTATACACACTTCTTCTCTAATTTGGGGAGGGGAAGGTAAAAAACAAAATTCTTAAGGTTGACCCATTGTAACAATGAGACAATGAGATGTACAAAACACTATGTTGAAAATGAACTTTACAACTTTGGCAAAGTGGGGGGGTAGTTGTGGAGGTGGTAGGGAAGGGATGGTAGGGAGAAAACAAAGGAGGAGGCAACAAGGCTTCATAGGAAATGTACTCATTACCTTGCTCATGTAACTGTAACCCCTATGTACAGCATTTTTACAATAAAAAATGTACAAAACAAGTTAAAATAAAAAAGAATCTCAGGCCTGTAATCCTAACTACACAAGAGCCTGAGATCTAAAGATCACCGTTTGAAGTAAATCCAGGCAAGAAAAGTCTAGAAACTCTTATTTACAATTAATCACACACACACACACACACACACACACACACACACACACACACACACACACACACACACACACACACAGTAGATATGTGGCTCAAGTGGTGAAGTGCTAGCCTTTAGCACAAAAGCTCAGGGACAGGGCCCAGGAGGGAGGGGGGGAGGGAGGGAGGAAGGAAAGAAGGAAGGAAGGAAGGAAGGAAGGAAGGAAGGAAGGAAGGAAGGAAGGAAGGAAGGAAGGAAGGAAGGAAGGAAGGAAAGAAGGAAGGAAGGAAGGAAGGGAGGGAAGGGAAGGGAAGGAGGGAGGGAAGGGAAGGGAAGGAGGGAGGGAAGGAAAGGAGGAAAGGGGAAGGGAGGGAGGGAGGGAGGGAGAGAGGAAAAAATAGAAAAGAATAGAACAGAATATAAAGAAGGAAGGTTCGATGGATTAGGATATGATCAATAAGTAAGGAAGAATTTAGCCCACAGAAGCAAATGAGAAACATGGACTATGAAGAATTAAGAGTTAAAAGTTAAAACATCCACTCTGGAAAGCATTATGAAGGCTCCTTAAGAAACCTCTTACAGGGGCTGGGAAGGTGGCTCAGTGGTAGAGCACTTGCCTTGCAAGTGCATGAGGCCCTGAGTTCGATTCCTCAGCACCACATAAGCAAAAAGAAAAAAGCCAGAAGTGGCACTGTGGCTCAAGTGGTAGAGCGCTAGCCTTGAGCTGAAGAGCTGAGGGACAGCGCCCAGGCCCAGAGTTCAGGCCCCACGACTGGACCCAAAAAAAAATAAATAAATAAATAAAAAAAAAAAAAGAAACCTCTTACATAGAACTACCCTAAGATCCAACAAATCCACTCCTGGACATTTATCCAAAAGATTACACTAAAGCCACCAGCAGGACCATGTTCATTCCAGCACTATTCACCATAGCCAACGTATAGAATCAGATTCTCCTTAGTGGACAAATGGATCAAGAAAATGTGGTATATGAACACAATGGAATTTTGCTCATGCAGAAGAAAGAATATTGTACTGTTCATAAAGAAAAAATTGTTAAGTGAAGTAGTCAGGCCCATAGAGACAAAAGATACATGTTTTCCTTTATATATGAAGTCTAGATTTATCTTATAAACTTTAGTTTATATATATTGGTTGGTATGAAAATATATGCAAATATATTAATTGAAATAGGGTAATTCAATTCCTTAGAAAGGCAAAATCAGAGCTCAAAAACATAAACAGCAGTAAGTGGGTACTTAAAAGGAATCAGGGGAAAGAGGTAGATGAATGAAGAGAATAGGGAGAATGCAGTCAAGAATTCAATGTATATCCTACTAAATTAAGCAGAGTGAGGAAGAAGTGGGTAGGGGAGGGAGGGGTGAGGACATTGAAAGGGGTGACATTGATCAAGATGCATTAGATTCATCCACTGCTTTGTTAAATGACAACCCCTTCATCTAACTACTAAAGATAATTTTAAAAATGTGGGCAAAAGTTCAAAATATCTATTATGACAAAATATCCATAGTTCATAGAAAACATGATTTAATGAGGAGAGAAAGCAGATATAAAAATAGCAAAATGTACCTTTCAGAAATAACTATACAGTATCTGCACTAAGAATTTCTCTTGGCAGATTTTTATAATCAGCTCTGATTCTGAATGGGGAAATGTCTGGGCAGTCTTAACTTTAGCATTACAATATAAAACGACTGACATACAAAGAACAAACAAAAGCAAAAATGAAATGAACAGGTCCTAAGCTTTGAGGAGTCATAACAAGTGTACCCAAATATATAACATAGGAATCATTTGAGCTATGGAAAAGCGTTTTAAATATTGAAGGCAAAAAGTTTCCAAATTTAGAAGATTGGATCCAGGATACAAGAAGAAGACACTGAAAATATGAGGTTAAAATCTAACCTATCATCCTGCAACCCCAATTATTTAGCAGTAATATCCTTTAGAAAAGAAAGCAAATTCATTTTTTTTTCAGACAAACAGTAGATTGACACCGAGGAAAAGGCTGAAGAAGCAGGATGTGCATGGAAATAGATTTGCCAACACAATAAAGGGCATCAAAGTAATAAATATGTGGGTAAACAGGAGTTTTTACCTTCAATTTAAAATTTTTGAGAGTTATTAATTATTTGAAGTTAACTACTGACAATGTATTGTGTGGTTTAAAACACAAAAATAAAAACCAAGCACAGGAATAGTACAAAGGCTGAGGGACATGAAATAATACTGTCAAGATGATCTTACATTATATGTAATCTGTGTATCCTGTGACCTAAAAATAGACTGTAATACATTTAAAATACACATAGCAGGGCTGGGAAGGTGGCTCAGTGGTAGAGTGCTTGCCTTGCATGCCTGAGGCCCTGGGTTCGATTCCCCAGCACCACATAATAAGAAAAAAGCCGGAAGTGGTGCTGTGGCTCAAGTGGTAGAGTGCTAGCCTTGAGCTCAAGAGCTGAGGGACAGTGCCCAGGCCCAGAGTTCAGGCCTCATGACCGGAACCAAAAAAAAAAAAAAAATACACATAGCAAACCCTGCAGTAATCAATAAAATATAATTGATGAATAGTAGAAATAAAATTAAATTTTGATGATAATTTTAATATAAAATAGAAATAATCCAAAAGAATATAAAGGTAATTAAATTTGGAAAGTAGTGTTTGAAACACATAGAAAACAAACATCAAGGTAACAGTATGATGATCACATAAAATTTAAATGGAACAATTGAAAGACAAAGAATTTTTAGGACATATATAAAAGCTAACCATCACCAGTGGCTCATGTCTATAATCCTCATTACACAAGAGGCTGAGATCTGAGGATAGTGGTTTGAAGCCAGCCTGGGTAGCAAAGTCTGTGACATTCTTATCTCTAATTAACCACCAAAAAGCCACAAGTGGAACTGTGACTAAAGTGGTAGAGCAGTAGCCTTGAGCAAAAGAAGCTCAGGGACAGCAAGTAGGCCCCAAATTCAAGTCCTAGAAATGGCACACACACAAAAAAAAGATATAAGAAATTATAACAAAATCTTCAATCAAATTGATTTAATTAAACTTTATTGAACACTCCACTCATAAGCAATGCACACATTCTTTTCAAACATAACTGGAAAGTTTGCCAATATAAACAAGTCCCAATAAATTTAATAGAATTCAAGAAATGCAAAAATGGCAACAAGAGAATTAGATTCAAAATCAGTAAGAAAGATACTTGGAAAATTCTCAAAGCAGTTAAAATAACAATGGGTCAAGTGCACTGTTTTCTCTGCAGAACAGCAACAAAAATTGCCTTATATTAATGATCCATGGACTAAAGAAAAATCTTAAGAGAAATTTTATAATATTGTGAACTAAATAAAAATGGTAATATATCAGAATGTATACTAACTAAACAAGTGCTTAAAGAGAAACTCATTCCCACTTATATAGTTATATTAGCAAAAAGAATAATTTCCCAAGCATCTGTATAAACACATTAGGGTGGGGAGAGAGTAATGAGAGGGGGGAGAGGAGAGAGAGAGAGAGGAGAGAGAGGGGGGAGAGGAGAGGGAGAGGGAGAGAGGGAGAGAGAGAGAGAGACAGAGAGAGAGAGAGAGAGAGAGAGAGAGAGAGAGAGAGAGAGAGAGAGAGAGAGAGAGAGAGAGAGAGAGAGAGAGGAGAAACTTGTTGTGGCTTCATTCTAGCTACTCAGGAGGCTGAGACTCAGAGGATGGTGGCTGGCCCTGACACAAAAGTCTGCAAGACAACTCCAATTAACCAGAAGAATGCTGGACCAGAAGCATAGCTCAAGTGATAGAATGCCAGCTGAGCAAACAAGTTGTGTAAACTGGAGACCCTGAGTTCAAATACAAGTACAAGGAAAGAAAAGGAAGGGAAGGGAAGGGGAGGGGAGGGGAGGGGAGAGAAGGGGAAAGAAGGGAGGGGAAGGGAAGGGAAGGGAAGGGAAGGGAAGGGAAGGGAAGGGAAGGGAAGGGAAGGGAAGGGAAGGGAAGGGAAGGGAAGGGAAGGGAAGGGAAGGGAAGGGAAGGGAGAATACAACTAAATTAAGCCGAAGGAATAATTTAAAATATATATATATATATATATATAAAACGATAAAATATTTTAATCAAATGATTAAATTTCTAATGCAGGGATACCACTATAGATATTACAAATACAGAAATTATAATGAGGTCATCATAAGAACAACTTCATGCCAATGAGTTCAACAACCTAAGCTGAATGGGAAAAACCCTCAAAGATCCAAATTTTACTAATATGAATAAATGCTGTACAAAATAGAAAATCTAGGTCCAGATGGCTTTAATGATACAATCTATTAATCATTTTCAAGAGAAACAACAAATCAGAATCATTTTTATTTTCAGAAAATGACTAGGAGAAATAGTTCTCTCATTTGTTGTTGTTTGTTTGTTTTTTGTTTTTTGATCACTCCTAGGGCTTGAACTCAGGACCTGGGTATTGTCCCAGAGTAGCTTGCTTGCTTGATTCATTATGTATTTATTTTTTTGTTTGTTTATGTTTTTGCTCAAGACCAGTGCTCTATTACTTTAGCCACACCTCTACTTTTGTCTTCTTTGTGGTTAATTGGCAGTAAGAGTCTCATCTCTTTCCTGTCCAGGCTGGCTTTGAACTGAGATTCTTTTAAATATCACCCTCCTGAGTAACTAGGTTTACAGGCCTAAGTCAGCAGAGCCCCATCCTATTAATTTTAACAAAAGTGTTTGCTAAAGATGTTACCAAAAAAGCTACAAATATCCTCTATGAATATACTCATAAAAATCCTTAAGACATTTTCATATGTTCAGCAGGCACATTCTTTCTTGTGAAGTCTGTTTAAATCACCCACATTTATATTAGCATGGTAGAAAACTGAGTGATATTTACTTTCCTTGCTGCTCTTTTCTGAACTTCTTCAATAATGAATAATATAACAATAATAATACTTGCTTTAACTTGCCTAAGTATTTCATTACATCTCAGACTACTTAACCACTATCTACATGATAGAAATGAAAAAGTTGAAATCAGAAGAAACGGTACCCTGAGCAGCACTGTACACAAACACACACATGGATTTTAGAGAAGAGGGGTTCTGGGGGTACAAAATGGCAGATGACAGTAGTAAGTGAATGACTTCATCCTCATGAATGTACTCCCTTGACATCCTACCTCTATATAGGCTGAGGTAGGTAGGGGAGCAAAGTATGAATGGAGCCAGATGAAGAGAAGGAAAATAGAAGACAAAAGCAGGGAATCTATATTAGTTTCCAATTTATTGTTCCTTAAAATTTCAAACGAGTAGAAAAATTGAAAGAACAGTTTGAGGAACATAGCCATTACACACATAGCAAGCACTTAATATTTGCTTCATGTTTAGCTTTTTTGTTTTTTTTTTGGTGCTGTTTTTGGTGCTTGCACTCAGGGTGTGAGTACTGTCCCTGAGCATTGAGCTTCTGTGCAAAATGTATTCTACCACTTGAGCCACAGCTCTACTTCTAGCTTTTCTGATGCTTAATTGGGAATAAGTGTCTTACAAAGTTTCCTGGCTGGGCTGGCTTCAAACCTAAATCCTCAGATCTCAGCCTCCTGAGTAGCTAGAATTATAAGCATGAGCCATCCAAGCCTAGCTCATGGTTAGCTTTTTATTCAAACAATTTTTAAATGAAGCAACAGACATCAAAACCTTGTGGGTTTTCCACCTGTATCTCCTACAAAGGACTGTCTCCTGAAAGCTCTCAGTAGTTTATTATCCACAAGAAAATGAAAGCAGTATCTAACAGTATCTGAACCCAAAACATGGTTTCTGAGGCAGAGCAGTACCTTCATCACATCATCACTGTGAGTGAGGGTTACAGTGGTAGGACAGAAGGATTTCTGGGCCATCAGTCCCTCATTCTGCCCTACCCTTCACCCAACCTGAACATGCAAGGGAGCTTTTTAAGACCCAAATTCTTACTTCTGTATTTTAAAATATTTAATATTTTAAAGAGAGGTATATACATATAGCAAATTTAAATAGTATAGGGAAACAAATAATAAAGAAAAACAAATAATAAAGAAAATGATTATCCATAAGCCCTTTCACTTTCCCCCCTCAAGGCTAGCACTTTACCACTTAAACCACAGCGCCACTTGTGGGGGTTTTTTTTGGGAGGAAGAGGAGTTCATTGGAGATAAGAGTCTCATGGATTTTCCTGCCCAGGCTGGCTTCGAACCATGATCCTCAGATGTCAACCTCCTGAGTAGCTAGGATTACAGGTGTGAGCCACCAACACCTGATTTATAAGCCTATTCTTTTGCACAAAAAGGTAGTTGTCTCATGGTCTCATTTATGTATGGAGTACGAAGAATCAAAGTCATACTTACAGAGACTGGAGTTAAGGATGTTGGGATGATTCCATTAAGGGGCATAAAATTTCACCTAGGAAGAAATCCAAGAGCTCTATACTATATGATGCCAACAACTGTTACTATCAGCACATTGTGCATTTGATCATTACTTAGAGTGCATATTTTAAGCATTCTCACTTCAATAAGTAAGCACATGAGGTAATGCATGCACTAAATTGCTTGATTCAACCATTCTACCATGTAACATATATTAAAACATTATATTGTACATCATAAGCATATACAATTTTTAATCTACCAACTAAAAATACTATTTTGGGGTTGGTTCCGTATCTTAGCTATGGTAAATAATGCTGTGATAAACATAGTTTATGATGGTAGTCTTAGTATGGCCTAGTTTGTGATCGTTTGGGTAAATGCCCAAAAAGTAGGATTGCTGGGAGCTCTATGTGGAGTCTTTTGAGGAACCTCCATACTGCTTTCCAAAGTGGCTGAACAAGTATTTTTGAGCTGGTGATTCAGACTGGTAATCCTAGTTACTCTGCAGACTAAAATCCAGGATGATGGTCCAAAGCCTGCCTGGGCAGAAAGTCATTTGAGACTCCATCTCCAATTAACCAGCAAAAGACCAGACTGGGAGCATGGTATGAATGAGAAAGCCAGGAGCAAGCAAACTATGTGAATGTGGGAGGTCTGAGTTCAAACCTCATTACTGGCATAAATAGATAAATAAGTGTATTAATAAAGCTTTCAAGAAGTAAGCCACTTAGCACAAAAGCAGAAATTTAAAAAACATATAAGAGTCATGGAAATAAGTGAACAGCCGTGAAACAAATCATCTGGACTCACTCCTCAGGTTATACCCTGGCAGGTGGAGGCACTGACATGATCAGATCCTACCCAAGACACAGCCACAACTCAGCCCTAGACTATGGTCTAGATCCCTTCCTACCTGCTAGAAAAGATTTGATATTAATTCTCTATGTCCAATTGCCAAAGCCAGGCCATCTCTGTGTGTGTGTGTGTGTGTGTGTGTGTGTGTGTGTGTGTATGTGTGTGTGTGTATGTGTGTGTGTGTGTGTGTTTCTGCCCCCAAGTAGAAGATCCAGATGAGCTGTTTTGACAGCTTCCACTCCCACTGAAGTAATCAGAGAGCTCACAGGGCTTTCTTGAAGAGGAGAAGCCTTTCTCTGTACAAAGACAGTGTTTGGAGATTGTGGTTATAGCTTGGAACATAAATAATGTCCAAATCACTCAAAGTCAGGCAGACAGCATGTACCCAGGCACACATGGCAGATGGTGTTCTGAAGGCTGAGCATTCGCTCTCTTTCTGTCACACAGGAATGTTTGCCAGCTAGTTAGACGACAGCCAGGGCTTCAAAGGGTAACTCTAGGCTTTGGGGAGAGAGGAAAAGCACCGGTCCTTCTC
Organism: Dipodomys merriami; assembly: GCF_024711535.1. Taxonomy (NCBI): domain Eukaryota; kingdom Metazoa; phylum Chordata; class Mammalia; order Rodentia; family Heteromyidae; genus Dipodomys; species Dipodomys merriami. The sequence goes on along the minus strand of NW_027202604.1, from coordinate 17,987,657 downwards.
CTATCTCTCTATTGTGAGTCCAATCTCTGGCCTGGCCCTCTGTACCCTGCAATAAACTGCCACCTGCTCCTCCCTTGGTGCCAGTTCTCAGTGACTGGCATGAGCTGCAGATCAGGAGAGATGCCACCTCCTTGCAAAGGCAGCTGCTGATACAGGGTCCTTCCAATCCTAGTGTTGCTTTGAATCTCTACTTTAAATGTAGAAGAGGCAAAATGATGCATGTGAAAACAGACAAGTCTTGTATGGGCCCAGGATCCCAGATACCACAGATGTGCTACACATAGAAAACCTTCAGTGATCTCATTCATGCATTTCCCAAACTCCACTTCACCTCTGCACATGCCCAGTGTACTCCAGGACATTGGCTCCAGCCTGAATTGTGACTCTCTGCTGTTTGGATCTTAGAGTGACAACTCAGACCCTAATAACAACAATCACAACAATAACAATGTTAGAAAGGAGCTCTTAACATTTGTAGGAGCCTGTGTTCAGTGACATTCTGACTCAACTCAGATGAGTTTAAATGGGACAGCAACCTTTAATTCACAAATTCACAAAAGAATTTGTCAATAGTGATTACATATTATATATATATATATTATAAATAACATTATATATCATTACATTATGCTATTATATCATATATCTTCATATTACATGGTTATTATAAAATAGTGCATGTTGTTCACAATCTTAAATAACATTATATACATATAATTTATAATGTGTAAATATTGTTCACAATTATATGTAACTGTAATTGTAAGCAGTACATGTAATCAATTTGGCCCAAATTGATCTGACTTCCTCAACTCCATTAATCATAACTGAGAATTATAATGGGGCTGGAAGAATGGAAAAGGAAATTTAAAAAGGCCACCCTCTTTAAAACTACATTGGATCTATAGTTGAATAATCTATTTGGCTCAATCTGTCTTCAGAAGCTCCTTCCATGTCCCTTTGGATGGGCAGACATGCAGAACGCTCAGGGAGTTTGGCCTTGAGTCATGGGGGAGGGGTCTTCACATCAGGACTAGCTGCTGAAGCCCTGCTCACTGGCATGCTGGTGCCCATAATTGGAGCCTGATCTCTCTCCCTAGATTTAGACCAAGCCCATGTGGTTCCCTCACTTGCTCTTCTGCTATCTACAGACTCACATCTCTAGTCTTCCTCATATAGAGAGCCCCATGGCAACCCCCGAGTCAGGGTCTACACTGTTGGGTCAGGGAAACCAAGGCCTAGAAATTCCTTCTCCTAATGAAATAAGGATACTGGGTCTAACCAGGGTCATCTTGGCATCTTGATGGATGATAGGGATTTTCTGAAAACTCTTAGGGATGAGGTCACAGCCTCACCCTTAGGTGATAAGTCTGCCTGAATTCCTAGATGTAGGGGCGGGGACTTGGACAATAGGTTGTTGCACCTGCCAGAACTATACCATGAACTCACCAGACTCTGAACTCTGAAACTCCCTGGGACCCTGCCCACTGACCATGACCCCATTTCGGACCCACCTCCTCAGCCGCCATTGTGCCATGTCCTGTGTCTCCTGACTCTTCTCAGGTCACCATGGTGTCCCTTTTCAACTCTCCATTAGAGTTGATCTGGTTGGTTGAGATTGGTTTTCTGCTCTTTCTTTACTCTAATACCCTTGTGGCTCAGTTTCCTATCAATATTAACTGCATTCAAGGCTGCAACTTTTCTGGAGACATGTGTCTGCTTGCAGTCATCAGCTTTCTAATAAAGACTCCTAATTCAACCTCTCAAAAATGTGGCTTCTGTATCTCACGATCTAATTCCCACATAACACTACCATCTGTATGATTACCCTACAACACATGATGAGTAGCTCATCCAAATCCCTACATTAAACCCATCCTTTTATTAACTCTCAATTTTGAGATATAACTGTCTTCACTCACCCCAAGGCTAAGTGTTGAGAAATCCAGACCACGTCCCAATTCTTGCTCTCCCTCTACACATACTCGTTTGGCTTTCTACTTTGCATGAATGGTGTGGAGAGCAGATGGCTTAAACTCCCCTTACATGCTGACACCCTAGGGACAGCCTTATTATAAGACTATAAGAAGGGACATCCCCTTCACATCATGGGACAACTGCAGACACTGGTCATGCACATTTGCTCCCACCTTCCATCTTCCAGAAGAAGCAATAGAAGTTTTAAATCTCATTGCAAGAAAATTGTCTAATGAACATGTTAATATCTTCATGTCAATCTGCTTTTGCATCACAGAAGCCAAAGATTCTCACTTTTTATCCCTGCCTTCCTTCCTAACAAGATTCCTAAAATTCCTTTCCACTCCTACTGTCCACCCCAGCAGATGCCAACCTTGTACCAACAAGAACAAAGAACACATCCCCAGAAAGACAAAGCACATTGTTTTTATCAGTAACTCATTTATAATAAACAACCCTTTTAAAATTGGCTTTTTCAGGGATTTAAATAAGATATTGTGCCTAGGCCCTGGTGGCTCACACCTGTAGTACTAACTACGCAGGAGGCTGAGATATGAGGATTGTAGTCAAAAGACAGAGTGGGTAAAAAAGTTTGTGGAGTATGGATCAGGTGGTAAAGTGTCAGCCTTAAGTGAAAAAACTAAGGGAGAGTACCTTGATCCTGAAGTTCAAAGTAGCAGAGTGAGCAGGCGTGCACACACAGATATTTCATTCCAAATTGCTTAGGAAAATGCCTGATCAGTAAGTATGCAATAAAATATAGCTCTTAGTATCCATCCCCAGGGACATTTGAGGCAGCTTGATTAGGAAGTGTTCTATTTTATAAATTAGAACAATCAGGCTCCAAGATGTTCTCCAAGTCACATGAAGATGTGAAAGACTAAATAATGGGCCCAAATAAGAACTCAGTTTGTCACCATTTCTCCTGTATGTTTAATCTCATTCTTAATCAGGTTCTATCTTACACATCTTGTTTTAAATCAAGAATCAGCAAATTTTTCTGTAAAATGTCAGAGAACAAATATTATTATTATTATTATTATTATTATTATTATTATTATTATTATTATTATTATTATTTTGCCATTCCTGGAGCTTGAATTCAGGACTTGGGTGCTTTCCCAGAGCCTCTTTGTGCTCAAGACTAGTGCTCTACCACTTCAACCACAGCCACTTCTAGGTTTTTCTGAGTAGTTTATTCGAGATAAGAGTCTCATGGACTTTCCTGTCTGGGCTGGCTTTGAATCACAAACCTCAGATCTCAGCCTCCTGAGTAGCTAGGATTAGAGGTGTGAGCCACTTGGTTTCTGGCTGCAAATAATTTGTTATTGGGGACTAGAAGCTATCTATAACATTTAATTCTTTTATCTGAAAGAAGACATAGGCAGTATGTGAACAAATGGGTGTGGTTCTATTCCAATAAAACTTCACTTAATTTCTAAATGAAACTAGTTTTCTAAATAAAATCTAACAGAGGGGCTAAATTTTGCCCATGGACTCTTATAGTGTACTGATTTCTGCTTCAGATCAATAACAAGGGCCTAGAAGATAGTGAGGAATCCAAAATGAGTTAATTGATCTGTAAGTGGATAAAACATCATTTTGATTCTTTGTGTACTCAGAGTCCCCAGTATTCTTTCTTTCTTTTTTGATGTTATCTTCTATGTCCCTTCTTTTTCCATGTATGAAATAATATTGACTATAGTCATTCAAGAACCAACTTTCCAGTTGAGCAATTTAGTTTAACTTATGTTCTGATACCACATTTTCAAAATGGGGCTGAGAATGCTGACTGTGGTGCAAAGTTCAGAAATGGCACAGGCACGGCACCAAATGCACTATAGTCATTTCTGCAAATGAACTGCATTTGTTAGTCTCTTATCAAAGCCTTCTTGTCTTTAGTCCTCCTCTTTGATCAGATGAAGTCTAGAACTGGAGATTTGGGCCTGGAATGTGAGGGAAGGTGGCTGAGGACTAAAAAGAATACCACACACTGACCTGGATTAGATGCCACCTTCTCGCTCTAGTTCCATCTGACTGCTGAGGTTTTTTGTTTTTTTGTTTTTGTTTTTTTACAAAGGGCTCTGTCTCCAGTCAGTCTGAGCTCATTCACAAGTGATTGTCACTTGTATGTTCAAGTCCTGTGTTTGAAGTACTATCAAAGGTTCTAACTCTTACTGTCTAGTTAAACTCTTCAAGGGATACATGTGGGAAAGTATTAGTCTTCTTGATTGTCAACTTGCACCTGTGAAATGACCAGGAAAGAAGAAAGTGGAAAGGGGTACATGAAAGAAGAGGAGAGGGGAGAGAATGCATTCAAGAATTTAACATATATCCTATAACATTAAGAAGAGTGAGGGAAGGGGTAGGTAGGGGAGAGAATGGTGACAATGTTAAAAGGCGTGATATTGACCAAGGATGCCTTGTATTCATAAACAGCTTTGTTAAATAATGACTCCTTTGTACACCTACTTAAACATAATGAAAAGAAAAGAAGGAAGAGAAGTGACACTCACTACAATGGACAGACTAGAAATAAAGATTATGAGAATTGGAAGAGAGTTGTGGAGTCAGGTTTTGGTAGCTCCTATTTGTAATCCCAGCTACTCAGAAGGATGAGACCTAGAGGATCACAGTTTAAAGCTAGTCTGGGCAGAAAAGACTGTGAAACTCAATCTCCAATTAACCAGAAAAATGCTGGACTAGAGGCATGACTCAGGTGGCAGAGCAATAAAACCTAAGGAAAAAAATCCAGCCAATTGAGAATGAAACCCTGAGTTCAAACCTAGTAACAAAACAACAATAACCACCAAATATACCAGCCCTAATGCTGTTTCTCATCCCCTGGGCCTTAATGTTTTCCAATTACAATGATTGATGTGTGATCTTCATTGCTTTTTAAAAATCATGTGCATGTATCCTCTGTACTATTATTTTCTCCTCTACTTCAAATAAATCAGGACATTTACTTACGTTGTTCTACATAATAACTGTAATATAGCATTGATATGCTCATAACTTTCTTCTTATCCATGGAAATAAATTTGGACATAATGATCAAAATATAAATTGACTATATTAAAATTGATTATTGTTATATTAAAATGGATTATTATATTAAAAATGGATGCTAGACCCCCTATAATCCTAAGTGCTTGGGCAAATTATAGTCCAGGCACATACCAGAGTGAAACAAAACAAAACAAAAACAAGGCATATCGTCCCTGCCATCCAAAAATAACCAGCACAAATTAGGGGCTGGAGGCACAACTCAGAGGTCAAGCATGAGGTCCTGAGTTCAAACTCTACTTCCCTACCAAAAATATTTTTTTTAATATAGTACCCAGCATCATCTGCAACACCAGCAACAGTCAGTATTAGCCCATCCGGAAACACTAGGTTTGTGCTGAGTTTGATGATGGGGACATCTACTGTCCTTTCACATTGCATGATTGCTTTATGCTCTTAATGGCACCTGTGTGCCACACTGTCCAGCACATAGTATGCAAAGCCCTTACATGTGTAGCAACCTTTACAGCTTTCAACATGCTTCAATACATGTGGAAAGGAGACCAACATGGAAGGAAGAATCTACTTAAAGGTTGGTATAAACACAGCAGTAGAGAGGAAATAACTGATGACCTCAGAAGGGACTAAAGATCTGCTTTCTTACTGTGCAGAAGAAGATATTAATATCATGGGAGATGGAAGACAAGTCCATCAAAGAAAGACGTTGGAGTAAAACACACAGGTAAGTTTTGTCTTTGTTTTTGTTTTTGTTTTTGTTTTTTTTGTCAGTCGTGGGGCTTGAACTCTGGGCCTGGGAACTGTCCCTCAGCTCTTCAGCTCAAGGCGAGCGCTCTACCACTTGAGCTACAGCGCCACTTCCAGTTTTCTGGTGGTTTATTGGAGATAGGAGTCTCACGGTCTCTCCTGCCTGGGCTAGCTTTGAACCGCAATCCTCAGATCTCAGCCTCCTGAGTAGCTAGGATTACAGGCGTGAGCCACCAGCGCCCGGCCACACAGGTAAGTTTTTAACAGAGCAGACTTTGCTTAAACAATAGCTACATCTGATTAAAGCATGAATGATTATTATAAATCAGTACCACATCCCCAAAGAAACTAAGAGCAGTCATCTTGAGAAACAGTCAAGTACCAGAGTCCCTAAGCTTTTATGGATAGGGTTTGATGATTCTGCTCAGGATTCTGCTAAGGATACATACATCATTGTGGTGGTTTCCAAGAAATAAGAAGGCATTTCTAAGAATGAAGGAATGGGGAGTGGCTCACCTATGAAGCCACAATGGCAATCTGGGGTGAGGCACATGCATGAACCTGCAACTACACTGCCCTATAATGAGGTTTCTAGCTAACCTGCAGTTAGCAAACGCTGTGCTAGGGTCATCGCTAGGGATTGTTGGCCACTGTCCAAGGCAGCCCCTACCATAGTTACCTATTACTCCAGGATATGACTTTAGAATAGGATGTGCACCTGTAACCTGGCAACTTTGGTTAACTATCAATCCCTTTCTACCTGCCTTCCCATATCATTGAGGTTAGGAGCTTTCCTCCAAAGGAGTCATTGTCTGTGGAAGTTGTGGATTCTGTTCTCACCTTCCCCTAGAATTTTTGTATTTCCTTAAAGAACCTTCCTCTGTGCTCACAAATGCTTGCTGTTAAGTTTTCTAGCAAAATTACTAGAAGAAGGAAAGTCATGGGATTCCAGGCAACTTCAAGACATTATTAAAGCCATATTTTTTATATTATTACCAAGCCTAATCCTATGTTGAATTTGCAGTTATGGAGTTCATCCTAAAGCACTTGATTATACCCAGAAGAGAAACAATCTTACTAGTAATTTTCTCAAGCATGCTTGAAAAAAAGGGGGAGGGAGGAGAAAGGGTAGCACCAGGCTTGGAAAATACAGTATCCTGAACAGTTATGAGATATCAACTAAGTTGCAATGATAAAACCTGCGATATATGAGTTTTATTGATTTATTTCATGTAAGTACAACATATCTGTGCTAGTGCTACTCTTTCTTAAAATTATCCTGGCTAATTGATTAAGATACCCATAGGCTACACAAAGATGAGCAATTTATTCTTCAGACAACTTATTATTTTTCTCCTACTTCTTCCAGTTTGGAGCTTGAGCCTCTTATTTTTAATTACTGTCCAACAGTAACATTAATACATTTTTTTGTTTTGTTTTGTGCAGGCTGCCTTTTGCTTATGTGCCATAAGTAATGATAAAAATGAATGCCTTAACTATGGGGAATTGTTCTAGTTTTGTCAATTTTGGTATATAATCCCAAATGTCAGGTTAGGTCTTTTGTGACAGAATTTTTAAGCCAGTATCTTTAATTCATTTCACAAATACAGGTACCTTTAACTGAAGCTAAGTGATTACTATATGGGTTAATACTACTCACTTCTTACAGAGTGAGGCAATCAATCACTACAAAGTCAAACTTCATATCACCAATTGCAACAATCCAATTGGTTAAAAGCCACTGCTAATGTGGAGTTGGTTAACTCTAAGCTTTGGACGCATACAAGACTTGACCAAGCAGCTTCAGGGCTACGAAAGCCTTGGAGTAGACAGACTCGCTGTGGGTGGGTGCAGGAGCATGATACTTACAGTTCATGTGTAAAATATATGCTGGTATGAGACTAGAGCATGCTTCTGAAGAACTGGAAATGGCAACCATCCCTTTGCAGTCAAGAAGCACCAACCACCAAGAAAAGCCACAGTCCAAGGGTAGTAAGCATTTCTCACCCATGCAAAGGGCTCAGGTCTCCCAGGGCTATATTCTATTTGCTCAGTTGTTTACATTGGTTATCTTGATGAAGTGGGTGGGAAGGACTAAAGAGACAAGGTATCAGGCTGGATTGAAGAGCTTTTTGTGGGACACTGGTGGCTCACACCTGTAATTCTAGCTGCTCAAGAGAGGCTGAGATCTGAGGATCTCCACGTGAAGCCAGCCCTTACAGATAAATCTGACAGGCACTTATCTCCAATTAACCAGCAGAATGCTACATGTAGAGGCGAGGCTCGAATGATGAGTACCAATGTCCAGTGGAAGAGCAGGAGTCCTGAGTTCAAATCCCAGTTCTGGCACCAGAAAAACACAACAAGAGCAGCTTCTCTCCAGGGAGCATCCATCTCCCTGGACTCCATTCCACTGGACTCTGACACATTTCCTTGGTGTGTTGGAGGAAGTCAGTGACAAACTGCCAGCTTGATTTGGAGTTTCATATCTGCCACTTACTAGTTGAGTGACCTTGGGAAAGTTACCCTCCCTGAGGCTCAGTTTCTTCATGTGGAGCATTATTTTTAATTGTATTTTATTTTATTTGAGAACATACTGTACAGGGGGGCTACAATTACATGGGCAGGATAATGCATACATTTCTTACCAAGCATTGCAGCCTCCTCCTTTGTTTACCCTTCACTTCCCTTCCCCGCCTCCCCCTTCCCCCCACCCAATTTTACCCCCCTCCCCCCACCCAATTATACCCCCCTCCCCCCCCCCACACCGACATTGTAAAGCTGGTTTTGACATGACATTTTGTACTTCTCATTGTTGCAACAGGTCCACCTGAATCCTTAAACGACTTGTTTGTCCCCATCTCCTCCACATGTTATACTGACATCAAATATAGTGAAAGCGGGGGTTACACTGTGGGGGAGGGACATACAAAGCAACAAAGAAATAATCTTATAAATGCGTTAGAAACACATGCATGAATGAAACGAAAACATTAAAATACATATTTAAGGGTTCATTTTCCTAACATCACATTATCTGACCTTTTCCGCTTGACTCATACCTATACTAGATATTGCATGGGACCTATGCTTCTTTGGGCCTGGCTTACTTCACTTAATATAATTTTTTCCAAACCTTTCCATTTCCTAACAAATGGGGAAATGTCATTCTTTCTGATGGAGGCATAGAATTCCATTGTGTATATATACCACATTTTCTTGATCCATTCATCTACTGAGGGGCATCTGGGTTGGTTCCATATCTTAGCTATGGTAAATAATGCTGCAATAAACATAGTTGTGCTGGTAGCTTTAGTGTGGTCTTGTTTGTAAACATTAGGGTAAATGCCCAAAAGTGGGATTGCTGGATCATAGGGGAGATCTATGTGAAGTCTTCTGAGGAACCTCCATACTGCTTTCCAAAGTGGTTGAACAAGTTTACATTCCCACCAACAGTGAAGTAAGGTTCCTTTCTGTCCACATCCCCTCCAGCATCTGTTGTTGTTAGAGTTCTTGATTTTTGCTGTTCTAACTGGAGTGAGGTGGTATCTCAATGTTGTTTTGATTTGCATTTCTTTTATGGCTAGGGATGTTGAACATTTCTTCATGTGTCTATTGGCCATCCTTGTTTCTTCTTCAGAGAAGCTTCTCTTTAAGTCTTTCGCCCACTTATTTATTGGGCAGTTGATTCTTTGAGGATTTGTTGTTGGGTGGTTTAATTTTTTGAGTTCCAAGTATATTTTAGATATGAGACCCTTGTCCGTTGTATGGCTAGTAAAGATCTTCTCCCAATCGGTGGGCTTTCTATTGATCTTGCCAGCTATGTCATTTGCCCTGCAGAAGCTCTGCAATCTTATGCAATCCCATTTGTCCAACCTTTCTTTGATTTGTTGTGCTTCCGGGTCTCTATTCAGAAAATTTCGACCTGAGCCAAGGAGACCTAGGGTTTCTCCTATTCCATCCTGTAATGTTTTCAGAGTGTCTGCTTTGAGTTCAAGGTCTTTGATCCATTTGGAGTTGATTCTGGTGCAGGGTGATATATAAGGATCTAGCTTTAGTTTTCTACATGTAGTTAACCAATTTTGCCAGCACCATTTACTGAAGAGGCTGTCTTTCTTCCATTCTATTGTTTTAGCTTCCTTATCGAAGATTAGATGGCTATAGGTCTGTAGGTTCATTTCTGGGTTTTCAATTCTATTCCATTGGTCCTGAGGTCTGTTCTTAGGAGCATTATTTTTAAAAAGAGAGAGAGAATACATCTATCTCTTAAAGTTGCTGTGAAGAATAAATGGGGGGATGCAGTCAGAGTGCTGAGCACAGTGCCTGGAACACTGTTCAGAAAGGGGAGCTAGCATGTTGTCTTTTCCCACAGTCCCTTGTGTCACTATCCCAACCTGGGATGGCACAGTCATGTGATGCCACTTAATTTATCTACACCTCCTCAGAAGCCAAAAGTATGTACTCCTTATCTGGCCAAGAGTGCTCCCGTGTACCAGCTAGGGTCCTTATTGAACAATTTTTAAATCTCTTTCCCTGCAAATCTTTGTTCCCTTTCATCACCAGGCTAAGACATGCTCAGAGGCTTATTCTATGAAGTACTGTTAAGTAGCTTGGTGGTCTCAGCATTGGGATTACCAGAGGTAAGAAAAGCAGACAGGGCCTCCTTTCTCCCAGAACTCCCCATTGAAAAGACAAAAGAACAGCAGAACAGTCAATTCTTAATACAAATGGAGATGGGAAATAAATACCTGCTGCTATGAGAACACACAGCAGAGCCATCTAGCTCAGTCTTTGGGAGTGTGGGTAAAGAGTCAGGACATGTTAACTTTTCTCTTTTCCATGGGAAACACTTGCACTTCCAAGCTCAGCCAGCTTCTCCAGAGCTCAAAGTACAGAGGTGCTAATACAATCTTATTTTGAGCATAAAGAATTAGCAGGCATTTTTTAGGTATGAGGAAATACATTTTCTAGTTTCCAGCTCAAACCTGAGTTGATCTAATACAAATACATGGTTGGCAATATGATTTCCAATACATAATTTAAGAAATATTTAGACATTTCCTCCAGTGTTTCCATAAATAATGTGAGCTAGACATGCTTTCTTTCTCCATAAAGAGTCTTTATTTCCCCCAGGATGCTGGTTAAATAATCAGATGACCTCTTTCTCATCCATTAAAAATAATCTATTGTCAAGGTGATGTACAGAGGGATTACAGTTACATAAGTATGGTAGTGAATACATTTCTTGTCAAACTTGTTACCCCCTCCCTCATTTTTCTCCCACTTTCCCTCCCCTCTAACCCCCTTCCCAAGTTGTACAGATCATGTCTTGTGAGTATTGCTGTTGCATTGGTTCCCCCTTTGTCTTCCCTTCCATTTTAAACGACTTTATCATACACAAAATTCCCATTTATTTATAAAATTATTTTCAGACTCTGTCTTGGTTTCTTTGTCAGTATCATGCTTTTCTAATTGCTGTCAGTCTTCAAGGTTTTCATACCAGATAGATTTGCTCCTTATTTGTTCTCTAAATCTTTCTTAGTCTTTGAAGTCCATTCCATGAAATATCTTCACAAAGAAACTGAATCTGAAAGTCTATTATTTTACCTGTTTCTCAATATAAAATTCTACTTTATGGAGTAGGCATTGCTTTTTATTATCCATCATTTCCAATAATGATGTTGGGGGGTTGTATCAGATTTTGTTTGTGTACATATCAAAAATGAGGTAGGGGAAATAGTGATCAGAGGGTCCCTAAGTGATTTAAGACCAGCGTGAACTGGAGAATGAAAGTCACTTTTCCAGGGCCTCAGTTTCCTTATTTGTAACCTAAGAATGATGGTAACACCTTGCTCCATAAAGTATTTGAGATTCTATAAGGGAACCCACCTGATTGTTTTAGGAAATATTCTGGGACATATCAAAGAAGCATATAAAAATGAAAAATAGGCCCAGAGGAAGATGGCTGAGGAGAAGCTGGAGGCTAAACAAGCTCTCACATAGAAAGCAGTGTTTTAGTGTTCCAGTGAATAGTCCTAGGCTAAAGAATCACACCAAGTGTGCCATCTGAGTACAGAAAGTTTGACCAGACAGGGAAAATCCAGGCAGCTTGGTCAAGGAGACAGATCTGAGCACTTGCTGGTAGCTACGGCTGTGGTGGCTGCGGTGGCTGTGGTGGCAGTGGTGGCTGCCAAGGCCGCCATACCAACAGAAAGAGTCCAGGACAAAGGCACCAGTGGATTCTACTCACCACCAGCAAGAACTGACAAGGAGCAGAAATCTTCATCCTGCTGATCTCACACCAGGGACGACTCAGGAAGCAAGAGTCTGGCATGAGTAGAACCCAGATCCTCATTCCTTCTCATGGAGCAGCAGTGAGAAGGCAGCCCCTTCCCAACCACTGGAGAAGATCTCCATCTTTGATACTGACAAAGGCCCAGCCAAGCAGCTAGCTCCAAGTCAGGCCTTGGAAGAAAACAATAGGAGCCATTCAGCAGTTCACAGAAACTGACCTGACCTGCCAGGCTCAGCTCCACCCAGGGGAAAGTCACCCCACTAGATCGATCAACTCTGCAAAAATTTAACAGAGAAACCGCAGAACTAAACTGCATAGATCAACTAGATTGAACAGACATCTACCGAATATTTCACCCAGCAGCATCAGAATACATGTTTTTCTCAGCAGCACATGGAACATTTTCCAAAATAGATCACATTTTAGGTCACAAAGCAAACTTGTCCAAATTCAGAAACATTGAAGTTATGCCCTGTATTCTCTCAGACCACAAAGGAATAAAATTAGAACTCAACACCAAAAGCCACCAAAGAAAGTCCTGTAACACATGGAGGCTGAATAACACACTGTTGAATCACCAGTGACTCATGGAAGAGATTAGAAAGGAAATTCAAATGTTCATGATATTCAACAAAAATGAACACACAAATTACCACCTCCTCTGGGACACAGCAAAGGCAGTACTCAGAGGCAAGTTTATAGCTCTGAGTTCCTACATCAGCAAATTAGAGAGATCTGAAACCAACAATTTAATGAGACAGCTGAACCTCCTTAAAAAAGAGCAGCAAGCTAAACCCCAATCCAGTAGACAGAAAGAAATAATTCAAATTAAATCAGAATTAAATGAATTAGAATCCAAAAAAACCATAGAAAGAATCAACAAAACAGAGTTGGTTCTTAAAAAAATTAACAAAATTGACAGACCCTTAGCAAATCTTATCAGAAAAAGAATAGAACACACGCAAATGAACAAACTCAGAGATGAGAATGGAAACATCACCACAGAAACAACCAAGATCCAGAACATTATTAGGGAATACTTCTCAAACTTTTATGCTAATAAGTTTGAGAACCTGGAAGAAGTGGACAATTTCCTAGAAAATATCAACATGCCAAAACTAAACTAAGATTAGTTAAACCAACTTAACAGACCCATATCAAGCATTGAAATAGAAACAGCAATAACAGACCTCCCATCTAAGAAAAGCCCAGGACCAGATGGTTTTACAGTGGAATTCTACAAGGCCTTCAAAGCAGAACTCACACCATTTCTCCTCCAACTCTTCAAAGAAATTGAAAGAGGAAGTTCACTACTGACCTCTTTCTATAACACCACATAACCCTCATCCCAAAACCAGGCATGGACTCATCAAAGTAAGAGAACTATAAACCCATCTATTTGATGAACATCAATACAAAACTTCACACACAATTTGGGACAATCCACTTCAACAATTCATCCAAAAAAATCACACACCACAATCAAACAGGATTCATTTCAGAGATGCAAAGGTGGTTCAATATATGCACATCAATAAATATAATTCATCACATCAATAAGAGCAAGGAAGAGAACCACATGGTTATCTCAATAGATGCAGAAAAAGCATTTGACAAGATCCAACACCCCTTTATGATGAAGGCTCTGAAAAAATTAGGAATCCATGGAACATTCCTCAATAAAGGCTGTATGTGACAAACCTACAGCCAGCATTATACTTAATGGTGAAAAACTAAAGCCATTTCCTCTAAACTCAGGAACGAGACAAGGATGACCACTCTTTCCACTTCTCTTCAATTTAGTATTAGAATGCCTAGCTACAGCAATGAGACAAGATTCAAACATAAAGGGGATCCAAATAAGGAAAGATGAAGTAAAACTCTCCCTCTTTGCAGATGACATGATCTTGTATTTAAAGAATTCCATGGACTCCACTCCCAAATTACTTGAGCTGATTCAAAAATTTGGCAAAATAGCAGGGCATAAAATTAACTCTCAATAATCAATGGCTTTTCTGTATGCCAACAACAAGAGTGAGGCTGAAATCAGGAAAGCAACTTCCCACAAAAAAAAAAAAAATACCTAGGAAGTAACTTAACCAAAGAAGTGAAGGACCTCTATGATGAAAACTTTAAAAACCTGAAAAAGAAAATCAAAGCACAATTTAGGAAGTGGAAAAAACTCCCATACTCCTAGATTAGAAGGATCAACATCATGAAAATGGCAATACTTCCCAAGGCTATCTACAAATTCAGTGTGATACCTATCAATATTCCAACCTCATTCTTTAAGAAAATAGAAGAGGCAATCCAAAAATTCATATGGAACAATAAAAGACCCCAAATAGCAAAAAGGATCCTTAACAGAAAGAACAGTGCTGGAGGAATATCAATACCAAATTTCAATCTCTACTAATAGTAATCAAAACAGCTTGGTACTGGCACAAGAACAGACCTCAGGACCAATGGAATAGAATTGAAAACCCAGAAATGAACCTACAGACCTATAGCCATATAATCTTCAATAAGGGAGCTAAAAAAATAGAATGGAAGAAAGACAGCCTCTTCAGTAAATGGTACTGGTAAAATTTGTTAATCACCTGTAGAAACTTAAAGCTAGATCCTTATTTATCACTCTGCACCAGAATCAACTCCAAATGGATCTAAGATCTTGGAGTCAAAGCAGACACCCTGAAAACATTACAGGACGGAATAGGAGAAACCCTAGGTCTCCTTGGCACAGGCCAAAATTCTCTTAATAAAGACCCAGGAACACAAAAAAATCAAAGAAAGGTTGGACAAATGGGATTGCATGAAATTGCAGAGCTTCTGCATGGCAAAGGACATAGCTAGCAAGATCAATAGAAAGCCCATGGATTGGGAGATCTTCACTAGCCATACAATGAACAAGGATCTCATATCTAAAATAAACCTGGAACTCAAAAAATTATATCCCCCAACAACAAATCCTCAAAGAAACAACTGCCCGATAAATAAGGGGCTAAAGACTTAAAGAAAAATTTCTCTGAAGACGAAATAAAAATGACCAATCGACACATGAAGAAATGGTCAATCTCTATACCCATAAAAGAAATGCAAATCAAAACAACATTGAGATTCTACCTTACCCCAGTTAGAATGGCTATAATCAAGAACTTTAATAACAACAGATGCTGGAGGGGATGTGGACAGAAGGGAACCCTACTGCATTGTTGGTGGGAGTGCAAACTTGTTCAACCACTTTAGAAAGTAGTAAGGAGGTTCCTCAAAAGACTCCACATAGAGCTCCCCTATGACCCAGCAATCCCACTTTTGGGCATTTACCCAAATGATCACAAACAAGACCATACTAAAGCTACCAGCACATAGCTAAGATATGGAACCAACCCAGATGCGCCTCAGTAGAAGAATGGATCAAGAAAATGTGATACATATATACATATATATATTTATATATAACATATATAATGAAATTCTATGCCTCCATCAGAAAGAATGACATTGCCCCATTTGTTAGGAAATGAAAAGACTTGGAAAAAATTATATTAAGTGAAGTAAGCCAGGCCCAAAGAAACATAGGTCCCATGGTTTCCCTTATTTGCAATAACTAGTATATGTCTGAGACAAGCAGAAAAGGTCAGATAAGTTGATGTTAGGCGAAATGAACCCCAGATAAGTATTCAAATGTTTTTGCTTTCATGCAATTGTTTCTAACATATTTATAAGATGATTTCTTTGTTGCTTTGTATATTCCTCCCCCACAGTATAACCCCTGTTTTCGCTGTATTTGATGTTGGTATAATTTGGGGAGGGGAAGGGATAAAACAAAGTGTTTAAATAGCAATACAGGTTGAACCACTGCAACAATGAGATGTACAAGTTGCTATGTTGAATAACAAACTTTGCAATTTAGGTGGGGGGGGAGTGTAGTTGAAGAGGTGGGAGGGAAGGTCTGGTAGGGGAAAAGCAAAGGAGGAAGCAACAATGCTTGATAAGAAATGCACTCATTTCCTTGCTCATGTAACTGTAACCCCTCTGTACAGTATTTTCACAATAAAAACATTTAAAATTAAAAAAAAAAGAAAAAGAAGCTATGATTGATTTTGGTGTTACAGAGGTTTTCTCATAGCTGGACCTCTACTATTTGAGCCATTCCTCTAGCCCTGCTTTTGGTTATTTTAGAGTTGGAGTCTTAAGGACATTTCTGTTCTAGCTGGTTTCAAAGTGTGATTCTCAGATCTTAGCCTCTTAGTAGCTGAGATGACAGGTGCGAGCCATCTGCACTCAGTTGTATTTTTATTTCTTAATACTAGACAGCAGCATTAAATACTACCCAGTACTATTATTATCATGGCAGAATTTGCCTGAATGTTTCACAGCTGGAAAAAACCTTGACTCAGAATTAGAAATCTGCATGGCCTAGGTTTTCCAGGCAATGGAACTTTTGATGAACACATTTTTCCCAACCTCCTACTTAGAAGATGTTTAGGGGGCAATGCACATACCCAAATCCTTGCTTGTTAAACTCAGTGCATCTGCTAAACACATACTAGGGTGTCATGAGATGGGGACAACATAGAGTACAACATGTACAAGGAGGGCTGGGAGTTTGCGTTGTAGAGAAATCATGTTTCTCAGCAGTTCTCAGGAAATCAATCACAAGGTCTCTAAATAATTGTCATGTACAGTAATGTGGCTGTCTCGCTGTATTTGTTACTACTCAACTGGAAGGAAAGGAAAATGCAAAAATGTGAAAATAAGTCCATAAATATCTCCAAAGAGACTACTGCAAATTTAATTAACTGAGCAATTGAGTCTGACTTCTTTAAATTTAGATGTGAAATATGAGGTATTCCTCCTGAGCATTAGTCTTATTAGAACAAGGCAGGGTAGGAGATGGAGGAGAGAAGAAAACAAAACAACAAAAGCTCCACTAAATGTTAGCTCAGTAATGTTTTATCATTAAGAAGAGATTAAAAAGGAGAAAGTTATTTCTCTTATAATCAGTACAGTATGTGAGAAAAATGGCACCCCTAAGGGTCTATTTTCTTTCCCAAGAAATAGGACAGAGTTTTCAGCAAATAATTCCACTGCTGTATGCAAACAGTGTGATCCTTACTAAATGTAAAGTACTAGCACTGTGGGCAATCAGGTACACACGTCATAGTTTCTGTCTTCCAAGGTGCAGCATCTAAAGGATGGCAGGGGTATGAATAGGGCCCATAAGGTAGATAGAGTGAAGCAGAGTGATAAAAATCACAGAGTTGAAATGAACAAGGCAAAGCCTGGATCTGCAAGGATGAGATCATGTACAAAAGTGGCCAGGGATACTGAGTTGAAAGGGTCCCTATTCAAGATACCCTCATATGGTACCTGGCTCCACACACAGCCTGTTGGGCCACCTGGACCAAAGCAGGCCCCAGGACTTCCATTCCCATTGACAGGTATCCCTGTCTTTTCTCCTTCAGGAAGAAAGCCTATATCTCCTTCCCCTATATCCTTCTTTTCCCTTTCATTTCCTTCTTCTTCCCTTTTTCCTTCCCTTTCGGTTTCCCTTCTCCTCTTTGCATCCTGTCTCTTTCCTCTCTCTTCTCTCTCTCTCTCTCTCTCTCTCTCTCTCTCTCTCTCTCTCTCTCTCTCTCTCTCTCTCTCTCTCTCTCTCTCTCTCTCTCTCTCTCTCTCTCTCTCTCTCTCTCTCTCTCTCTCTCTCTCTCTCTCTCTCTCTCTCTCTCTCTCTATTTCTCTCACAGACATACACACACACTACTTTTGTTGTGGTGGGGCATGTGAATTTCACCTATGCTATCTTGTCAGTGTAGCTTCTACCATGTTCTTGTTCTCAGGTAGGAGGGAGTCAAGCAATTAGTAAAATACTACTACAATAATACCATAAAAGCAGATTTTGATCCCAGGAATCCAACAGTATTTGTACCATTGGAGCTAGAGGAAACACCGTATCTGTAACCGGAGACCTTCATACATACAAGCTCACACAATGGGAGGCAGTGTCTTGGAGAAGCTAAGATTTGAGCCAGATTTTGAATGTAGTATGAATGAGATGATGATATCTAGGGAAGTAAAGATCCAAAAGGAACTCCTCTCTCCTCTGAAGCAGTTGGACCTTTAATCAGAGGAAGCAGTCTCCAAGTTCCTCAGCCTTGAGTCCTACACATACAAGAGGAGACAACTTGGCATCTACTTTAAAAATCTGGATGATAGGGCTGGGAATGTGGCCTAATGGTAGAGTGCTTGCTTAGCATGCATGAAGCCCCAGGTTCGATTTTTCAGTACCACATACACAGAAAAAGCCAGAAGTTGCTCAAATGATAGAGCTCTAGTCTTGAGCTGAAGAGCTCAGGGGCAACACCCAAGCCCAGAGTTCAAGCCCTACCACTGACAAAAAAATAAAAATAAATTTAAAAGAAAGAATCTGGGTGATGTCTGTGTCAGTCTTAAGCCTCTAGTAAATGGCATGTTTCTTTGGGGCTTGAGATTATAATTAGTGACAGTGGAACTGTCCACTTGTCCTTAGTACTGAGTATGTGATGAGGAAGAGGATGAGCACCCGTGGACTCTGTGTGTGAGCATCAGCTGTTTTTGATTCAGCTTTCCAGAAACAAAGCACAGGGCAATGTTTTCTTTCCAAAATTCAACCAATGAATGTAAAGCAGAGCAACAGGTCCACAAGGGCAGAGATCTTCATTCTTTTCACTGTACGTCCCAAGCCTCTGTACAGTGCCTAGCACATCACAAAGGCTCAGCAAAGTCTTTATGGATGAATGAAGTCAGCAGTCTGGCTTCAGAGTGGACTCTGAGCGCACAATGTCATCTCTCTATAGTCTCTTATTTCTTCATATTCTACCTAGGTGGGCATCTAACTTCAGCTGACATCAAAATCACCTGGGGGCTTGTGAAAGCAAGATTGCTGGATCCCACCCAGAGTTCCCATAGTAAGCAGATCTATTAGTCTGGTCTGTATTAAGCACACCTCAGTTTTTGGCTTTGTTTTTGGTAGTACTGGGGGTTGAACTCATCCTGCTTAACAGGCAGGCATTGTACCACTTGAGCACTCTCCAATCCTTTTTTGGTGAATAGAATCTCACTTCTTGCCTGGGGTGGCCTGGAACAGGATCCTCCTATGTATGTTTCACACATAACTTAGACCATAGGTTCATGCCACCACAGCCTTTTATTGTGATGACAAGCACATACTATAAGTCTCTTATTGAGATGGAATCTCACAAACGGTTTGCTCGGGATGGCCTTCAACCACAAATCCCCTCGATCTCAGACTCTCAATGATCTAGGATCACAGGTGTGAACCCCATGTTTTATACCAACCACAGCAGGGATTTAAGGAAGGACTAACTAAACTGTAGAGTAACAAAATTAAATAGCAGCAGCCCTATGTAGCAAGATACACCAGAGTACTGATCAGGATTTACAATTAGGAAGTCTGGACTTGTGTCTTTATGTCCTTTTCCCCAGCAGCATAGTGCTAGGCAAATCAAGTCAGCTGACCAGTCTGCTCCCCTTCTGTTAAATGGGCATGTGAGCAACCATTCCTGGCTTTTCTACATGCCATAGCTGTTGGGTAAATGAAGAGATAACACAAGATACTAAAGGACTGCAGAACCCTGTGTGTTATTATAGAGTCAGCTCATAAAGTCCTTATGCTGTCTTCAAACTAGAATTAACTCTGGCTGGTGATAGGTGAGTTCAGGAAGAAGCATGGGCTCTCTTTACAGACTGAATACTGAAACAAAGTGCAAGAGCGAGATGCTTCCAAGTAGAAGATGAAAATTAAAGCTATATACTTCCCAATGAAATATACTTCGTTATCACAGACCAAACATGAAATAAATAGGGCAGAAACGCAGCTCTCTGCTCCCATAAAGGACGGAGAGGAAATTTGGGGAAGGGTTCCTGAATAACTTTAAATGCCTCCTCTATCTTTTTACTGCAGAGCCAAGAAGAGCAGAAAATTATGACAAACTAATTATTATGATGGATGGAAAGCTACTTTCTTCCTTTTGCTACACTGCTGGAGCAAAGAGCGGTATGCACCTCGCATACTTCAACAGGCAAGACACCCTAGAAGATAATGGGCAATACAGATGAACAACATTATGCTAAAGCGGAATAATTACTCTTTTCCATTCCCTAGTTCTGTCTCATGAGCCTAGTCCTGCCTTATGCTTTTCCTTTTTCCTTTCTTTCTTTCTTTCCTTTCTTTCTTTCTTTCTTCTTTCTCTCTTTCTTTTCGGTTGCTTGTTTCTAAGGTGTGCTATCTGTGGATATCAGGCACTCCTATCCTGTTAATTAAAGGTGACGTTGGGCTTCCTTTTCCTATGGCTTCTGCCAGCAGGGGTCCAGGAACCAGGAGTAATACAAGCCATTTCAAGGCTACTGCCTTGGCCAAAAGCAAATCAAAGTCATGGTAGAACCTGGGCTACAAGAAAAGCTCTATGAAAACCAAATCCTGTCTTTTTTTTTTTTTTAAGTGATTTACTTTTCCTTTTCTTTTATTATAAGGGTGATGTACAGAGGGGCTACAGTTTCATAAGTAAGGTACATTTCTTGTCAAACAGTTACCCCCTTCCTCATTTTAAATAATGACACTCTCAGCAATCTGTGTGAGGGTGATGAGTTTAGATTTAGGAGGTGGACATTTTTTACTTCAGCAGGAGGTAAACTACAGACAGCATCCTATAATTAAGCAGCCAATCAGTGAGGAAAAGGAATCAGTTCCCTCATGCATGTACTCATTCATCCCAGTAGTCAATCAGTCATAATGAGTTATCTATGAAGTACTCACTCCATGCCAAGCATTGGGCTAGACCTTGAGATACTGTGAGACATAAAACAGACAGGAGCCTTGATATGCTAAAGGGATGGGAGAGATAATAAAAAGGCAAATACACAAAAGTCTCTTACAAGTTATAATAACATACTGTGAAGGAAAGACATGAAGGATTGGAATGAAGACAATTTGAAGGGGCTGTTTTAGGAAGTGAAGGACTAGAAGGCACCTCTGAGAAGGTAGGCGATTTGCTAACACTTAAAGGATGGAAATCAATTAAGTATTTAAAGGTGGGGTTTGGGGATCAAGGTAAGAAAGCAGCACTGGTCAGGTACCAAGGTATGGAACTTATCTGAGAGGCTAAAGAAGACCATGAGGCGAGTTCACAGTGAAGGAAAGAGGAGTGAGTGAGACTGGTAACAGAGATACACAGGGACTAGTTCAGGCATGACCCGGTAGGCTACCTGGTGGGCCAGGCACAGGAGTGGAAACTTTCTAAGTAAACAGGAAGGTAGCAAAAATCTTCCTGTAAGGGTATACATTTACCCTGGGCTTCTGAGAATGAACAGAAATGGAAGGGCTAATTGGGAACCTAAGTTTAAATAAGAGATTGGGGATGGAGAAAAGAGGGGTGCTAAACATAGAATATGGAGATAGGATCGTCAGCAAGACTGCCAGCAAGATTGTCAGCAAGACTGAGGATCATGGTGATATTAGAAAGAGCATATATGACCTAGAGACTGTGGGCTTGCTTAGGTGGATGGTAGGCATCTTCTGCTGAGACTAGACTTGATTGGGGAGGGGGTGTCAAGCTACAGGGAGGCAATCTCTCATTGCCTTTGATGTTGCAGAAATGAGGATTCTCTAAACAGAGGAGAACTATATATATATTTTTCCTTTGATCAACAACTGTCAGGCAAGTTTGATCTCTATCTTTTGGATTTTTTTTTAAAAAGCTACGATTTAGATGATCGAGCAAAACAAGGTGATGCATGACTATGATCCTGGCTATTTGGAAAGCCACAGAAAGAAAACTGCAAGTTTTAGGTAAGACTAGGCAAAAGTTAACCAGACCCTATCTCAAAACCAAAACATAAACAAGGGACTGAGGGTGTGGCTCAAGGGGTAGAGCACTTGCCTGGCATGTAGAAGGTTCAAACCTCTGTACCAAATACACAAAATTGTTTCGATTTATATCCTATCATGTCAGAGTACTCCATAGAAGGCAGATGTAGGATATAAACCACAGTCTACCAATACTAGTTATAACAAATTCTAATTAGAAAATTCATGAGGTTAACTCAGGCTTTAAGACTTGTCGTTTATTAAAGAGGTAAAAGAGAGACACATTTTAACTAGAAGTAATCCATATGTTTACATGAGAATCAACTCATCAAAAAAGAACAATGTTTGAGCATGACTATATTTAACAGATTATCTTTGTGTGTTTATAATTTTATTCATTTTTAATTGAGGTATAATTTACATACATTAAAGTGCAGAGATCTGAAGTATTCAGTTCAGTTTTATTCATTTTTAATTGAGGTATAATTTACATACATTAAAATGCAGGGATCTAAAGTGTAAATACCATCCCAAACAAGATTTAGTACATTTCCATCATCCCAGAAAATTCCATCACATCACTTGCCTGTGAGTTCATTACTTCCTATCTGCACTTATCCATCTGACCTATTCATGAACTTCATGTAATGGAGACTATCTAATATGCACTACTTTTTGTCAGCTTCTTTCACTAAACATAACATTTCAAGCTTCATAACCATTGTCATTTTTAATCAATAAATACTTCATCCTGTACAGTATCTGCAGATGTCCTTCATGATAGCTCCCTCTACCATGAGAGATTTCTCGTTGGAGCTGAAATGACAGAAATTTTACATCTAGTACCTGCTGAACATTTGACTGAAAAAAAAGGAAGGTGTGGACAAACTTGTGGACAAGTTGATTTTGTCTGTTGCTGACTGGTCTTGTGAATTACTTCACTGCTAACAGTGCCTCTCAGTGTGGAATACTTTAAGACATTTCCTTCAACACTATCACCAAACACACTAACAGCAACATCTCTTAAAAAATATTTTCTTACCCCCTCTTATTCAGCTTGAGTAATATTCACTCTTTGTAAGTTAATATACATTTGTAATATTAGGTGGTCTTGTGATATTTCCATATACCCGCCCAGTACACTGTGAACAACAAATCTACTCCTTCTACCATATTCCTCTTATTGCAGCAACATCTTTAAGACAAAGAGGTATCATTTAGTCTGCTTGCATTGAACCATATACTTTTTTTAATAGCCTGCTTGTTTTTCCTTGGCAACAGCTTAAGCAGTAGTCTAAATTTGTTCTTTATTCACACACACACACACACACACACACACACACACACACACACACACACACACACACACACACACACACACACACACACACACACACACACACACACACACACACACACACACACACACTTCTTAAAGAAAAATCCCAGCCTTCAGCCAATAAACCCAACTAATGGATGTTTCAGTGACAGCCATACTTCCCCAAAGGAGAGATATGATGTTGCCAAGAATGAGACAACAAAGCCCTTGTGGTAAGGAATGGGAAAACTGGTTTTCTTAACACCCTTGTTTCCACTTCTCCAGGATGTGAAAGCTCTAGAAACTAGATTGCAGGCCATGCTTTCAGTGCTGTAACTTTAATATTAGACAATGTGCTACATTTTCCACATGCATTACACACCTGCTAGTGACTGAACAGATTTGGCTCTGCCACCTGTACTTGACCCATCCCAAATACCCAGTATAACTCTTGCCTTCTGTCCTACTGACTCTAGCACCCAAGGAAAGATATGTTATGGTGATAGCTGAGTTAGAGGAAAATTTATGTTTTGGCGTGGGCTTGTTTTCATTTCAGTTTTTTGTGTCTAAGAGAAGGTGTTAAAAAATCTTATTTCTCTATTTACCATGCAAGCTTGGGAATAACCTGCTATAATATTGAAGAATTTTAGCTAGTAGCAAATTTGAAATTTGTAGTGGAAAGCTTGCCCTAAAGACACACAATGCCACATTTGTCCTGTTTTTCTTGTATTCTTAACATCTAGTCCAGGGCTAGGCATGGAGCAATATACAATAAATATCTGCTAAATCAATAGCATTTTGTAAATGTAAAATAAAGTAAGGTAGCACAGACTCTTAGAATAATAAGACAGTTTTGCTGACAAAATTTAAGGTAATTACATATAAGAAGCAAGGAGACAACAAAAATATGCTTTGGAAAAATTATATGAGGAAATTTCTTAGCGTTTTAGAAGGCAAAAAACTGTGCTATAAATGTCATACTTTTCCCCCAGTTTCAAATGTAAATGTTCATACCTTATTCTTCTACTGAAATTACTAAGCGACAACCAGGTATAGATATAGTTAGAGCCATTTAATCCCATAGGCATTCACTAATATATTAGAATTACATTTAGGTCTTAGATTTTTAATCAAGTAATAATCAGTCTTTCTATGAACACCTATTTTGATGGCACAAATTGTCAGACAGGTGAAAAATACTATTTGGGATAGTAAGTCATATTTCTCATTAAAAATACATATTCTTGTCAGCTCTCTCTCTCTCTATATATATATATATATGTGTGTATATACATATATACATATATACATATATACATATATACATATATATACATATATATACATATATGTATATATATACATATATACATATATATATGTATATATATGTATATATATATATATATATATATATATATATATATATTTCTAAACCTTGCTTGGCTTAGTGCTCTGTTTTCTGGCAGTCATTTCACTATCCAATGGAGATAGGAGAGAGACAACCAGTAAAGCACAATGCCGCCTCTCTGTTTCTCCCTCAGCAAGTCCTCATCTTCTCCTGGGCCCTGCATTTGCTTTGATTGTTCCCTGGAATGTCCTGTCCTTACTGCTATGGTGCCAGCTCTTCTCATCTTTCGGGCTTTGCTGTAATGTCTTCTGCAGAGAGAATTTACCTCACCATGGCTATTCCCTCTGGACACTTGCAGATGGTTTTGTCACTTGCCACTGTCTTCCTTGATGTACACAAAAATAAAATTATTTATACCAAAAGCACATCTGAAATACATGTGTTACTGTAGTATAGTAAGCCAGGCAGCCCAGTCTGACTGCTAATAATGCAGCCTAGATCTTCACCAAGTCTGCCCCTTAGTATGTGCTACTTGTTTGGTCTAAACATTTGAAAATTTTAAACAATTGTTGTCTGTACAGTTGTCTTACCTGTGGTCTGTTAATTGGTATCCTTCAAAGCAAGAGAAGAGGTTGGGTTCTCTGTCTTCTCTCAAGTCCCAGCCCAATGCCTGGCACAAGTATTTGAATACTGAGTGATTGAATATATGACCACCTTCTCTCACCCTACAATACTTTTTACTGCACAGAACTTGAAGAATCAGAATAAGGCTTCTTCAAAACCTAGCTTCCCGGCCTTAATGAATGCAGACAGCAATTAGTCACAACCTTTCAGGTTCACTGGCAATTTCTTTGAATTCCTATAGTGACCAGACAAAGAGCAGTGTGGATATCATGGGTTTGCTTCATAAAATGAGAAACTTAAGTGGTATGATTCTCTGCTGTTTCTAGAACAATTCACATAAGCTTTTATGCTACTGTTCCTAACATAAAAACAAAGTTCCTAACAAATGCTGAGATTCTATGGTTAGCTCTGTGGACACCTAAGAATTTCACAACACAGCTAGTGTGCTGATGAGTGGGTAGTTAGAACATCACTGTCTTACTTAAAATGCCTAAAGTAATTAAATGCATTCATTTTAAAAAATGTTTTTGTTTTCTTTATTTACCATCATGTGCCATATTGTGATGTTTTGATCAATAATAGATTGCGTGTATGATAACAGTCCCTAAGATTAAAATACAGGTAAAAAAAAATCCTTCAGCTAGTATTTTTGCCATGCTTTCTCTGTTTTGATATATATATGTAATTACCATGTAATTACCATTGTGTAGCAATTGTCTGTGGTGATCAGTATGACAACATGCTGTCCAGGCTTATAGACCCCCATGCTGAGACATAGTTAATACCAAACTTTTGTCCTTTGTTTCCCCCTGAGCATTTGAGTTTGTAATCCCAATAGTATCTCATTGAAGCATTCCTTCTGCCAGTAGTGAAATGGAAGATGGCTTTCTAATCACATGCAGTCCCCTTCAGAAAAATGTTTAAACAAAAAATTTAAAAAGAGCCTTCCCATGGACAAGCCAGAAAAATTCAGGTGGACCTAATATAATAAGGACTTTGTTTTTAAGAAAACAGTTGGGACAACAAAGGCAGGTGATACTCTGGGAAGTCCTGTGAGTACCACAAGGCATAGGGGAAAAAAGTCTTTGGTTGTCTATTATCACATGTATTTGTTCTGAGACAAAGAAACTCTGCTGATGACTGGCTCATGGCACCCCCAGAGTAAAGAGGTTGTTACCTAAATTACATCAGGCAGCTCCATTCCTGGAATGTCTGTATTTATCACCAAGTGGACCCCATTGGCAAATCACTGACAGCAGTGGAGAGAAGAGTCTGGAGTCCAAGGCCACGGTGCCAGCTTCCTGCAGGATTTCTACTGATGCACATTTTCAGACTTCCTCATGAAAGATCAGCTCTGTCTCAGAAAAAAAACGCTCCCCGAGGTTTGAAGTCACTGTCCAGAAATGAAGAAGGGGCAAGGATCCCCGGAAGGAAAGGAAAACTGTAAGCTGCATGACTGAGACTGAGGAAGCTAGAGATTAATGCTAACTAGTACCACTCTTTTAGGATTAAAGGTAATAGGGATGAGGATACAAACACAACTATGTCTCACATTTAAGACTTGGTAAGCCATTTCTTACCTCGGTTTTCACTAAACCATTTTAGCTCATTCTTCTTAGCAACTTGTTATGCATTCTAGCCAGACTATCTCTTTGACCTACTTTTCTTACTTTGCAAGTGGGGTGGGGGTGGGAAAATCTCTGCAGGAACTACACCCAATCAATATCCAAGTTCCAACCAATTATCAAGTGGGCCAAAGTACAGTTTCTGCCTCCAATCTTTGCCGCAGAACTTCAAGAAAAAACACTGCCTTTATTCTTTGGATTTAATGCCGTGTTGTCATTCTACATAATTTGTAGTGCAATGGAGACAGATGACAGTGGATTTATTTGGCAAAAGCTTTCCTTAGTAACGTTGCTCCAAAAATAGTGGCATATTGCTGTGGGACCCAAATCCAGTGACACAACTTGTACCATCACTCCTAATAGTCTTACAAGACCACTTTCATGGACAACAGGCATACTTGTGGAATAGATCCACAAACAAGTTGACAAAAGGATGGTACACTTAGCAGGGAGGTCGAATGGTGCTACTTCTCTGAACAGCTAACGTACTGTTTATCAAAATGTAGGAAATGGAAATGTGTGGGCGGGGCACGTGGAAGGAGGAAGGGTGAGCAAATGTAGTCGTTATATTCAATGTACATCATGTAAAAAGTGAACTATGTAACGAGGGTATGGATGGTTTGGGGGACAGCGTGGGAGAACAATGGAAGGGGTGACGTTGATCAAGATGCATTGTACTCATAGCCTGACTTCTGGGAATTGAAATCCCTTTGCATAACTACTTAATAGAAATAATTGAATATTAAAAAAATTATTCCCTGGCAATTTCCTAAAAGCATGACAGAATGAAGCAGCTTAGAGTAAGAGATGTATAAGATAATGTAATCAGAACACCAATGGAAAGAGGATTTGGTAAGCCAGATGAAGGGAGAAAGAATAAAAATATTATAATGACATTAGTTAATATGGATGGCTCAGCATTAACTTAATCTTTGATATCACTGGAAAACTGCCTGATAAGTTGTAAAGGATGTGGATTCAGACAGATGAGGTTGGATACCAGAAGCCTCATTAATGAAGGAATTTAGGCAAGTTGCCAGCTTTTCCTGAATTCCAGTTTTGTTTTAGGTTTTTTTTTTCTTCTCTAAGGGTATTTATTGTTAGCACTTCAGGGAAGTGTTGTGGGGAATAAATAGTAATGCATATACAATAAAAGCGAACACATGGTGATAACTATGTGCCAGACACAATGCTAAGTACTTCTCACACATTACTTTGTTACTACTGTTCCAGTTATACTAGTTTGAAAACTGAGGCAGAGAAGGCAGAGAAGATGCCTTAGTATGCTGACCAGTAGTATAGAGTATTTGAGCCTGGCATCATGGCTCAGAAGAAATCGCATCAAAACAGAACATGGAAAAGGGAAGTATTTGTGGCTGTGTGTATTTCATGTTTTATAATAATACACATCACAAAATAAGCTACCTGTAGAAGAAACCCTCATTGCCATGATAGGTTTAGATTACTGTATGATAATTTTAAACATTCTAACAATAACACTGCATTTTTTAAAGAAAACTTTATGCTGAATTTTAACATATGAAAGAGAAAGAGAAAATGTTGGGACTTTAGGTAGTTTGAGTATTTCCTCTCCTGTTGAATATATTTCCTCATTTATAGACATCCTGAGAGGGCTCTGGAACTGAGGTTTTGCACAGCACCACCTGACACTGTCTCTCTTATCTAAGAAAACATGAAATAAGAAAAGCCTCTAACAAAAGACTTGGAAGATGTGCAGACATACAGTATAGCCATTTCTTACAAAGGCCTCTGGCACAGGCTATCCAGACATAACTCAAAGACCTTTCTATCAATATCCCAGCTGCTAAGATTCCCACATGCAGATGTCTGGTGGTCCAGGGATCTATGTCCATTTCCAAGCATAAACACTTGTGGTGAAACCTCCTGAGATGCTCTCTGTGGCCAGAGTCCTGGCACCTGGTCCTGACCTAATAAAGCTGAATCTTTGAGCAGAAATTGGGGATAAAGTGATTCCCACCAGTGATCTGGCCCAACAATTTCCACAGAAGATTCTTGACCACACCGAGCACTGTGCTTGCCTGGTGTTAATCTGTGCTGGCCAATTGGAGCAGAGTTGGGCTAACTTCCCATCTACAGCTCCACCTGCTGTATTTCTCTTCCTTAAACTGCCTCTCTACTCCCCAGAAGAGGCCCCTTGACTCTTCTGAGTGTTTGTCAACCAATCCAATCCACTTCAATTAAAGGCTAAGATTAGGGAATTGGAGAAGAAGGAAATTTCAGGACTTCCAACATACATTTAAGCAAGAAACTACCACATTAGCAAGGGGGGTAGATAATTGAGCTAAGCACCACCTGAAGTAATCGAGAGTTAAGGCATTAGGAGGAGTCTAGAGACAGATGTAACCTTGAATGGATGGATTAAAGCATCATTTATTCAGGATCGGAAGCATACATTATGTACTTGAGGATTTTTCTAAAGTACTAAAAGTAAGAGCAATTAATTTCTGCTATCCAAATTTACAAAATCTTGGATTTCAGCATATCTGTGTCCAAAGGATCATAGCCAGAAGAAACGGAGTCAGCTCTTTCTCTCAGAAATTATTCAAGGGGAAGGAAAACAGCTGTACTTCATGCTGCCCTGGACAATATGGTCACCAGTACTACGTCTAAGCAGTGCAATTTATAAAGAGTGCTGGTTCAGAGAAGAACCAGCATTTTTCTAATCTCTCCCAACCTCTCCAACCCAGAAGTTCACATGTATATTCTCACACAAAACACAACTGAGCAACTCTTTGTTGAATAAATGGACTCATGGCTATGACTTATTTGTGTGGTGAAAATCTAACATATAAATTAAAAGACAAATTTGAAGAACTTATAGAGTACCTAGGAAGAGATTATGGGTTTCCTCTCTGAGGTGAGAAAAATAATGTAGTTTGATTTTCCTCTTATTTATGCTGGATATATATTTGAAAGAAAATAAGTCAGAGTTTTAAGCTTTAAAATACGTAGAATATAAAAGAAAGTGCATTTGCTATAAGATGTCCATTGATAGACTTGAAGTACATTAGACATTTGGTATTTAAAAAACCTAACTTAATTCTCAAAATCATATCCTTTAAATGCCGAACTAAAGCTGTGATCATTTTTAATAGTTAAATTTGTTCCTGTGGACATTCTTACATCTGATAGCTCTTGATCTTTTCTCTCCACTTGCCCCTATTATGTGGCATTTCAAGAGAATCCAAATAAAAGTCTACATCAAAATTGTACATGATATAGCCATAAGACAACTGTCTACTGCAACATACCTCTAAGTTGTCTCCTAGACTCTCTTTATATTCAGTCATAGCCCTCCATTCACAAGTCTTCTGTAGACTTTGTGGGTATCTCAATACATTTGTACTAAGTACCTACCACAAGGCTGATACAGTATTAAGCAAGAAATGGAATTTAAAAAAAAACTATTCTCTACTATTCTCTACAGGCAGATAAATACTAACTGATCACACAATTTATTGAGATGTGAATTAAGACTATGAGGTCAAGGACATGCTCCTTTCAACAATAGGGTTAGGTGATGAAGAATATGGACTTCAACGTTGTTAGGGAATACTGAAAGGTTTTCATTTGGAAGTGGCCAGATGCATCTCAGTAAAATCTATTCTGTCCACATTGAACATAGAGGATTCAAATAAGGAAAGGGGAGGCACTGAGTGAGAAGTCCTCATGGTATTTCTCCCAACACCACATTCCTGGTAACATATAATCACAACACAGTGCAGGGGTGGGGGAAACCTGTTTCCTGATATGGGCCATTTGAATATTTATATTCATGGGCTGTACAAAATTGGTCAATACCAGTCAAGGGCCTCCAGTAGTGGAGGAGAAGCATAAATGTCTGTCCTATCATCTATATCATCTACCAAATGACTTTTCAGGCCTTATATGGCCAGACCTTCCTCCCTCCTGGGAGAGGAACAGCTTTGAAGATGATAACATTTGCTGGGCTCTTTTCTGTGCCTGAACAACTTCAGCTATTGACTGATTTAACATCATCATAATTTTATCAGCGCAGTACCATTACCATCCCAATTTTATTATCAAGGAAACTGAGGCACAAAGACCTTTGGCAGCTGGTCGTTGGCCATACACCTTACAGAAGTATGAACTCAAGAGACTCAAACTTGCAACCATTCTACAAGCTTATTAAGTTGAAGCAGAACTTCTGGATGCTGAAACAAGCATGTGATTTTCACTGGGTCTGGCAATGTATTCATTCCCTGTGCAGGCCTTCCATTTCTATTCAATGGGTTGAATATTTTCTCATAGATCAGTTCAAAAGAATACCATCCCTGGGAATACTCTCTGCCTTGTCCTTATTTCCTAGGCTATTCCTAGTCTCAAGAACGAATGTGTCTTGAAATTGCCTGCATTAGCCTGTACTGAAAATTAGCCTTGGAATTTCTTCATATGGAATTCCTTTCAGCAGAAACCATGGGTCAGAGAACAGAGTTCACTTGTGAATCCTGATGCCTCCATTTGAAAAAAATCTGTTAATGTTGAGAATAAATATGACTCATCAGTCTTGGGCAGTGGATATAGCTGAAAAAAATTGTTCGTTTACAGAGTCACTTCACTTTGGAGTTAGCACAGAAGTGTCCATTCAGAAGTTGTGATCTTATTACTGAATTTACTGTTTTAGACTGGGTCTCGTTAGAATGGACTTATCTGGCCAGGGGCTGGGCTGCCCCTGGTCAGAGCAGGTGTTTGCGGACCCAGGTAGCAAGGAGAATCACAGAGCCTACCAGGTGTCTTTGATATTTCGAAGAGAGTGGAGACAGTGTCAGAGAATCAGCTGGCCAAGGAAGAAGGAAGAAAAAATGATAAAAAAAAAAATTGGGCTGTCAAGCCTTTAGGAATATTCAGCAAAGTAATGGTCGCTCTGGTTCTGCCCAGGGGAGACACTTGAACCTTGAATCTCGAAGAAAAGAACATTCATGAAAGGACTGAGATGTAACAATGACTTGAACTTCTACTTTAAGAGCAGCAGTAGGCACTGGGAGGCTGAGGGTCTATCCAAGAAGTTGGTACTTTTATATATTAAAATCCACACCGAGATTGTGAGAGTCAGAAATGAGTCAAAGCATCATTTCTGCTCAAGAAGGAGCTGCAAGCTAAGTGGAAGAGAACTCACCTTTTTGAAAATGGAAACACATAATAAAGGCAAAACTAGCAAGAAAGCAGACATGCCCACTAATAGGGTCAAGATAATGCTGCAACCACTCTAAGGCTAAGTAACCCTTGCTTGGAGACTAGAAGGAAGAAGGCCAGGTCTCAAACACTTCCCGGTGGCTATGAATAATGCTAGGAAACAAAGTTAAACCAGAAGCTAAAGCCATTCTCTCCATCACAGAAACTCTGTGTCCTGGAAGGGCCATGATTTCTTGCTACCACTCTGTTCTTGGCCACCCCCCCAAAAAAAAAGCCTTCTTAAGATACTAGAACAGGAAAGGCCCACCTCATCTAATACCCAAAAGCCTAAGGTGGAAAAAGTTAAAGTAGCAGGATTAATTTACACTGCAGTTTTCCAAACCACATTCTTGGTATAAATGAAACCACTGAAAGCTCCAGTAATGTGTCTGTTTGTTCTCTGGGGACCATCTCATTCTTCCTCATTCTGGGCTTTCTGAGGTAGCTTCTGCCCTTCCCCCTGTGCCCTTGTTGCAGACAGCCAGCTTACCCTAGTCTTCCAAAATACTGAGCTTGCAAGACTCAGCCCCCGGAGGGCTGGGTTTTCTCATGACTCCTTCGAGAAGCCCCTGGCTGTAGACTTTCCCCCAGTCTGCCACTTCATTCCCCATCTCCAGACTTCCTAATTCTACAGAACCCTGTACTGCTAAGATCATTTGATGGATTTGTTTATTGTTTGTTCCTCTCTACTACCAAGTGAGCCTCCTGAGGACAGAAATTAGGACTCATTCAGCCCTGAATCTCAGCATCTGCAACTACACCTAGCATAGTAGGTACTTAAATATTTGTTAAATAAATTTGAGTGTCATGATTTTTGGAATTAAGGTGTTAGAAGATTTCAGTTTACAAATGGGCCATATAAAAGAATAAAAACAAGAAAGGGAAGTTGTGCTCATCGCTGTCTTAATAAAAACTGCTTTATACATATTTTAATTCCACACTCCACAGAAAGAAAATTGCTGCCCAAATTGAGCAAGTGTGTTTTTGATTTATAATAATGTAGAAAAAGTTCTAAGAAGTTGTTAAATCTTGTTTATTTCTGGGGCTTCGTGGAATTTTCTCTTTCATGAAATTATTATTTAAAGTTGTAGTTAGTGAATTAATGTCAATAATTAAAATGAATTTCTTTGTATGCAATTATCTTGGATTGGAAGGCAGTAAAACAGTAGAGCTACCTTTAACAAATTGCGTATTTCTTCTTCTTCGTGCACTATATTGTTAGCATTAGGGAAAGTTACCACTGTAATTTTATATTTAAAGTGGAAGCATTTGGCTTAGAGGAGATTGCACAGATTTTAAAAATCTACATACTCCTTACACACACCAAAGAGTCATAATAACACCAAGAGGTCAGGTACTCCTAAAATGTGATATTCAATCATGCTTCATGCATTTGGATTTTGTTTTAAAGACATTAGTTCGGAGAAAAAAACATCCTAGAGAGAGAAGATGAACTTTAAAGAGATAAATAAATTAATGCATAATGCATTTTAAACTCATGAATACCTAATGAGTTTCTTAACCTGTAGTAGTACTGGATATTCTTTTTTAGGTAAAACAGGCTTTTCCCAGTAGCTTGGAAATAGGAAAGCGGTTTGAGAAAAGGAAGAAGAAAAAAGGTAGTTTTCTGAGCCCCACCTGAAATTTTAACTAGGGGATGATTTAGTCTAATTTGAAAGACAACATTAAAATGTTATAGGCAACCGTGGAGAAGTTTGATGTATCATTAGATTGCAACTGTGTTCTGGAAATAGCAAAAATTAATGATGACAGTCTGAGCAAATGTAGAGGAAAAGGTTTAGAAAAATGATTCATCTTCTATTTTTTAAAAAAAGTGGGTGGATTAGACATGCTTTATTTACTTTGAAGATAATGACACTGATCCTTTGGAATTCAGAACTAGAATATATTAAAGGAAACCATGAATATAAAACCAGATAACAAATTAGATTAAAAACAGGGCTCTTGCGTGGACACCAGCCCTCTACAGCTACTGGTAGTCACAAATGTCTTCAGTTAATAATAATTCACACCACTAAATTTCCAGGCACATCCCACCCTGCCCAGCCTCAAAATAAAGGCCACCATGGAGAGCAGGGTAAAGTAACAGAACAGTGAAAATGAGCTGCAATACAGAGTGAAAGAACAGGATAATGAATGCCATACACAAGCATTCTGTGTGAAACCAAAAGGAGCCTATTCCATAATCAACCTACTTATATCACTTATCATGTATTATATTTAGTCAAGGACAAAGAGCATACAGGTACCATATCTCTCAATGCAATATCTTGCAGGAGCATGTAGACATCACCCAAAAATAAAGGAATCAAGCCCTAAATCAATCTGTATCAATAGACTATAAATTGCTTAAGCCTTGTGTGAGCCTATGAGGTAGACACTAACACTATCACCAGTTGTCAGATAAGGAAAACAAGGAACAGATTTGAGGGAATTTTTCCCAATGAGAGGTATCTTGAGACCAGGTAAAACCACAGCTGAGCCCTAGCATTTCTGGCTGCCTAATTCATACTCTTTTAAGTATGACATGATGATGCCCAACCTACTGCCATTGTTTCTATGACAATGAAGTCAGTTTTTTTTTTGAAAATGCCCTGGAACTTGAGAAATGTATACAAGCATAGAGGTTAAGATGGAAGTTGTTCATATCCAACCCACTTTCCACCATAGTACTCCCAAGGCCCTCACCACGCAGAGCACTGCCTATAAATAAGTCATCTAAAGTCTCATGTCTGGTCTGGGAATGTGGCTTAGTGGTAGAGTGCTTGCCTAGTATGCATGAAGTCTTGGATTCAATTCCTCACTTCTACATAAACAGAAAGAGCCAGAAGTGGTGCTGTGGCTCATGTGGTAGAGTGCTAGCTTTGAGCAAGAGAAGCTTAAGAACAGTGCCCAGGCACTGAGTTCAAGCCCCAAGACTGGCAAAAAAAAAGTCTCATGTCTTTTTAGTCACATTTACATTTTTCAAAATATATTCTTTGTCTTAAATCTGCTTATCCATATGCACCGAGTTTATACCTGAAACTCAAAGACAACAATGCAGCCAACGTCCAACGTCTCTATACTAACAATAAATTGTTCTAGGCATTGGTGCCTCACATCTGTAATCCTGGCTACTCAGGAGGCTGAGATCTGAGGATGGAGGTTCGAAGCCAGTCCAAGGAAGGGAAAATTCATGAGACTCCTATCTCCAATGAAGCACCAAAAAGTGGAGCTGTGCTCAATTGGTA
The DNA here is from genome assembly GCF_024711535.1 of Dipodomys merriami. Classification (NCBI taxonomy): domain Eukaryota; kingdom Metazoa; phylum Chordata; class Mammalia; order Rodentia; family Heteromyidae; genus Dipodomys; species Dipodomys merriami. The sequence goes on along the minus strand of NW_027202604.1, from coordinate 17,952,339 downwards.
GAGCACTAGCCTTGAGCACAAAAGCTCAAAGACAGCATGAGGCGTTGAGTTCAAGCTCTGGGACCAGCACATACACATACACACACACACACACACACACACACACACACACACACATACATACATATGTAGTATATACATTGACATCAAGCACCAATTGTTCATGACTATAGTCCTAACTTCTCACTCGAGAGGCTGAGAAGTGGTGAAGGTTTGAAGCCAGCCCAGGCAGAAAAGTCTGTGAGACTTTTATGTTCAGTTAACCAGCAAGAAAGCTAGAAATTGAAGTGTGGCTCAAAAGTGAAGGCTTGAGGCCCTGAGTTCAAGCCCTCATACTACCAATAAATAAATAAATAACAAATTAATAAAATAAAATGAATTGACCAGCAACTCGCAAAATGTGCCAGTATATTGACTTCACCAATGATATGGTTCAAGTCCTAATATATTCAAGGAATCTAGACATACTTTTGGCTGTGCCTCAGTGGTGGTTATTGAAGTCGCATGCTCCGAATGCCCTTCAGTTCCTGGTGGTCCATACAACTCAAAATTGTCCAGCATCACAAATTAAGCATGCTTTCTAGTATAGACATTGACAAAATGGAATCATCTAATATGCAGCACTTACACAATTTAAAATATTTCTTCAATTATTTGTGCTTGGGAAAAGGGGAGCAAAATAAAATAGCTCATTTAAGGTCATAAATAAAAAAGGAGAGACGTTGCATGCCATCTTCCCTAAAATGCCTCTGGTTGTGTAGCTTCAGCAGCAAGAGCCCCTCCCTAGCTCCTAGGCTGGGAGAAGGCAGATCACAGGAGCCATAGCTACTGACTTTGATAAATCACCTGGGCTCTCTGGAATGCAAAAGGATATTGTAAGGAGAAATGCAATACTGTCTGTGGTAATAGTTTGAGGTCTCCAGAGAAAGGTAGATATTTAAATATGGCAAAAAAGAAAAGGAAAAAAAAAAAAAAACCACTTAGGAGAATCACAGAATGGCCAGGATCTAGTTTCAGCTCCACCAAGTGGCCAGTAGTGGTAGATGGTGGTCTCTCAGTCAGTCCTGGAAATTGTCCACATGTAGACCAATTTATACTGTTGATTCTCTGCTCTGCACATGGGCATCTTGTCCTCTTCACTTAAGGGGGAGCGAGCCACGATACCAGGGTATACAGGTGGCCACTTGTTTAAAACTCTACTAAAAGAATAACGTTTTCCATCTAGCCATGGTACAGCTGAGTTCTGTGGTGTTTTTTGTTTGTTTAGTTTTTTTGCCAGTGCTGGGGCTTGAACAGAGGGCCTGGGCTCTATCCCTTAGCATTTTTGCTCAAGACTGGCACTCTACCCCCAAGAGCTACACCTCCATTTCTGGTATTTTGGTGACTAACTGGAGATAAGATTCTCATGGGCTTTCCTGCCTGGGCTAGCTCTGAACCACAATCCACAGAACTCATCCTTCTGAGTAGCTAGGATGATAGATATGAGCCACCAGCTTCAGATGAGTTTTTAATGTGTCTGTTTGTACACCGGCACTTAGCCAACTCTACCTTCCCATCATGCTCAAGGATCCCTCTTTACCTTCACAATGTCAGGAAAAAGATACATTCAGGGTCAAAATATTAATTCAATTTCTAACCAGCCCCCACTAATTAACTTTGTAACCTTAAACCTCCCTTAAAGCCAATAACCTCAGTGCATCTGTTCTCCTGGGTGAACAAAACAATTGAGTAACCAAGGATATACTAGGACTGATTTCAAAATGCAAAATTGTATTTTTCAGTATTAGTGCTACTATTGGGGAAAAAATATACTGATTAAATATAGAATCATCCACTGGGAGAAAATGAGGGATGGGGTGACACTGTTCAAAAAGAAATGTACTCATTGCCTGATTTATATAACTGTAACCCCTCTGTACATCACCTTTACAATAAAAAATTTAAAAATATATGAACAAGAAAAATAAATATAGAATCATCTGGAATATGCCTCGTGCTATGGTTTGGATATAGATTAATGTGGTTTTCCCCTCAGAAGTCTTAGTATTGACACCTGGGTCCCTACTGTGAGGTGGGAGCTTTAAGAGGTAGAGCCTAGTGGTAGGTCATGCTCTCTGAAGGGCTTAGGATTAGTTCTCAGCAGAGTGAGTTGTTGTAAAAGAGTAGATCTGGTTCCTCGCTACTCTCTGAATTCCAGTCTCACCCCAGAATGTATTTATATGTGTACATGCATATAAATGTATGCATATGAAATGGAAACATAAGTATGCACTGTAACCTCTCCATGTGCAATCTAAAGTCCTGAACATGTTTGGCTGCCTTCTGATCTTACAATTCCAGGCATGCAGTATCATTTCTAACTCAAGTCATTGTGGGAAAAAAAAGTTAGAGTCATTAACAGTCATTTTTCTTCCTAACACTACTGCTTAGCTGAGCTAGAGATAACTTGCTCAGGAAAAATAGATGAAATCTCCTTAAAACACTTCATTATATTCAAAGAATAGCCATAGTCCACTTAAAAATTGAGTTAATGATAGATTTCCCTAAGCAGAATTCCCCCTTTAGTAAATTAGTAGCAAAATGTTTACTCCTAGAAAATGCTTGTTTCCCAGGGATTATTAATCATACTTTATTGGGAGGTAATCAGATACATAGTTTACTTTTCCACCCATTTTAGAAAATTTAAATGCTGAGATACTCATTTTTGCTATGAAAATCTACTCAGTAATTACCATATTTACTTTTCATTTATGAGGGAATAATCTGTTTTAATTAAGCCTAACTGAAGAACTTTTATCAGATGTAATTATCCCTTTCGATAAATATGTCTCCACTAATTACATTTAACCATGGGATTTATAGCTCTTAAGTCATTTAATAGGAAACATAATAAATCTTTAGTAATACATGCTAAATTACTATAAATTAATTCAGATCATTAACATAATAAACAAATTAGGACAATTTTGCTTAATTACTTTGGGTGGTTAACTCAAAATCCCATGTAAGCTTCATGATAATCTTGACTTTCACCATTATTTCTGGAATAACACATTTCTTAACAAATCTATTTCAATGTTTAACTATAAATTGGGCCCCTTAAACATGACAAGTGATTGCCAAACTGGAAATAAAATGACTGTCATTGGGTTTTTTTAACTTAGTAAAATTTTGCTACCCAAATGTAGTTCAACTAAATATATTTTCTACTTACTTTCTTAAGTAAACTAATTTGGATTTTCTGTTACCAAAAAAAGGTTATCCCAATAAAGATCTGTGTGTGTGTGTGTGTGTGTGTGTACATGTGCGTGTGCATGTGTATGTATGTATATATGTGTGTGTGCCTCTTCAGATGCATTTTTAGGAAGCCTGAGTCTTTATTTGGTTAAAGACAGAAAAGGACATAGGACCAGAAAGGAAATATTAAACTAAGAAGCATTTAGAGAAATCTAGAGCAAATAAAAGTAAGTATGTCTTTCACAGTGAATGGAAACCTTATGAAAATTCGCTATTCCAAGAGATGATGCAGACTAAAAAGTGTAATTACCTTCTAAAATAGTCCATCTAAATTCAGCAAGCCTAGTCTCAGGATGGGTTATTAGAGAGGTGATCTGCCATGTCCTCTTCGTAGTCTGCCCCAAATTCTCTCTTTCTTCTAGTTGTTCCAGCCCTCAAACTCCCAGGAAACTCCCAGATCATGCTCATGTCACATCTTCTTTAAGTAGTGTTAGAGAATATTCTAATAGGCGGCCTTGAACAGCACTCCTCATTGACTCTCATACCTGTGGCTCAACTTCCATGACAGTAGATTCTTCTGGACAAGACACTCAAACCTCAGTAAGGCAGTGGCCTGGCACTGACACTGACTTCGTGACAAATTCACAGCAACCTCGCCCTCCTGCTCTGGGCTCCCTGGCTCCCTTACTCTTCTTCAGTGTAGAGAACTGCCACATGTCCTTCTGTGGGTTGCAGTCTTCTCATCTTCTTCCACCGAGAAGCTCCTTCAACTTTCTTTAGTGGATACTACAACATCAGGTAAGAGATGCTTTCTGAGCCTATACCTACCCACTTGCATCTCAGCTTCATGAATACAGCCCGGGCCAAGCCTTCCTGACTCCTCTGAGAGGAGAGGGGACTCAGGCAGTATTTGGATAATTGAACGCTCATGATACGTCCTGAGTAAATACCAAACTTGGGCTGGATATTTGAGAGGCCCGCCACACCTAGTGTTGCCTGCTGTTTCAAATATCCAATAAATACACATTTCTTTCCTTCATCATTCATGTAGGTATTTATTTGGTAAGTATTGCCTTTGACTCCTTTCCCCTCAACTAAGGTTATACAGTCAATAATCATTCATCTTCTCTTCTCTCGCACAGCTTTCTGTTGTAGGGAATAATATGAATCTACAAATCCCTGCCCATAAGGAGCTGAGCATCCTTCAGCCTCTCCATACTCTCCCATTCAAGGTTGCAACCTCACTTCTTGGAAGCTAGACCTAAAACACACAGGGACATGATAAGTTATACAGGACTCTAAGCACTCACATGCAGTGAGACCGGAGGAGGACACGCTTAGAAGAGGAACACAAAGGCACAATGTCTAGGTGCATCTCATCATATAAAACATTATTTATGGAAATGTACTCCAGAAAATGGAAACAAGAAGTTTTCACTTTGTGGCTGCTTTTGTTTTCTTTTCCTCTTGTTTGTTTGTTTATCTGTCTTTGGGAGGGTAAAGGGAGGCGCAGAAATGATGGGACAAAGGGGGGAAAACGGCAGCAGTGGTACTCACCAGACACTGTGGAAAATGAACTATACAATTTGTGGATAAGGATGGGAGAAAAAAAAAATCAAACTAGGAGAGTGTGGGAAAGAATGACATTGTTGAAAAAGAAAGATACTCTTTACCTGACTTACACAACTATAACCCCTCTGTATAATAAAAATAAAAATTTAAAAGAAAAAGAAAGAATAATAAAGAAAAAAAAAATCTCACTTCTTCACAAAGGCTTTCCGTGACTTGACACCAGGGACATACTCTTTAAATTTTAGACTATCCTATATACTCTTCAAATCACTTGTCATGTGACATATTTCTCCACCACTAAGCTAAAGCCTGTATGAGAGCAGAGAACACATCTGTCCTATTCACTGTGTTGTCCCAGTGCCCAGTAGAGGTTCAGCACTCAACAAAAATCTAGCAGAGTAAGAAAGAAAAGACAAGACTACAGTGCCCAAGTCGCAGGACCCCCACCAAGACCACCACCACCACCGAGAGTCAGAGGTTCTGAAATGCAGAAGCAAGGTAAAGCAAGGTTTTATTTAGACAGGCTGCAGCTTGTGCCTCATCCTACAGGGGAGCCTAGGAGGAGAGCTAAAGACTTGCAGGGCTTATAAAAGCAAACAACCAGGTGTTTGGATTACCAACATGTGTTGCTCTGCTAGCTGAGATAAACAAGCAACAAATGGTCACTGTCTCAAAAATGGAGTTACTTTAACCCTTCAAGACAAATGGGGTTAAGCTATATCATCATTATGTATTGCAGCTATTATTAAGTACTATGGCAGGGTGCCAGTGGCTCCTGTCTATAATCCTAGCTACCTACTCAGGAAGCTGAGATCTGAGGATCACAGTTTGAAGCCAGCCAGGGAAGGAAAGTCTATAAGACTCTTATCTCCCAATTAACTACCCAAAATACTGGAAGTGGAGCTGTGGCTCAAGTGGTAAAGTACTAGCCTTTGGCTCTGGGTTCAAGACCTAGAACTGGAACAATAAACAAACAAACAAACAAACAAAGTAGTTATATGCAAGGTACTCCTTTAAGTACTTGAATGGACAAACATTTCCCTTTCACATTAGCCGCATAACGCAGCAACCATTCCTATTTTACAGTTTAAGAATTTACAGGAGTTAGTTGAGCACCAGTGGCTCACCTTATAATCTTAGATACTCAAGAGGCTAAGATCTGAGGACAGTCTCTAAAACTCTTATCTCCAATTAGACAGCAAAAAGCCAGAAGTGGATCTGTGGCACAAGTGGTAGATTGTGTAGCTTTGAGCAAAAAAGCCAAGAGACAATACCTAGGCACTGAATTCAAGTCCCAGTACCAGGAAAAAAATAATACAATAAAATTTACATGAATTAAGGAATTAATTTAAATAGGCCAATTTGGTGGTTTATACCTGCAATTCTAGCTACTCAGGAAGTAGGGATCAAGAAGATTATAGTTCAAGACCACCCTGGGCAAAAAGTTGGTGAGATCATCATTTCAAAAAGCCAATAATTGCTGCCAATAATTGCAGCAAGGAAAGAAATAGGTAGGAGGATCATGGTCTGTGACAGGGCCTGAGTAAAATCATGAGACCTTATCTAAAATATAACTAAAGCCAAAAGATAGCATGGCTCAAGTGATAGAGTGCCTGCCTATCAAGAGTGAGGCCCTCAGCTCAAACTTCAATACCACAAAAAAAAACAGCTATATAATCTCGTGAGTAGATAGCATTTTTATAGATGAAGAAAGAAATTAAAACGACCAACTTGCAAATAACATATAGCTAGTAATTGACAGAATTGTGATTTTAAACCATGCTATGGTCACTAAACAGTTTGCATTCTTTATATCACAGAGAATCCCTCTGATTCCAAAATTTACTTGGAATGCTTGGAAAAAGCATTATCATAATGTTTATCTGAATAAAAGAGAATCAGAGCCTATCTCACACCATAGAAAAATTCAAGATGGATCATATAGATGAACAAGAAAGTTAACACAATTTAGAAAGTAGAAGAAATAGAATATCTCTGTAACTCTAAGATGAGCAAAATTGCTTTAGAAAAATAAAGAAAAGTTTTATAATAGAAAGCATTAAGCCATAAAAAGAAAAACTAGTTAACTTAGACCTTATTAAAAATAAATAGCGTCTGGTTATTAAAAGTATGATGGAGAAAATGAGTAGGCAAGCCACCGTGTAAGAGAAAAGATGTATAGTACATAGATTTGATACAGGGCTCATAAAACATAAAGAACACCTTCAACTCAATACGAAAAAGGCAAATAAGGGCTGAGCCATGGCTTAAGTAGTAGGATGCCTGCCTAACAAGTTCAAGACACTGAATGGAAACTCTTTTACAACTAAAAAAACAAGGAAAAATAGGCAGGGAGAAGCGGGTAGGGGGAAGAGGGTAAGTAACCAAATAAAACATGAACTAAAAGATTAGATAGTTTATACAAGAAGGTACCCAAATCGTACATAGATGAAAATATGCTAAATACCAATGCTTATTAATAAAAACCCAAATGAATACTATAAGACACCATAACACCTCACCCATTCTAAAGGCACAAATATTGGCAAGAATACAGAGATGCTAAAGCATATATACATTGCTTATAAGGATACAAGATGGTACAACTCAGGAAAACTGCTTGATAATTCCTTTACATGGCCAACATACAATAGCCCAAAAATCAGGGATTTCATTTCTAGTTTTGTTGTTGTTGTTATTGTTGTTTTGTGCTGGTACTGGGGCTTGAAATCAGGGCCTACGTGCTGTCCCTGGTGGTGTTCTACCAATTGAGCCACAGCTCCACTTGCAGCTTTTTGCTGGTTAATTAGAGATAAGAATCTCAAGGACTTCCCTTTTTTGGCTTGCTTCAAACCACCATTCTCAAACCTCAGCCACCTGAGTAGCTAGAATTACAGGTGTGAGTTACTGGCTCTTTCGAGTTTTATCCAAAACAAGTAAAAACCATATATTCACAAGAAGCCTTGTTCACAAATATTCATTGTAGCTTTATTTGTAAGAATTTAAGGTTGAAATGAGCCTGGTGTTTGTCATCAGCATACTGTTATGCTGCTGTAAATCTTAGTACAGTCATATAATGGCCATATTATCAAATGTTAATAAGCAGCAAGACAGTATCTAATGATACCTGAAAAAAAAATTATGGGAAATTCAAAATTAGGCAAAGCTAACCTTTAGTGGTAGAAGTGAGATTTTGATTGGTTCTGCTGGCAATACAGGACAACAAGTGAAGGAATATTCAGGATTGGTGTCGTCTCCTTGTGCCTCCAACTACATTTATTAAAACTCACTGAATTGTCCAAGCTCTGAGCATTCCACCCTACATTTTTTGTGTCTCCATTTTGATAAATTAAAAAAGCCAGCCAGAAATGATCCATGGTAACTTTAAAAGCCAGATATAGTTTTCAAATAGATCATTCTAGTTTGTAGGGTTGAGGGGATAAAGCAATGGGACTAAGTAACCATTAGTCAATGAAAAGAATACTGTGGCTCTGAATGTGGGACCGAATTTCCTTTCAACCCAAATGATGATACTGATACTGTTGTGACACCTGATAAAACATTGTTAATTGCCTGACCTCTAGCTGAGAGCAAATATTGCACCTTCTATCAGTGTATTCTCCTTTGGCAAAGAAAAGGATTGGATTACAAATATCCTTCCTGTCTTTACTCAGAGAGAACTGTGCTCCGAAATAGTGGTCACCAATTTATTGCCAAAGTTCATGGGAAATGAAGCCCTGGAGTACGCTGAAATGTGACACACAGCAGAAGTTTATGAGGTCTGACTTGAAAGGACTAGATGGGAGTCCTTTCTCCCCACCTGCCTTCAAGTCTCCTGTCCCACCATGACATGTGTCTACCCAGACAGTAGCCCACTTTATGTGCAAGAACACATTTCTTACCCATAACTCATGGCCCTTGGTAGTTACAATCCAGTTAAATGCAGACATCAATCTATTCTATCCTTCCTTCTACTCTCTAGACCTGCCATTTTACCAAACCAGAATATTGTTTCCCCCAAAACTTTGGGATTGCTGATATTTTTCTTTGCTAAAGGAAATACATACTGATGAAACTTCCCATTCTCCTCCTTCCATTGTCAATATGGACGAGGTGTGTAGAACTACAGAAGCTTTATTGCAACCATAAATGAATAAACCAAATAAGCTAATAACAAAAAAAGCAGAGTCTAGAAAGAGTCTGGGTTCTTAAAAACAAAAGTAAGCCTCTTGTACACCTGGACTACTTACTTCTATAAGCTTTGTTCTAACAGATGGGGTGCTAGTTGTTCCACAGCATGGCAGGCTTCCAGAAAAAGACCTGGACACTTGGAAAAGGCTGTCCTCAAAGCATGTAGGAAAATACAAAATAGAAGTAGAGAGCCCCCCAAAATTAATCTGTCCTGAGGCCAGCCGTAGGTATAAAAACAGGCTCCAAGGATTAAATTAAGGAAGAAACCCAAAATGTTTTGGTTCTTGGGATTCAATTTTTATTTTTCATCCTAGTAAATGATTGGTTTACAATGTGAATATGTGAGTGTTTCTGTGTGTACATGTTGAGAAAGAATCCAGTGTATCAATATTATGGTGGTGTTTTTTTCCCCCCTCTCAACTTCTGAGCTGCCTTCTGCATTTCACTTTGGTGTATTCCATCAAGGGGCTTCATTAATCATCATCCCATTCTTGGCAATGATGATGGAGACAATACATCATGTCAAAGATGTTCCTCTTAATAATTCATGATAATTTTCATAATGGGGTATGACAAATTGTATTATACCCCCAGCTCAAGATAACTGGGCTGCCAAAACCCTCTTGTTCTGTCCCATTTAATAAGCCAGGGAGCCTGACATGGATCGAACTGGAAGGAATAATGGCAGGTTCAGAATTAATGAACTCACCTAGGAATTGGAAAAAGTGGTTTCCAAGAATCATCTGATCCCAAGGAAGTAAGAAGTCTTCAAGTAAAGGCAACCAGGGAATTGTAGAAAGGCAGATGTTCAAAATTGCCTCTGATTTCATAAGCTAATCAAAGCCAGGTGCCAGGGGTCCTAGCTACTCAGGAGGCTGAGATCTGGAGGACCATGGAAAGATGACTAAAGGACATAGTGGCTCACTTTTGTTGGTTCCATTAATCTGTCATTAGGTAAATAGAGACACAGATGACTTTTTTAGGAACTGAGAGGAAACACAAGCTCCTGCTCAGTCCATTCTTGAGCTCTACTTACCCACACAATTTCACAGCTTTCTTTACAATGTGGGCACCATTGGCTTGCCCATCTCTTGCCCTAAATTTTTGAACTGGCATCTCCCATATATCAGATTTAATACCTCCCTATCCATTGTCAAGTGCCCTTTCTTCCTTGCTGACATAAACCTAACACAGTATATAGATGCTGCTAAAAATTCTATTTTCCACAGTTTCTTGCAGCTAAGATTCTAGTCAATGTAACAGTTCCACCCAATGAGATGATGGAGAAGTCTTGAATGAGAACTACCAAGATTAGGCACCATGGCTCAAGCCTGAAATCCCAGCTACTCAGGAGAAAAAGATCTGAAAGATCATAGCTTAAGGCCTACCTAGGCAAAACCTTAGCAAAATTCAAACTCAACAAACAATCCTAGAGTATGAATCAAAACTGTTGTAGTAGCTAACCTGGAGACATAGATGAATGGATTATAGTCTGAGTCCAGTGCAAGTAAAAGCATGAGATCTGAAAAATAACCTGAGTCAAAAAGAACTGGTAGTAAGACCTGAGTCCAAACCACTGTGATCCCAGAGAAAGAAATAAAAAGGCGAAGAGGAAGGAATAAAGAGAGTAAGGGAGGGAAAGACAGAGGGAGAGAGGGAGGAAGGAAGGGAAAGCAAGAAGGAGGTAAAGAGGGAGGGAGAAAAAACTGCCAAGAAAATGTTTATTTTCTATATTAAAAAATTATGTTTCTAGCACAAGTCTTACTACTTCTTCATGACTTTAGTGACCAAAAAAACAACAAAAAAAATGAAAAACAAAACAAAACTGGGCACTGGTGGTTTATACCTGCAATCCTACCTTCTCAGAAGGCTGAGATCTGAAGGTCACAGTTTGAAGCCTGCCTGGGCAGTAAAGCCCAGTAGACTCTTATCTCCATGTAGCCACCAAGAAGCCCAAAGTGAAGCTATGTATCAGGTGGTAGAGTGCATGCCTTGAGTGAAAAACTTAAGAGAGCACCCAGGCTTTGAGTTCAAGCCCCAGTAGGAGCACAAATATGTAAGGTCCATTCCTGGATGGCAAGCAGACCCCGCCCAGTACCTGCATTACCTAGGCAACTGGGACACCTGGAAGAGGTCACATCTGCATCCGCTGAGGTCACATCTGGATCTGATGTGGCCATACCTTTCTCCCACCTGGTCCCACCTCCTCTTACCTGGTCCCACCTCCCTTTACCTGGACACAGCTTTCTCCGCCCCCTACACTAGATAAGGCCTAGCCCAGGGCCAGATGCCCTCTTTGCCAGACGCGTGAAGTGCCAACCTGGCCTGGTCCCAGCAGGTCTACTGAACAAACCTACCCCTTACCTGAATACCACGTGTGTGGTGCTGTTCTCACTCGGCAACCTCTTTTTAAAAACCTAACAAAATAATAATAATTTCAGACACTGAGGTCTATAGCTGCAACTACAAGCAATGATCAATACATCGTGAATGGCATAAGAGGAAACTACAGAGACTTTTTCTTATATAGCTTGATTAGCAATAGCTCTGTATCACGTCTACTCAAAAGCTTTCTCTCTCATGTGCACTCTCTCTCCTTATCTCTGCCTCTTTTTCTGTCTCTGTCACTCTCTGTCTCTGTCTCTTTCTCTGTCTCTGTTTCTGTCTGTCTCTCTCTCCTCTCTCTGTCTCTCTTTGGTGGTACTAGTATTTGAACTCAGGGCTCTGTACTTGCTAAGCAGATGCTCTACAACTTGAACTACTCTACCAGTTACTTTTCACATTGTTAGTGTCAACATAGTGTCTCACTTTATGTATGTGCTGGTCTGTACAGCAATCCTTCTATTTGTGCTTTCCTTTTTCTGATGGGGTGACAGGTGCATGAAAAGCATCCAGCCATTATATGCTTGAGATTATGGAGATTTGCCACCATGATGAGCCATTGGTTGAGATGGAGTCTCACAGACTTTTATGGCCAAGCTGGCCTTGAGCCATGATCATGTGATCACCATCTCCCAGATAGTTTTGATAATATGTTTGAATCATTATGCCCAGCACTTGCATGAAACACTAAGGGGAAGAAAATAGCCCCTGCTTGTTTAATCCACTTCTATCTATTCTCACATGATCTAAGTGTCTGAGAGCCCACTTCAAAAGGCTGCCTAGGCAATTCGATGACTAAAAAGCATCCTAATACGCTCAAACTGAATTTTCTATTTTCATCTACTATTCTTCCTTCACAAAGTAAGACTGCTCTCCCTCTTCCTCGTTTCATCAATGAGCACTAGGATCTGATGCTCAAGGTCATCTTTGATTGCCTCTCTCACCCAGTACCTAGTCCATCAGCAAGAATCGTCCACTCTGGCTTTACCCTATGTCCTAAATTCCCCTTCTCCTTTCTATCCCGTCTTCCTCAGTCCAGGCTTTCTGCATGGCCTCCTAACTCTTTCTCCCTCAGCAGCCAGTTGTTAAAAAAACATGTCAGGGTCATTTTATTCTCTACTTACCAAAATCTTAGATCAAATCCTTACTGTGGCCAAGGAAGGCTTCCACCATCCATCTGTGCTTCCTCTGAAATCTTCTTCCCACCACAGCACCTTGTCCCCAAGCTTTCCCCAACCTTTCTGCTTGTCTTTTTGTTCCTGGAACACCCCAATGCCATGCAGCCTGGGGCTTTGTCTTGTGTCCTGTCTATCTAGAGTGCTCTTCTCCCATAATATTCTTGCTTTAGTGTAGACCTGGAATGTCTCCTCTCCCCAAAAAAGTCCAGTGGTCAAGACTTGGTCCTCAGCATGGCATTATTGGAGGGCAATGACAGTTTTAAGAGATGGAGCCTAGTGTACCTGGTAGGACTGCTAGTCCAGGGGGAGTGTGGGATGCCGACCTCTTTCTCTCCCCCTCCCACTTTTTTTCCAGTTATGGAGCTTGAACTCTGGGCCTGGGCGCTGTCCCTGAGCTCTTCGGCTCAAGGCTAGCGCTCTACCACTTGAGCCACAGTGCCACTTCTTTTTCTGATTGTTAACTGGAGATAAGAGTCTCAGATTTTCCTGCCTGGGCTGGATTTGAACCATGATCTTCAGATCTCAGCCTCAGGCGTGAGCCACCAGAGCCCGGCTCTCTCTCCCTTTTATTTTTAGCCATGAGGTGAGGAAGTTGCTCTTGTGTGTGCTGCCACAGGCCCAAAGTAACATGAACCATACCTTATGGATTCCAAAACTTACCATACCTTATGGATTCCAAAACTTATCTTGTAAGATCAGATAAACCTGTGCTCTTCAGAAGCTGATTATCTCAGACATCTATTAAAATGATTAAGGCACTTGCTAGTATACTCCTCGTTCATATGATTTAAGCCTTGGTTTACATATCACTTCCCCAGATTTGCTTCCCTTGGTGTCTCTATCCAAAATGTTTCCAACTCCCTCTCTATGAAATCATTCTTCATTTTACTTCCTAGCGCTTATCAGTATTGTCATTTTATTGTGTGTTTACTGATTTACCGTTTGTTTCTTGCCCCTAGAATGAATGCAGGGGTTTTGTGTCTGTCTGGTCCATGGTGAATCTCCAGTCCTTACAATGATATTAAACACATACAATAGGCTATTTTCTAATGAATATGCAAATGTGTTGAATGATGAATTTATATCCACATTCCTTCAAGAGAATCATTTAGATCTAGCATTCAGATTATTTAATTTCTTCTTTTATTTTAACTGTATATTTTTTGTCTTTTCTTTTTTGGTACTGGGGATCGAACCCAGGATGTTGCACTTGCTAGGCAAGTGCTTTGCCACTGAGCTACATCCCAGCCCTTAATTTTTTCTTTTATTGAGGTTGGATGGACTCCTTGGTGCATGGCTACGAATTATTGATTTCAGTCATGGCAAACATTCAAGGTGTCACTGCCCTCCATTAGTGAGTTCTTGCTGTGCAGGTAAGATTTTTTTTCATATTCTTTTCAAGAACAAGACATGAGAGTTCAATGCCACCATAGGCTATATAGCAATATCTTCACTCAAAACACACGCATACACATACACACACACACACTTACATAAACAGCATATGCCTTATGTTAGATTCTATTGTATTTTGCCAAAAAGTATCTCCCCCCCTCATTGCACATTTTTTGAGTTTTTCTTTGTTATTTATTGTCCAATTGCTAAGACCCAATTCTGTAAATCTTCTGAGATTAAAAATCCTAAACTTGTAGAGTGATGAGTTGATAGAACTCATTCTGAAGTCTCTCACTCCATTTACCAATAAGTAGAAAAAAAATTCAAGCCTACAGAGGCCTAAAGTAAGTAGAGTCTCTTAGTTTGAAAGATAAATTATGCTAATAACGTACATTATCACATGCTAAAGAGTCATCAACCTGCTTTAGTTCAACTTTGTTACCAAATTACTCATCTTAATTACTGCCTTCTTCTTTTCCTTATCTCATTTTTCCCTAGTCATATTAATGGTCACATAATAATATTAGACAATGTTCACTAAGCTGAACTCTAAAAATAATGGCTGTTTTAAATCAGAGTTAATTAGTATGTCAAAAAGTTCAGGTAATTATGAGGCCACATATTTTTTTAAGGTACTGGGTAAGAAGTCACTTTCCCAAATGCTCCATTCATGTTCCTATAAAGTATTTTACTATTTTTCTTAGTAGTGTCACTGAACACTGGATGGCATGATTCTTCTGGACATTTGTCACTGTTGATTTCAGGTAAGTGAGCCCCCACTGCTACCTCTCAATTCTGCAAGCCCTGCACAAAATACATTTAACAGTAATTTATGAATTTCAGCATCCTTTCTCTTCCAGGTTTAATAGTGAACCATCGTTTGTACGATTTATATTTCATCACATCTAAGGGAGGTTGTCAAGAGCAAAAGATCAGAGTCACATAATTCTCCTCTCCTCTCCCCCACCTCCTCGGCTGCTCCCAAAGGACACTTCCACCCACAGGGTGGGTGGAAGGCACACTGTCCTTGGATCTAGGTGGGAGGCTCCTTGAGACTTCAAAAGGAATGCTGAGAGTTCCAGGGGACGCCTCTGTGAGCTTCATACATACAGAATGACCATTGCACATGAAAGGCCTCTCTGGGGGTTAACATGGCCTTCAACGCCACCCATCTGTGGGCCCTCTGAGAGTACCCAAGGCCTTTCCCTTCGATCTTTCACAAAATAATCAGAATTGTACTGCAATGAAGATAGACGAGGAAAAAAATAATTTGCCTTTGTGTTGCTGATTCCCAAAATATATTTCTACCAAAGATTTCAGGTCTAGGTTTTTAAAGTTAATAGTAGCAAAGAGGACAAACCTACAAACCAGGTGATCTGAGGACAGAAATAAGGAAAATCTTTTCAGTGATGGGCAGATCTTCATGTACACATTGGGGTTTGGATCATGGGGGTAAGCTGCAATTGGGAAAATAAGGAGACAAGGGTCACACTTGGTAAGGGTGGCAATGAAGATAACAACAAGGAACAGAAAGAAGCCATTTCTTTCTGGGAAATTTCTGATGGAGCCTGACCGAAAGTGAGAAACACACTGCACAATAGTGTCTAGAATCAACTGGATCAAGTTCCCAAGTTTAGAGTGAACGTGTAGATTTTTTAATTAATATTTGTTGCTAAGTGCAAAGTCCTATGGCTGCATAAAGATATCTTTGCTTTGGGTTCCTACAATTTGAGTTTCTATGACTTTTTTATTCCTTATAAATACATGCCATCCTGATCATAAATGATTGTCTAACCAGTCAACTCAAGAACTGACTGTGTTTCTCTCAATCCCATTACTTTTCCACTTCTAATACATAGAAGATACTCAAGAAATGTATTTCAGTGAGTGACTAGATGCTCATATAACAATTTAGGGGACACGATATAAACATTTAAGAAAACTAATTATCAAGAGGAGACATGTCACAAGGCAAGCATAGGATGACTTAATAATGAAAAGTACAACAATTTCTAGAAGAGAATAATCCCTTTGGGCTGGAGCAAGGACTTCACTGGGTAGGATGAATCTGACATGGAGTCTGTTTCATATCTTCCCAGCATGGAGACAGAGACTACTCAATAAGGGAAGATGCCTAGGAAAAGGGAAAGACTGATGGGAAAAGGCCTGGGTGTTCTTGTTTTAGAGCCCCAATTGCTACTATATTTCAATTCTAGGTATTTCAGTTAAAATTTCAAATCAATTCAATTAAATTCATTTGCCATGGATTACAATCATTCTGAGGAAAGGTTGAGAACTCATACTCATTAGTTTACTTAATAATTAAGCCACAGGGCTGGGATGTAGCTCAGTGGCAAAGCGCTTGTCTAGCAAGTGCAACGTCCTGGGTTCGATCCCCAGTACCAAAAAAGAAAAGACAAAAAAAAAAATAATTAAGCCACAAACACATACCTACGTATTCCCAGTTGGTTCACCCAACTGTTTATGCATTGTTTTCTATCCATTTGGTAGATGAGGATTCTGAACCTTAGAGATATTATCTGCAATAGATCAGCCAGAGTTCGGAGCAACTGGCCTTCAAAATGCAACTTCCCTATTTAACTCCAAGAGTAATCGTATCAAATGTTAATCTCACCAAACCCAGCAAATTAGCTCAATAGCAATTAGGTGGCAGACTGAGGCCTAAGAGTGTAAGTCAGGAAATGAGAACCCTGAGGGGGTACTAGAGAATGCTAGGAAGCTCAGAAAGCAATGCACCAGTCTAGAAATACTACAGTCTCAAGCAGCAATCAATCCAAAGATTCATGGTGGTTGCAGGGTCTCAGCGGGTAGAAAACAGCAGACATGAGAGAAGATGGGGTCCATTCCACAGTATGATTCTTGGCTCACCAACAAGACCTGGATTTTATTCAATCTTAACCCCACCACTTCTGCCAGACAATCCTATATTCAGAGACTCACTCTCTGGCCGAAGAAATGTAATCCTCTTGTTATAATCTTCATCACCTTCCTTCAACTCAACTTTAGAAATTATTTCTATTAGTTACTCATGAGAAGGCAGGATTTTGGCATTGAGATACAAAACTGAATACAACCAAGTCCTCTGGCCTCAAGCAACAAAGGAGAATCTAACTCTCTATATCTAAATTTCCTTTTAGTGGCATCATTAAGGTTTTTGTTAAAATGTTATTAAAGCTCTATCTCACTGTGGTAGGTAGGCATAATGGCCTCCAAATATATCAATTCCCTGATCCCATAGCTAGGTTACGTTACATGGCCAAAGAGTCTTTGCAAATAACACCTAAGTTACCCTGAATTAGCTGAGTGGGTCTATCTAATCACAGGACATCTTCAAGGCAGAGAGATGCAGGAAAAGAAGTCAGAGATAAGGAAAGAGGGCAATGGGATGGGACGGGCAGGTGGTTTTACAGAAAGGGACAAGTGCCTAGCTGACAGTCAGCAAGGAAACCGCAACCTTAGTTCCACAGCCATATGGAACGGAAGTCTTCCAGTAACCGGAAAAAGCTTGAGCCACTCATGTGCTAAACTGTGAAATAATAAACACTGAACCTCTAGCAGCAACAGAAAACCTAATATAAGGAAGTGGTGCTATGGCTCAAGTGGTAGAGCGCTAGCCTTGAGCTGAAGAGTGCAGGGACAGCGCCCAGGCCCAGAGTTCAAGCCCCACGATCGACCAAAGAAAACCTAATATACTGCCCAAGTTTCCAGAACCCTCCTCAGCCATCTTCATTCTTTATGTGCTATTCCAGTGCCATGCCATTCCAAAAGCCTTCCCAGGGCCTCAAGGAAACCAAAATCTCCCTCCTCTGGTTTCCTCTTTTATCTAGGCTTTCATGAAAGTGCTTTTTCCTTCCCTGTACTTTTTACTTGCTATTTGCATATCTGTTACACAGAGTGTTAGGCTTTATTGCTGTATCCTAATTCCATCTGAGGTCCCCTCACCTACTGACTTGCATCAACATAGACATGACATGCATGGTATTTAGCATTCCTGGGTATACGGCAGGGGTAGGCTCTTGCTTGTCTTTTTGGCAGGCAATCTAGTAGGATATCCGCCCAGGACAATTTATGAAAACAAAGGCTCAGTTATACTACCAGAACAGCTCATTAGGGATTGGTTGACACCATTTTATTAACCTATATTGACTACCTTTTAAATACAAATTGGGTGCTTTAGAGAAAAGTAAATTGAAATATTACACTTGGAATTAGTCTTGATAAAAGAACATCACGGTTTGATACCTGTAGCATCACCCACACAGCTATAAATGACTACTACACTGCTAGCCAACTGATTATTGTTCCTCATTTAAAACCAAAACACTTTAGTGACTTGGCAAAACCACTAATTCATTAATAGGCATAGTGGGCAATGCTTTCAATCGAAGAGCTAAGGAGTAAAATGTGATGATCATTACTTAGAATAAACTAATACCTTCATATATTGATTTTTATTTCTTAAAATTGTCACTTAATCTATTTGAATAGCTAATTTGCAGAAAGGTCAGGATCATCTGGGATATGGAAGGATAATAAATATGATACTTAATTGTTGGCATAAATGCGCTTTAGTTATTTTCTGAATAGACTCTCATGTGTTTGCCCAAGGATGGCCTCAGACTGCAATACTTCTACCTACCTGTCTGTCTGTCTGTCTGTCTGTCTGTCTGTCTGTGTGTGTGTGTCTGTCTGTCTGATATAACTGTCTGATAGACGCACACCACCACACCTAACTTGTAGATTGAAATGGGTTCCTACTTTTTCCCCAAGCTAGCCTAGAACTGTAATCCTGCAGGGTAGCTAGGTACATCTCACCATGACTAGAACCAATATCTATCTTTTAAAATATCATATATAATCTTAGTAATCTTATGAAGGAGGTATGGTAACAGTAGACAGAATATATTTTGCCAAAACCCACTTTGTACTACCATTCATCAGATAGTATGGTTATTAAACCATAGGGGCCATTCCACCCCCAAGCAAACTGAGAAATCTCACTTGGCATCACAGTCCTTGACTCTAAGGAGAAATCAAAGTCCCTAGAGCAGACACCACCATGAAACATTTTCCTATTTGTACATTATTATTATTGCTATAATTGTTTCCAGTGAAACATTCACTCCAGGTAAAGAAAATCTATGGGGAAGTCCTGATTTATCTCATCACAGCAAGGTGTCCTCCATACTTGAGTGGAGTGAAATATTTATCTGTTTGTTAGAGAGGAAGTGCTAATTGGCCAATTTGGTTAAGTTCCCTGGAGGGAAAGACTGGATGAATGGGAAGTTGTTAGAATGTGTAAACAGATTAGGAAAGGTAAACCAAACCATAAGTCAAAACTCAAATAACTGAGAGCAACTTATTGAGCTGAAAATGCCACAAGCTCCATATATACAAATACTGACAGTGATAAGGATGTTGGGAAAAGCCTTCAATCAAGGCTCCATACCAAGGCAGAGGACTGTGTGGTAGAGCAGTATCAGGCTAGGCCCAGTACCTAAATCTCTTCATCCACCCAAACAAAAGGACTTGAGTGACTACAGCTGGGCCCCAGGTATGGAGGAATCAAGATATAGTGTGTTCATAAACTGCTTTGCTAAACACCTTTGCACAAGTACTTAAAGATAATAAGAATAAATAACAAAATTAAATGCAAAATTAAGAAAATTGAGAGGAAGGGTAGGGTTGGCACGGATGGGGAGAATGATGAAAAGGGTGACATTGATCAAGACGTATTCATACAAGGATTTGTTGAATGGTAATTCTTTTGTAGAACTACTTAACGATAATAAAAATATAATTTAAATTACACAATTCTTGAACTAAAAGTAAAAAAAAGAAGTAAATTCTGTACTTAGGGGATTTTGGTAGGAAACAAGAAAGCAGTAGTTTTCAAAGTTTTAGCAAAGGTAATCTCATGCAGAAACCTAACCGGCAAAACAGATAAAACTATATAGCTCTATAGTTGAAGTGGAAGGCCAGAGTCCTTGGTTTTAACTGATTGGTGATACCCCTAATCAAAGTAGAAAATGACATGTCCCACACAAGAAACAAAGAAGGTTCTACAAGAAGATTAAGTTGAAATTAATTTTATTTAGTTAACGTATTTTTGAAAATATATTTTGTAATTGTACAATGATTAGGGTAGTCATCTTCATTATGTAGGGATCCCAGGAAGACCTCTGTAAGGCCATGGATTTTTGAGTTTGCTTTAAAATTCTAAACTCTAAAGGATGAGAGAGAATGAATTCCAACCAGAGGGGACTCTATCAAGTCCCTGAGATGACCAGTTGACAGGATGAAGGGCACCAAAGGAGAAAGGGCAGGAGATGCCTAACATTTTCCAAACACCAGCAGTAGTGAGTTGGGGAGTTTGTTTGGACTCTAGCTCGTGTGTAACAGGAAACCACTGAAGATTTTACACATTGAAGTCCCTCCCATGATATGATTTATAGTTCTGTTTGCTTTGGTTGTAATACAGAAAGTTGCCTGCAGGGGGCGTGAGGAAAAAAATCGGAAACTGCCCAACAAGACCACAAGATTGGATTGCAGAAATAGACCCCGTAGAGCCAGCCATTTGTTAAATATTTTGAAGGCAGAACTGGGAAACTCATGCATTGGAAGGGACTGGGGGAGGACGATAAGACACAAGAGGAGTTACTGACCTGAACAATAAATGAGTGTATGGGGTATCATTTGTGAGATGAGAAGAGTTGGAGGAAGAGCAGTTTTAGGAGGTGGGGTTTGGGTTGGGGAGAAAGAAAAGGAATAAAGAGTTTGAGAGAAGAGAAAGAACCTTAAGTTTTGGCTTAAACTAGCACACTGTCTCACTTTAGAATGACCCAATAGAGTGATTCCAATTTTTCACTTGAGAAAAGTGGAGTTCAGGCAAATCAAGTAAGTAATGTGCCCTAAAGCTTTCAGGAAGTATCAAGGCTAGAATCAGAGCATATGTGATTTCCACATAGGCAGTTTCTATACCCTACCTCCCACTACAGAAAGACTATGAGTTCTGTGCCCATTGCAGTGAGTTCTCAAATAGCTTCTCTACATATTCATAAAATTAAGCAATAATCCTCACTCAGAGTGGAACGAATCAAGGTGATTAAAAAAAGAATTCTCCTTGCGCTGTAAAGTTGCTCGTGAAAATAAAACATTTTCAGCCACCGAATCTTGGCATATGTTCTTGATGCTGTGAATTCCAAATATTCTAGCTTTTCCATAGCCACATCCTAGCCAGGGAGATTGCTACTGCCTTTTGCAACCCTGAATCTGAGATGATGCTCTGTTTTCAAATATCACAGAAGGACTTTAGATCCTAGTTTTTCCAAGCTGCCATGTGTGATTTTCCTTCAACGTATGACCTGTCATATTGGGGCTATAGTTGACATTTCTACACAAACAGAGAGGCTGTAATGGCTGTGATTGTTGTGACTCATGATTGTAGCTTGCTCTATGAGAAGCTTTTTCAGGACAATCTACAAACTGTATGAAATACTCAGCCTGCAGCGGAAAGACTTCTGGACACCACCACGGCCTATCCTTTGAAGCGAGGGAAAAACAAAAGGAGGGAGGAAAGTTGACACCATTTGGGAGCTATTATTGGCTCCTAGTCTCCCTGGCTGGTATTTTTTACTCACATTATCTCCTTTAACCCTTATCACAGGCTTGGGAGGCAACAATCAGTATTCTCATTTTATAAACTAAGATCTTGAAGTTCAACAAGTCCATTTAGCTTGCCGAAGTTCATTCAGCAGATTAAAAGCAAACTCAAATTTCTGAGCTACTTAAACCAGACTGTAAGTACAATGCTTTTCCTCCTCCCCATTAGTTAACAGTTTCAAAGTATAGTCAGGAAAGAGACAAGGAAGGAGGGACAAACATATGCTCTTAGAGCATGCACTCAGAATGCCATTGCAAATATGAAGGCACAAATCCAGGGCTTCTAAAAAATAATTACATTTTTCAGCTCAGGCAAAAAAAAATCGTAGGTTCAATTATTATTATATATGTAGAATGTGGGTGATCAGACTCTAATGAAAAACATCATCCATCTTTAGCCAGCCATATTTTTATTTCCCAAGGCCAGGCTAAGGAAGATGACTGAAATTTGGTTTGCATAATTATAAAGAAACTATGTTAGCCTAAGGTAGGCAGCTGATTCTATTGCTAAGAAAAATCAATCTTTCTATCCAAATGAGAATGCCAGGTGAGAAAGGGGAATTTACATGGCTACTTTCCACCAGGACGATTTGATTTATGTAAGTAAAACCTATACCTTTCAAGCTCCTAAATCCAAAGTGCTACAGTTATACTGATGTGTATTAGAGCAGACTCTTTTTTCTCATTTCAAGTTGATCATTTAAATGCTTATGCTCAAGTTTCCATGTTAACTTTCAGGGTTTTAAAAATGAAGCAAGTTTCTGTTCTCCATCAGACACAGGAGCTGTGGGAATTAATGTGATATTGTCTTTAATGAAACGTAGTGGTGATGTGATTCATGTTGGGTCTGGATTCTTTCCTTCTCTTTAAAATGCCATAAAATGAAAAATACAACAGCTGTTTCATATTAAAGAGAAATGCAAATATGCATTAATGCAGCTCAAGGAATATTTTATATGTTCAGAGAATTTATTATTTATATGAATGGAATCAATCTTCAATCTTCCTGTTCAATAAAGCGGTGCTTATTTGAATGGTTCTGCCATCTATTTCTATCAAAGACACACACAAAGAAAAAAGGGTGAGGGAGTAAAGGGTACTTTTCTTTTTCCTAAATATAATGAAAAAAATTCTCATGGTATTATTTCCACTCTATATACAGTAGATTAATTTTAGTTTCATATTAAAGAATATCGTCTGAGGGATCAGTTGGTTAGGTTGAGTTTTGTTTTGGGCCAAATGGGGTTCAAACCCCGGGATTTTTTGTTCAGGTAAATTGTGTTTGCAAAAGCCCTCCTGGTGGGAAGTAATGCCTCCTCATTATTATACTCCTACTATTATCTACTTTGGATGAAGATATAAATTATTTAAAACAGGTGAGGTTTCCCTTGCTAATTAATGGTAGGCTAACTAACCAGTTCCCATCAATGCCTAAGGCTTCATTCCATGAACGATTTTCCCACCAGTGTAATAGCCCACTTCTCTGGTTTTGCTGGGTAATTTTAATCAGTCACTGTGCACCGCAGAAACCCAGCAGCTGTGCACTTGGATGACCTTATTATCATTAGCAGCAAATTAGTTGTTGAGCAGGGAATTTTTCATCAGGAAAGAGTACCTGATTTCATAAGCTTTGGAATAGCCAGGTTCTCGGTTTTTATGTTTTTTTTGTTTTTGTTTTTGTTTCTGGCTACAGTTTATAACTAGGAAATGAGCACACTTAGAGTGAAATTCACACGCTAGCAAAGAAGGATATATGTGAAGCTTCTTTGAAAAACATTTTCTATATTCCTATATTCCTTTATTTCTCTTTCAGGGACAGTTGTTATCATTTAGATCTGAATAAACAAGA
Organism: Dipodomys merriami; assembly: GCF_024711535.1. Lineage (NCBI taxonomy): Eukaryota > Metazoa > Chordata > Mammalia > Rodentia > Heteromyidae > Dipodomys > Dipodomys merriami. Next base: position 17,928,852 of record NW_027202604.1, on the reverse strand, counting down.
TGTGCGGTTTGAACTCAGTGCCTGGTTGCTGTGCTTGAACTTTTTTTGTTCAAGGCTAGCTCTCTGCCACTTAAGCCATAGCTCCACTTCCAGCTTTTGGGTGGCTAATTAGAGACAAGATTCTCACACTTTCCTGCTTAGGCAGAAATCTGCTTAGGCAGATCTCAGCCTCCTAAGCAGATGGGATTACAAGCATGAGCCACTGGTGCCCAGCTAAACAAGACTTCATAATGGCTTTTTCAGGTGCCAGTACTGGGGCTTGGACTCAGTTCCTTGTGTTCACACTTGGCTTTTTCACTCATGTTGGTACTCAGCCAGTTGAGTTACATCGATATGTCTGACTTTTTGCTGGTTAGAGATATATTGGAATCTCATAGAATTTTCTTCCTGGCTGGCTTTGAACAGCAATCCTCACATCTCAGCCTCCTGAGTAGCTAGGATTACAAGCATGTTCCACTAGAGGCTGATGTTCAACAGCTTTTGCTTTGGGCGTTGCCAGCATCAAAATTTGCTTCCCAGTGGTCAAGGAAGCAATAATTGTCTAAGATATTGGGGAAAATGGTTTGGAGAATGTAGTCTAGAATTCAGGGCATATACTACAAAATTATGAAAAGTAAAGGAAGAGGTGGATCTGGTCAGGTGGGTGAGAATATTGAAAGGGGCGACACTGATCAAGATGCATTGTGTCCAAAAACTGCTTTGTTAAATGGCAACTCCTTTACACAACTACTTAAATATAGTAAATAATAAATACTCTTTAAAACTAATAATTGCTCTGAAAAAGAGAGCTTTGGTCCCTGTGATGGAAAAACATGGTGTTAAGTTCACAAAACTTCTTAGAGACAAAAATCACTCACTAAGGTATGTATTAAACAGATATATGGGTATTCATTACAACCCTACTACCTTCCAAACAGTACTTTTAAACACAGCATCAAGATACTCTGTACTAACATACTCCAAATGTTAGAACAGAGATGCCACTGTTTGTGCCTCTTGAATGTGTACATTTCCTTGTCTTTCCTTTCACTGAATATTTAATCAAGCTCCCATCATTTCAAAAATACTTGTAATAAAGAACACACTGTTCGGTCTTCTATAAGAGTAACTTCTCTAGAGCCAGCAGTATCTTTGTCATAATTAATCTCCTAAGTCCCAATCAGTATCAACAGCTCGTTCTCCTCCTTGTTAGCACCTATGATGGATAGATACAGTCTGACCCTGTAGTGGGTGCATTGTTAAGGGTAGAGACAGTCATATAGAATATGTAACCTACTTTCCCATCTGGGTGGTCCATCAAGGTGATTTCCAAATCATCACACCAGTTTTAGTTCTCTATGTTGTTCATGGTTTTGACTCTTGTAAGCATCTGTGGATAAGAATGTGAAGGGTATAAAACAAGTCATCAGTCCTTCTCCTATGTGTTCTCTATTTTTCTCTCATCTCTCTCTTTTCTTACCTCTTGCTCTGTCCACTCTCTCTTCTCTCTCCCTCTTCACTCCTTTTGTCCCTCCCCTTCAATATCCCTTCCCCTCTCCCCTCTCTCTCCTGAAAACCCAATTTAACTTTATTTATTTGCACTCAAGAGGAACCAGTGCCAGCTGGGTGATGCTAAGGTAAGGCACTTGGAAGATGCATAGTGAATAATGTAGCGTCCCACCCATGGCTGCTCTCCAGGGCTAACGTACCCAGCCTTCACCTGCCTGGAATGCCAATTAAGTAAGCATCCCTCACAGGAGTATTACTGGGGTATTAAGCATCAGGAAGTGACCTTGCAAAAGCTATTTATACACTGAAAAGTACTGCCTGCTCATTTGAGCCTGATGAGCAAAGAGCAACTAAAACCATATAAAGGCTTGGCCTCCCCACCTCTATTTTGTATCTGTCTTTATGCTGAGCTCCATCTAACTATCTAACTATCTAGAGTTGATGATCAACTGGACCACACCCATGACTGAAAGAGATCAGTAATTAGGCATAACTCTCACCCCCTGCCCAAATCCCTTCTCTACATAAGCCTAAAGACCATCCCAGCACCCCAAAGATGGATGGCAAGGCTTACCTTTCCTCTTCACGCTGGGTGGCCATGTGGCATAATAACTGTCCTTTCTCTGCCTTTACCAAACCTGCCTCATGTCTCCATATAAATGCTTGTTAGCAATCTTTCCCCCCTCCCCCTTTTAGAAAGAAGACATAGGACAATGAGGACTTTGAGACTGAGGTACCTGCCAAGATAAGGGTACTGACGTCCCATAGGTGAGCACTAGTGGGGATAGAAAGCAAGAAAGGGGGTCAAACTGGGTCTCAAAATCAGAGACACTGATAAAATAGCCATGTAAGAACATCATGACAATAATAATTATGACAGTCAAATATTGATGCCTTCAACAATCAGGTTTTATTGTAACTATGTGACAATAATTAAACATGAGATATAGTTAGCAGCGATTGTCAAAATAAATGAATTTAAGAATATGTTAGGATGAAACTGCCATTCAGATACCCAATAAAACAACGAAGTTGATAGAACATCTCTTTATAGTTACAAGCTACTTAGAAATATGACGAACATCCTTACCTAAAGTAAATATGAAAATACATTTCACCAATAAATTACAAGCTGTACTTCCAAACACTCTATTACCAAGAAATTTATGTACTTGATTACTATAATGCACTTACCCATTAAGACTAATAATGTTACAAATTAAAATCAAATTTATCCGAGTCATTAATTTGAGATACTTTCAAAAGTATGTTTATGTATACTATTTCATTCAACTATCTGTTATCTACCTTTGAAATGACTTTAAGATCTTAGTTTTATATTTTATGCTTTGAGACTTTGATTTCCTAGGGTAATACAGAAATAATACAAAAACTAATGACAGCAGACAAAGCAGGAACATATCCTTTACACTAGCAAACACAAATCACACAGTGTTTACTCATTAGAAGGAGGTTTTTTTTTTTTTGTTTTTTTTTTACCATATTCTGGTTTGTGTCAGTAATAGAATAGAATAAGTACACTATTTGTCTACCAGGCTTTCTTGGAACCTGGGTCCTACAGATCTCAGTTTCCTAAGTAGATAGAATTATAGGTATGAACCACTGGTGCAGGGCCCAGGGTTCTATTTTTATTCTTCATGATTTCTCACTCTGTATACGGTCTCTGAGGGATCTTAGATTCATTCATCCATCCACTAATATATTCACTGATTCATTCATTCTCCAAATACTTAATACTGTTTAGATGTAATGACAATGACAATAAAAACTAGCATGCACATAACATATAGGATCTATGCCAAGAATTCACTTAATCTTCCAGATGAGTCTTTATGGAGATACTACGGTTATCTCCTTGCTAGAGAAGAGGAAACAGAGATTAAGATGTATTAAAGATCTTGACCAAGGTACCTGATGGAGCCAGGATTCAAATAAATAATAGAACTCCAGTGTCTACAACAGTGGCTGGCTCTACACTATCTCCTTATGAGATTTGATAATGCAGCTAAATTATAAACACATATCCAGTTTCTTACTAGATTCAGATGGTCCACAAAATCCTCTAGCCTAAAATATTTAAAACTAGCATATTTCTCCCTACAGGCTTGCTTTTCCCCTCATAAACCTCAGTGGATAGTATTACAATCCATTCAATTGCCCAAGCTAGAAATCTTGATGTCATATTCTACCTTTCCCCAGAAACTTTCATACCCAGCCAACATCCAACCATCTATCATTTCTCATCTTATTTATAAGTCTTAAGTATATTTTCAGTTTATTCACTTCTCATTTCTGCTCTTTGTCATTATTCCAGCCCTCCCCTGCTACTTGATTTTTCTACAACATTCTCCATCTGCTCTGCTAATAGTGAGGATTCCTGTCTGTGTTGAAAAGAAAACTAAGTCCCGGGCCAGGAGCTTGGGACTCCTTGGTGGTGGGTGTCATATCACATTAGCATCAGGACTTGCAAGCCTTTGTAGCCAATGCTTGACCTAGTCTTTTAACACAATACCTAATCCATGGAGAGCACATATGTGATGTTAAATGAACAAAGGAAATGAATATTAATGTCTTATTTTCTCTCTGACTTAAACACAACATTCTAGACTATATCTAGTTTGTCAACAGCTGTATGTAGATGGTTCTCTTCTTTGCTAATGAGAGCAGATCATTTCGAACAATTCAACCTAATTTAGCACTTTTGAAAACGACTTCTTGCATCCTTCCCTGGTCTGTTAATGCATTCCAAGTCTCTCAAGTTTCTTCCTCTCAGTTACTCTTTGTCTGTTTGTCACTTCTGCCCTCTCTCAAGTTATGAAATGATCATTTATATTTAAAATGCTGATGGGCTACCCATGGGAAATTTATTATATGCCCCCAATATAGAGCTGTCCCACTTATCATGTGAACATATAAGGGAAGAACCAGCGATGTGTACAAATTCCAGCTTCTCAATCCTTTTTAAGTTTAGATATGATTGTTCAACTGTAGGCCTTCACCTTGACTTGGAGACTAATGTTTTTCTGGAATCATTTTAAACCACTAACATGTGGAATTATGTTCTGATCTTTCTAATAGGGTTTTCTTCTTTGTCTATCAACCTATTCCCAAAAACATGTCAGATAGGTCCTTTGCATATGATGAATATTTTATATTTGACTGACTGATTTATTTTTGCTTTCCAGGCAAAGTAAGCATTTATATGTTAAATTACTTGGCAGATAAAATGGTTGTTTTTCCTACTCTATGCCTGTTATTCATACACACAGTCAACAAACACAGTCACTGTTTCTCACTTAATTGACAAAGGTTACAATGGTCTTTTGGGGCTGCCTCCCTAAAGATTTAAGGAGCTTATTACTAATAATGCAGAACTGCTGGACCATAGCATCTATTGGCCTGTAAAACTAAAGACATTTTAACATTTGCAGGCCTCCAGTCTGCTGCAATTACTTCTAATCAGATGTCCATGGTCCAGAGTTATTATCAGCTGGAGAGCACCAGAAAGCTACTGGCCATTCTGAAGGTGAAACTTTACAGATACATTTGGTGTTACCAAATAATTAGGAATTAACAGTCAAGTTCAGTTATTGCAAATATGTAGGAAGCAATGTTTCAGCAATTAGTCAATTCTTTGTTGTTCTTGTTTTTCCTTTGCCACGGACCCTTAACTAGTGTGTGTGTGTGTGTGTGTGTGTGTGTGTGTGTGTGTGTGTGTGTACTAGCAAAAGTGTTCTCAAGTCTAAAGAGAGGGGCCTTTAAAAGAGAGGGGAAAGAGAATGCAAAGGCAAAGAATTAGGTGTGTTCTCATCTCCCATTAACTAGGACACTTACCTCATCTCTAGCACCAAAAATAAAGTGTTGAGGACCAAAATTTCAGGCAGCATCTTCTTCCTGAATTTTTTGGGGGACCTAGATGAACCCAAATATACTAGGGAAATTAAGTTCAATAATCAAGTGCTAAAACTCAGAAGAAAGTATGAAATGGTTTCCTGCAGCTTTAAGTTAAGGATAATCAAAGAAGTTACTGGGTAGAATCAGGTAATGGATACCATCATTTTTAAAGGGATTTCTTAACATTTTGCTGAACAATTGCAAGGTGAGTGTGGAGAAAGCCAGGGACACACAGCTCCCAAAATGTCATGAAGAATTATTGACCCTACGACATGCAACAAACCTTACTGATAGAAATGGCATATACAAAGACGATCATAATGTCATCGGTCATACTGAAGCTTACAGGCTCTTGGAAGGCAGTGCTAAATAAAAAAAAAAAGAGGTATAGAAAAGTGCATAGGGCAACAGGAAGCATACTACATAATGAAGATTGTAACATGAGAATTATCCTGAATTCCAGTTCACTGTTTCTTCCTTTTTTTCATTTATTTTTATAATAAAGGTGATGTACAGAGGGGTTACAGTTACATTGGTTAAGTAATGAGTACAAAAAATTTCTTTTTGAACTCTGTAATCTCTTCCCTGGTTTGCTTCTGGTGTTGTCCCTCCAGATCCCCTGCTCCAAGTTTTATAGCTCATTTTCAACAAAGTGTCTAGTGAGTATCACTACTGAATTGTTCACTAAGTTCTGAACCTGGTGGTAACTCTATGTGGCTAAATTTATTGAAGGATTACATGGGAAAAGTGGAGAATGTGATCTATCTATTTTCATCTATTTATACACAATATATATTATGTGTCATCATATATAAGTATTATATATTTTTGCATATACACAATTCTTATTTATTTATTTATGTAATCTTAGGGTATCAGACAGAGAACAAGTACTCCCAGCGAGCAATAGTAACAATAGCAAGCAGAGTATGAAAAGTATCACAATGAAGTAGAAATATAAGCCAATCACCATTGGCAGCATACAGGCAAGAGAAAACTGTTTAATCTATGATAATACTTTACAATACCTACCATTTTGTATCTCAGTAAATTCCAAGTCCATCCTCACAGGACAAATGTCCCACGTCATCATTGATGCTTTTCTGTCATACCTCAAGTCCAAATGAAAAGTCAGTTGTGCTGGTTCTAGACCATCTCCACTGCTACCTTCTTCCTTCAAATACCATCATCTTTTGTCTGGATGCTACAGTGGCCTCTGACTTAGACCTCTACTTTCTCCTATGACCTGCCCTCAGTGTAGCAGTACATTATTCCTTTCAAAATGTTCAATTGTGTCACCATACTTTAATTAAAGCCTATCAAAATTGCCCTTATCTTGCTTAATGTAAATGACTAGTTCTTCATAATCCTTCTCAGGCTCTCATAATTTGGCACCCATCTATGCTTGTCCCCACAACCCCACTACTCTATCCCTTTCTAAGTCTGCTCCATCTACATGATCTTGCTGTTCCTAACCATATCAAGCATTGCATTTGCTGTATTTGTTATTTGGGGTCCTCTATAAAACAGATGGATTAGAAGAGGAAAAAAACTGCTACAGAGAAATTCAGGTAAATTACAAGAGGGATTGAAAGATAAATCTTAGAATGTAATCACATTCTGGGAGAAAAGAATCATTCAAGAAAGTTTTAGTCCTCAGTAAAAGCCCAGGGAAGTTTCTTGCAAGCCAGTCCATCTAGATCTCACGGGACTGGTCCTAAATTAGTACTTCAATAAGGTTTCTAAGGTAAGTGTGTTCATCCATGAAATGGAAGCAGTTTAATGGAAATGTGGCCTCTATATTAATGTGGTAGTAGACCAGGAGGTAGGAACAAAGTTTCAACAGATATCATCATGCCTGGCCTCTTCACTTCCTTTAGATCTGTATTCAAGTACTATCATATCAGTGAGGCCTACCCTGATCACTTGTACTCCCTGCCCAATTCATCCTGGTTCATTTTTTTTCCATAGTACTTCCATTCATCTCACATACTAAAAATAAGTTTTTTACCCATCTTTTCACTAGAGTGTAAGTTCCACAAAGTCATTGATTTTTTTTTAAAGTTTACTACTTGTTCAACACTTTGGAAAGCAGTATGGAGGTTCCTCAAAAGACTACACATAGAGCTCCCCTATGACCCAGCAATCCCACTTTTAGGCATTTACCCAAACGATCACAAACAAGGCCATATTAAAGCTACCAGTACACAGCATTATTCAACATAGCTAAGATATGGAACCAACCCAGATGACCCTCAGTAGATGAATGGATCAAGAAATACACACACACACACACACACACACACACACACACACACACACACACACACACACACACACACACACACACACACACACACACACACACACACACAATGGAATTCTATGCCTTCATCAGAAAGAATGGCATTGCCTCATTTGTTAGGAAATGGAAAGACTTGGAAAAAATAATATTAAGTGAAGTAAGCCAGGCCCAAAGAAACATAGGTCCCATGGTTTCCCTTATTTGCAATAACTAGTATATATCTAGGACAAGAAGAAAAGGTCAAAAGCTATATACATATAACCTGATGCTAAGCAAAATGAATCCAAGATAGGGACACAAGTAGTTTTATCTTTGCTGCTGTTGTTTTTAATGTACTTATAATGTACTATGTGATTTTTTTTTGTTTCTTTGTATATTCTCTCCCCATGGTACAATCCCTGTTGTCACTGTATTTGATTCCAGTGTCCTGAATCTTATATATACATTTTTCTAATTTGGGGAGGGGAAAGGAAATAACAAAATGATGAAATAAGGATACAGATGACCCATTGTAACAATGAGACGTACAACACATTATGTCGAAAATGAATTTTACAACTCTGCAGGCATGGGTGGGGGGGTGGGATAGAGGAGGGAGGAGTTGGGGAGGTAAGGAGGAAAGGGATGTTATAGGGGAAATATAAAGGAGAGTGTAACAATGCTCCATAGGAAATGGACTCATTACCATGCTCATGTAACTGTAACCCCTCTGTACAGTATCTTTGCAATAATATATATATATATATATATATATATAAATTTTAAAACAAACAAAAAATTAAATAACGGTAAATGTGAAGACTCATTTATTGAACTTTGTCAGTCTTACAGTCTTCATTAAAATCACACAAATGAAAAAAAAATTTTACTGCCTTAATTCTTCATCTTTAGGATACTATGTGCTATACCACAAAAGAGACCTACTCAATGTACAATCTTAACAGAGAAACACAAAAGACATTACAAAAAACCAAGATAATATGATTCATTCCAAAAGAAACAGAAACTCTCTAGCAATACATCCCAAATATATTAATATGTCCAAAATGTCTGATGAAGAATTTAAAAGAATAAACTCCAAATGAATCAAAGACCTCAAAGTAAAAGCAGATACTCTGAAAACATCACAGGAAGGAATAAGAGGAACAGAGAAACTCTAGGGCTCCTTGGCACAGGCCAAAAATTTCTTAATAAAGACCCAGAAACGCAAAGAAAGGTTGGACAAATGGGATTGCATGAAACTGCAGAGCTTCTGCATGGCGAAGGACATAGCTAGCAAGATCAATATAGAGAGGCCCCGGATTGGGAGAAGATCTTCACTAGCCATACAAGCAGCCATACAAGGGTCTCATATCAAAGTACAAGTTGTCATGTCCAAAATGAGCTTTACAACGTCGGTGGGGGGGGGGGGCGGAGGGGAAGGGGAGGAAGGAAAAGGATTGGGATGGGGGGAGGGGGGAGGCTGGGAAGGGATGTGAAGAGTAAACAAAGGAGGAGGCTGCAATGCTTGGTAAGAAATGTACGCATTATCCTGCCCATGTAATTGTAACTCCTCTGTACAGTATGTTCACAAATAAAATAAAATTAAATTAAAAAAAAAACAAGGGTCTCATATCTAAAATATACTTAGAATTCAAAAAAATTAAATCCCCAACAACAAATCCTCAAAGAAACAACTACCCGATTAATAAGTGGGTTAAAGACTTAAAGGGAGACTTCTGTGAAGAGGAAATAAGAATGGCCAATAGACACATGAAGAAATGCTCAACATATCTAGCCACAAAAGAAATGCAAATCAAAATAACATTGAGATTCCACCTCACCCCAGTTAGAATGGCTATAATCAAGAAATCTATTAACAACAGATGCTGGAGGGGATGTGGCCAAAAGGGAACCCTACTGCATTGTTGGTGGGAGTGTAAACTTGTTCAACCACTCTGGAAAGCAGTATGGAGGTTCCTCAAAAGACTCTACATAGAGCTCTCCTATGGCACAGCAATCCCACTTTTGGGCACTTACCCAGATCACAAACAAGACCATACTAAAGCTACTAGCACAACTATGTTTATTGCAGCCTTATTCACAATAGCTAAGATATGGAACCAACCCACATGCCCCTCAGTAGATGAATGGATCAAGAAAACAAATAACAGGTAACAAAAACGCTAAAATAAGGATACAGGTTGACCCACTGTAACAATGAAATGTGCAAGACACTATGTTGAAAACAAATATTACAACTTTGTGGGGGAAGGGAGGAGAAGGGGAAGTAGGGAAGGAAAAGATGAAAAAAGGAGAGGGAAACAATGCTCAAGAGGAAATGTATTCATTACCTTACTCATGTAACTGTAACCTCTCTGTACAATATCTTTACAATAATATATAGAGAGAGATAGATATCTAGAGAGATATAAGATAACAGTAGGCTTCTACTTTGGACAATGGGTGATTCAGTTGTGTTGAGATCTCCTGAAAGAATGCCTTCCTGAACTATCCATCTGAGAGGAAGAGGCAAAACAAGGTATGCATTCACTTTTATTTTTCATCAGATTAGAATCATTCTTGAGGATGATAGTCCCAGATCTCTGGTATATGGAACAAATATTTTTATTTCTGTGTTTTTGGGAAAAGAAGAAAACAGGAAGATCTATCAAGCCCTCGAGAATACAAACTGTCACACAAATGTGTCTACACTAATCAAATTGTCTAGTAACTCTGCAAATTTAGTTGGATATAGGCTAAGAAAATATAACATGGGATTCAGAGTCAGTTGTTACAATGACACGTTAACAAAAATAAAATACCTTTTCTTCAAAAAAAGAATTTAAAAGAATGATTACTAAGGTAGCCTAATGAGATATAAGATAATATGTATAGTTAAATGAAATTAGAAAAACAAAGTAGAATAAGATCGAAAAATTAAACAAGGACAAAGATTATAAAGAAGATTTCCATTTGAAATCTTGGAAATTAAGACCTCAATAAGTCAACAAAACAAAAACTCATAGTTCGAAGCCTCAACAACAGATCAGATCAAGGAAAAGGAAGACTTTCTCAACTTGAATTTATGTTTTTTTAAATAAACAAATATCTGCATTGTCAGAGTACCAAAAGAGAAAGAAGAAAATCATAAAAAATACATTCAATTACATAGTAGTAGAAAACTATCCTAATTTTGCAAAATATATGGACATTCATATACAGGAAGCTAATGAGTCCCAAATACAGATGACCAGAAAACATCTGCAACATGGTTTATTATAACCAACTATCAAGAGGACAAGATGAGCAAAGAGTTCTGAAATCTATAAGAGAGAAGTGTCAAGTCAAATTTAAGGAATCCCTGTCAGACTAGAAGCTGATTTCTTGATAGAAAAGTAGATTGATGCATTTCAAGTCCTGACAAAAAAAAAAAAAGGAGCTGCCAATAGAATACTATACAGAGAAAGACTGCCTTTCAGAAAAGACGAAGAAAATCTTCTCTGATAAGCAAAACCAAAGAAATTCATAGCCACCAGTGTAAACTTCCACAAGATGCTTCATAGAAGGCCGCACTCTGAAGTGAAAGAAAAATAACTGCCACTAAAATATATGAAAGCAGCAATTCTATTGAGAGAGCAGATATACAAAAGAGAAATAGAAAAGAATCAGTCAACCATAAACATGTATAACAGAGAAAGAAAAGAACAAAGACTATTCAGAACACTTAGAAAAATCAAGAAAATTACAGGAGCAATTCCTTACTTATCAACAAGAACTTTTGTAAATTGACTAAATTCTCCAATTAAATAATTCAGACTAGATTAATGGGAAAAAAAAGACCTCCAATATGTGCTGCATACAAGAAACCCAGTTCCTCAGCAAAAATAGAAAGAAAAAGGATAGAAAATACTCTAAGCAAATGGAAAGCTAATGCAAGTAGAAGTAACTACAGCTATATCTGACAAAACAGACATTAAGACAAAAAATATAAGAAGAGTCAAAGAAAGGCATTATATTATTATTAAGAGATCCATTTAATAAAAAGAGATGATTGTAAATGTGTTTGTACCTGATATCAGAGCATGAAATTGTATACAATTAAAACTACTTAACCTAGCCTCTAATAAAATACTGAGAGATTTAAATACCCCTCCTTTCATCAATAAAAAGATCCAATCAGATAAAATTTCAACAAGGAAATATGAGAGTTACACTATCCTGTAGACCAAATGAACTTAACAGACATTTCCAGAACACTTTATCCAGTAATCCATTCTTTCATTAGACCATGGAACTTTCGTTAGAACAGACCATTTATTAGACCATAAAAATAAAACAGCAATTTTTTTAAAATTTATTTTATTGTAAAGATGCTGTACAGAGGGTTACAGTTACATGAGTTAGGTAGAGTACATTTCTTGTTAAACATAGTTACCCCCTCCTTTGTTTTTTGTCCTATTGTCCCTTCCCCCCCACCTTCCCTACTCCTCCCACCCCCAAAGTTGTAAAGTTCATTTCCAATATGGTGTCTTGTGAGTATCATTGTTGCAATGGGTCATCCTGAGTCCTTGGTTTCAGCATTTTGTTATTCCCCTCCTCCTCCCCAAATTAGATAAACGTATATACAAGATGCAGGGTGTCAAAATCAAATATAGTGACAACAGGGGATATACCATAAGGGGAAGAACATACAAAAATAAACAATCATATATTACAATAAAAACAACAACAAAGAAAAACATCTTGTATCCATATCTTTAGGTTCATTTCACTTAACATCATTTTATATGGTCATAAGTACATAGCTTTTGACCTCTTCTGCTTATGCTAGACATATACTAGTTATTGCACATAAAGGAAACCATGGGACCTATGTGTCATTGAGCCTGGCTTACTTCATTTATTATGATTTTTTCCAAGTCTTTCTATTTCCTAACAAATGGGCAGTGTCATTCTTTCTGAGAGAGGCATAGAATTCCTCTGTGTGTCTCTCTCTCTCTCTCTCTCTCTCTCTCTCTCTCTCTCTCTCTCTCTCTCTCTCTCTCTCTCTCTCTCTCTCTCTCTCTCTCTCTCTCACATATTCTTGATCCATTCATCTACTGAAGGACATCTGGGTTGGTTCCATATCTTAGCTATGGTGAATAATGCTGCAATAAACATAGTTGTGATAGTAGCTTTACTATAACCTTGTTTGTGATCCTTTGAGTAAATGCCCTGAAGTAGGATTGCTGGGTCATAGGGGAGCTCTATGTGTAGCCTTTTAAGGAACCTCCATACTGCTTTCCAGTGTGGCTGAACAAGTTGACACTCTCACCAACAATGCAGTAGGGTTCCTTTTTGGCCACATCCCCTTCAGCATCTGTTGTTATTAGATTTCTTGATTATAACCATTCTAACTGGGGTGAGGTGGAATCTCAATGTTGTTTTGATGCGCATTTCTTTTATGGCCAGAGAAGTTGAGCATTTCTTCATGTGTCTGTTAAGACTGAGCAAAATTTTTTAATGAAATTATATCCTATTATCTTTTCTGATCAGTATACAGAATGAATAGAACTTACTATCAAGAGAAACTTTAGAAATTATACCAATACACAGAAATTGAACAAAATGCTTAAATAAACAAATGGGTGCAAGAGATCAGAAAGAAACATTTAAACTTTCTCCAAGAAAATAAAAAATAGATGTATAACACAGCAAAACACATGGAATATAGCAAAATCAGTAATAAAGAAATTTTATATAATTAAGTGCTTACAACAAAAATACGATTTCAAAGAACTTAATAATGTATTTCAAGGACCTGAAAATTCAAGAACAAGCCAAACCTAAAATTAGAAGGAAAAAATAACAAAGATGAGAACAGAAATCAATGGAGACTTAATCACAACACAAAATGTTGATGAAATGGAGTTGTTTAATTGCTGTCATTTTGATTTTTTCTTTTGGCAGTCCTGAGAATCAATCAGTGACCTCACATATGCCAGTCAAGCACTCTATCAGAGAGCTACATCCACAGCTCTAGAGTTAGTTGCTTGAAAATAAAACTGACAAACCTTTAGCTAACCAAAAGGAAAAGGAAAAAGACCAAAAATAATAAAATTACAACCAGACACAGAGAGACAAATATCATGTTTTTGTTCATATGGAAAAGCTAAAAAATGTGAACTTTGTATAGAATAGTTATTAATAGTAGTTGGAAAAGGTGTGGGGATTGGCAGAAGGGTGGATAATGGAAAGTTGACTTCAATCAGTTTGCATTATAGGTATGTTCGGAAATATCACATTAAACCCCATTAATATGTACAATTAAAACATGTTAATAAAAAGAGGATATGTAACTGTTTATATATATACATATATATGTATATATGTGTATATATATATATATATATATATATATATATATATACACACATATATATTGCCAGTCCTGCAGCTTGAACTCAGGGCTTGGGCACTATCCTTGAGCTTCTTTGCTCAAGACTAGCCACTCAACCAACTTGAGCCACAGTGCCACTCCAAGAATTTAAAACAAGCTCAATATTTAGGGAATAAATATGTTGTGAATGAGTAAAACTGGAAAGATACAGATTAATATCATCATTGTACATGCATTTAACTTCCCTGCTATTTATAAAACTTGACCTTCCCATAAAATCTTAATCTCCCCCTCCAAAAAACAATAAACCTAGTTCATATGTTTTCAAATGTAGAAGCTTTCTATTAAACTATAATGAAATAATACATATAGTCAGAATCCTGTAGAATTATTCATCTAGAGTTTGGGGTTCACAAACTGCCTTAAAAATCCACATATTTCTAAACGGCTTTGTTTTTTCAGAACTGGTAGTTGAACCTACACTCTACCACTTGAGCCATATCCCCAATCTTGCTTTTTAGTTTGTTTTTCAGGTAGGGTCTTATACCAACTTTGCTAGCCTTGTGCCACAATCTTCCTACCTATCCTTCTCAAGTATCTGAGAATACAAACATTCACCACAATGCTTGGCCATCAAATTACATCTTATTATTCCTTATTTGATGTATTTTAGGTATTGTTTTCACAGTGTAGTGTGCAGAAACAATATTACAAGAATCCATCAGCCATTTTTATCATGCTTATGAGAAATACAATGGATTTTCTAACAGATTTTTGACATCCAACATGCTCAGTAGGGTAAGTTTCCTCAGACGCTGGGATGAAACTGATATGAAATTGATTGATGAGAACGTATTCCCCAAACAACTAGAAGAATCATGAGAAAGTGGGACCAAGAGGGGAAGTAGGCCCTACTAGCTAAAAGGTAGTATATAAAGAAAACTCCCACAAGGAACAACTTTGGCTCAACCTCCAGGGGTGGGAGGAGGCTAGGAGAGGTCTGCCATTAGAGCTGTCTGTGTATGTATACTCTTCAACTAGGCAGCCATTGGTCAGAGGCTGCCCCCAAAGAGATGTCCACCCTCAAGTGATTTTGGTTCTTTGGGCATTTCAGTGAAGGAAGCAGCAGTGCCCGTAGATGACTCTCTAGGAAGAGACCAGGTGCTAGCTAGTGGAAGTGAATGCACAATGCCAACAGAAGGCAAAGAGTCATGATGATGCAGTAAAAGAGAACAAAGGATAAAGCCTGGATAGTACCCTCCACATATGCCAACAACATACGTATCACTTGAGCATTGTTCCAGGAGGCAAACAAGTACAGGTAGGATAAACTACTCAGCTAAACTTGCAATACAGGTGGGGTGTTTTTGTGTGTGTGTGTGTGTGTGTGTGTGTGTGTGTGTGTGTGTGTGTGTGTGTGTGTGTGTGTGTGTGTGTGTGTGTGTGTGTGTGTGTGTGTGTGTGTGTGTGTGTGTGTGTGTGTGTGTGTGTGTGTGTGATTCCCCTTGTTGTCTGTTAAGCTTGTATTTATGTAAGCGGTGGAATTTCTTTAAATCACTTGTGGTAACAATCCATACTTTGTGTTTATGATCATATCTTCTTGCCTTCTTGAGTATGGTTGTGTTAACAGAAAAAGAAAAGCCTGCTAATTTGGTATGCTTGTATATCCCCATTCAATAGTTGATGTGAAACACATCTTCTTATCATGATGTAGTAACTTCAAGATTTTAGCCAGTGGCTTGAGACTACTAAGTCTTTTGAACAACTGTTCAACTCTAAGCCAGATGGCAGGGGCAAATGTTTCAGCCAGGTCAGGTCAAATTTTGGTGCAATTCTGAGCTATTGAAATTCTGTTCACAATAGCTTCTTTATGGAAAATGGAAGAATAAAACTACACTGAAAATTGTAGACCATGTAACAAACAATGCCACCAGAGGCTGACGAACACTCTGATAAGTGACCTCAGGCAGGAATATTTCTGAAGCCTTTGGTAATTTTCTTTTATGGCGAACAAGCTAATGAGATTCTCTTACAATTTCTTCTTCTTCTTTTTTATTTTTGCAACACAACTTCATTGTTCAACATCTCTATGGGATGTGCCCCAATTCACTCGACAGTACTGCAAATTTCTCCATAATAGGTTCTATTTGGGGGAGCTGCTATGATCTTCTCAAAGTCTGTGACAGCTCTGCCACCATCTAAACAGATATAATATTACACATGAAAAATAATAGATTTGAATACCAGGTATAATGTTACATGTGAATACAATAGCTCATTTAATCTTTTCAATAGCACTGGTCACCAAAAACATATGGGCATATTACTCTAGGCCTCTTCCACATGATGAAATCAGTATCCAGAGAAAGAAAATAATTTGGATGGAGTCACATAGCTAGTCAACGTGGAGCCAGACTGCCCTGGCAGTCTGATTCTTTCCATTCTGGGATACAAGGGGAAGAATTTCTTGAGCAAGAGCCATCCCCAGGAGTCAACACTGAGCTCTAACCAACAAATAATATTCTTGTCCCCGAAGAAAAATGTTGCTGATGACATGTACCTGGCTAGATTTCAGAATTTCTGTCAATGAGTAGCTGCTATGTGTTCACGTTCCCCTCCTTTTGAGATGAAGTGTCCATTGTGGTAATACTATGAGTGTAGGTTGAGTGTAACTAGGTATAAATCATTTATTTCTGTAGTTCACAGGTCTTTAGACCTGGAAAGATCTTTATTCAAGGAGCATTGCTCAAAGATTCACATCCAAAGAGATTTATCCATCATACCCTGATCGGATTACAATGAAGAGGCTCTTGACTGCCAATGTTGTAATAAAACGGAATTTGATAGGGTGTCCTGTGTGACATATGTGAAGAACTCATGGATAAAAGGTAGATTATGTAAAGACTGACATCATTTTTTACTATTAACCATATATAATGACCATATTCCTTCCCTGATTCTGGGACGCCTTTTGGAGCATGCTTAACCAAGTACACACAATGAAAGTAACATTTTCAATCTTCCAACCCTAGGGGTGAAGGCAGCTATCAGGAAATCTGATTCGTCAAAGTCTGTTCTGCTGCTCAGGCTTGACATACAGAAAATCTATGAGAAGAAAGAGAGAAGGATATCTGGTCAGCCCAGCTCACACATCAGAAATGTGATTGAAGAAACAATAATCCTGAATGTTCAAGCTCTACCAGATAGAACATAGAAAAGGAAAAGACATGTTGGGCACATGAGCCCAGATGAGCTCTCAGCCATCTGCCCTTTGAGTACTTAGTTGAGATTTCAGTGATCAAGGGACTGCTATCATGCTCAGCCCAAATTCCTGTTCTATAAAATTATGAGCCTAATAAGATGGTTATTATCTTCTGCTACTAAAGTTGGGAGTGATTTATTGGACAACAGTTGATAATAGGAACACACTGTTCAAGGGACTCCCTACAGGACATTGCCCAATCAATAACTAGTTGTTTACAATGGTCATTTTATTAAGATTAGTATTTTCAATATCATTCATTATTAATATTATCATTAAAATAAGCATATTATTTAGGAAAAATATAAAAGTATTAAAAAGATAATTAAAATCACCTATAATCCTACTGCCCGGAAATACATTTACATTTGTATAAGTATGTATCTGAGGCTGTGCATAATTGTTACTTTTGCTTCATAAAAGCATAACTGAATAAAAGGCTTATAATAACAACATGATTTTTAATTATTCACAAGTCTGTAAGTAAAGTGGATGATTCTGCAGGTAGCTAGTGGGTCAGCTGGAACTAGAGGTCAAGGTGATTATGTAGGGCTGTAAGGAAGCTGGATATTTTATTGACCCTAAGCTGGGATTTCTCTCTGCTCCATATGGTCTCTCATCCTCAAGAAGGCTAGTCTTGCCTTCGCATGGGGCTTTCAGAACAGCAAAAGTGTAGACAATTAGCAAGACCACATTAAGCCTAGACTCAGAGCTTCTACATTGTCATTTCTACTTCACTGAGGTAGTTGAAGAAACCACAAAACCAGTCTAATTCAAGTGAATAGAGAAATGACTCCTACTACTGACAGGAAGAAACCCACATTTCACATGAGCAACTGAGCAAGAGAAAGCCAAGGATTATATATTTATTATATACTTACATATTATATATGTACATAACATAGAGAGAGAGAGAAATGGGGAAAATCCTTGGCTTTTCTTTTTTCAAGCTACAATACTGTCCCTAAATTTTCAACCAAATGTTTTAAAAACTGATGTGCTCGGATCATAGAAAGAAAATAATTTGAGTAAGTAAATTTTCTTAGAGATATCTACCTCCTATTACCTCCTGTACAGATGAATTCTTATCTCAATATTGGGAAGAGTTTATTTTCTCTGAGAAGTCTTTTGGAAGCTTCAAGAGCCACACTTTTTAATGAAGAGTTTAATTCATTCAATTTCTATTTTTCTATGTAGGAACATAACCTAGCATCACATCCTGGTGCCCAGAGTTTTGTCCTCCTCTGAACTGGATAGTTGAGTGATGACATTTATCACCATATTATTATTGAGTTTATCTGAAAGACTTGCAATTACTGTAAACTGTAGCAAAAATAAATAAATAAAACTCCAAAAGATCTATCTCTGAATGATACACCATTGTCTTGCTTTAGGCAAAAACATCTGAGGAGTTGTTGTTATACACTCTGAGTATAGTAAGTCCCTGAGATAAATAAAGGTCAAATGGAAACATCAAAATAAGCAGGTGATGTTGGTAAATGGGCCAGTGTGGGAAACAGGGTAAGAATTGTATCACTGTCTTGAGCTGTACATTTATGTCTATTCTTCATGGACAGAGCCATTAATCAATTGAGTTATTTATAGAACACCCTGGAAACAAAAGTTCTCTATGTTGAAGGTGTCCTCTCTTAGGTCAATGACACATGACAAGCTTATTATGAAGTCTGGAAGAAAAATAAAATTCTCCTATGTTGTTGGTGTCTTGAAAGAGACATGTCAGTGTGGCTAAGGTTTACACCTGGGCAAACTTCCTTCAAACTAACTTCGTGCTCAAATGCTTTGTTTTGACAGCTTGCAATGAGCCTATTTTGATGTGAGGTAGTCTAATTGATCTGGAATTAAATTGTAAGCACATTAGATGTGTGTGTGTATGTGTGTGTGTGTGTGCATGTGTGTGTGTGTGAATGCATGTGTGTGTGCACATACCATACCTGGGGCTGGAACTCAGGGGTTGGGTGCTGTCCTTGTGCTTTTTTGCTCAAGGCTACTCTGCCACTTTAACCACAGCTCCAGGTCTGGCTTTTTTTTTTTTTTTTTTTTTGTAGGTCATGGAGCTTGAACTCTGGGTTTGGGAGCTGTCCCTGTGCTCTTCAGCTCAAGGCGAGCTTTATACCGCTTGAGCCACAGCACCACTTCTGGTTTTCTAATGGTTTATTGGAGGTAAGAGTCTCATGGACATTGCTGCCCAGGCTGGCTTTGAACTGAGATCCTCAGATTCAGCCTCCTGAGTAGCTAGGATTACAGGCGTGAGCCATGGATATCCGGCCTATCCACATCTGGCTTTTTTTGTGTGGTTAATTGGTCATAGGAGTCTCACAGACATTCCTGCTCAGGCTGACTTCAAACTGCAGTCATCATATCTCAGCCTCCTAAGTAGCTAGACAGGTGTGAGGCACTGACATCTGGCTAGATTTTTTTTTCCTTCTTTTTTGTTTATGTGGTGCTGAGGAATTGAACCCAGGGCCTCAGGCATGCAAGGCAAGCGCTCTACCACTGAGCCACCCTCCCAGCCCCTAGATTTTTTTTTAAGGAAGCAAAAGATAACACATTTTGGTGAGTATGTGGAGAAGAGAGCCCTGTACACCAATGTTGTGCCTCAGAAACTGACTAGAACTTCCATAAACCCAGAAATCCCACTTAAGGTATACATCCAAGGGAATGGAAATTAATACACTGAAGAGATTCTACATTCTCCTGTTACTACAGAATTATAATACCCAAGACACAAAAGCAGCCTAAATGTGCATTCACAGATGAGTGCATAAAGAACTTGTGGTATGTACATACAATGGATATTATTCAGTTTCCAATGCGAAAGAAATCCTGCCATTTGTGACAACATGGAAACAGTTGAAGGACATAGGCTAAGTGAAACAAACCAGACAAAGAAGATAAATACTGAAATATACCACTTACATGATGATCTGAGAAACAGAGCCTGGGCATGATGGTATTTAGGGGCTACAGGCAGGGGAAATGTTAGTTAAAGGGAACAATACTTCACTCACACAGCTTGCTTAGGTCCTAGACATCCCACTATATAATGTAGTGTCTAAAGTATTCTTAAAATTTTTCAACAGAGCTGGGAAGGTGGCTTAGTGGTAGAGTGCTTGCCTACCATGCATGAAGCCCTGGGTTTGATTCCTCAGTATCATATACACAGAAAAAGCTGGAAGTGGCACTGTGGCTCAAGTGGTAGAGTGCTAGCCTTGAACAAAAGAAGCCAGGGATAGTGCCTAAGCCCTGAGTTCAAGCCCCAGGACTGGCAACAACAACAAAAAAGGAATTATTGACATATTTGCTTGGGCTGGGGATTTAGCTCAGTGGAAGAGGGCTTGCCTGGAGAGTGCAAGGCCCTGAGTTTGGTCCTCAGCCCAGGGGAGGGGGGGGGGGGCGGGGGAGGAAGCTATAAAGTTTTTCAACAGGTAGGCCCTATTTTAAGTGTTCTCATCACACACATAAAATAGGGTACAGGGATATCTGTACCCTATCATATCAGATTTGATGGATATGTTTATTTCAGTTTATGGTGATGGTCTCACAGATATGTAGTTATCTCCAAGCTCATCGATTGTATGCATTAAATATGTATCGCTTTCTGCAGGTCAATCACATTTCTATAAAGCAGTTGCAAATGGAAATTGTAAGCAGGATAAGAGATCCTGAGATAAAGTGAGTCTAAGGACTCATACTTGGGGGGAGTGATTCTTGGTTTCAAGTTCTTGAACCACTGGTTATGTAGGCTTGAGTGCCTTAATTTACTTGTTGTGCTTGGGATCCCTCATCTGTGACTTGATGATAAATTGCAGTAGAGCCTTGGATAAAATGTTTAACACAGAGTCTGGCACATGGTGAGCCCAAGGAAGTGTAAACAATGGTGGTTATTAGATCAGTGAGCACAGTTTGGTGCCAGGGAAGTCTTTGTCAGAGGAATGTCGATGAGATGGGGAAGACAACTGCAACAGAGGTTTTCTACTCCAAGAAATGCACTGCACATCATTAAGCACATTCAAGACACAAAAAACCCACAGTGAATTGGAATGCTGGGAATATCTGGGTACATGGTAACAAGTTTAACTAAATCTGTGAAATTCTAAGGCTCTATATCTATAGAAATTTTTTATCGTTCTCGCCGGATGCATATAATAAAACAAGAAAACAGAGAAATTGAACAAACCCCAATGCTGCTTATTAAAATTCAGAAAAACAAATGAAACCTTGGTATGATAGCTCTGAGGAATCTAGTTAACATCACAAGGTACTTTGCCTCATTTCTCAAAATATTCACTATCCTCACAGGCAAAACAATGTTGTTTTTAATGCTACTAACCAAATAGAAGCTTCAAGCACAAACTCCAATAGGTCAATTTATCTTTCTCTCCCTGATCAAACAAAATTTCATTAATCACAGGATAATTATTAACTCATGTTTACTTAGGCTCAAAACAGTGATTTAGAAAATAACATAGTTTTATATAATTTTGTAGAAAGGAAACTCTTATTTTAGTCAATTCTAACTCATTTTTGCTTATTGACATACTATTGATTAGAACTGCACATATCTTACAAATATGTACAATTCTAATCCAGTAGATATATTCAGTTGGTTGTAACTATCTTTCAGGTATTATTTTCTTGCTGTGTTTCTTAAGTTTAGAAGGATAGTATCTTCTACACCTGTATACCCACAGGGGTTCCTATCTGAATCCTATTAACACACTGGTAGCATTCTGTGATTGACATCATGGTTCATTTTGTTTAAAGAATATACAGGCAGGATTAAAGTCATGAGTAGTAGAGTACATTAGAGGAGAAAGAAGGGATTAATGTCATGACTAAAGCATACGAAGAGGATAGCTTAGAAGAAAATTTTAGAATACACTGATCACAGAGGCAATGACCAGTAGTTATGGGGAAATAGCACTGATGAAAATTAGAGCTGAGAATATTGCTTAGAGGTAGAGTGCTTGCCTAGCATGCATGAAGCCCTAGGTTCAATTCCTCAGTACCACATACACAGAGAAATACATACAGAAGTGGCACTGTGGCTCAAGTAATAGAGTGCTAGCCTTGAGCAAAAGAAGCTCAGGGACAGGGCCCAGGACCTGAGTTCAAGCCCCAAGACTGGCAAAAAAGAAAAAAAAAGAAAAAAAATTAAGTCACTAAGGGTGAACAACTATATCCCACAGGTGTCCATGAACGGTGTCTGAGGGAACCCACCATGCAATTGCAATGGAGACCCTTATACTGTGGCTTCAGCAAGCACTCAGTGGATTTCCTTCCAGAGTGCATCTCTAATTTTATAAAGCAAATCCACTTTACACAATTACTTTATTGACTCTGCAACATGTCTACTCTACATGTCAAGGACAGCTGTCCTGCTGGTTAGAAGGTTGAACTCCCTAAGGGGGGGGGGGAATCTGGAGCCTTAATAATGACAAATCCTGCAGTGCATTCCTCATAAATACTGAGTTGTAAAAATACCATCAGCTCGTGTGGCACAGGCACAGGATTCATGGTGTATGTTTCCAACCAACATTTCATCAGTGATGTCCAGCCTACTCAGCAAATCATTTCTCTGCTCACTGATCTGTATCCTAGTTGCCATATAGTCCCAGCAAAACAAACATTTTCAGGGACATGATTGCAAATGTTCCTGTCACGTCAACCCATTTCAAACAATCTTGAATTTGGATTTATTCTTGGCAGGCAGGGGTTTGCTTTAAAAGCCTATAATAATTTCTCTTCCCATCTATATCTCAGAGGGTGTCTCTCCTGGAAGAAACATGAGATTTCTTCCATGGCAGACTCAGCAGCATGAGATCCTCCTGAGAACCGATGTCCAACCTAAAATATTCATGGCTCAGATTCCCACCAGCTGAAAAAGGAATGCTTCCACTAATGACATTTCTCCTTGCACATGATCCAAAACATAGAGTTCCAGGCATATGGTAAGAACACTCCACTCTTGAAGCTTTATCTTCAATGTTTCATTGCTACTCAGATATATCGCTTAATAAAAGCATAGGAAACCATGAAAAAAATGATTCTAGCTCATTTTATATACTCATTTGATCCTGCTACTCATAAATTATGGATGGTTACCTCCTGTGGCATTTCACTTCTGCTCACTTTATAATTTAGTCTGACATTTGGATAGCCTCGGCCCATCTGCACTGAAGTGCTTTTGAATCACTTAATTATAACCATTATATCTTGGGAGAAAATGTGTACCTGTAACGACTTGCCACTATTAAGTGGCCAACTGAAGACAGTGGAAATAAGTCTTCTATACCAAGAAAGCAGAGTCAGTGAGGTGGGTACTAGTGGCTCACACCTGTAATCCTAGCTACTCAGGAGGCTGAGATCTGAGGATTGTGGTTCGAAGCCAGCCCAGGCAGAAAAGACTCTTATCTCCAATTAACTACTACTCAAAGCTGGAGGTGGCACTGTGGCTCAAGTGGTAGAGTGCTAGCTTTGAGCACAAAGAGGCTCAGGGACAGTGCCCAGGCCCTGAATTCAAGCCCCACAACTAACCAAAACAACAACAACAACAACAACAAAAACCAAGTCACTTATCTAAATGGAATTGTCCAAAGTAAAAAAAAAAAAAAAGTTTAAGTGTCAAATAATACAGATCTATTCAGACTAGCTTGAATGAAATAATGAGTAGCAAACTAAGAATTTCCAATGGTATCTTCTTAAACCCCAAAGCAACAAGCTAAGCCAGGTTTGGAGAACTGAAATTCAGAGTTTGAAAGCCACCAGGAACCAGAATAGCTAACTATATCCTTTCTACCCTCTTTTCCTCTCTTAGGTCTTAGATGCCTCAAATCTTCACCCTGCTATGCACTTGTCTTGTTCATCTTTTTCTTTGACTTCTAGAATTTTCAGCACAGCATAAAAATGTCTGCCCCAGCATTACAGCTCTGGTACCGCCCAGCAGTAGACCACTACTTCCAAATTCCAAGAAAGAACTGATTGAACCAGGTTAATTCAGGGGCTAACCTGTGTCCCACTCAACAATGGCTGCTTAATCAATGAAATGTGCAATTTTTAAGTCCTATTCCATATGAACCATTTGGAGATAGTGCAATGAAAAGTGTCCACATTTCAGCATGAAGGAAAACATGAAAAGGTTGAGATGTACCACAAATTTTCTCTTGCTCTAATCCCAACCTTTTCATGTTTTTCTTAAACATTCTTTAGATTGGCTCTGCTCTGCTTGCTCTCAGGTTTAAGGCCCGTCAATGTATAGATAGAAACATTTAAAGTTTGTGCACTATCTGAGAGTATGCTGGCTAAGACTCACTCATTCTTACCTAGATGCTGGTAAGTTTTGCTTTAAGTTTTGAACCTTTTAAAATAGTATAGAGATCAAGAGCCAAGATTTCATGGGCTCTTATTCCATCTCTTCCATTTACCAGCTGTGTGAGTGGGCAGCAGTCGGAGGAGTCCCTTTAAAGAGCTTTGTTTCCCTTACCTATAAAGGGAAACGATGCCTGGTGCCAACTTCACACAGTGGTTGTGATAATTAAATGACAATGTGTGTAAGATCTTCAAAAGGACCTAGTACGGGGTCTGTGCTCACTTTATGTTAGGTATTAGTTTGGAATAAGCTGAAAAGCTGATCATCATCATATTATTATTGATGTTGTTGTTGTTGTTATCATTGTTATTGTTATTATTATTTGATCTTGGGACTCAAACTCAGGGCCTGGACACTGTCCCTGAACTTTTCTTCTCAAGGTTAGCATTCTATTATGTGAGCCACAATTCTACTCTGGCATTTTTTTTTTTTTTGCAGGGGGGGGGGCGTTGCTTATTTAGAGATACAAGTCTCATTGGCTTTCCTGCCCAGGCTGGCTTCCAACCATGATCTTCAGAGCTCAACCTCCTAAGTAGCTAGGATTACAGGAGTGAGCCATCAGTGCCTGGCTAAGAGTTGGTTACTTTTTTGTTTGGCTCAAAGACTGAGACTCAAACTTGATTCATGATGCTTTTGCTCTATCAACTGAGCTCTGCCTTCAATCCCAAAGAATATAATTTATCTTTTATGTGTCTCACTAAAGGGATTAACTTTTATCTGGAATTCCTTAATCTCTTAGTTTAGTGACAGATACCCTTTAGGATCCTGATTCCTCAACCAACAAATCAGTTCTTCTTCACAGGCACTGGTTGACTACAGATTATAGCCTATCTAATCTGCAAGATAATGAAAAGATTGAGTATGATAGAACTGAGGAACGACTGGAGCACCACAGATGGAGCCATGTTGAGTGGGTATTTGAGTACGAAATGTTTTCCTACCATCTCATTCAAGTTAGGCCTCATGAGCCCTTGTTTTCAGATGAGGACATTAAAGCTCCAAGCTGTAGACCTGCTTGCGGGGAGACACAAAAGTAGCCAGTGATGAAGCCAAAGCTGAAACATAAGCTTCCTTTCCCTTTACTATGCTTGTCTTGTGTACAGTTGATGAAGCAACTAAAAAACAAAGATCTATTTTGTCTTTGACATGTCTAGGAATCATCACAGAAACACCACAGGGCACCGAGAACATTGGATTGAGAATGATACGGTGTCAGAGGCATTGACTGGCAAGACCCCATCTGAGTTCCTGTGTGCCATGAGGCTGTGTGCTGGCATACATTCTTCTGGGGGTGGGGTGGGGAGGGGGACTCCCTTTCCTCTGTGCCGGGCAAAGGTCCTGCGCCCAGTGCAGGCTCAGGTGATGTTTTTCAGGATATCCCCATTCATGCTCCTCCTAGTTAATAGTGAAGAACGGTGCATCAAGGTTACTTTTGTGTCTTTCTAAATAGATCCTCACTTGCACCTTGCTTTTTGCCCTGAATGGCTCTTTTTAGTCATGGATTCAAAGTTGCTAATCCTTCGAGTTGTTTTCCTTCAAGTTGTTTACCTTCCTGTCCTGGGATTGGCCCCTGACTACAGCCTTGCCTTCTATGCCCCTATGCCCTAGGGGCATAGAAGGATGTTTCAATAAACTTTGTCTAAACCCACATGGTGTAGTCCCTTCCTATCTATTCCAAACATCCCGTTCCCAGATGTCACTGTGAAAACAGCAACAATACAGATCTGTTTGAATCCTGATTCCACCACTGAGTTCCTAACATAGCTTTACATGTGTTGCTCAATTTCGCTAATCCTAAATTTTGTCACCTGTTAAGTGGTGACAATTATGGTACCTAGCTCATAGGTTTGCTGTGAAATGAAGTAATGTGTACAGACTGTTCATCAAAGTACTTACATGTTCCATGATATGATAACTACAATAATTCATGTCTGGAATAGAGATATACCAGAGACTGTCCCAGTAACCTCAAAAGGCTGGAAGTATTCCTTCTTGGGATATCATTCTGACTAAACTCCTTGCTGTAAGTAACAACAAATAAAGAAACTTCAAAAGCTGACCCTTTGCATGACCATAATCTTTGAACTAAAATACTTTATGGTCCCAAGTTCTATCATGGAATGCTCTTAAATTTAAAAAGGAGTGTCTACTATTGGAGTAGAAGCTTGTTTTCGATTTAAAAATTTCATTGCCTATCCTCATACTACTTCTTACAATTAAGATTTCAAAAGTAACGGGATCTAGTCATCACAATTCTTACTGCTACTACAGCCTGCGAAGTGGCATTGTAGTATGACAGTGTAATGACTAAGCAGAGAATTATTTGGACACAGGCCAGGACTCTAACTCCAGCCATCCTACATGTGGTCACAGGCAGCTTTTTGCATCTACCGGGTGTGTTCCTGGAAATGCTAGCCCTAAGCCATGTCTCATCAAGTATGGCTCTCTCACTCAAACTGGATGCATGACAACTGCAGATGATAAAGGATCCCCTGTTCCTGTCTGGGTCTCAAATAATGAGACAAAAAAATCTTCATTAACAAAAATTTCTCAACAAGAGACTCCATGGGAACCAAGGAGCTCAGATTCATCTCCCCAGTTCGAACAGAGAATATATTAAGGGCAAGAACAACGGAAATCATAACCACCAACTTCCATTTGCCTGTGTGCTCCTATTTCTACCTTACATCTGAAACCTGAATGCCACTTGACAGAAATAAAATTGTAATAGCATGAATATAAATATACTGTGAGGTTCAAATGCAATTTTAATATTTATTTGGTCGAGATAAACAGTAGCAGCATGTATCTGAATAGGAAATGGATTATAACTCAAGCCAAAGACTACAAACTAATCCCATTTTAAATATATTTATTCAATGCGGCAGAGAGGATAAGGCAATGTCAACAATTTGGCACTGAGGGCTTCCCCTGCTGGAGTAAGAAAGCTGTGAGGGCATCATTATTCTGCCCTGGTGTGCAGCCTGTGCCTATGGGGAACCCTCAGGGAAAGGAAGGCAAGTCTAAAGGCTTTGGTTCTGATTCAGGACAGAAACCGAGGAATAATGAGGGGGAAAGAGCATTTTATAATTTAAGAGTCATTTTCCAGTGGCTGTTCTTTGCAAATAGAGCTGAAAATCTCACAGCCACTGAACACATGAACATTAGGACTCTCCAGACACAAAGCCCACCAATATTTAAGGAAGATATCGACAGGCACAGCCAAGGATAGGGTCCAGGAAAGCAAATTATATCAGTGTGCTCATGGGCCAAGCAGGTTCAGCCTCTGGTGGTCCAGAATGATCTCTTAGGACTGGGTGGGTTCCTATTGGTCTTTTCTCAATGGCCAGGATTCTGCCTCTGTGGACGGGTCTTTGTAAGATTTGAAACCGCCATTGTCCAGAAAATGACTTAGTATATTATATGCTTTCTTTTATTCCTCTTTTTTGTTTTCATTTCCTCCACCAAATTCCAAAACATGCCTCTTTACCCTCAACTCTCTAGATTCTCAAAAGTACCTAGTAGCCAGCAAGTGAGTGTTCATTAAGTATTCGTCCAAGGGATGAGGGAATTCTTTATCTATAGTTCTTCTAAGTAATACCTCAGGCCAGTGATGATGATGTATCTGCTTCATTTTGTGGGTCAAGCCTGATCAGTCAGGAGCAGCTTCTAAGAGAAAGTGAATCCCAGCTTTAAAAAGTGCTGCCAATCCAAGTCCCTGGCAGATAATAGCTCTGAGGCCAGGAGTGTGGCAGCACTGCCCTGTTGTTCCTGTCTTCCACCTGATGGAGCATCTCTGGTCCATGCCACTTTTGGTCACACACTGGATTGGAATCTCTGGACATGAGGCCAGTCAACTGTAATTGTTAAGCCCCAGGGTGACTTTGACACACAGTGAGATTGACAAGAACTGAGCCACCAACTCAGTTTGGAATTCATTCAACTAAACCCAGCAGAAGGTCCAGTTTGAGACAGGGAGTGATGCTGGAGACAGGAGGAAGCCAGTCGGCTAGACCAGACCCTGTCTTGGTCATGACGGAACCTACCACTCTGCCTCAGTAGGCAGCCATGAGCCCTCCAACCTCCACACCAACGGCTACTTTGTAACTGCAAAACCATGGATTTCTTATTGCTAACTTGGACCAAGAAAAGAACCTCTTTTATCTAAAATTCTTGACATTGTGGTAAAACAGATGTAAACCTTAAGAAGAATTAATCTCGTGTGTGCAGTGAAAATGTTTGAATAAACCCACAAAATGTCCAAGAAAAGTAAATAATGAGTGTCTAATTTCCCTCTGTATAATTTGGCTAATTATACAACTCTCCGATTATAACGGTGCTTGGGTAAACATAATGATATTTATTTGCCATGAATTCCCTTAGTGGAGTTAACCAATTACTTTTCTAATTCTTCAGGTATCATTAAAGCCATTCTAATTTAAGAATAAGCAGATGCGTATCATAACAGAGTTCCAAATTTAACCAAAGATAGCTAATAAATGTATAAAGGGAACGGAATTAGAATATCTATCCCTAATATGCTCTTTAATTACAATGTTTGAGGAAAAATCATACATGTTAAGGAAAACAACAGCTTTAAGATTTAATTTGATTGTATTCTGACCATTTGATTGTAACACAGCTTACAGCTAAATTCATCAAGATGGTATTTTTCATTCACAGGGTGCTAAATGCAATCACCAGGCTAGAGTCATGGTGGACTGTATGAGGATAGCACGAGGAGTGACCATCAGGCAGTACCTCATGCTCTGAATCTGTTAGTTGGTTATAAGCATATACCCAGTGAACAGGATGCCCATAAATAGCACCATTAAGTTGCTTGTATACACGACAAAGGTGTCTAATGGACCGATATCACACACTTACCCACAGCAGCAAGACTTATTTAACAATGGGTTATTATGTTAATAGATTGTAAAATACTATATGAGAATGTGGCTTTAATGTATTTACCCCTGTAGACAAGGGGGGGGGGATGGAGAATGCTTTGCAAGCAATTATCATGAATTATTACACTATCTGCAAAACAATTACTGTAGACTCATGTGTTTCAGTTTCCCAAGTTTATTACCATTAGCCTGCACACAGGGAAAATAATTGAGCAAGCCACTCAAATCTGTACTTGCAGACAGAGCACGTCTTGCAAACATAGCAACATAATGCCTATGTCAGTGCAACCATCCCTTCTATCCTCCATGCTGCCTTCACTCCAGAATAGACTTTTCTTGAATGCATCAACTATTTTTAAGAAACAAATTGAACAGTGCCGGTAATTTAGAATGCAATTAAGTAAGCCACGTTTCTTTCTCTCTCTCTCTCTTTACTTCCAATTACCCACCGTAACTGGCCCACAGCTACCACCATCGCCTCCTCTCAGTGCCAGCTGTAGCTAGAGTATCAGATCAGGGCGATGTAACTCAGACAGACAAGCTGAGACAGAGAGAGGTCCCAGAGGAATGCAGCTCAACCAAAGCTCTTCTTCTGCCTTGCTAGTAACATCTGTGAAATCTGTTCCCTGGGGCCTTATACATCTCCATGGAAAACTTTCCAGGGACTTAGGGCTCAAGATGACTAGACCAGCCAGCCCTCTTTCTTGGTATACCTCAAAAGTGTGTTCTCTGTGGAAGAGAATTGTCTATGGGAATGGAGACTAACTGAACAGGATTTTACTATGTAGATAAATCCATCTCCTTTAAAATCCATCTTCTTCCTCTATCTACTTTAAAACCCCTCATTATTAATGTAGTCCTCAAACCCTGGACATTTTGGGTTCTGTCTAGCTCTTGCCTTTTCTGACACCAAGTTCCTTGATCACTATCATTTCTTTTACATGCTGCTTCTCCTGTTTATAAAGCTCTTACTCACACATACCTCTAGGAATTCAAATCAGACAGTTTGTGGTGTAATGCTGATGGTTCTGTCCAGCAGACAGGATGATCACAGAAAAAAGATTACTCATGCAACAACATTCATAATGTCAAGACATATATTCATATTGCCAAGAGTGAGGAAGAGTTTAATGGGCAGACTTAGTTAAACTCCCAAATATCTTCCATTCTCCACTTTTAATGGTCAGAGAGTACATGTTTGCTTGGGTCATTATTGGTTACAGCTCAAAGGGCACATTCCAAGGGGCAGGTAACAGGGTTTTAGGAAGCAATAACCATTTAAGTACACACAGGCACTCATCCTGTCTTTGGATAGGTTCATTGCATAATATCAGTCAGAATCCTGTGTCTTTATCCAAACACAAGAGAAGGCAAACATACAATCCCGCAGCTTTCCACTGGCAACAGGTTTTCTCCATACACCCTATGCGATCATACTTCCTGCAACTAGTCATGCCTTGCACTGGGCTCCAGGGACCCCACAGAATGTTGGGTACAAGATTCAGACTTCAAGAACCTCAGGGAAGATAAAAGGCAGAGAAAGAAAGCATCTGATATGAATAGGGAGACAAAAATGAACAAGTGTATAATGTTAAGGAATGAGTGCTTCGAGAAGAAAATCATGGATGGATGTCAAACTTGGAGAGAAGGCCGAGAGGGAGAAAGAGAAAGGTTAAAAGGCAAGAAGAGGGCTGGGGAACCATAAGCATCCAAGGAGCAAAGGCCACCAGGAAACCACAGGCTGCAGAACGAAGCTGGAGGAAGGCAGCAGGAATGGCCCAGGGCAGCCAGGAGTAGGGAACAGGTTAACCTGCGTCTTTTCCAGGGAGTGAGAAGCAAGGACCTCAGCTGAAGGCCCTCTCTGGAAGAGGAAAGGAGTGCCACATTGCTCAGAAAGGAAGCTTGGGGTAGGCTTTTCATGCCTTGCCCTACAAACAGGAAGAGAGGAAAGCAGACAGCTCAATCATATGATGAAGGAGAAGGTCATGACCTCTTCTGGGCCACACCAAAGGAAAAGATGAATTTTCAGAAGTTGTGTATTGGAAGCCTGAGTTATCACAAGAGGACTAAGTTCCCCCAGAAGGTCACTCTCAGCCATCTGTTAGTGGCCAGCAGAGCATTAGTAATGAGGCCAGTAAAATCCAACTGCCCAAAGAGCCCAGCAAATCTCCACTGTAGCACTGGGCACATTAGCCAGGATGTGTCAATGGGTAACCTCAGTCTAATCAAATGATGGATGACCCAGCTGTGAAAGTAAGCCACAGCCCAGCAAGGCCTGGCCATCTGAACTTGGCAGCAAGTGTGGCTGCCTGTCCTCCACAGGTAGCACCACCAGCATCAGCAAACATTAGACAGGGAGGACAGGCAGGCATTCCACAGCTGCTTGCCTGTTAAGCAACTCAAACAAGTCACATGCGAGTTGGCAGCTTTTGGAAAGGAGGGTTTGGGTGAAGAATTATTCCTGACAGTCCCAGAGTTTTCTCCAAACATACTTTTAAATGATGATCCCATTATATCCTTTCTAAAGGCACTTTTAAAACTCAATAAATGACTGCTTACCATGGAGCACAATGCAACTTAGAAGGCTAAGTTAAGCAATTCTCATGAATCACTTGTAATTACTGGGCATTTTCCAGCCCAGGGGATGTATAACAATATTATTGTATCTCTGTGATTTTTATGAAGTCAAGACAAGGAAACAAATCACTGTAACTAAATTAATCTCTTCACCAGAGCTCATAATAATCAGTGAAAAACTTTAAAATAACATAAACCAAAACAACATCACTATTAAATCATTGGGTCTTTTACTAACTGCTCTACTTGGATTTGTTTATTCCCCCAAAGGGAAGGGTAAACAAGGAAAGGATGAGAAGGGGAAAGAGAAGAGAATGGAGCTGAGAGAGACAGACTGAGAAAGACAGACACACATAAGAGAGGAGGGATAAAGGGAAGAAAGAAGAGGAGATATAGACATGGAACGAGTGAGGGAGTCAAGGAATTATATTAGTTTCCCATCCCTGCTATAACAAATAACTACAAGCTGAATGCCATAAAGCGACACAGACTTGCCCTCTTATGGTTCTAGTGAGAAGTCTATAATCATGGTGTTGGCTGGAGGCTTCGGGGGAGAATCTATTTCCATGGCTTTTTCAGGTCCCAGGAGCCACCTGCATTTCCTGGTTCACAGCCATCCCCCATCCGCAACGTGCACTCTCCACTCCTGCTTCCCTTGTCCCCCTCCTCCTTCTACCCTTCACCTCTGCTTCTCTAAGAACCACTGTGAAGCTGGACACCTCAAGAGGTTAGGATCTGGAGGATCCTTGCTCAAAGCTAGCCCAGACAAAAAAAAAAAAAAAAAAAAAAGTCTTCCAGACTGCATATCTGATTAACCAGCAAAATGCTGGGCTGGGGACATGGATCAAATGCTAGCGTGCCGGTGGTAAGCAAAACAGCCAAATGAGTGCTCAAGACCCTGAATTCAAGCCCCAGTACTGGTAGAGAGAGAAAGAGAAAGAAGAGAAAGATAAATAATGACAGAGGGAGAGAGGGAGGGTCCAGGAGAGGGGAAAGAAGGAAGGAAGGAAGGAAGGAAGGAAGGAAGGAAGGAAGGAAGGAAGGAAGGAAGGAAGGAAGGAAGGAAGGAGGGAGGGAAGGAAGGAAGGAAGGAAGGAAGGAGGGAAGGAAGGAGGGAAGGAAGGAAG
This sequence comes from Dipodomys merriami, assembly GCF_024711535.1. Taxonomy (NCBI): domain Eukaryota; kingdom Metazoa; phylum Chordata; class Mammalia; order Rodentia; family Heteromyidae; genus Dipodomys; species Dipodomys merriami. Next base: position 17,895,517 of record NW_027202604.1, on the reverse strand, counting down.
GAAGGAAGGAAGGAAGGAAGGAAGGAAGGAAGGAAGGAGGGAAGGAGGGAAGGAAGGAAGGAAGGAAGGAAGGAAGGCAGGCAGGCACATAATCACACCATTTTGAGATGATTCTTTTGTGTGCCCATATTGGGGCTTGAACTTGGGGCCTGGACACTGTCTCTGGAACTTTTTTCTCAAGGCTAGCACTCTACCACTTGATCCACAGCTCCACTTCTGGCTGCTTAGGCTAGCTTCAAACTGTAATCCTTAGATCTGTCTTCTGAGCAGCTAGGAGTACAGGCGTGAGCCATAGGTGACTAGCTCAAGATAATTTATTCTTATCTGAAAAGCCTCTGTTATCCATGTTATATGATAACATATTCACAGGTTGGAGGGATTTGCAGGTGAATATCTTTGGGAGCAGACATTGTTCAGTCTACCACAGTTACAAAAAAAATAAAACAAAAGAAAAGAAAAGAAAAAAGGATTTCCAGCTGAATGTAACACATATACCAACTGGAATCTCAAAGCCATTTTTCTAACAGATAGCCTTCAAGTCACACTGGAGGAATAGATTTCTTTTAACTTGCCCACTCAAAAGAGAAAAAGAAAAGAAAAGGAGAAAGGAGAAAGGGGAAAGGGAAAAGGGAAGGGAACTGTTGGGAAGGAAAGATGTAGAATATACTACAGGGGCTTTTTTTAGGTTCCCCCCCCCCAAAAAAAAAACACACTCACACTGGTAATATGACAATCTGATTTTCTCCTCCAAAAACACCTCAACAATTTTTTTTCAAAATTCATTCCTAATTGCAGAGAAAAAGATTAGAGGAGAGAGGCCAACCTTGCCCAGGTCACCCAGGGAATCTTCAGGAGCTAGAGAGGACCCGCCTGCTGCAGACTTGTGTCTGCTGCTCTTTCCACTGCATGGTGCTTGTCACTGAACATTCTTGGCAGCTTTTTTGAGAAGAAATAAAAGGCTCTTAGATCTTTTAAGTCATTAAAAAAAAAGGCTTACAGGTCACCAGCCCTTTCTCATCCACAGCTCTTTCTTAAGCAGTACTGACATCTGGGCACTGAACCCTACTCTACAATTGAACCCACTCAGGGTCATGCCTTTCTAGCATTTACTTCCAAAACAAACAACATGAATCTGGGGTGGTCTCTTATACAAAAGTAAAGGCAAGAGCAGAATAGCCCAAATGTCACGGGTCAGGATACAGCTCACAAACAGTCCATGGTGATGTGAGGTACAGGGAATTTGACCCCACAATCTCTTCATGTTTATTCTTCTGCTTCTGACTTGTTGACTCGTGGTGGTTTAGCCATCTCCCAATATGCAGAGCTGGTCCAAGGCCAGGTTTGGAGAGAAGTGTTTGCTATGATGGTATAGAGGATGCAGAGTAGAGTCAGCCTGGGTACCAGTCACTCAATACTGAGCATGTTCTTTAGTCTCTCTGAGGCTGCAGAAGTGAGAAGGTCAACTTGGCCTGCATCACAGGACCATCAGGAGGGTGGAGGGAGAAAGAGTGTTCACAGGGCTCCAACAATGACTGGCCTTCAATTCTGGGCCAGACCCCCCAGTTTTTCCTCTTCCAACCTTGTGAGAAGCTTTCAGTGAGTATGTCCTCCCCAGTTGAAATCTCCGTGCTCAAAATATGACCTCTACACCTACACCTACACACACACACACAACTATGCCTTTCAATGATCTCAGGATAACACTAGAACTTCAAGTAATATGCTCTTTACTGCACTGGGTACAATGGGGACATATTCCAAGTTTAAGCAAAGAAATGGCTGTGGCCAAATAACTACAATGCAAAACAGAATGTTCAAGTGTTCTAAGACAGTTTTGTAGAAGTCATGGGCTAGGGGTTTCAGAAGCCAAAGAACAGGAGTGTCTGTGAGTGGGTGAGAGCAGGTCATAAATCACAAGCACTAGGATCCAAAGAGGTGATGAAGAGCATTGTAGGCAGCATGAAGGGTGAAAGGGAGTGAACAGCATGTTGATGTACTTAAAGAAGCCCAATCTCAGTCCTCCATTTTGCAGACCCAGAAATTGGGTTTACCATGGAGACCAAAGTATAGTTGACACTCACAATAGACTCACATTAATCACTTTCAAAGATAGATGTCAAACACCAGCTGGTCAATGTTTCCTATACACAATAATTTAGATTACTCCCATTGGTATAGCAATCATAGTTTTTCCCTGAAGGCAAATCATGATTTTTAAAAATGTGTGATTGAACATGAAAGCAGATTAAGGAGAGCTATATAATGAGCTTGTTGTCTGACATGAGGCTCAGGCAGTCTGACATGCTTATGTTTGCTCTGATAAGAACAGAGGCTTCAAAGTCACGAACCGAAAGGTTGTCTTTCCTTTTTCATCACCTCATGGGTTACTCACACTCCTTATGGATGCTATCTTTGTTTCTGTTCTGAGGTCAATGATTTTAATAATATCAGAGTCATTTTGCTGATCTAGAAACCAGCCCATCTCTTTAAGACAGCTTTGCATATCTCTGTTCAGACTCACAACACTCAAGGAAACAGAGCAGCTCCATTTGGTATTGGGACATAAAACTGAATAAGACCAGATTTCAGGAAAGGAAGTAGACCTCACACTGGGAGAAGGTAAATAACAAGAAGGTTCTGTGTTTCAATAGCCATGTGATAGGCTACTTTACAGTCCCACTTGGTCACCTGTCTGCTTTTACTACATGGAAAAGACTGGCCACGACCTGTGACATCCCAGATGCCAGTTAAGAGGAATAGCTAGTTTTAAGCTCTTTCGAGTGCTCTTAAATGCAGAGCAGATGCTAGAGGTCTGACTCAAATGGTAGAGCACCAGTCTAACAAGTGCAAGGCCCTGAGTTCATCAATACTATCACAAAAGAAACCTGAGAAGCAGTTGTTGACTCACAGGGCTGATGAGCAATGCTCTGTTGGGATTTACTCTGTCCAGATAGATATAGGGAGAGCATTGCTGTTGGTAGAGGTGAGGAAGAGTGGGTGTAGGCATTATGCATGGAGGGAGGGAATAACAGTATAAATACAAAATGTTCTTAGCCATTGTTTGCATTGTTAAATGTCTCAGCACAATTCAGACCTGACACCTGAGGAGACTTCCTTCCTGATCACTTAGAATAGACCCCTTTTCTTCTTTTTTTTTTAGCTATCTTTTTTTTTATTGTGAAAATACTATACAAAGAGGTTACAATTACATGGGCAAGATAATGAGTAAATTTCTTATCAAGCATTGTAGCCTCCTCCTTTGTTTCCTCTTCCCATCCCTTCCCATCCCCCCCCCAACATAACGACTTGTACATCTCATTGTTGCAATGGGTCCACCCCTGTATCCCTATTTAAACAATTTGTTTTTCCCCTTCCCCTCCACAAATTATACCGACATCAAATACAGTGAAAGAAGGGGTTATACTGTAGGGGAAGGACATACAAAGCAACAAAGAAATAATCTTATAAATGTGTTAGAAATAATCGGATGAAAGAAAAAAAAACATTTGAATACATATCTTAGGATTCATTTCCCTAACATCAACTTATCTGACCTTTTCTGCTTGACTCAGACATATACTAGATATTGCAAATAAGGGAAACCATTTTACCTATGTTTCTTTGGGCCTGGCTTACTTCACAATATAATTTTTTTCCAAGTCTTTCCATTTCCTAACAAGTGGGGCAATGTCATTCTTTCTGATGGAGGCATAGAATTCCTTTGTATATATATACCACATTTTCTTGATCCAGTCATCTACTGAGGGGCATCTGGGTTGGTTCCATATCTTAGCTATGGTAAATAAGGCTGCAAAAAACATAGTCGTGCTGGTAGCTTTAGTGTGGTCTTGTTTGTGAACACTTGGGTAAATGCCCAAAAGTGGGATTGCTGGGTCATAGGGGAGCTCTATGTGGAGTCTTTTGAGGAACCTCCATACTACTTTTCAAAGTGGTTGAATAAGTTTACACTCCCACCAACAATGCAGTAAGGTTCCCTTCTGGCCACATCCCCTCCAGCATCTGTTGTTATTAGAGTTCTTGATTATAGCCATTCTAACTGAGGTGAGGTGGTATCTTAATGTTGTTTTGATTTGCATTTCTTTTATGGCTAGGGAGGTTGAACATTTCTTCATGTGTCTATTGGCCATCCTTCTTTCCTATTCAGAGAAGTTTCTCTTTAAGTCTTTAGCCCACTTATGTATTGGGCAGTTGTTTCTTTGAAGATTTGTTGTTGGGGGATTTAATTTTTTGAAATCCAAGTATATTTTAGATATGAGACCCTTGTCTGTTGAATGGCTAGTGAAGATCTTCTCCCAATCCGTGGGCTTTCTATTGATATTGCTAGCTATGTCCTTTGCCATGCAGAAGCTCTGCAATTTCATGCAATCCCATTTGTCCAATCTTTCTTTGCTCTGTTGTGTTTCTGGGTCTCTATTAAGAAAATTTTGGCCTGTGCCAAATAGACCTAGGATTTCTCCTATTCCATCCTGTAATGTTTTCAGAGTATCTGCTTTGACTCAAAGGTCTTTGATCCATTTGCAGTTGATTCTGGTGCAGGGTGATATATAAGGATCTAGCTTTAGTTTTCTACAAGTAGTTAACCAGTTTTGCCAGCATCATTTACTGAAGAGGCTGTCTTTCTTCCATTCTATTCTTTTAGCTCCCTTATTGAAGATTAGATGGCTATAGGTCTGTAGGTTCATTTCTGGGTTTTCAAGTCTATTCCATTGTAGACCCCTTTTCTTCTGATCTGGGGTCAGCAAACATTTTCTATTAAGTGCTATGTCTTATGTATGGTAAGAATTGGGGACCGAATGGTCTCACTTGCAATCACCCTCAATTCTGCTGTGTGTTTCAAAACAAAATCCAATGTGATTAATAAATTAGGGAGGCATGTGAGCATAAACACAAATTTCATGTTTGCTTTGTGCAATTTCCTCTGTGAGCAGTGTGAAGGGAAAGCAGCAAACTGCCCAGGTGGAGACATGGAGGAGGATACGAAACACACAACCCTGACTTCCCCTGTCCATCCTTCGGGTCTCATGGTGTGATGGCCCCACCACACTCACCTGGGGCCATACCTTTCACCAAATTGCAGGTGTCCCCTCCCCCTCTTTACCGCAGCTCACAAACAGCACTGCTTCCCATGCTCACTTCCACAAGCAAGGGACATGTCATTTTCAAGGCAAGCTGCCGTATTCGTGGTGGAGTTTCTCTTAACCATTTAACATGTGTCAACCTGGGAGGCCATGTTGCAGTGAGTGCTTATCCCTCTGCACTGTCTCCTCACTCATTCTGAGCACATTCGACTTTTCCATACCAGAAACAGGGCACTGTCATTTGGATGCATTGCCAGCTCTTTCTACCCCCCTCCACCAGTTCCACAATTCAATTGGTCCTGCTTTATCTAACTGAACCCTAGGGACCCCTTCCCTATAGAACAGCTAGAGGCAGACTGCTTAGCTGGTCCTATTGATCTTTACAGTTTGCATGATCTAGGTAGATATGTCATCACAACCCTGACTACCCTCAATCACTAGGTGACTTACTGGAATCCACAGCTGCTTGCTTGAAATCCACCAATTAGTACACCCTGCAGGAAACATGTTTAGATCACATGTCACATCCAACAACGCCGTGGCTCATTGATTCTCCCTCTCTCTTCACATGCTTCTTGACCTCAGGTAGTGTGTGTAGTGTGTGTGTGTGTGTGTGTGTGTGTGTGTGTGTGTGTGTGTGTGTGTGTGTGTGTGTGTGTGTGTCCCCAGGCACTCTCCTCAGGGCTTGTCAGAAGCTAAATCTTTAGTGTGGATGTTAATCATATTCTCTATTCTAAAGACCTTTAAGATCAACACATCTCCCTTCCATATGTCACTGGCAAAGATTTCAAGTTACCCCAGTGCCATTTCCCCTTATTTCCCCTGTGACTCTTGCTGTATAATTTTGCATGGTGTGTGGTATTTAGAAACACCTGTGCCACATGAGTAGAGTGCTAACTGTACCCCCACTGTGTCACTGTGTGGTAATCACAGCCAGAGACACGATGCACAAGAGCACTGATACAACTTCACTTACAAACAAATCAGACAGCAGATTGGGTTGAGCTTGTAGCCTTATTTTCCAGCCTTTACTTTGTGTTCTCTCCTGGCTCTGTTCAGTCACAGGCCACACATCAACATACAGTCAACAACAGACCACATGCACAACAGTTACTCCATAAGAACAGAAGGTGTTGCAAACTGCCATTGTCTATGACATCAGAGCCATTTTTGTCCATTATGTCCAGAGCCATAAGTGTCCTCTGCAGCAGCATCTCAATGATGAACCCACCTAACAAGGTCTCTCTGAGGAAAGCCTATTGTCACTATGAAGGGACAATGACTACATGACTCAATTACTACGCTCAGTTCCAGGACAGCAGTTTGCTCCTCTGAGTGCTCCTCTCCCCAGAGGCAAGAATTCTCTGTAATCTGGGATTATTTATTTCTTTCCCTCAGTTCCCAGCACTGTGCTTGGCACACATGGACTAAGGAATTTAATAATTAACCTCTTTACTCAGTAGATGCTCTAAAGAGAGAAAACTGTCACCCTCCACCTCCCATCCCAGCATAAGGTTTTGACATTTGGATCCAGATGTAAGTAATATTTGTTCAACCCTGTCTCCTCAGCATAGGAGATTTATGCCATTTTCAGCCATCCCTCCAGAGAGGCCCTTATGATGTGCATCATCTCCATTTCATGGGTGAGAGGATTAAATCTCTGGTCATTTAATAACTGCCCCGAGTGAGCTGGTGTACTCACAGAATTGTTTCCCTTCCTGAGAGGAGACACATGGACCAGCTGGGGAATGTGTTCATGCTGACTTTCTTTCTTCTCCACAGAAAATATGTCAAAGCTCTGATTTTTTCCTAACATGACTTTGCCTAACAAAAGGAAATTCAAAAAAGAAAAGAGGGAGAGAGAGAGAAATTTCCCCCAGAAATAGTTTCTTAAAAATCCTTTTCTTGAAGTTTCCCCAGAAATGTTGTTACAGTAACCCAAATAAGGAAGCTTCAGAAACAAAATGAGGTTTCTGTTACCTATAAGAAATACAGAGAAGGTAAAATTGAATTCAAGATAACCCTTTGCTTTGCAAAGGCTCTAGAATTTCTTTGGTTCTAACTTAACAATGCTTTATGGGACCATGCTGGCTTTAACTCAGCTGTAGTAATTCCTATAATTGTGAGTGTTCTGTTTGCAGAATGAAAAAGGGTGTCACTTTTCATCTGATTGCCTTTAACAAAATGCAGTAAGAAAGTATTTATTTGGCCTATTCTCTATTAACATGGGAAATAAAAGCAACAGTGAGCAGCATCATGCCTGCATTGGCAAAATTACCATCTGGAGCCTGCAAATGGGAGTCAGAGGAGTCACTGGGAAAAGCAGAATGTTCAAAGCCCACCTGGCCCCCATTATTGCTATGGAGTTTTGTTCAAAGGCCCATGACCCAGTCAAGTCCCAAAGATCTGGCTTGTCAGTGAAGTGGTCCAAGTTATTTCCTTGTAGACCCTTCAGACCATGCCTGGTTCTTAGCAGAGCATGTCTCCAACAGCCCAAAGGAGGAGAAGGTTCTCTGCTCCTTGGTATGCTGCCTCTCTGGATGAATGCCTGGAGTTCAATGTGGAACACAATCTATTTTATGAGACAGATGGAAATTGAGTTACAGCAAATAAATCATATGGCACTTCCTCTAGTAATATCTTTCTATAGGGAATTTTCCTGTTGACTAAGTGTGGCCTTATACCTCCTTGATTAGCCACCCAGATGCTTTATTGATATTTGACTCCTATGAGAAATTTCTTAGTCAAAGACTTTCTAGGATTTCTCAACATTCAGAGTTCTGCCACTTGGCATGAAGAATTTTGTAAACAGGTTAATTATACTCACGTATCATACTGCAGATGTACACATCTGATAATATATATACCAATATACAGCTATGCACCCAAATCACCAACTACCCCAAACCTTTCATTCCTTTCCCTATCCAAATGTTTCATTTGATGACTATAGCTTGTGAAAGTAGATGATGAACTGTACAGTTCAATATCTATTAGCAATTCTATTTTTTTAAAAAAAGCCCAAAGATAGCTATGTGCTGGTAGAAGTTCATGCCTGTAATCCTAGATACTCAGGAGGCTGAGATCTGAGGATCATAGTTCAAAGCCAGCCTGGACAAGAAAGTCTGTGAGAGACTTATTTCTACTAAACTACCAAAGAAGCCAGAAGTGGAACTGTGGCTCAAATGGTAGAGTGCTAGCCTTGAGCACAAAAGCTCAGTGCCCAGACTCAGAGTTCAAGATCCAGGATCAGGAAAAAAAAACAAACCCAAAGATCCTTAAGGCAATTATCTGCAGAAACAAATAAAACTATAAACTAAGTTTGCAATTCTAGCTGTGTCTATGAGCCAGTTACATCCTTTGAGTTTCATATCCAAATGAGAAATATTAGACTACTAATGATATTTTTAGGCAAGCCCCTAGGAAAACAGTACATTCAGCACCATGGGATTAGCAAATACTATTTCTTCCCAGGTAACTTGGAATTTTCAAGTTTAGGTCCTGCCAAAATCCTAAAAGATTGATCTCTGGAGAGGATATTGAAAGCCAAGTCCACTGCACTATTGGATAGCCGAACCTGTTCACTGAGAGAAGAGGATAACATGAGTGGACTTAGCTGAGCAATTAATACAATTGTCTCCCCTTACCTACATGTACTATTTTCCATAACCCCAATGAATGCCTAAAGAACTCAGCTAGTACCAACTTCTCTATAGAAGCACTGACATACCCATTACAGGACCATTACAGTTGACCTGATAACTGAGACAGAGCTCCTACTGGGTGAGTAGTGTATATAATGAGAGTATGGTAGACAAAGTGATGCTTCATATCCCAGACAGACTGAGCAGGGAAGTGCAAATTTTCATTGTTATTCTGACCAGCATGAGATTTAACACATGTTTGTTTCTGAAGTTTTCCATGTAGTATTTTCAGACCATAGGTGGCTATGGGTAACTAAAGTCTAAGAAAGTAAAACCAAATAGAGGACTACAGAATATCAAAGTTAGCAAAGCAGAAGAAAAGGAACCATAGATTGGCCACCCTTGGTGTGTCACACTTGATATGTTATCTCACTTAATCCTCAAGCTGGCCACCCTTGGTGTGTCACACTTGATATAAGTTATCCCACTTAATCCTCAAATCAAATGAGGAAACTGAGGCTCATGGGGATTATTTACTCTGACCACTTAACTCATGAGTGGCAATGCTGTAACTCCAACAGAGGCAGGTAGATCACGATCTGCAGACTGAGCTTAGTTTTGCCAGAATGCACTGGCTTCCTCAGAGTCAATTATTTAGCCAATTTAGGCAGTCAGACAACCATGATGCCCATGACTAGAGATAACCAACACAGCACTTGTATTCTTCTGAGACAGCGGTGATGGGCATAATCAACTGATTTAAAAACATTCACAGTGCAGATCCCCTGCAGAGGCACTACTGAGGTCAAAATTAGCCTATTCCTGATTGGACACCTCTGATATGTATACAGCAGAGAATGCCGACATTTTCCTGAAGTCAGAGTGTGAAAAGTACCCAAACAGTTGGAGCCTTGGAGATGTGCCAACCCCATTCCAACTAGACAGAAAAGACAAATTGAACAGTCAAGTTTCTGTACTTCAGAACTTTAAACAAAGAGTGGAGACTCCCTGACTGTGGTCAGTTCCTATGATGAAACAAAAAGTCACTGTGATTAACATTCTTTTGCATCATCAAAAAGAAATGGGTCAAGATGAGTGAATGGTAAAGTCTTCTACTGACCACACAGAGCTGTTAAGAGAAGACCTCTGCCAGATAAAGGATGTGCCACCCTATAGTTCTCAATAAAAAAAGCTAAATTTCTTCACAGTGGTTTTTAAACTCCCATGGTTTTTGTCTAATGACACTGGAAGGATAGCAAAAACAAAGACACTGTGCTTTTCTAGTCTTTTGAGATAAATTGCTTCTCTTGATGAGCGGCTAATTGTATATTGTTTCCTTTCTGCAGAGTGAACAGGTGCTCTTCACTCCTTGGTTGCATGTGAGAATCACCCGAGCAGTTTTTAAAAAATAATGACTCCTGATTCTTCTGGTAGACCAGATGACCCAGGATTCCCAGGCCAGTAAAACTTAAAAAAATGTGGGTTTATAAATCTCTTCTGCTGAGCCTGATTGATATACAGGAGGAGAAAGAACACTGAAAGTGCTGAACTCTGTCGTAAGAATTTGAATTCATGTAGTTAACCAATTTTGCCAGCACCATTTACTGAAGAGGCTGTCTTTCTTCCATTCTATTGTTTTAGAAAACTAAAGCTAGATCCTTATATATCACCCTGCACCAGAATCAACTCCAAATGGATCAAAGACCTTGAACTCAAAGCAGACACTCTGAAAACATTACAGGATGGAATAGGAGAAACCCTAGGTCTCCTTGGCTCAGGTCGAAATTTTCTGAATAGAGACCCGGAAGCACAACAAATCAAAGAAAGGTTGGACAAATGGGATTGCATAAGGTTGCAGAGCTTCTGCAGGGCAAATGACATAGCTGGCAAGATCAATAGAAAGCCCACCGATTGGGAGAAGATCTTTACTAGCCATACAACGGACAAGGGTCTCATATCTAAAATATACTTGGAACTCAAAAAATTAAACCACCCAACAACAAATCCTCAAAGAAACAACTGCCCAATAAATAAGTGGGCGAAAGACTTAAAGAGAAGCTTCTCTGAAGAAGAAAGAAGGATGGCCAATAGACACATGAAGAAATGTTCAACATCCCTAGCCATAAAAGAAATGCAAATCAAAACAACATTGAGATATCACCTCACTCCAGTTAGAACAGCAAAAATCAAGAACTCTAATAACAACAGATGCTGGAGGGGATGTGGACTGAAAGGAACCTTACTTCATTGTTGGTGGGAATGTAAACTTGTTCAACCACTTTGGAAAGCAGTATGGAGGTTCCTCAAAAGACTTCACATAGATCTCCCCTATGATCCAGCAATCCCACTTTTGGGCATTTACCCAAATGTTTACAAACAAGACCACACTAAAGCTACCAGCACAACTATGTTTATTGCAGCATTATTTACCATAGCTAAGATATGGAACCAACCCAGATGCCCCTCAGTAGATGAATGGATCAAGAAAATGTGGTATATATACACAATGGAATTCTATGCCTCCATCAGAAAGAATGACATTTCCCCATTTGTTAGGAAATGGAAAGGTTTGGAAAAAATTATATTAAGTGAAGTAAGCCAGGCCCAAAGAAGCATAGGTCCCATGGTTTCCCTTATTTGCAATATCTAGTATAGGTATGAGTCAAGCGGAAAAGGCCAGATAATGTGATGTTAGGAAAATGAAACCTTAAATATGTATTTTAATGTTTTCGTTTCTTTCATGCATGTGTTTCTAATGCATTTATAAGATTATTTCTTTGTTGCTTTGTATGTCCCTCCCCCACAGTGTAACCCCCGCTTTCACTATATTTGATGTTAGTATAACATGTGGAGGAGATGGGGACAAACAAGTCGTTTAAGGATTCAGGTGGACCTGTTGCAACAATAAGAAGTACAAAATGTCATGTCAAAACCAGCTTTACAATTTCGGTGTGGGGGGGGAGGGGGGTATAATTGGGTGGGGGGAGGGGGGTAAAATTGGGTGGGGGGAGGGGGGAGGCGGGGAAGGGAAGTGAAGGGTAAACAAAGGAGGAGGCTGCAATGCTTGGTAAGAAATGTATGCATTATCCTGCCCATGTAATTGTTGCCCCTCTGTACAGTATGTTCTCAAATAAAATAAAATACAATTAAAAAAAAAAAGAATTTGAATTCATGATACAGATTTGAGTTTTGCCTTCACTACGCAATAAGTGCAAACAGAGACCTCTCTAAGAATCAGCTCCCTCTCCAATAAATACATTTAAGATGCAAAGGTCAATAAGATTATTTTTTTGTTGGTTGTGGGATTTGAACTCTGGGCCTGGGCACTGTTCCTCAGCTCTTCAGCTCAAGGCTAGCACTCTATTGCTTGAGCCACAGCACTACTTCCAAGAAGATTTTTATAAGTTCAAAACATTTAAAATAGGAAGTATTGAATCAGGTGCTTACCTGAGACCCAGCTTCTTGGGTGACTGAGGCAGAAAGGTGGCTTGGACTCAGGAATTCAGGGCCAGCCTGGGTTACATAATATAGTACATTCCAAAAAAAAAAAAAAAAGAAAGAAAGAAAGAAAGAGAGAGAGAGAAAGAAAGAAAGAAAGAAAGAAAGAAAGAAAGAATATCATCATTGTATCTATCATAACAAATGCTTATATATATACATATACATATATATTATAGATAAACATAAGTTATTACTAGGAGTCTATATAGTATGATTTTCTTTAATATTGAGACTTTAATTAAGAAAATCTCTAGCTATCTGATTTGAATTAATAAAAATAGTATCTCTTTAAACTTTTAGTAGCAAACAAATTCAAAGGCCCATTTCTCTAGAAAGTGTAGAGAATAGTCCCTAAAGTAGAGGATTCTCTGATTTCTGCTCAAGTTCATGCTATGAAGAAGCTTATTGTACTACAGAGGAGATCGACTCCTCTTAGGACCCAGCAACAAGCTCATGTACTGGCAACTGGGGTGGCCCCTACATGTTACACCAGGAACTAGAGGCATTTAGTTCTTCTGAGTCCCTCACTAGCTGATCACTAGGTAGGGTAGTAAATAAAAGCAGATGCTTTATCTAATTTGCCTCTGATCAATGGACTTGAGAGGTGCTTAAGATTAAGTCACAGACAAGAGTTCTCACAAAATCAGCCAAACAAAATGCTACTTTTCTTTAAGGAGCAAAAGCCTCATAGATTCAGGCCAGACGCCAGCACTATTAGGAGAGGGCTTGAAATGCAAGATTCAACAAACAGAGGATGGTTTGGGAAGAAAAACAAACCAGATGAAATCAGAGGTTTGTTTCCTGCTTCTGAGTCAACAACTGCAATTGGACAGCTCTATGTGCATAAGGTGAGGAAGAAGGGGAGCCATGGACGCAGCCACCAGTTCACATGTTCCAAAGCAGGGTTACTCCATGGAACTGAAGTGGGGGGAGCATGAGAAATGGATTTTTTTTCTTGAGTTTATTGCATTTTATTTGTAATTTTTTATTCCCCTCACAATGTACATTAATAGAGATTTAGATAAATTTCTCATGCATCTATAAAACAGAATACCCAGGAACCATTATGAAAAATATTACAGAAGAATGATTTTGATATGGGAAAATGCCAACACATTATTAGGTTTCTAAAAGTAAGTTATGTTTTGTACCATGCCCTTTCATAAGAAGTGAATTAGATATACCACATGAAGAATACTGAAGTCATTTATTCATAACCACAAATATTTCCTGGGTGACTTCCATAATTCTTAGGCATTGGGGAAAAGAACAGTAGCAAAACAAGTTCCTTGCTTTATGGAATTTCAGTTCTAGGGACAGCTATAGAAAGTAAACAAATGAACATGTAAATATAAAATATGCTACATGGTGATGTATGCTATGGAGAAAAATGGAGAAGACTTGGGAGAAAAATACAGGAAAATAAAGTAGGAAAGTGCTGGCAGGAACTCCCCTGCATAGACTTAAATTCTCGCTGATAACAGGGCTGGTGGAAATGAGGGGTCCAGTGTGCCAGACTGATAACCTGGAGGAGGTATGCTGGGCAGAGGGAACAGCACATGGCTAAAGTTTTGATGGGCAGAACAGGGTTTGGTATATTCAAGAAGCAGCAAAAAGGACAGACTACAACAGAGAAACAAGAAAAAAAGACAGAAATGATAAAGTGAAAAGACAGAAACTATTATATAATCATTTAGAGTTTTCAGAGTGATGTAGTAGCCATTAGACATATGTGGAGTGATCTGGTTTAAGATTAAGGTCTAATTCAAAATTTCATATGGAACAATAAAAGACCCAAATAGCAAAAACAATCCTTAGCAGAAAGATCAGTGCTGGAGGAATATCAATACCAAATTTCAAACTCTAAAACAAAGTCAAAGTAATCAAAACAGCTTGGTTACTGGCACAAGAACAGACCTAAGGATCAATGGAATAGAACTGAAGACCCAGAAATGAACCCACAGACCTATAGCCACCTAAGCTTCAATAAGGAAGCTAAAAAAAAAAAAAGAATGCAAGAAAGACAGCCTCTTCAGTAAATGGTGCTGGAAAAATTGGTTAAACACATGTAGAAAACTAAAGCTAGATCCTTATCTATCACCCTGAACCAGAATCAACTCCAAATGAATCAAAAGCCTCAAAGTAAAAGCAGACACTCTGAAAATATCACAGGAAGGAATAGGAGAAACGGAGAAACTCTAGAGCTCCTTGGCACAGGCCAAAACTTTCTTATTAAAGACCCAGAAACACAACAAATCAAAGAAAGGTTGGACAAATGGGATTGAATGAAACTGCAGAGTTTCATTCAGGACATAGTTAGCAAGATCAATAGAAAGCCCACGGATTGGTAGAAGATCTTCACTAGCCATACAACAGACAAGGGCCTCATATCCAAAATATACTTAGAACTCAAAAAAAATAACTCCTCCAACAACAAATCCTCAAAGAAACAACTGCCCAATTAATAAGTGGGCTAAAGACTTAAATAGAGACTTCTCTGAGGAGGAACTAAGAATGGCCAATAGACACATGAAGAAATGCTCAACTTTTCTAGTCATAAAGGAAATGTGCATCAAAACAACATTGAGATTCCACCTCACTCCAGTTAGAATTGCTATAATCAAGAAATCTACTAACAACAGATGTTGGATGGGATGTGGCCAAAAGGGAACCCTACTTCATTGTTGGTGGCATTTATCCAAAGGATCACATGTGAGGCCATACTAAAGCTACCATCACAACTATGTTTATCGCAGCATTATTCACCATAGTTAAGGTATCAAACCAACCTAGATGACCCTCAGTAGATGAACAGATCAAGAAAATGTCACACACACACACACACACACACACACACACACACACACACACACACACACACACACAATGGAATTCTATGCCTCTTTCAGAAAGAATGGCACTGCCCATTTGTTAGGAAATGGAAAGACTTGGAAAAAATTATATTAAGTGAAGTAAACCAAACCCAAAGAAACGTAGGTCCCATGGTTTCCCTTATTTGCAATAACTAGTATATGTCTATGATAATCTTACTAGACAAGTAGAAAAGGTCAAAAGCTATGTACATATGACCATATATGATGATGCTAAGTGAAATGAACCCCAGGATAGGGACACAAGAGGTTTTATC
The DNA here is from genome assembly GCF_024711535.1 of Dipodomys merriami. Lineage (NCBI taxonomy): Eukaryota > Metazoa > Chordata > Mammalia > Rodentia > Heteromyidae > Dipodomys > Dipodomys merriami. The sequence goes on along the minus strand of NW_027202604.1, from coordinate 17,880,125 downwards.
TTTGTTGCTTTTTAATGTACTATGTGATTTTTTTGTTTCTTCTGTATGTTGTTCCCCCATGGTATTACCATTCAACATGTCAGTTTATAAGTACATGCATCTTGATCAACACCCCCTTTCATAGTTCCCCTCCCTCGCTCCCAACCCAACCTTTACTCCCAGTTTTCCTACTTTCATGGGTATGCATTGAATATTATAACTGCATTTGAACATACAACTTTCCTGGAGACTTAAGAATTCAGACCACAGTTGGCAAAACAAAAGAACAGGGAGGTTGTTGACATCATTCTGGTCAGCAGTGGTGGTGTCTGGAGCCATGATAGAAGTAGGACATGGGATGACAGATCAGATTCAGGGCATATTTTCACTATGGAGCAGATATGGTTTGCTGAAGAATGTGGGGTTTAGAAGAGAAGAGTCACAAATGACTGCAGAGTCTACAGTGACACATGCTCCCAACAGAGCAAGTCTGAGGAGGACTGAGAATTGCTCACTGAAGAAGAAATCTCAACTGGAGAGGTTTGAAGAGAAGATGAGAAAAGTGGAACTGAAGACCAGCAGTGTAGACAACTCTTCTGAGCAAGAGGCAAGCTTTGAGGTACTGTCACATATGACATAAAATCAAAATGTTAACAGCAACTGGGCCTGCCTAGGCAGAGTTTACATAAACTAACTCCTTGTCTACCCTCCCTCCTTCCAGAGTTTTAGGAAAATACTGAATCTGGAGAATTATGACTTTTTAAGCCTTGGGAAGGTAGCTTAGTCCTAGGATACTTATGTAACCTACACAAGCCCCTGAATCTGATCCCCAGCACCATAAGAAAACAGAGGAAAAAAATCTTTTTGTCTGAAAATTAGGACTTTTTGACTTAAAGTAAGACTAAAGATTATCTTTAATGTATATCAATATAGGCCTGTAATCCTAGCTCCTCAGGAGGCTGAGATCTGTGGATTACAGTTTGAAGCCAGCTTGGGTAGAAAGGTCCCTGTGAGATGTTTATCTCCAATTAACCACTCAGAAATCAGAAGTGGTGCTGTGGCTCAAGTGATCAAGCACTATCTTTGAGCACAAAGAGGCCTAGGGACAGCACCCAGGCCCTGAGTTCAACCCCATAAGCAACAACAACAACAACAAATATATATATATATATATATATATATGTGTGTGTGTTGTTTTATATATATATATATATACATATACATATATATAATATATATATCAACAAAAAAAAGTTAAACACTGGCTCAGAAATAAAAACAGAAAAAGGAGAAACAATATTACATGTTTGTAAAACTATAAAGAATAAACTGTGAGGATTCAAATCAAATCTTCAATTTTGACAATTTTGGGTTATGGGAAAAGGGTAATGGATCTGGGCACACACAAAAAAGAGAATTTTTTTAAAAAATTTATTTGTACTTTGTTGTTCAATGATCAAAAACCTTAAACCAAAAAGAAAAAAAGAATATAAAAATAGTTATTGCTGGAGAAAAAGTAGATTTTTTTTTATATTATTGGGGGCAGTCCCAGGCCATGTCTTCAGTCCAGCTTTTTACTGGTTAATTTAGAAATGGGGCTTTTCCACCAGCCAGGGCTGCCTTTGAACCACCATCCTTCGTTTCAGTCACTTCAGTAGCAAGAATTACTGCCATAAGCCACCAGCACCTGTTCCTATATTGTTATTTATTGTATTTTTAAAAAGTTTTTTAAAACAATGATACAACCTCTTTCCTTATCAAATCCTCATCTCATTTTGTCCATTTCTAAGCCTTCCTTGGTAGAATCTTCCTTAATAAAATACATGGTAGTCAGTCCAGATGGCTCATGCCTGTAATCTTAGCTACACAGAAGGCTGAGATCTGAAAATCAAACACTTCCAGGGCAGACAAATCTATGAGACAATTATCTCCAATTAAGCAGCAAAAAATCAGAGTGGAGGTGTAACTCAAGTGGCAGACTGCTAGTCTTTTCTTTTTTATTGTGAAAATACTATACAGAGGGGTTACAATTACATGGGCAAGATAATGAGTACATTTCTTATCAAGCATTGTAGCCTCCTCCTTTGTTTCCCCTTCCCATCCTATCCTCCCCCCAACCAACCCCTCTCCCCCCAGCCCCACCAGAGTTGTAAAGTTGGTTTTCGACATACGACTTGTACGTCTCATTGTTGCAATGGGTCCACCTGTATCCCTATTTAAATGATATGTTTTTCCCCTTCCCCTCTACAAATTATAACAACATCAAATACAGTGAAAGCAGGAGTTATACTGTGGGGGAGGGACATACAAAGCAACAAAGAAATAATCTTATAAACTGAACAAGAGCTCTAGGTCCTAAATTCTAGTCCCATTACCAGCATAACAATAAATAAATTGATAAACAAGAAAATAGATAAGTAAATAAACAGAGCATATTATGGCATAAAGGCAATTCAGAAAATGTAAATTAAAAATTCATCTTTTATTTACATTCTCATTCTTTAATCTCTAATTATTTATAATATGCCTATTATGCATAAAATCTTCCCATTGTAATTCTATCATAGTGATTGGGATGAATAACTTCTAAAAAGTTTTTCCAATGAAATTCTCTTAAAAAACTTGCACCAAGCTGGGCGCCAGTGGTCATGTCTATAATCCTAGCTACTCAGGAGGCTGAGGTCTGAGGATCGAGGTTCCAAGCCAGCCCGTGCAGGAAACTCTATGAGTCACTTATCTCCAATAAACCACTCAGAAAACTGGAAGTAGCATAGTGGCTCAATTGGTAGAGCACTAGCCTTGTGCTGAAGAGCTGAGGGACAGTGCCCAGGTCCAGAGTTCAAGCCCCACAACCAACAAAAAACAACAACAACAACAACAACAAAACCTTGCACCAAAAAACTTAACAGAGGCTGGGTGCTGGTGACACACCTATAATCCTAACCACTCAGGAGGTTGAGATCTCAGGATTGTGGTTCAACACCAGCCTAGGCAGGAAAGTTAGTGAGACTGTGATCTCCAATTAACCACCTGAAACAGGAAGTTGGTGCTGTGGTTCAAAGTGGTGAAGCACCAGCCTTGAGCAAAAATTCTCAAGGACAGTTCCCCGGCCTTGAGTTTAAGCCCTGTGACCACTAAGAAAACAAAAAAACAAAAACTAATAGAAAACTAAAAACTAATAGAAAACAAAAACTAATAGAAAAGGAAGCATGGGCAAATTGACCAATCCTACAAACATTCAGAAATTCATGCAATCCTATAAATATACAGATTGATGAGATTATGACTTGGTGAGTATTATATAGGTATTTCAAATTATACATAGCTGCCAAACTTCAATTTGTGAGGGAAAAAAATCTATGTATACTTGACTGATTTTTTCTTTCAGTATTCCTTCCTTTTCAATTCAAATGTTTCCCAAAGAGTATTAAAAAAGTATTCCTAGCGCGACAACATCCACAACAAACAGCCTTGATGGATAATCAAAGGAAAAGGAAAGACTACTTGTGAAAATGTAGAAGTATTACACTTGCCTTCTTTCCAGAACAAATAGAATATTATAAGCCCATGAATTTCAGCAGTGCAAAAGTAGAGTTGTGTATCACCCAGAATTTCCCAGAAACCCTTCACTGAAACCCAGAATTTCTCAAGAAGGTATCAGACAGTCTATGAGGCATTTTCAGAACAGACTCCAGCTCTGTAAGAACTTCAGTCCAGAGAAGCTTCTAAAGCCACCTTCTTCCACCCTTTACTTACATACAAGGTAGAAAGCAGAGGAAATTCCTCATGAGGGCCAGACTGTGGAAGGAGCCAGAGCAAGGACAGAGAGTCTATCCATTTTCTATTTTCTCCAGAGTATGCAATCTCTATTTTCATTTAAATGTTATGTACTAGGGTGAGTATGTAATAAAAGAGGCAACCTTAATATAATCTAAATCAATTTTCCCACATGTTTATAGCCTCTTGATCACTCATCTTTCCCACTACTATGCTCACATCCTCTTTTCTTCCTTTTTATGTTGGCAGCACTGGGATTTGAATTCAAATCATGATCCTTCTAATCTCTTCTAAGCAGTTGAGATTATAGATGTGAGAATCACGTCCCAACCCTCTAAGAATCTTCTTAAAACCTTTTTGTTCATAGATATCATGAAATAACCTTGCCCTGGTAGCTTCTAAATAGGTCAACATGGATCCTGAAATAGCTAAAACATAGTGAATTTGATTTTGAAATGTGAAAAAAAAACCAGGTGATAATAATGTTAATGTTTTGCCTGGGCTAACCTCCAACCAAGATCCTTTTGTCTCTGCTTCCCAAGAGTCAGGGATTACAGGAGAATAACATCATGTTCAGCATCACATTGTTTCTCAATCTTTCTTTTTATTATCTTTTTTCTTATCAACTATATGGCCACTAATTACTAAAAGAGATTTCTAAACTTCCCTTTGAAGAAGTTTTGTATGTCTTTAAAAGCTTCTATATAAGATTTATCACAAAGGGGGGGGGGGGAGGCTGGGAAGGGATGGGAAGGGGAAACAAAGGAGGAGGCTACAATGCTTGTTAAGAAATGTACTCATTATCTTGCCCATCTAATTGTAACCCCTCTGTACAGTATTTTCACAATAAAAAATAAATAAAAATAAAAAAAGATTTATCACAAAGAATATTCTCAATGCAAAAACGTTGCCTACCTTGCTTGTGAGTTCTGCCTCTAAAGTCAAGTTGTGACAGACAACATAGCTTAATATAATTAACTATTCATTAATAACACTGATATAAAATTATCAATTAGAAATTATAATAGGTCTTTCAACTCAAAAATATTCTCCTGAAAAATTGAAGCAGATGTTGAATGACCTAAAATGCTTTTGTTTGTTTTGTTTTTCTTTTTTGTCAGTCGTGGGGTTTGAACTCTGGACTTGGGCACTGTCTCTGAGCTCTTCAGCACAAGGCTAGCACTCTACCACTTGAGCCACAGCAACACTTCCAGTTTTCTGGTGGTTAATTGGAGCTAAGAGTCTCACAGACTTTCCTGCCTGAGCTGGCTTCGAACCTTGATCCTCAGATCTTAGCCTCCTGAGTAGCTAGGATTATAGGTGTGAGCTACCAGCGCCCAGCCTGGAAGATGGTTTTCTAGTCAAGGACTTAAACACTGCTGTGTGAATATAGAGTGAGTATATTCAATGCCTTTTGCTGGACTCAGAAAACATAGTACCACCATGGTCAGTACCACACTTAACCATTTCTCAGCAATGGCATTTCAGTAAAAACTCATCATCCAGCACACTACAGTAATGTGCTTAATTGGGATTTTATTCACCTTATGGCTTGTTTATATTTCACTTGTAAATATATTTCAATTTCATCATTGCATAAGAGCTATAAACCTGAGGAGTTTATAAGCATTATGTATATATGTAACAATATAATAACAGTAAGTCAACATGGGAGGTCTATAAAACTTCATTCCTTTAAAAGGGGTCTATGCATTGCTCAGGTTTGAGGAACACTGAATTGAAAAATAATGAGTATTTCTTGTTACTTAAAAAGTTGAGGGTACTTCTGAATACTATTTGCAATGGTCTGAAAAAAGATACACCAGCCAGGTATCAGTGGCTCATATCTATAATCTTAGCTGCTCAGGAGGCTGAAATCTGAGGATCAAGGTTCAGAGCCAACCCAAACAATGAGATTCTTATAACCAACTAATCAGCATAAATAAATAAATAAATAAATAAATACATAAATAAATCAGAAAAGGAAGTGTGGCTCAAGTTGTAGAGTTTCAGTCTTGAATGAAAAAAACAGACAAGAAGACAAGGCCTTGAATTCATGTCCCAGTACCTGCATACACATATACATACACGCACGCACACATGTGTGTGCACGTGCATGCACACACACACACACACACACACACACACACACACACACACACACACACACACACACACACACACGCGAAGGAAAGAGAAGAAAAGATAAAGACACACCAAAGATGTCCATATCTTATTTCCTGGAACATGTGAAACACATCTTCTATAGCAGAAAGCATTCAGCAGGTATGATTTAGTTAATGACAGACACTATGCTGGACACTACAGGTAGGCTGATATAAGATCAACCTTCCAACTATAAGGTATTCATAACAGGATACCAGAAATGAGAGGATAGAGCAAGATGGAAATATAACCCAAGGAAGGGTCACAAGCAAAGAAGGAAAGCAACATGAAGGATCTAGAAGAGGGGGAGCGAAGGCTCCAACACCTTGGGCAGAATACCAACACCTTAATTTAGGGGCTTGTGGCCTCCAGAATTCTACAAGAACAGATCTATCTTACATTTGGTCCTTGAATATGTGGTCATTTGTTACAACATCACTAGGAAACCAATGCCTACTTGAATCCATTTGTATGGAATAATGTGAAGGTCTATGTGTCCACTGGGTTATCTAGGAAGTATTCAGCCATCAGCTGTAAGGACCTGACAGGCTCATGGATGAGTAAAGCATAGATAACAGTGGAAAAATGAAGAGGGACTAGAGATTCCCATCTGTGGTCAGGGCAGCCCTTCATCAGGAATGGGATTAGGTACAAGTACTGGGCTTCTCATTATCAAGCAGGGGTAGTAGAGAAGTAAGGAAGGTTGAGAACATGGAATAGCCAGCCTAAAAGAGTATTACTGGACAGATGCTGATGATGAGGCCACCTTTGCATCTGTGCTGATCCTTCTACTGATCTCAAATGTTTTGCCCAACATTTCTATGCTCTGGATGAGTAAAGGATCTACACTGTTGATGGGAATGTAAACTTGTTGAACTACTCTGGAAAACAGTACAGAGGTTCCTCAAAAGAATAAATATAGAGCTTTCCTATGAACCAGCAATCCCACTCCTGGGCATTTACCCAAATGATCACTAACAAGGCCACACTGAAGCCACAAGCACAACCATGTTTACTGCAGCATTGTTTACCATAGATATGATAAGGAATGAACCCAGATGCTCTTCAGTGTATTAATGGATCAAGAAAATATAGTGTAAAAGACCCCAAATAGCAAAAATAATCCTTAGTGGAAAGACTAGTGCTAGAGGAATATCAATACCAAATTTCAAACTCTAAAACAAAGTCATAGTAATCAAACCTGCTTGGTGGCACAAGAACAGACCTGAGGATCAATGGAATAGAAGTGAAAACCCAGAAATGAACCCACAGACCTATAGCCACCTAAGCTTCAATAAGGAAGCTAAAAAAAAAAAAAAAGAATGCAAGAAAGACAGCCTCTTCAGTAAATGGTGCTGGAAAAATTGGTTGAACACATGTAGAAAACTAAAGCTAGATCCTTATCTATCACCCTGAACCAGAATCAACTCCAAATGAATCAAAGGCCTCAAAGTAAAAGCAGACACATTGAAAACATTACAGGAAGAAATATTATAGGAGAAACTCTAGAGCTCCTTGGCACAGGCCAAAACTTTCTTAATAAAGACCCAGAAACACAACAAATCAAAGAAAGGTTAGATAAATGGGATTACATGAAACTGCAGAGCTTCTGCATGGTAAAAGACATAGCTAACAAGATCAATAGAAAGCCCATGGATTGGGAGAAGATCTTCACTAGCCATACAACAGATAAGGGCCTCATATCCAAAATATACTTAGAACTCAAAAAAATAACTCCTCCAACAACAAATCCTCAAAGAAACAACCGCCCAATTAATAAGTGGGTTAAAGACTTAAAGAGAGACTTCTCTGAAGAGGAAATAAGAATGGCCAATAGACACATGAAGAAATGCTCAAATTCTCTGGTCATAAAGGAAATGCAAATCAAAACAACATTGAAATTCCATCTCACCCCAGTTAGAATGGCTATAATCAAGAAACTTAATAACAATAGATGCTAAAGGGGATATGGCCAAAAGGGAACCCTACTGCATTGTTGGTGGGAGTGTAAACTTGTTCAACCACTTTGGAAAGTAGTAAGGTGATTCCTCAAAAGACTAACATAGGGAGGATTGGGTGGGGAGGCGTGGGGGGGAGGCTGGGAAGGGATGGGAAGGGGAAACAAAGGAGGAGGCTATAATGCTTGATAAGAAAGGTACTCATTATCTTGCCCATCTAATTGTAACCCCTCTGTACAGTATTTTCACAATAAAAAATAAATAAAAATTAAAAAAATAAAAAAAGACTACACATAAAGCTCCCCTATGACTCAGAAATCCCACTTTAAGGCATTGATCCAAAGGATCATAAGTGAGGCCATACTAAAGCTACCATCACAATTATGTTTATGGCAGCCTTATTCACCGTAGCTAAGATATGGAACCAACCCAGATGCCCTTCAGTAGATGAATGGATCAAGAAAATATGGTATGTGTGTGTGTGTGTGTGTGTGTGTGTGTGTGTGTGTGTGTGTGTGCATACATAATAGAATTCTATGCCTCCATCAGAAAGAATGACACTGCCCATTTGTTAGAAAATGGAAAGACTTGGAAAAAATTATATTAAGTGAAGTAAAGAAACATAGGTCCCATGGTTTCCCTTATATGCAATAACTAGTATATGTCTAGGACAAGCAGAAGAGGTCAAAAGCTATGTACATATGACCATATAACCTGATGCTAAGCAAAATGAACCCCAAGATAGGGACACAAGAGGTTGCTGTTGTTTTTAATGTACTTTTAATGTACTGTTTGATTTTTTTTTTGTTTCTTCTGTATGTTCTTCCCCTATGGTATAACCCGTTTTAACTGTATTTGATTTTGGTGCCCTGCATCTTGTATATACATTTTTCTAATTTGGTAGGGGAAGGGAAATAACAAAATGCTTAAATAAGGACACAGGCTGACCCATTATAACAATGACAAGACAAAGTACAAGACACTATGTTAAAAATGAACTTTACAACTTCAGGGGGAGGAGAGAGGTTGAAGTTGGGGAGGAGGGGAGAGAAGGGATGGTAGGAGGAAAAAGCAGAGGGGGTAACAATGCTCTATAGGAAGTATACTCATTACCTTACTCATGTAACTGTAACCAATTTGTACAGTATCTTTACAATAAAATATATATATAAAAAGAAAATTTGGTGTATATATACACAATAGAATTCTACTCATCCCTCAAAAAGAATGACATTGCCCCATTCATAAGGAAATGGAAAGACTTGGAAAAAATTATATTAAGTGAAGTAAGGCTGACCTAAAGAAATGTAGGTTTCATGTTTTACCTCATTTGTAATAATTAGAATGTGCCTATAAATCTATAAGGGACAAAAAAAAATACACTTGGACATGATACATTAAACAAGACTCTAAATATTCACACAGTGCAACCAGAGGAGGGTAATCTTAGGAGAGGATCACAAGGGCTCAGTAGGTATGTGCAGATGATCATACAAAATGATGTTTATCAAAATGAACTCCAAGAAATGTTAACAATGAAGTTTTTATTTTACTATTTGCAGGGTTGTTTTTTTTTTCTGTTTTTCCCCCCTTTGTCACTGTTTTGATTTCTGTACCTTTTGTCTTGTAAGTTTTTCTGATTTGAGGAGAAGAAAGGGAAGCACAGAAACAGTGGGACAAAGGGCAAACCAATTCAGCTGTGATACTCACTAGACATTATTTGGAAATAAACTATACAACTTGGTGAGGAGGGAGGAGGGAGGGAAAAAACTCGGAGAAAATGAGGGAGGGGAGTAACACTGCTAAAAAGAAAGAGAGAGAGAGAGAGAAAGAGAGAGAGAGAGAGAGAGAGAGAGAGAGAGAGAGAGAGAGAGAGATCTGGTCTAAGGAACAATGAGATATTTACAGCACTAAAGAGCCAAGGAAAATCCCCCACATCTGAGACCTACCTCACTGAAGTAGATCCAGGCTATCAGGCAAGGCCAAAGGCACTGAGATGAACAAAGAAAAACTTCCTCATACTGGTCTCAACTGAGAGACTAGAAGGAAATCAAGTCAAGGGGCAAGCAGACTGTGAGATAAATATGATGAAAGCAGTAAAGATTGAGTATTAAGTGCCACTATTTCATTATTTTATTTTCTAAGGAACTAACGAATGTGATTATATACTTCTGGCTTTGCAAGGTACAAGTAAACCTCCTAATAAGATGTCCTTGTTGCTGACAGGGAGGCCAGCAACCAAGGAAAGAGGATTTATTTAGTATAAGCTAACCAGAGTCTGGTAAGCAAGTAATGGTATATACCTTGCTGTCTCTTATCCAAACTCCTGTCATTTTCTCTGCTTCCAGAGCCTTCTTTGCCCCCATGTATCCTGTGAGGCAGGATTAAATTGTTCTCAATTATCAGTCCTCTGATTCTCCTAGGTTTAATCTCTTCTGGAGGAGGCAATCAGGTCAGGATACACTAGTTCACTGGGCAGGGCAGTCCTTCACAGTTACTGGATGAATGAAAATAGAGCTAATCGCATTCCATGTTGTCACTTAGTGCCTTTTCCTGCTGCTCTCTGAGCAAGAATCCATTACAGGCCCTGAAGTATCATTTTATTCTATCACTTAATAATCAAAGGATAACTTATTGCCTAACAAGGCGAAGATTCCAATTCTGTTGAGCTTAGCATCACCTCCTATCAGGAGCATATTTAAAGTAACGAGAAATGCAGTGATAGCCTAAGTGCCCTGTCACATTAGAGAATATTGAGAAGATGAATTCTGCGTAGACAATTCTAGATCCATTCTAAAGATGCGTTCAACCCTTCAAAATAAGATATCCTTAAACAAGTGTTTAGAGAGGGAGGGAGAGAGGGAAGGAAGGGGGAGGGAAGGAAGGTGATAAGGAAAGAGGGGTGAGTTGGATCAATGTATACGATATGCATAGATGGAGATATCAAAATGAAACCACCTTATACAACTAGATGTTAATAAAAATGTACAAAAATTGATGCTAATTTAATTTTAAAAAGTAGAAAAATAAAGCAATGGTAAATATAATTATCACATCATCCATTTTCCCATTCCCAAAGCAATTAATTACATTTCAGATTCTTTAGAATCCATGATAAATTTCAATTTATAAATTTCAAATAAATATATAAATTTGTGAATTTCCATTTACATCCATTTAAAAAAAAGGATTGTCAAGAAGATTGCAAAAGTAGAATCTAAAAGGTATGCCAGAAAAAGTGATTTTCCTGTAAAGTTTTGGTATAATTTGGATGGTAATTACAAAATATGTCACATCCTCTTGAAAAAGCACACCCAGTCTCACAACAACACAGGACAACTGAACTGGAAATGAACAAATGATTTCCCAGCCCTTGCTTGGCCACTTCCACAGAAATGACATTCCCTTTTCATCAGCCTCTCAGTCGTCCTTAATCTAAAATGAAGTTTACCTTAGCATTCCTTTCTCTCTACCCTTGAGTTATATGTACTTCTGCTCATCAAGCAGAGTAAGGTAACTGTTCCCCCAGACTTGTTTTTTTTTGTCCTCAAATGAGATTTGCTTAGGAACCCTCTCATCATCATCCTTATCCTTCTATTCTGGGTCTACTCCAATTCATTCATGCTGCTTCCAGAAACCATATCTACAATTCAGCTTGTACACCAACTGTGGTTTGGACAATGATGTGGAACACATGGATAAGGTAGAATTTCTACCAAAAAAATATAGATATAATTACATTCATTAGATATAGCTCTTAAATTAGGCTTGTCAATCAGAATGACCTATCCTCTAATGTATTCAAATTTTGAAGGACTCTTTTTTTAATTCAAGAGTCCAAATTATCCTGAATTGTAAAAGTCAAAACCAAACAAAACTAAGGAATGCAGATATTAAAAGTCAAACATGATCAAGCATCATTCTTACTCAATCTTAAATGACTAAAACACATCCTGGAAAAAAAATCTCCTAACTGGATAAATTAATTTTAAGAATTTTCCTACCTGAAGATAAATTAAAGATAAGGGCCATCCTTGTGATTGGAACCTATGTGAAACAAAACCCTAAATGCATTTGTAAAATAATCAGCCAGAGGATTTTTCAGAATTGTTTCTTTAAAACTCTTATCCTGGTGGACTGAGTGGCTCATGCTATAATCCTAGCTTCTCAGGAGGTTAAGATCGGACAGATTGCAGTTGTAGACCAGCCTGTGTTATCTCAACCAACATAAAAGTTAGGCATAGTGGCCTACACCTATGTCATCCTCACTATATGGGAAGCATAATAAGAGGATTGCTCCCCAGGTTACCCAGGTAAGAAAGCCATTAAACAGTGAAATGGATGGACCTAGAACAAATCAAGGAGAAAGAACAAAGTGAGGTAAGCCAAGCTCAGAGAAATAAAGGTACATGTTTTCTCTTATATGCAGAAGCTAGACTTAAAATACATGGGGATGGGGCTGGGAAGGTGGCTCAGTGGTAGAGCACTTGCCTTGCATGCATGAGGCCCTGGGTTCGATTCCTCAGCACCACATAAGCAAAAAAGAAAAAAGCCAGAAGTGGTGCTGTGGCTCAAGTGGTAGAGTGCTAGCCTTGAGCTGAAGAGCTGAGGGACAGTGCCCAGGCCCAGAGTTCAGGCCCCATGACCGGACCCCCCCCCAGAAAAATACATGGGGACATGGTAAATTATACAGGACTTGAGGCATTCACATACAGTGAGACCAAAAGAGAATATTTTAGGAGAGGAACACAAAGGCTCAGTACCTATATGCATTTCATCATATAAAATAATATTTATCGAAATGAATTCCAGGAAATGGAAATTAGAGGGTTTTTTTCTTTGTTTCTGATTTTTTGGTTTTCTTTTCTGTCTTATTTGCCCATTTATCTGTCTTTGGGAGGGGAAGGAGGCACAGAAATGGAGGGACAAAGGGTGAATAAATGCAGCAGTGGTACTCACTAGACACTATGTGGAAAATTAACTATACAACTTTGTGTATGGAGATGGAAGGGAAAAACAGAGAGAGCAACAGAAGGTGTGATATTGTCCAAAAAAAATGTACTCTTTATCTGACTTATATAACTGCAACCTAGTTGTATCCCACTATATAATAATAAAAAAAGTAAATAAGAAAGCAAAAATGGTTAGCAGTGTGGCTCAAATGGTTGAATGCCTTCCTAATAAACAAAGGACCTTAAGTTCAAATCCTAGCCCTGCAACTGTAAATGTAGAAGGTAGAAAGACAGAGGAGAGGGGTAAAAGAGCACCCACACTGCAGGAGAGGGGGCAGGGGAAAGAGCTGAGTCCTCATGCATCCTCAAGTTGACAAGAGTATGGTCCTGGAGCCCCTGCATTGATCTGGCAAGTGGCCCTGATAAGAAATGAGCAATTCACATTTCTCTCACACTATAGACACCACCGTTGTAATGAAACAAAAGACAATTCACTCTTGAGAAGTTGGGTGTGTTGGTTTCACACCTTCTCATTTAGGCCTTCTTTGCTTGGCCATCAACTGGCACTGATTGGAAAAGAAAAACTCACAGAGATTTCAATTACTGTTAATGTTGCCTGAGTGTTTTCACTGTCGCAGTCTAGGGCTTCAACTTTTTAATAAGTTTCCCGTAATTATTACAAGTTTTTGGTTTAATTCCAGCTGAGGATTTAATGGGACTCATTCTGACAAGATATAGGATATTGTCCCAATAGATGCTCATTTGGAAATGGGCCACTTGCAATTTTGAGTGTGCAGAGCTGTGCAAGATTAAAAGTCCTGGCAGTATAATTTCTACCTTGTGTCCCAGGCTCTGTGGATTTGTAGCTCATCCAGGCTGTCCATCTGGGGAGCAAACAGCATGGACTCCTTGATGAGAAACTCTGGCCAACCAACCAGCTGTGAAAAAAATAGATTACTCTTGTCATTTTTTTTTCCTGTGAGGTAATTTGTGGGGAGTGAAAAATATAATTTCTTAGAAGGTGTACAGTTAAAAAAGCAACTCCTAGTAGTGTGTACTGATTTCTATTTAAAACTCTCCTACACTTTTATTTAGTAAATTTAATTTTTCAACAATACTCTGGCTGGCTGGGATTGTATTTCCTGATTCTAAGGAAATGGAAAGGTTGGTCGCTGGGCTTTGTGTGCCAAACAAGCACAGGATGGGGTGGGAGGAGAAAGAATACACTAGAAGGGCTCAGCTGGCAAGCTGAGCTGAGTACAAAGAGGTGCACTGGTGCTTTCCCTCCAGGTAAAGAAGGTATTAGGAAGGAATTAAGTAACTGTTGGGAAAAGAGATTTTTTTTCCCCTCCCTCCCTAGCTCAGGAAGAGATTTTTTTTTTCAAAAAAACAAAAGAAAAGCATCTTTTTCAAAGCTCTGCCATACAACTTTAGCCTCGTGAGATTTCAGAAGGTCACACTAGCTAGCTAATCAGGGTAATTCTAGATCAATTGGGATACAACACGGAGAGGGGGATTGTGAAGTAAGGGCCTAAAATGTGATATAACAGCCAGCATCCCTAGATATAATGTGCTCACTCTGCTGTGTGTGCAGCAAGCCAAAGGGGATGGAAAGAACATGCCAAGCAAAACCAAACCATTTTGTTTGGATCCAGTGGAGAGTTAATGATATCATTTGAAATTAAAGAATTTGTTATAATACTTCTGCGCAGTGAGGTACCAAATATTGAGACATCAATTCGTGCTGCACAATAACTTTCTGCCTGGAACCAAGTATTACAGTGCTGTCTTTGGCCTAATCCATAACTAATTTTCTGAAAGACTAGCTTCCAACATACATGATCTTTAAAAAAAAAAAAAAAGAAATACACCATCACATATTTTTTTGACATTTGGCTGTAATTAATTGCACATTAACATATAAGTATGTGAGTGCATATATGTGTGCATGTGCAAATACAGTGTATACCAAAAACAAAGGATTTATATCCAGTCTGTACAAAGATGTCTAAAAATCAAATGAATTCTTTTCGTTCTGAGCTAGGCACAATGGATTATGTGTCTAGTCCCAGCTCTTCAGGGGTGGAGGGTGGAAGGTTGGAAGGTAGAAACATTGCAGCCAAAGGCAGACTGAGCAAAAGTTAGCAGGACCACATTTCAACTATTAAGTCTGAAATATAGGTATATATCTGTAATCCCAGCTACTGGGAACAAATTGATAGACAAACATTATTGTTGGTCTTAGTAACCTCATGTTAAGCAAAATGAAGCCAGACTCTCAAGGGTATTTTAAGATTCCATGTGTGTGTGAAAACTCAAAAAGATTAATCTCATTGTGTACAGATATATACCTCAATAAATGTGGTAAAACTTTTTCAAAAAAATTTATTCTTTTTATTTTTATTTTTTATTGTGAAAATACCGTACAGAGCGGTTACAATTACATGGGCAAGATAGTGAGTACATTTCTTATCAAGCATTGATGCTTCCTCCCCCCTTCCTATCCCTTTCCCCCACTACCTGTGGCCACCAAAGTTGTGTAGTTCGGTTTTCAACATAACGACTTGTACATCTCATTGTTGCAATGGGTCCACCTACATCCTTATTTAAATGATTTGTTTTTACCCTTCCCCTCCACAAATTATGAACCATTGTTTGGCAGACCTAGTAACATATCTAATTTCACCACCAACCCAGCAGGTAAGAGAATCACAAGTTTGAGACCAGCCTGGACAGCTGGTTTTAAATGACAAAACAACAGAAATCACAGTGCCTTTCCAATTAGCTTCAAGTAAGTCTTTTAAATGATTGTCTAGTTTCTCAAAGACCTCATTGTCATTCTTTTACTTCCTGTTCTACTAAACTGACCCCATCAGCCCTATAAATAACATTGAACCTGCCAGACACATTGCCTGAAGACATAGGTATGTATCATTCTCCAATTATCTCCCAACTATCTACTTGGCTCCCTCAATCTTCCTCCATTCTTTTCTCCAGTCATTTTCTCAGTGGGATCCATTCCATTTACCATACATAAAATGATCCAAATGATAGCAAACAAGGCCACACTAAAGCTACCAGCAAGCAGGGTGCCGGTGGCTCAGGCCTGTAACCCTAGCTACTCAGGAGGCTGACATCTGAGGATTGCAGTTCAAAGCCAGCCTGGGCAAGAAAGTCTGTGCGACTCTTATCTCCAATAAACCACTAGAAAACCAGAAATGGTGCTGTGGCTCAAGCGGTAGAGCACTTGCCTTGAGCTGAAGAGCTCAGGGCAGAGTCCAAGCCCAGAGTTCAAGCCCCACAACCGACCAAATAAATAAATAAATAAATAAATAAATAAATGAAGCTACCAGTACAACTACATTTATTGTAGCATTATTGACCATAGTTAAGATATGGAACCAACCTAGATTCCCCCAGTAGATCAAGAAAATATGGCATATATGCACAATGGAATTCTATGCTTCCTTCAGAAAGAATGACATCACCTCACTCATAAGGAAATGGAAAAATTTGGAAAAATTTATTTTAAGCTGGGCACTGGTGACTCACACCTGTAATCCTAGCTGAGATCTGAGGATCCTGGTCCAAAGCCAGTCCAGGCAGGAAAGTCCATGAGACTCTTATCTCCAATAAACAACCAGAAAACCGGAAGTGGTACTATGGCTCAAGTGGTAGACTGCTAGCCTTGACCTGAAGAGCTCAGGGACAATGCCCTGGCCCAGAGTTCAAGCCTCACAACCAACAAAAGCAAACAAACAAACAAACAAAAATCAAATTAAGTGAACTAAGCCAGACTCAAAGAAACATAGGCTCCATGGTTTCCCTCATTTGTACTAATTAGTATATGTCTAGGATAGTCCTAACAGAGGATCACAATAGCTCAATAGCTACATACAAATGACCATCTAAAATGATGCTACTTGAAATGAACTCCAAGATATGGAAACAAAGGTTTTGTTGTTGATGTTGACATTGTTATTTTTAGTGTACTGTATCAAGTTCTTTCTCTCCCTGCCCCACTTTGGTATATCCCTGGTAGTCACTGTTTTTATTTTGGTACCCTGTGTCTTATATATACATTCATCTGATTTGGGGAAGGGAAGGGGAATGCAACAGTGATACTCACAAAACACTAGGTTGGAAATGAACTTTACAACTTTGGCGGTATGTGGGGAGGGACAGTGGGAGAAAAACTAGAGTGTAGGTAATAATATTTGACAAGAAATCTACTCATTACCTTACTTATGTCATTGTAACCACTCTGCCCATCACCTTTCAACAAAATAAAAAATTAAAAAATTGGAACCCTCTGACTGTAGTGTTTTGTGCAGCCAAACTATGAACTCAGTAGTGTATAAAGAACCTAAAATATTTCCTCACAGTCCTAGAGACTGAAAAGTCTCATGTTAATGTACCAGCATCTGGCATGAGCCATCTTGATGTATCTCAACATGGTGGACAAATAGCATCATACAACAGAATGGTAACCAGAGAAATCCAAGGAGGCTGACTTCATCCTTTTATAAGGACTCCATACCCACCACAGTAGCATTCATTTATGCATGAGAGCAGAGCTCCAAAGATCTAAACATCTTTTAAAAAATGCTATTAACCAACACCAGCTATTCAAGATCAAATTTCATAGGCAACACATTCAGTTAATTCCATAGCACTTCTCTAACATTACCTATAATGTGGCCCTGTTTTATTTTTCTGCATAAATTTTATCACCTTTTAATATACTCAACATTTTACTGGTTTATTATATTTAGTATCATTATCCCCCCAACTGCACTATAAATGTCGTGAATTTGGGATTCCATCTGCTTTGTTCATTGCTGAATCTCCAATATATTTGGCACATAAAATATGCCTGTTGAATAAATGAATAAATAAGTTCATGAAGGGAATGAAATCAACTATATAGTCATAATATTAACTATGACAGAACTTTGTTATTACATGAAAAAAGAGAGACTGTCATATTAGGGTATAAAACAAAACCCAAATACACTTACCCAACTACAATGAAGCACAGTTGAAAATTGCTTTGTTATCTTGCCAGTGAAAACAAACAAAAGAAAAGCAGCAACAGCAATATTAACATTCATAGATTAGATCTAAGACAGAGGATATTATGTAATTTTAACAGTACAATTAATGAAGCTCTAACAGTTATCAACATATAATTGTCAGAAAACTATGGCATCCATTATAAACAAAAATATTATAATGAGAAAAGCTCACTAAGCAAAAATATGGAAAAAATTAAGAGCTGAATAGATCTAGTAGACAAAAATAAGTAGAGATATAGAAAAACTGGTACAAATAATTAACCTTATTATAAACTTGCTTCTCAATAAAAATAATGATTTGTTGGCCAAATTCTGCTTGAAAAGTTCCAAACTACCCTCTGCAAAATAAAAAATATTCTCCAAATCCCTTCTTGACAGGAAAAAAAAGAAACTCAAAAACTGAGTGTGGTGGCACTTGCCTATAATCCTGGCTGCAGTAGGAATTCTAAATAGAAGGACTATGGTTCAGGCCTAGACTATCTCAAGAATAACTAGAGAAAAAGGGACTGGATTCATTGCTCAAGTAATAGGGCACCGGCCTAAGAAGAACTAGCAAAGAATCTAGAAAGACAGCTAATAAGGATGCAAATCACTACAAGCATATAAAAATGATAATCCACCATGTAAAGAAAACATCATTTCTACTTATAGCAAAGGCAAAATTTAAATAGTAATAATATCTATGGCTTTGGGGGATGACAAAAATAGATCAATTTCTACCTTTCTGATGAAAATAAAAATTGACATCCATTTTGGAACTAATTTAGCAAAATTTGCTAAAACTAAAGTGCATCGCATACTTTGACTAAGCAATTTGGTACCCTAACCAAAGCACAGTACACAAAAATGTACCTCAAGAATATATTTGTGAGATGTACAAGACACTATGTTGAAAATGAACTTTTCTACTTGGGGTGGAGAGGGAGGAATTGGGGAGGTGGGGAGGGAAGGGCTGGGTAGAGGAAAAACAAAGGAGGAGGTAACAATGCTCAATAGGAAATGTACTTATTACCTTACTCATGTAACTGTAACCCCTCTGTACAGTATTTTTACAATAGAAAATATATAAAAAAGAATATATTTGTAATGCACTGCTTCAGATAAAAAGTAGTCCCCTTCAATAACAGATTAAATAAACTACAATCCAGTCATACTAAGGATTATTTTATCTTCATTAAAAAGAATGAGAGCTAAGCCTATAAATAAATGTAGAGGTTTATCAACAAATACTACTGTCAAATAAATCCTAAAATGATACAAAACATGAAATATAGTGAAAGAATCACATTTTTACCAGTAATCTTTACCAATAATCTAAAAACCATGTTTGGATGTGACCACAGAACTGTCCAACCACCGAGAAGAGAGGACATAGAGCAGGTAACTGTGAAGCCTCTGTATGGAAAAGGTTTCTGAAACTGGTGATAAAGGGAAGGTGAGAAGCAGCAACCAAGCAAGAAAGAAAGATGCTACATTTAAAACTAACTAACTAGCTAAATAAATAAATAAAAGCCTGGCCAGGCTTGGTAGCTCACAACTATAGTCCCAGCTGCTGTGAAAGATAGCAGAACCTGGTGGGCAATGTGGGGTGGGAGGGAAGGCTAGCCTGGGCTAACTGTTCAGAGACTCCATCTTAATAGAGTCTCCATCAATGGCTAAACATAGAGGTATTTACCTGTTATCTCAGTTAGGAGGGAAGCATTTTTAATGAGCTCAGTGCTGTGCTCCTACCATCCCCAGGGACCTAAAGAAACACAAATAGGAGGATTGCAGCTCAAGCTGGCTGGCTGTTAAAAAAAAAATCACCAATGCCAATAGGGGTTGGGATGGAAATATGGCCTAGCAAATGCCAGCAATCCCTAGTACCAGTGCATTCCCCTCCAAAAAAGCCAGAAGGTATAGTATACTACATTCTTAAAGTATCTAATATTATGTGATTCCATCTGGACATATGTGGGGTTATGTGTGAGAGACAGAAAGAAAAAGAGAGGTGCTGTGGCTCAAAGTAGTAGAGCACTAGCCTTAAGTGAAAAAGCTCAGGGACAGTGCCCAGGACCTGAGTTCAATCCTCATCATAGATAGGCAGGCAGGCAGGCAGGCAGGCAGGCAGGCAAGAAGGAAGGAAGGAAGGAAGGAAGGAAGGAAGGAAGGAAGGAAGGAAGGAAGGAAGGAAGGAAGAAAGAAAGGAAGGCAGGCAGGCAGGCAGGCAGGCAGGCAGGCAGGCAAGAAGGAAAGAAGGGAGGAAAGAAGGGAGGGAGGGAGGGAGGGAGGAAGGAAGGAAGGAAGGAAGGAAGGAAGGAAGGAAGGAAGGAAGGAAGGAAGGAAGGAAGGAAAGAAGGAAGGAAGGAAGGAAGGAAAGCAGGCAGGCAGGCAGGCAGGAAGGAAAGAAGGGAGGAAAGAAGGGAGGGAGGGAGGGAGGAAGGAAGGAAGGAAGGAAGGAAGGAAGGAAGGAAGGAAGGAAGGAAGGAAGGAAGGAAGGAAGGAAGGAAGGAAGGCAGGCAGGCAGGCAAGAAGGAAAGAAGGGAGGAAGGGAGGGAGGGAAGGAGGGAGAAAGGAGAGGGAGGGAGGGAGGATGGGAAGGAAGGAGCAAGGGAGCACAAGAGAAATAATTTACTACTTTCCAGTGAAACGTAATTTGTTAACTTTTTAAATTATTTGACTCTTCTAAAATAAATTTCATAAAGCTATCAGAAGTTGAAAACACACATAAAATTCTTTGGAAATATTTCAAAGCCTTTCAAATGCTTAAATTCACACCCAGAAAAGAAGAAATGCGTATTTTCAGAAATTTCCTTTTGTTTTTCCCCAGCAATACTGGGGTTTGAACTCAGAGACTCATGATTGTGAGTCACAACTCTAGCCCTTCAGGAAACCTTCTCATAAGTAAAGGGAGGTTAGTAACAAAGACTGATAAAATTACAAACCATACACTATAAGTGACAAAGTTTTGAAAAGTCCATTTCTAGGACAATTTGTGATTATAAACTGCTGTGGTGTTTAAAAACACACACACATTATTAACTACAGTTGGATTTTCATTTGAAAGAAATACACTTATGGATTAATTATTCCTGTGGCTATCCATAAAGTAGGGGATAGACGGCAAATGCTTCATTCACCCTACTGTACTCAGCATTGGCAAAATCCAGCTATAATGTACCTAGCGGCACCTATGCCAATACCAAGAACTGCTGTCTTGACTAGCAGAAAAGACCTTGCTTCCTGCAATTGTTAAAATAAAATAATAAAACAATAAAATAAATAAGATGGAAACTAAAAAAAAAATAAAGCAAGAGTGCTGAAGAGATTGTAATGGATAATTGATTCAAATATTTGCAGTGACCTGAAGTGCTTACATGACATAGAAGAGATGGCTGACTCCAAAAGAAAGACTGGGGCATGTGGATAGGGGGAGGGAGACTTCAGCTATTTTATTTGGCTTCAACCAGATAGGTATTAACCCTCTCACTGTGGTTACAGAACCTCCCGATAGGGACAGAAACAAGCATGAATATAGTCATCAGAAACCACATGAAGATTCACAAATACCAGGAAATGGAAGCAGCTGTTTGTGTTTTCTTTTTGTCTTGTTTGTTTATATGTCTTTAAGAGGGTAAGGGAGGATACAGAAATGGAGTGACAAATGGTGGACAAAGGCAGCAGTGATACCCACTAGACACTATGTGGAAAATGAACTATACAACTTGTGGGTATGGATGGGAAGGGAAAATGGGGAGAGTGGGAGAGAATGGCTGACATTGCCCCAAAAGAAATGTACTCTTTACCTGAGTTATGTAGCTGTAACCCCTCTGTGCATCACCTTTGCAATAACAATAAGAAAAAATTTTAAAGATTCACAAATACATGGCCAAGTGTCCCTTAGAAACTGAACATTGTTGAGTTAAAGTTGATTTTTAAATGTTAAATCCATAAACACATATGACCGTTTACATTTAATTTTTTTCCTTTAAATGTTAAAATTTGATATTTGTAATAAGGAGTGCCAGGAAGCTTCTTATTAAATGACTTCAATGATTTCAATTTATACAGGATGAGCTACTTTTTTTGTCTTTCTCTTTTCTAATTATGAATGTAACATTCTCAGTGTTAGTAACTTAAACACCACAAAAGTGTCAAGAAGCAAAAAGAAATGTTCTAGAATCCTTCTACCTAGAGGTAACAATACTTTCTTGTGTATTTTAAACACAGGTAAGACTGTGACCAGTCATTTGTACATTATCCTGGTGGCTTATTTTCCCTGTACTTATTTACTGATTTAAGAAAGAATGCTTTAAAATAGTTTCAGATCTTGGTAGTTAAAAATCTTGACAGTGTACACTTAAAAAAATTCTTGAATGAATTTAGAAATAATGTTAATAAAGGACTAGAAGTAAACTGCTAGAAGCTTACCATGCTTGAGAAATTGAACATTAGATAAGTATATTTCCAGCTATTCAATTATGACCAAAAAGCAATGTTATCTCCAAGGAAGTTTAAGGGGTTTAGGGGAGTGGTAGTCAAGTGTGTTCTGCTATTTTTTTTGCATGGTCCATTTAGAATCATTCCTTAGCAATTAGCTCTGAGAGAAAAGCACTTGCTATTGTTGTAGATTGTTATGGATTATATAATACAGATTATACTTTATATGGCTTTCTTCTAAGAATAGTTAGAAAGGATAACATACACATATGTTCTCCTATGCAAATCTAGTATCCCAAGAGTAACATTTTGGGGAGTCTAAATGACATGAAGAGGATGACTTTTCCTCTCCAGAGCCAGGGTATAATTAACCCCACAACAGTAACTTCAGACCAGGGAAGCAGGAATTGGGAATGAGCCAGCTGAACTCCAGATGTTAAGGTTGGGAACATTCCAGTACTCTGCATCTGGAGGCTTCTATAACCAACATCCCATCTGTAACAAAAGTGATCAATTCCTCCCTCAGAAGAGACAAAAATACCACAGCTTCCTTCTTTCCTGCTCACCTTTCTCTTCTGTGAACCTTATTTCATTCAGAAATATCAGAAATATCAGAAAAGGAGAAACCAGAACCCAGGAAGTCAAGAACTGCAGCTAGGATGCTAATCAAATTCAGGAGGAAAGGCAAATGACCAGGCTGAACACATTAAGTTGGTTAGAAAGCACTTTGTTATTTTCTCTTTCCCCCACCCCACATAGCAAAGCAGCAACTAAAATACAACAGTGCACCCTTCTGGTTGAAATGCAGAACTAACATTCAGGTCAAAGCAGTCTCAAGTCTCGCTCCTTTGGGACAATTCCTCCTGTAGGAAAAGTTTTGCAACTATGACTTCACTTGCAGTGTTTGTTGTCGCTGTTTTCAAATTAAAAATGCAAGATATTCTCAGATACATAAACTTATTTTCCACAGGGAACTTTTAAATGCAATGAAATGAAAAAGGTGGCAGAGAAAATAGCAGAGACCTGTGATGATGCCATATTTACTAAACATGGGTATCTGGTGATTTTCTTGGAGTACTCTCCAGTGGGGAGAGCAGTGCACAAAGTAATTGTTGAATAAGTTAGTCAAGAGAGATTAACACTCACTGAAATGTTCACTCTCTGTAATATTTGGGGAAATGTATGGTATTTCATCACAAGGATAATAGCTCAGGAAACTTCAACAGGAAGAACCTAAGAGCATGGTACAGCAGAAAAACCTGTGTGACAATACTTGTCCTCTTCACTTGAATCTTGAACAAATGCACTAACACAGCACGGCATTTATGAGCTATGGAATCTGATCTATGCAGTGCTCATTGTTACTGTATAACCAATCAAGTCAGGACTATCATAAAGTACTATTTGAAAACTCTTACTGAAATGACTACTTGCAGAAACACCTTTGTGAAAGAAAGGGTCCAATTCACCTGCCCACTTCTGCAATCTGCAGGCAGTAGAAGGCATGAAGGAAAATCAAAGCAAAGAAAGCAGACTCAGTCATGCTACTCTTTTGGAAACAGATGAAAGTCGGCTGCCACCTACTTTCGAAAAATTGAAGGGCAATTATAGCACTGTTCCTTGAAGGGTAATTAATAACTCAAGCAATTTGCCACTGATAAAACAATAACAACAACAACTACAACATCCTTCCTGCCTTGTAGGCTTGCTCATAAGAAACCATGGTATATTTCACAGCATCTCTTCAAATATTATGCTTTCAGGGTTATACAAAAATCCCACAAGTTGAGGTATGGCTCAAGGGGTAGAATACCAACCCTGAGCAAGAGCTAAGAAAGAGTACAAGACACTGAGTTTAAGTCCCAGTACTGTTACTAAATAAACCAGTCACAAAACTACAATATTACAAAGTTATAAATATTTATGAAATACTAATTATCACAATACTAATAATATTTTCACAACTCTGTAAACTCTCTATGGTTATCTCATTATCCATGGCCACCGTCAGTACTCCATCTCTGTGGGAACTGTTTTCTGTCTATTCACAATCTTTTAGAATTAGAAGGCCTAAGAAGCAGCATTTCAGTCAAGGAAAGCATCTTCTTTGTGGTTAGGCTACACTTTCAAATGTCACAGTGGTATAGTTCATTACATGGTTTGTTTGAGTCAAGGATTCATGTAACACACAAAACCTTCATAGCAAAACAGAATGACTCAGATTAGCAAAAATAAATGTTATTTGTAGGATATTCCTGCAAAAGGGTCTGCTATATTCCATTTCCTAAGTACACTAGTTGAGAATCATTGAAGTAACCACATAAAGAGACTTACTAGACAGTCTAGATCTTAAAAATAGTCTCGAAGAGTTATGGCTGCTGATTTTCCAAAATAGGTATGAACTTGAAACTCTTTGCAAACATCACCCAGCCATAGGAAATCAATAAAAGCAAGCAAGAAGGTCTCAAGCATCTAAAAATCTGCACCAGAAGAACAAAAAAGGGTTTTATAAGACATTTGGGATTCAATTTCCAACCATAAGTCATCTTACCTATAAAGATTTTTTTCCTAGCAAGTTGTAGCCAAGCAAGTATTGGACCCTATAATGCAAGCACAAAAATGTATCTCCACACAATGGCAGGAAGTAAAGTACACCTGACAAAAGATCCAGATGTGGTAGATATGTCCGCAGGAAGTAACCAGAGCAGAGGGAAGAAGAGATCCTTCCTGAAGAAATCAAAACCCTTGGCTCCCTAGCTCATCAGGGTAGCAGAAGACACAGATTTCAAAAGGAAAATGTAGTCAAAGGGAGAGAGAGCAAGAGTTAATGTTTATTGAAATTGAGATGAAACCGAGAACCAGGAAAAACCAAATGGCACCCCCCAATCTTGAGGCTGCGAACATCAGGATTCATGTATTATAAAACATCTATTGCAGAATCAACTGGACCCAAAGGGGAAAAAAATGGAGACGGTGTCCATAGCAAATTAAAGCTGAAAGAGCATCAAGAAATACCGGACCTAATCTAATTTGGGGAGGGGAAGGGTAATAACAAAATGCTGAAACAAGGACATGGGATGCCCCATTGCAACAATGATACTCACAAGACACTATTTTGGAAATGATCTTTACAACTTCAGCTGGGAGGGGGGAGAGTAGAATAAAAAACAAAGGGGGGGGGCGAACAATGTTCGACCAGTAATGTCCTCATTTACCTTACTCATGCTCTGGTACAGCATCTTTACAATAAAATAAAATTTAAAAAAAAAGAAATACCAGGTCTATTTTGTGGAATTTGAAAGCTGTGATCAGGATATTGTCCAAAAAGGGCCCTTGGAAGTGGCCATGGGAATAACCATGTCAGCTGCTGGTGATTTATCGAGAAGGTTGTACCAGGAAATACTTTTTAAAAGTTAACTTAGATGTCTGTCAGAAGTTAAATAGATGATACGCTAAGCTAAGACTTTAAAGACAGCTATAATAGCCTTTTAAGACTTTTAATTAAGACTTTTAATAATAGACATTTAAGCCTATTTTGGAGTATAGTATAAAGCTTAGTAGTATGGTGAGCAAGTACAGAACACCACCACAATCTTGAACAAGCTGCAAAAGCATGATGGCCAAATAAGTAGAGCCTACTATAAGCCTACTATGTGCTTAAGCACAATAGTAAATGATGGCAAGGATGAACGATGTGATATGGTCTCCTCCCTTCAGGAACACAGAAAGTAGCAAATGCAGAGTGCTTGAATCCACACAAACTTCTGTCAAGTGAATATTATCTCCATTCTAAGGAAACTGAGACTCAGAGAGTGTGTAAGCATCTTGCCACGATGCACAGCTAGGAAATGTCTAAGTCATAATTCAAAACACCTGATATTCTTACTAGATCATATTTTTTAATAGATTATAATGTGTCCCATCTTCTAACAAGTAGCAACCAATAATAGTATACACTAAGTTAAGCACTGAGAAAAACAGATGTTGCAGCCTGCAATGGAGGGCTCATGTGGCTCCTACGCATCAGCTGGAGCTCATCAGAGAAGGCAGAGAGCAAGGACAGAAATAAAGCAGAAAAGCCCTAGGAGAGGAGGAGCTTCCTATGGAGGTGGGGGTGGGGCAGGACCACATGCAGTTATGAAGAGAACTGAGGACGGCAGCTTGGAGAGCAGGGAGAAGAGGCCACTCCTGAGAACACAGGAGTGGGTTACACAGAAGCCAGGGAGATGAGCAGGAAAGCTGTAGCTCAAAGTAGTGGAAAAGGAGCACTGCACACTTCTGAGCAGAACAAGGAAAACTCCTCTAGCCCCATTCTACTTTCAGTCTTTCCTTGGTTATTTTCCTGGGGATGCTGTAACAAATGAATGCAAGCTTCATGATTTAGAAGAACACAAACATGACCAGCTTAACAGTTCTGAAATCCTACCTGGGGCCTGTAGGACTAAAAGCAGGGTGTCCACTGATTGGGCTGTGTTCCTTTCTGGAGACTCTAGAGAAAAATTCTTTCTTTGCTTCTTCCAACCTATGGAGGCCACACACCCACATACTTCGGCTCCTGGCCCCACCCAGTGCCTTCTACTTCAAAAGCAGCCACATTGCACTTTCTGGCCCTCCATTTGGACTCAGGCATTTCTCTGGCTGTAGCAGGAAGAGCTTTCTGCTTTGAATCATTCCTGTGATTAGATTGGGCCCACCTGAATACAGCAGGATAATTGCTCCTGTGATTAAAGTACTTGAAGTTAATCACATCACAGCGAAGGCTGTTGCCTTGTAAAGAAACAGTCACAAGTTCCAGTGATAAGAACGGACTTCATTATTTGCCAACCATATTCTTGAATATCCCTGCCTACTCCTGTATTTCTAGCCTCCATAGCTTTGGGCACCATCCTCACCTTCTCCCTGATTAATCCTCTGTTCTAAAACCTTATTGTCCAGACTCACCCACTATCCACAGCTTAGCTTGCCATTCCTCTGGGGGTAACACTCTTTTAGCAGCCTAGTCAAGGAACACCAGCTGTGACAGGTGAGGGCAAGGCAGAGGGACAGGAACCACTGGGTGAGGGCTGGGTAATGGACCAGAGTTGAGTGCTGGGGACAGAGAGCCATACTGGACAGGGAGAAGTTAGCCATTTCTGGGCCTCAATTGCCTCATGTACTAAATGGAAATAAAGCTATCAACTTCCTGGATTATTGTGGCTCTTAATGATACAAAGGTAATTCAACACATGGCGAACTCTCATTACTTTGTAAGTAAGTACTCAATAAATGTTCTCTTTTCCTGGTAAAAAGAAAAAAAAATTAAGACAAAGAATGATAGGGATTGGTGCAACTCATCAGAGGAAGACACAGGTATTGAACTCAAGGCTTCATTTATAATAATTGGCCTTTCCCCATGAGTTAAAAAGGCCATATTGATTCTTCTTATGATGTGTGGCTAGTGAAAAAAGAATGTCATTAGCAATGAGTTAACTGGAAAAAAAATTACAATCTAGAAAGACAGAGCCTAAACGGAGGTGATAAGTGCACAATGGAAGTTTATAAATGTGTATAAGATCACTAAAAATCAAATGTTAGAAACTTAATGAATTAGTCATTTGTTCATTCAAAAATACTTGAAGTCAGATGTTCTAAACACTAAAATATATCCTGCTTTCCTGGTACTTGAATTCAAGTAAAGAGACAGACTTTCTCTCCCCTAAGATTTTTTTTTTTTGGGGGGGAGGGTGGTTCTTAATATATGAAAACTATTTGCAGCTGTCAATTCTATTTTCCTCTGGTAAGTTTTTTTTTTTATATTAGAGCAGGAAGAAGCCTAAGAAATATTATTAAAATATAAACTATATAAAGAGGAATTGTTAATGATTAGCTACTATTACAAATATGTGTGACCAAGGGCCAGTGGGCTCATGACCATAATCCTAGCTACTCAGAAGGCTGAGATCCAGAGCATCAAAGTTTGAAGCCAGCCCAGCGGAAAAGTCCACCAGACTACATTTCTAAAATAACCTATACAAAGCCAGGTTGGAGATGTGGTTCACATGGTAGAGCACAAGGCAAACAAGACTAGGGTCCTGAGTTAAAATGATACCTGAGTTGCTGAGTTTTGGTATCAGCAAATTTTTGGATGGAATGGATGATAGGGGGAAAAAAAAGGAGGAGGCAACAATGCTACAAAGGAAATGTACTCATTGCCTTACTCATGTAACTGTAACCCCTCTGTACAGTATTTTTACAATAAAAATATATACAAAAAAGTATTCATTGAGGGACTGGGAATGTGGCTCAGTGGTAGAGTGCTTGCCTAGGTTCGAAGCCCTAGGTTCGATTCCTCAGTACCACATACATAGAAAAAGCTGGAAAAAGCTGATGTTGTGGCTCAAGTGGTAGAGCACTCACCTTGAGCAAAAGAAGCTCAGAGACAGTACCTAGGCCCTGAGTTCAAGCCCCAGGACTGGAAAAAAAAGGTATTCATTGATAGAAAAATAATGCACCAACTTTTATACACTCACAGCATTCTAAAGGGTTTGAAAATAATTCATATACACAAAAATATAAGAAGCAAAACAGAGAAAGAAAA
Source organism: Dipodomys merriami (assembly GCF_024711535.1). Taxonomy (NCBI): domain Eukaryota; kingdom Metazoa; phylum Chordata; class Mammalia; order Rodentia; family Heteromyidae; genus Dipodomys; species Dipodomys merriami. The sequence goes on along the minus strand of NW_027202604.1, from coordinate 17,851,219 downwards.
AATAGAGAAGAGGGAAGAAGGATGAAAAACAAGAAGGTAGTAAGGAGAGGGGAGGGAGGGAAGACAGGAAGGCAGAAAGGGAGGGAGGGAAGGCAGGAAGGAAGGGAGGGAAGGCAGGAAGGCAGGAAGGCAGGAAGGAAGGAAGGAAGCAAGCAAGCAAGGAAGGAAGGAAGGAAGGAAGGAGTTAAACAATAGTAGAAAACAATTTGAATCCAAACCATGTAAGGTGGGGAGAGGTTTATTTATTTTTGATTTATAGGTTTGTTGGTTTGTTTGATGTTTTATTTTGCTTTCAGAAAGGTGAAGGAAATTTGTCTTTTAGTATTTAACAACCAAATCAGAAAAGAAATATAGCTGCTAACAAAAAGCATAGGGTTATAAAATTTTTAAAAACAGATATGTGCCTGAAAAAGAGCACATGTCCAAATCCAAATGTTTCTGAGACCTAAGAGAAATCTTTCTCACAGATTGTCTGGCTAGCAGTGACACCACACCTTCATCAACATTGACAGTTGAGCTGGCCAGAGCCATGACTGGTTTGGGGAGGAAGTTGCTGATTTCAGATACTGTGGTATAAATACTCCAACTATGGCCAATTCCAATCTTCCAATATAACTTATCTCACATAGTGTAATTCTTTAGAAAGACAAAGTCAAAACTTAACAAAATCAGCACCAGGAAATGGATACCTTCAAGGAAGAGTGTGGGACTGAGAGGAGAGGGGTAGATGAAGTGAAGAGGAGAAGAAGGTAGAATACAGTCCATAATTCATTGTATTTACCACAATATTAAGAAAAGTAAGAGAAGGAGTGGGTCGGAGGGGACTATGAAAATGTTGAAAGGGGTGACATTGATCAAGATGCATGTTATCTATAAACTGCTTTGTTAAATAGCAACTCCTTTGTATTTAAAGATAATTAAGAAAAATAAACTTGGAGTTAAAAAGAAAAGTGTTTGGTACCACCCTATAGAGTATTCCTTTCCTTCTTACTGATTCATAACTATAGGTATTGTAAAATAGAAACAAACAGAAGGAGGTGACATTTAAGTATTTAGTACCTTTCTTACTGGTTCTTAAGTGTACTGTTGTCTTTTAAAGTAACTCATATAGTTCTAACTCACATAGTTCTGGCTGTGTTTAGCTTGCACAGAAGTAAACATTCCTAGACTACATAGTAAATTTCATGCTCCTTTAACATTTATCAAAGTTGGCTTATGGACCAACACCAAAGAGCAATTCAGTAAGAATGATGAAGTAAGTCTTGCAGGACCAGCACTCTACCACTTGAGCCATAGCACCACTTCCAGTTTTCTAGCTAATTGGAGATAAGAGTCTCACGGACTTTCCTGCCCAGGCTGGCCTTGAACCATGATTCTCAGATCTCAGCCTCCTTTGTAGCTAGGATTACAGGCGTGAGCCACTGGCGCCGGGCCATAAGATCATTTTAATCTGGTATCTTCAATACATTGAATGCCTACAAGGGAATGGCAGAGAAAGGGGTGGTATTCCAGCCAACCCTCCAATACACATACCTCATAGCTGTGCCAAATGCCACACACAGTGAGCAACATCAGTCACACAAGTGTGTTTTCCTCTGCTAGTATCTGAGGCAAAACACTGAAGCTATTGAACTTGATAAATGGATACGGCTAAAATTCTTTGAGCATTTATAAATATGAGTATAGTGAAAGAGTTGAGTTTGGTAAGACAAAGGCAAAGAGAAATTTGTGAGTGTGTCCTCTGCCAGGAACACAGAAGATAAACCTTCTAATCAACTGAATGCAGTGAGCCAGTGTTATGTTTTTGTGAAAGTCAAGGAACTTTCTAGAATAGATATCTGACAAGACCATCTCGCCTGTGCAAAGAGGCCAGCCAAGTTAATGTGTCTGATCACAGAAGCTCTCAGTGCTGGACATTTACTATAGCTTAAATGTCTCTCTGGGACAAAAAACATTAAAATGTTTAAATCATACATTTGAACAAAGCAATCTCAGGATAAATTAATTCTGCTATCGCAGTCTCATTGATTTTATATGTTCCTTTACTTTCAAAAGACAATCAAAACAATTAGCCCTAGTGGATTTTGACATTTGCTGTCCCTTAGAGTACTATCAACTTTAATTAGATTCCAGAAATGAAATAACAATATCTTATCAGCAGGAAGACATTTTGAGGGTGGAAAAGTCAATATCAGACACAATTAAAGAAATAGCAAAAGCCAAATTTATGAAACAGATAAATTAGGAGGACATAATTTACATTTCCAGAATCATTCTGACTACACACAGCAATCACTGCAGGGATCCTTGAATTGCAGATTGTGCATATAGCAAAATAGCACTTTTGTGCATTTGAAATATTAACTAATTTTTTAAAAACCCCAATTGTAGGAAATACAGATGGCATTAATCTAAGCACACTGAAATGAACAAAGCTTATCTCTTTCACATACAATCTTTATAATCGCAAGCCAAGTTACTTCCTTTCTGCCTCTCTGTCTGCCCAGAATACCACTCAGAACTCGAGTTAAATGTATTCTGTGAGTGAAATCATTTTGTGTATGTTAAAGTCCTTTTCAAGTGGTACTGGGAGGAGCAAAGGGCTTTAGCATGTAGTTATTACCTCTTGTCTACCAGCTATGTCCACATACATTATTTGAATTTCTTTTCATTACATTAATACTAGAGTTTTTCATTACTAAACAAGGAGATGGTGGCTCCAAGAAGACCTTGCTCCAAATCACACAATCAGTGACAGTGATAGAAGGGTAAGCCTGGTCTGGCAGCCTCCAAACTCTTCCATTGATTCCATTACACTACACAGGTTCAATCAAGTACTTGTCCTCTCAAGCAACTTAATGGATCTCTCTGTAATGTGGCTTCCTTATCTTAAAATTAAGGTGATCAAATGTCTCACTGTAGAGGGTAACTGTGAGAACTGACTGTACTGACCAACTTTCCTATTCATGGGGGATCCTTACAACTTTTTGAGAACAGACAGGCGCTTGTGGCTCATGCTTGCAATCCTAGCTATTCAGGAGGCTGAGATCTGAGGATTGTGGTTCAAAGTCAGCCTGGGCAGGAAAGTTTATGAGACCCTTATCTCCAATTAATCACCAAAAATACTGGAGGTAGAGCTGTGATTCATGTGGTTGAATGCTAGCCTTCAGCAAAAACCTCAGGGACAGTGCTCAGTCCCTGTGTTCAAGACACAGGACTGGCACAAAAAAATTTTTTTGAGTCCAAACAAAATGTAGCACATTTCTTGGTACTAATGAAATTTAAATATTCATAACTAGAAAAAATGATCCTACTAAGCAAAATATACAATGTCCAATTATTACTTTACTTTGTATACCTGGAAAAAGCATCAGTATCAATATCTTATGGAAAACTGGGTTCTGATCTTACTTCTGTTTGAAGCAAAAGCTCTGCATGATTCTATTTCCTTATTATCAAAGAGATAAAAATATAAATAAAGAAAGAAAAGAAAAAGAAAATTATATATAATTCATGTAACTCTTAGTAGTATTGACTTTTTCCTTCCTAAAATGACAGAGTAGCTTACTTGAAATAAACCTTACTACAATAAACCCCAAGAAAGACTAGAAAATTATATCAAATAAACATCTGTTTGAAGACATCAGAGAGCTACCAAGACAGTGAAGTTGGAATGGCCAAAAATTTAGAGGTAAGTATGAAATCTTAGTTGGCCTTTGGTGCTTTTTCCTTTCAGGCAATTGCCTATTTTCAAGGAACAACTGAGATGTAGAAAAGACTAAGCTGGAAGTCTATAGAGCGGAACCACGCTGGTCCTATCTTACAAGGGTGAGGTGGAAGATTGGGGTTGAGGGTTGGAATCCATCCAGAAGAGGGAATCCAGGTAATGACTGTGAGTATGGAGTTGGTGTCCTTCAAATGACATAATTGAGGAGCACAACTCTCACAGAAACATAAGCCTGGATTTTAATCCACTCAACCTATGAATGAAGGCCATGTGCTCCTATGTTGTCTATCTGCATGAAACAAATAGAAATCAGCTTTGAAACAAAATATACTTCAGAGTCAAGTATCTCTATGATTTCATATAAAATGACTGACTCCTTCCAACTTGTAGAAACAGATCCATAGAAATTACAGATTTTAAGTTTCTTGTCTTGGGCAACTAAATACTTTAGTTAAGAAAAATTAATGACAAAATAGATTCTTACATGAAAAGCATGAAGATGAAATCAAGTGAAATTACAGAATTTTTAAAAATCCAATAAGAGAAATTAAGGATTCAATAAATAGATTAAAGGGAAATTTAACCAAGATCTAAAAACAAAATCAATGAAATGGAAGATAAATCCAAACAAAATATCTTTCTATAAAACAGAAGAAAAAACATGAAAAAGAGCCATGTGGCACATGGAGAAAGGTCTGAAATGTAGAACTGTAATTTCAAAAGGTGCAGAGAGAATAAGGTAAAAACAAAATCAAAAGATATAATATGTTTATAATAATTTAAAATGTTCACTCAATTTTTTCTGTTTCAGGATAAATACAAAAAGGAAATAGGAAACTAATTGCATCTAGGCTGGAATTTATGATCCTCCTGCCTCAGCTTCCCCAATGCTGGGATTACAGGCATGCACCACTATGCCCAGCTTACCCTTCTTAATTTGTTTGTCATGGAGCATATATTTTAAAAGCCAGAAGATTTACTGTCTCAAATTTAATCTAACTCACCTTCACTTACTTTTTCCTATAAAGTCAGATGAGATGTTGCTGAAAAACCTTTTTAAAAAGAAAGCTATTTGGGCTGGGAAGGTGGCTCAGTGGTAGAATGCTTGCCTCGCATGCATGAGGCCCTGGGTTTGATTCCTCAGCACCACATAAGCAGAAAAAGTGAGAAGTGGAGCTGTGGCTCAAGTGGTAGAGTGTTATCCTTAAGCTGAAGAGCTGAGGGACAGTGCCCAGGCCCAGAGTTTAGGCCTCATGACTGGCCAAAAACAAAACAAAACAAAAAAACAACAACAACAAAAAGGAAGCTACTTAAAAAGGAAGGTAACCCCAAAAGAAGATAGAATGACAAAATAGAGATAGGAAAAAATTGACATAGAAATCAACAAAATAAAAAAAAAGTAAGATACAGAAAATCAATAAAACCAGAAGTTGTCCTCTAAATAAATAAAATTGGTAAACTCCAGGAAAAACTTATCAAGTAAAGACAGGTAAACAATAAATCTCCAATATCAAGAATAAAAATGGAGGAATGACTAAAATTCTAGGAACATTACACAGATAATAAGAAAGTTGTTCTGACCAAATTTATGTCAATAAATTTGAAAAATTATATGAAATAAAAACAACTTCTCAATGAAGAGCTATAAACTAACATAGGAAATAAGAAATAAAATACCCTAATAACTCTATCTATATTAAAGAAATTGAATGACAGAAAATGAAGTTTTGGGGTTTGGGGTTTTTTTTGTTGTTGTTGTTTTCTCCTTTGTCACTGTTTTTGTTTTATCTATTTTGGGGAGGTTAAGGAAGAGCACAGAAATGGAGGGACAAAGATTGAACAAATCAGTGCAGCAGTGATACTTACTAGACACTATGTTGAAATGAACTATACAACTTGTTGGAGAGAGGAGTTGGGAGGGGAAAGCTGGGAGAAAATGAAGGAAGAGTTGACACAATTCAAAAAGAATGTACTCATTACCTTACTTATATAACAGTAACCTCTCTACACATCACCTTTACAACAACAGTTTTCTAAAAGTTTTAAAAAATGTACCTTCAACAGAGAAAAAGTAGAAAAATCATACAGAAAATTATATAACCATCTCATCAGATATCTGAATAGCTTTAAAGATAGTGTGTTCTTGTTGCAAGAGTAAAGAAATTGGCCAATGTAACAAAGTAGAGTCAAGAAACCAAATCATACTAGACGTCTGTGTCACAACAAAAGTTAGCATTTTAGTGGGTAAAGTAAATTTCAAAGTCTTTTTCCTACCCCATCAAATACATACCACACACAAAATTCAATTCCAAATAGCATGTAGATCTAAATGCAAAAGATGAAAGCATGAAAGACATAGGAGATAACTTATCTCCAGGTCTGAGGGATAAGCACACAAAATACAACATAAAAGCAATAGCAAGAGAAAGGACATATTGAATTTCTATGAAATACAGTTCAATTATTTTAATTTATCAAGAGAAACCATTAAGATAGTTTAAAAAACAAACTAATGATTTGGAATATTTCCCAAAGACATATATCCCATAAGATTTCCAAAATACAAAAAAAAAATAATTCATATAAGTCAGCAAGAAAATGTAAAAGATAATCCAATTGAAAACTAGGTAAATATTACTTTACAAAACCAGATATCCAAATAGCGAATATACTTATGAATTGATGTCATACATCATTATCATAGGGAAAATCTAAATTACACTAAAATGACAATGATACACCACAACAAACCCTCTGCCATAGCTAACCAAATGAAGTGGGCTCTGGATTGGTGAGGCTATGGGCTGATCAAAATCCTCCAACACTGCTGTAGATACACGCAAGGAGGCAAACTCAATGAAGTAGCAGTCCCTCTCAGATCTACTTAAGGATACCCACTGAAATATCACTCATTCATGAGTTCACCAGTAATGAAATATAAACATATACAAGAATATTCATGGCAACCTTGCTGAAAACTGCAAGAAATACATATGTAAATAAATGAGATCACTATCCATCAACAGGAGGGTACTGTTTATGCATGGGGAAATAGTTTAAAGCCATTAAACAAGCTACTACTATCACACACAACAACATAGCTAAACTTCACAAGTACTATGTTGGAGCTAAAAGAAAAAAGGCAGTCACAAAAGAAGCTATACAGTACACTCCAATTTATGCAGAGCACAAACACATGCAAAACTAATGCTGGAGTTAGAAATCTGAAAACTCATCAGTTTTTTATGTTAAAACATAGGTAGCATAAATTTTTACCATTTTGGCCATTCTTAAATAGATAATTCACTAGTGTTACATACATTCACATTGTTGTACATCTGTGATTACTGTCCATCTTAGAACTTTTCTCATCATGCTGAAACTCAATCCACGAACAGCAGCTCATGATAGCCCCTCCCCTCAGTCTCTAATAACTACTACAGTTTGGTCCCAATGAATTTGATACTCTTGGTATCTCATCTAAAGACAATCAAGTGGTATTCCTATCTAATTTCACATGGCACAATGTCTTTGGTTCACTCAGGTTATGGATTGTATCAGAACTTCATGCCTTTTTTGAGGCTGAATGTATGTGTTAAGAAGGAGACAAAATTTTTCCCTCTCCCTTATCCAGGCCGCTGACTTAACCCAGAATATTAAGCTGACACAAGAGCTAAAGAGATACATTTATTTAATAGCTCTCCTTAAAAATAAAACAAAACATTTAATATGTAGTTTCTGAACAACTGAAAAATAAAATCTTAGAGTAAAAGAAAAACATTTTCATTTGCAGTACATGACAAAATGTTTACATACTTAATCACAAATGGCCTCTTAGCAGTGAGTAAGAGAGAGGCTTATTACAAGGGAAGTGAAAAGAAACAGAAAATAAAATAATACAAATGAATAATAATGCAATGTGATGATGCTCTAGTTTAATATTAACAGAAGAAAATAGTTACTGTCTTTGTACTATTATGTCCATGATTAACAGTATACTGTTACCTCATGTTTGTACAATTTTTGAAAATGGAAGAATTTATACTAACTAGAATAAAATGTATTCAGATGCAGATGTTTGCACGGGATTTATCAAAGCACTTGCAGACTATCGATTGTATTCTGAACAAGTTGCAAATTTCCAACTTAAACTAAGCATGTTCAGCATGATGTAAGTCAGGACATAAGGATAATCATTCAAGTTATGACAGGATATTATGTCAATGGTTTCTGCTAATGTCCTGATAATGTCCGATACCTTCAATAATTCCTGCTTACACATTTTTATTTTTTGTATACTTGAGAGAAAGACGTACTTTTGAGGGTTGATCAGATTTAATGGTCAATTCACAGACAACTATGCTAAGTTAATTGCCTTTACAGAAATTAGCCATGGAATAGAAACAAAACTCAGACTCACTTAAAGAAGCAATTTTCAATGCTTACTGTTTTAATTTAAAAGCAGCAAATGGGAGATATACTTCCAATTTTTAAGGCTTACTATATCTAAATTACAATAATTGCCCATTCAAATAATGTTTACATGTAAGAATTAGTCTTCCAGCTTGTCATAATCCTGAACTCAGGGATTTGTCTGCCTCCTTTACTATTAGAATCTTTATAAATGCTCACTTTATTATGTGCTATCTGGGACATCATTTCTAAAGGTAATTTGGTTCCATATGCCAAAAGTATACTCATAAAAAATAAACTTGTTCCCAAAGAAGGTGAATCTGGTTAAGGTACATTGTATGCATATATGGATATGTCAAAATGAAAACCCCTGCACAACTAATTTATGATGATGTTGGAATAATTTGTGGAGGGGAAGGGAAAAAACAAATTGTTTAAATAGGAATACAGGCTGACCCATTGCAACAATGAGATATACAAGTCGTTATGTTGAAAAACAGGGTGGGGGGGATAAGGGGGGGGTGGGAGAGGAGATGGGAAGGGATGGGAAGGGGAAACAAAGGAGGAGGCAACAATGCTTGCTAAGAAATGTACTCATTATCTTGCCTATGTAATTGTAATTCCTCTGTATGCTATTTTCACAATAAAAAAATATGGAAAGGAAGAAACATGCATATTGTTCCTTGACTCATAGACTACATTTTTAGAGATATGTCCAGTGGAATAACTGAGCAAGTAGACAAACATATGTGGAGGGACATTCCCTTAAGTGTTGTCTATAAGATCTAATAATAATCCAACAACTGGGAAATGATTTAATAAAATATGGTCTATATTTGCTATAAAAAGAATACATGTAGTAACTTTATTATTTAAATCTGTTAACAAAAAAGCTAATAAACAGTAATTACATTATGAATTCAGCTTAAATGTATAAATATGTTTATATTTTAATTATAACTATTTTATAACCAAATATATTTATATTTATTTTTAATACATATACATTTTAAATATGTATATTTATAATACATTATCTATACAGCTAGCTTTTATGTGTATTCTAATGTTAAGGGAAAAGTCTAGAAAGATAGCAACGTGTTAATGAGATTATCTCTTTAAGTAGATATTATAATCAGTTTTTCCCTTAATTTATCTATTTGCAATTCTAAATTTTCTACAGTGCAATGCATCACTTTGTAGAAATGCACTCAGAAATGGCTTTCCCTATGAAAATAAATTTCATCTTAGATCACATTTATAACAATTTAATTATTAGGGTAAGCATTAACAGGTTACAGTTTTAAAAGGATATACACATATACACAAGCACAAATATGTATAAATTATGAAATGAGAGTCTTCACAACAAACCAATACTCCCCAGTTATAGACTAAAATTTCAATTAAGTTCTCAGTGTCTATAAATCCACACCAGTGTATCTATGGTTCATTCTCTCTCTCTCTCTCTCTCTCTCTCTCTCTCTCTCTCTCTCTCTCTCTCTCTCACACACACACACACACACACACACACACACACACACATACACCACACACACACACACACACTTTCTATTCTGCTGGCTTTGATATACTTTCTTTGTTAGATGGATGGTGGTTTGTTTGATTTATAACAACACTGGTATGACTGGAAAAGAATACTGGGCTTACCAAATATAGTCTAGTTCAATGGTCAGTTTGCCAACGGCTGTGCTCAGTCAATTCAGTTTGGAGAAATTTCCCATTACAGAGGCCCCACCTTTAGATCAGCTCTGCCATATTCAAAACAAATTTATCAGCTTGCTCAACTTTAAATAATGAGAGCCCACAGAGACCTCCTCACTGGTCAGTCCTGCTTTCTTACACTTACCTTTATTGATTCCTACCTGGTTCAGTGTTCTACAACTAAAGACAAACTATAAGAATGAGCCAGATACCAATAGCTTATGTCTATAATCCTAGCTACTCAGGAGGTTGAGATCTAAGGACTGTAATTCAAGGCCAGCCAGGGCAGGAAAGTCTGTGAGACTCTTATTTCCAAATAACCAGCAACAAAGCTAGAAGGAGAGCTTTGCCTCAAATGGTAGAGTGCTAGCCTTGAGCAAAAAAAGCTTAGGGACAGGCCCAGGCTCTAAGTGTAAGCTTCAGGACCTGCACACGCGCGTGCGCGCACACACGCGCGCGCACACACACACACAAATTATATATATGATATTTCCAACTATTTCTATTACAAGATCTAGACAACACAAAGTGAGATAAAAGTGGGACATTTAACTTAGCAACTGGATTTCTCTCACTACAGAGTGGCTACTACAGGTGAATCAGTAGGATGAATCATTAGGATGTTACACTAATTTCTGCCAGGAGCCAAGTTAACAAAAAGTCTGTGCAGACTATAGCACACAGTCAACACTGTAGTATGTCCCAGGGATAACTAATGGGTTTAACACTGGGGGAAATGTTTGGATGAAGGTCTAAGGACCATTCAGAGTTACTAGAAGCCAGATCTTTAATTCTGTTGATTTGAAGTGCGAGATTGATGTCTTTGGGGGAGAGACACTGGAACAGGCGAATAAGAGAAATCTCATTAGAGGCTTATGACTCTATGGCTTATACCTAGATGTCTGCAGGTTGCCTTTATAACAAGGACTTCTGAACATATAAATGGTAACATTTATGTCTGGAATGACTCCCAGTTCAATTGCTTCCTGGAATTCATCATTTCCCAGTATGTGGGGCTTTTAAGTGGTATATTCTTCTGACAAAAATATGACTTATCAACTAATGATGAGGCACCATTCATCACTGGATTTCACTCTGTATTACCACCCAAATGAAAAAAATCACATTTACAAGTATACTTTGAAAAATGAATCATTTTAACAAATCCAAGTTTACCTCCATTTTTCTTATTTTAACATCCAAACATTTCAAGACTCACTGAGTTCTATTCAAAAAATAGTCATATTTTAAAACATCTATATTGATTTTATTTTGAAATGCAATGAAGAATCCAGAAAATGATCTGAAGATTGGCCTCATGAATTGAAAGCCTACACTGCCCTCATTACCTTTCATCCAGGGTTAAAGGTGAGCTCAGGGCTCTGCATTTCCACTTTGATGAGGAGTAGCAAAGAGGACTAAGGGTTCTAAGTAGGCTCTTAGTAAAACAGATTTGGGAAACATAATATCCCATCCCAAACAAAGCCCCATCCTCAGGACAATTCATATTTGTAATTCATGCACTAAGAACTCCATGAAATAAAAAATAAACTTTTAAAAACTTCCCTTAACTCAGTTTTACTATCGAATAGAAATCTGAATATGAGAAGCTCCAACTATGCTTAAAAGAAGTATCTATAATATTACTGTCCAGTATAAATAAAATATAAGCTAGATGTATCATTTTACATTTTCTCACAGCCACATAAATACGAATGAAAAAGGGTCAAAATGTTAATAATGTTTCATATAACTGAATATATCCAAAATATTATTTCCACATATAATCAATATAAAACTATTTCATAGATGCAATCTACTGCTTTCCTAATAGTAAATCTTTGAAATTTGGTGTGTTTTACACCCATAAAACCTCTCAATTCAGACTAATCACATGTCAAATATTCCAGGGCACATGTGGCCAGTATTTACTTTGTTGAACATTGAGAAAACTAATGATAATATGAATTTAAATGTTTTAAAGTTCTCATACTTAACAAAAATGAGCTAATGTTAAGCCCTAGTCAACAAATGATATATAGAATAATTATGTATTAACAATTATTTTATAAACTTCAGTCCTACGTCAAGTAGTCTCGTTTTCAAATGAAATCACAATTGGCTTTTAAAAAATATTTTATTATCTTTAAGTAGTTGTACAAAGAAGCTGCCATTCAACAAAGTAGTTTATGAATACAGTGCATCCTGATTAACGTCACCCTTTCAACATTCTTAGCTCATGCCTCTCAAGCTACCCCTTCCCTCACTCTTCTGAATTGTTTAGGATATGTATTACATTTTTCATCATTTATAAAACCACTTTATGTATATAATGCATCTTCATCTGTGTCATCCTTCAACATTTCCATCCCCCTTTGACCCACCTTTCTCTTACTTTTCTTAATTTTGTATTATATACAATGAATCCTTGACTGAATTCTCCCCTTCCCCTCCCCCATCCCGTTACATTTGTCTACCCCTCCCCCTTTGGCCCCACCCCATCTCCTCTTGCAAGTTTCCATTTCCTGGTACTTACTTTGTTGAGCTTTGATTTCATCTTTCTAAAGAATTATAGTATTTGATGGGGCTAGGGAGGTGGCTCAGTGGTAGAGCACTTGCCTTGCATGCTTGAGGCCCTGGGTTCAATTCCTCAGCACCACATAAGCAAAAAGAAAAAAGCCAGAAGTGGCGCTGTGGCTCAAGTGGTAGAGTGCTAGCCTTGAGCTAAAGAGCTGAGGGACAGCGCCCAGGCCCAGAGTTCAGGCCCCAAGACCAGACTCCCCCCCAAAAAAAGAATTTTAGTATTTGAACTTTCCATACAGTCTATTATATTTCATTTAATTCATTTGTAACTGCTTACATAATATTCAATGTAGGTACATTTAAGTAGTTTGATTGCTATAGTCATAGCACCTATAACAGGTTGGGGCATGTAATAGATGTTCAATGAATGTGCTAAGCAGGACCTTGAATCCATTCTGGGCTACGTAGAGAGTTGCAGGGAAGTCAGCACTATATAAAAGGATCCTGTCTCTAAAAAAGAAAAAAAAATAGACGATATAACTCGCCAAAATCTGGCTTTTGTGATGTAAAGAACTCAAATATACTTAACTCTTAATTACTATTTCATGGCAGAAATGATAATACATCTATCTGAGAAATAAATTTTAACAAGAAGTTAAATGTGAAACTATGAAGCCACAAATGTGAATCTATGAAGCTCTGAAAAACAAATAAGATTAGTAAACAATAGAAAATGAGAAAAGAATTTGGACAGGTCAAGTAAAAACAAATGAAGCCAGGTGACTGTGGCTCAACACCTGTAATCCTAGTTAATCAAGAAGCTGGGATCCAGTTGATTGAATCCAGCCTGGGCAGAAAAGCCTATGAGACCTTATCTCCAAAATAACCAGCAAAACACAGGGCTGGAGGTGTGACTCAAGTGGGAGAATACCAGCTATCAGCTAGCAAACCTAACGAGTGAGAGACCCTGAGTTCAAACTCCAGACAGAACCAGCAAAAAATAAAGAAAAACAGAAAGAAAATGAAACACAAATAACCCTTATGCACAGAAAAGGTATTCAAACTCATTCATAATAAGTGATATAATCTAAAACTACACAGTACTTATTGGTAAGAATGTGGAAGAGCAGGGACAGTGTAAATTGCCACCACCCCCTTGAGATAGTAATTTAGTAAATTTAAAAAATAATAGAAAATATTTCTTTTTTAAAAACTGGCCAGGCGCCAGTGATTCACACCTGTAAACCTAGCTACTTAGGAAGCTGAGATCTGAGTATTGTGGTTTGAAGTCAACCCAGACAGAAAAGTCCCCATAAGACTCTTACCTCCAATAAACTACTCAAAAAAGCCAGAAGTGTGCTATGTATGGCTCAAGTGGTAGAGCATTATCCTTGAACAAAAAGAGGCTCAGGAACAGTGCCCAGGCCCTGCGTACAAACCCTAGGACTGGCAAAAACAAAAACAAAAACAAAAACAACAAACCCTACAATTGCCTCTTTGATTTAGCAATTTCACTAAGAATTTTTCACCTAAAAATATATACATGCTCATCTCCAGAAAGATAAAAAGAAATTGATATCATGATTTCTTATGAGCAAGTTGATGGACAACTGTAGTGGCAGTTTTTCAATGTCTAACTTAACCTTTTGATTTCAAACCTATTCAACTGATATAAATAAACCAATAATGAAACAATGCAAAATGAAATAAACTCCAGTTAAAGGTAAGCACAGAATGAAACTGAAACTTAAGAAAATGAAGATTAATGTGATAGACTGAAGCATTGTTCTGAGATTGGCATTAGTGCTTTACTTGTGCTATTGGTTGGATGGGCTTCATGTGGCCACAAGAAGAATCATTAATGAAGAAGTGAAAGAAGTCAGAAGCTAGCTTCTGTCCCTGGTCTGCCTTATAACTTAGGGAATACCTTACTGTCCCTACTTGCTCAAAAAGGTCTGTAATTGGCAACTAGAGATTATGCTAGCTATTGTAACTAGAATTCCAAGGCAAAGGCCCAACTTCAGGAATTCTGTCATGTCAGGTCCATCCCTCTCCCCATGGGGCCAAGTAAACAGACAAGTAGTGGTAAAGGGCAGAGAAAAAGAGATTTACTATGTGACATAGGCAGACCATGGGAAGAGGCAAACTAACCATTTCAGTCAATCTTCAGGGTGCAGACATGCCCTTTAGGTCTAAATGGAGGAAGGACCAGGGCAGGGGAAAAACCTATGCATAATTAAACAGTTCTGGGCAAAGTGTAGGCTAGCTGGTTGATCATTATCTCAGTTCCTGTTCGATGAGAGTTTTAGGATGAGCCTTACTGTCATTGTCATCACTTAGGGAGTGCAATCTGCTTCCTGTGAGATGATTCCCCTGCCCCAGGGCGCCTCTCATGCGGGAAGACTATTTTTTTTTTCTGTCCTGTAAGGCAAGGATGTTCCTTTTGTCATTAAAAGTATATTGAATAGGCTTGTCCTTCCCGGAACCCAAGGTGCTTACAAGACAGAGTGACTCAGGGTAAAGGAGACAGATATAAAGCGGAGGCACAGATACCAAACTTTTCTCCTTCTTTCAGTTAAAGAATGTTATTTTTCCTTTTTACTAAAAACAGTTACTGAGTACCTTTGTACTATCAAATCTATCCAGTGTTTTCCCATCTTATCCACAAGGAAATAATGAACAAATTTGATCAAATACTTTGATGAAATAATCACCCCACCTCACATTTACATCCCCAAATATGTAGTTATTAACTTATTGAATGGACATTTTAGTCAATGTACACTAAAAGCCCATGAGTGGTGAACACTATTTAAGACTGTAGGAATGCAATAAAGGCTAAGAGACCTGTGAGACTCCATGGAGTTTACATTTTAGTGCAAACTACAAACTAATTTTAGTTTAGACTGCAAATAAATTTACTAGAATGTGATGTTAGACACTGATAAATGTTCTGAATAACAGCAATAAGGTAACATTTTATGGCTATTACCCGGGACACTGCTTTGTACCACATGCTCAGGAATGGTCTTTCTAAGACGATGACCACCTACAAGGAGCTGGGAGTGATGGGACCATAAAACCTGTGGGATTTCCTTAGACCACTGGTCTAATGAATAATCCAAAGAAAAAAAATTAATTTAACCTTACTAAGAAACTTAAGAATAAGTCATCACTTTTTTTCTAGTTATTCACGGTCATTTTTAATTACTTCAGATCAAGGTTAAGTTTATTAGCCAGCTGTTTCATCCTTTCTTTTTGGAAATTGAAATGTTCCCCATTCCCCAGGGTTCTCCCACACTCCCTGATTTCTCAAAGATAACCCACTTGATTCTTTGATCAAGACTGTGACTTTTGATCTGGGCTCTTGTAAAAGCCCAAGGGCTCTTCTCAGAATCTCTCTTGAACTTTAATTCTATTTTTTAAAACTGGTTTTTAGTTTATCCATCTTTTATTCTAAGTTTATTCCCCTCCAAAGAGGAAAGGGGGGGGAGGATTCTAAGCAAAATCAAAGTTGGGCTGTACCACTTTTTCTTTCTTTTGTATTTTTCTTTTGTACTAGTGAAACATTTCTATGTCTGAACCAAGCTGGTCTTACTCTTCTTTGTGCTGCAAATGTAGCTTGAAAGGCCTTTTTGGCTCTTCTGAACAAATATATTCCTCTTCTGCAAGAGATCTCTTCTAAGAAAGAAGCTCTCATTTGTTTTTTTTTCTGTTTTTTATTTTTACTCTTGTGAGGCAAGTTTGATCATCTCATCAATTCCACCAGTTTGCATAAATTGTTCACTGTAAGATCATTGTTCACTATGACTGTACATACTTCTGAACCCATTTCAAAAATAAAATTCATCAAAGAGAGAAGCTAATATATCCTATAGTTGTATTCACTTCCCATGGCCTTGTGTGACTTTTCCCTAATTACAACAAAATTCCTAGTGGGCACAATATGCCTCCAAAATTTTTTTCTTTTTTTGACCATGTGTTTTGCTGGTAGAAACAAAGCACTGTGTTCTTTTTGCTTCTCTCTAGAGTTTTCTTTCCTTCTGGTTTGATATTTTTATTAAGATAAAATATGAAGTCTTTCCTTCATTTCTTCCTAAGAAGTGCATAAGTCTACACAAAAGGATAATATATTTGACCTTAGGAAAATGGTCGGGCTTTAAGCATTTGTTCCTTTTCTTGCCAGCCTCTCTAGATCTTTTCAGATGACCATCTGAGGACAGGAAAATGATAAAAAAAGAAAAAAAAACTCATGAAAATATGCCTTTTAATACAAGCTAAAATTAACTGAAGGGACATTAGATCAGACCATCAGGAAAAAATAAGGCTGCTTTTCCCTCATGATTGCTCAGCTGGAAGAAAATTTCAGCAAAAAGAACAAAAGGCCACCCATTCCACTAGAGAATTTCTCCCTAGGCCTGCTGTGAATGTACAGACCAAAGACTTAGCTTCCCATTATACTCTTGCCAGTTTGCTAATCACTGAGGTTCACACTCTATTTTCTCTCCCTCTCCCTCTTCTTCTCCCTCTCCTTCTCCCTCTCCTTCTCTCCCATAGGTTAAGTTTTTGGGCCCTGAAATTTTCAGAGAAAAGAAAAGCCAGTCTCTAAGCAGTTTGACACACCATACAACAATTTGACTGATGAACCTACACAAAATTTACTACACATGATAATTGAATGTAAACCTCAAAACTGAACTGCTAACATTATTTATTACCAACCTCTTGATACTGAATTTTCTGCTGTTGTGTGTGGTAAGCCCTTTTGGCTCAACAGTTAGGACCACTAAGATTGCAGCCCTTTAGCAAGAAATGCCTGTTTAGTGTTAGAGTTCAACAGAAGGCAATTCCTGCCAGTATTGCAGTCCTACTGCTAGCCATTGCCACCTTAACCATCTTGAGTACTGTGTCTGTCTGTCCATCTTCTTTTTTCTAGATGGCTCTTTGTCGCTCAGTGACTGTGACTCTACATGTTTTTATACCCTGGGCTTATTGGATGCCCCTGTTTTAATGAGGTGTTTTAGAAAGTGGTACTTTATTGGTCAGGTCCTACAGCATTCTCATTGGTATTAATTACTAATCAGGCCCTTTCTCTAATCTTCTTCCCAGGGACATGGGAAGGTTATCAAAACTAGAAGGTACTAGAAAGGTGAGAAGCAAGATATTCCAAAGTAATGTCTCTTTTGCATCTCATTTCCTATTGTTAGATCAAGAGGGTGTCCAGAAGGTCTGGGCCCTAATTAATTTATTCTTTCTTTCCCTATCTCTGGAAATATCTTATCAAACAAATTGGGCTTTTAGCTTGATTTCATTGGGAAATAAATTTCTCTAATTTTTACTCTTACCTCGTCTTTTTCCACTCACTTCCTTGCTTGCTTCCTTCTTTGTTTCATTTTGTTTTTCTTTCACAAGGACAAGCAAACTACACTAGTCAAGCCCCACAAAACAAACGTTAAGTGAAATAAAGCTGCCATAAAAGATAAATATAATTCTACCTCTATGAGATACCTAAAGCTGTCACATTCCTAGTGATAGAAAATAGACTAGTGGTTGCCAGGGTCTGGAGAGAGGGAAACTGGGATTATTTAATGGGTACCGACAGCATTTCAGTCTGATAACAATGTTCTGGTGACAGTTGCTGGTGATGGTTATATAACAATGTGAATGTACTTAGTGACACTGAAACTGTACCCTTAAAAGTGGTTAAAATGGCTGAGGAGAAAGATGGCAGAGTAGCAACAGAGAATCTCCCTAGATCTCTCTGATCAGAGACATAGGGTCCTAACATATACTTTACCTCAAGAGAATGACAAGGAAAATATAAATAGAGGATCATAGGAATGAAGAAGAACTTATACCTAATACACTCAAGGATGGAAAACTGAGAAGGGCGTCCCGTGACTGCCATCCTATGCCTGCAGCGCAGTAAGGCTGCAATAGCAGCCCTGAAGCCGCCCTGTGACCATGACCACTGCAGACAATGACACACCTGAGGATGCAGAGTGGCAGAGCACGAACACCAGACTGCCACATCCAGATGCCAAAAACGTTCACTACAGTGCTGCCAGTCAGCTCAAAATCACACGAGTCCCCCCCACTTCCCCACCTCCCCCATCCGCCCCCGACAGGGAGTCCTTCCCATAGGAGACCAGCATGGATGGTGACCCAGCGTGCTTGGCCTGGACCCCTTCCCTCCCACCCGAAGAGGCTGGAGCCCTTTCTCCTGCCCCTTCTGCTTCCTGCAGAAGACCACTGGGACACATCCCCTACTCCCAGCCAGAAAAATAAAATGACTAGCAGCCACCGGTTTGGCGCTGGAAGTTTGCATTCCCCACAATCCACAGTTGACAATGGGTGGAAAAACCTGACCTGCTGTAAATCAGCGGGAACAATCTCCACACATGGTCCTGCGGGAACGTGACCCCTACCATGCTGACACCTGGCCCACAGACTGGAACGCAGCTCCTCACAGTCCCGCACTGTACAGTGGTGATCTGTAACACCCAGGGCTCAAATAAAGTCCAGGTGCTGGGATGCTGCTTCCTGCCCCAATAGAAGGAGACACCAGTCCATAATTCTGGACACGATGACTTTCCACCATACCTAGAGGGAAGAGGCGTACTCCAGACACAGATGCAGGCCAGGACACTATACCACTTTGTACCTCATAACAGGAAGTCACCAATGGACTTAAACCCAAGCCAGACCATTATACAGCCCCATCCACCACAGAGCCCACACAACTGGCTAGGGCCCATTACACTATTCATACCACACTGAGCTAAAAGCTGCCAAATGCAAAGTGGACAGAGATCCATCCAGTGAATCATACCCTACCCCTTCTTAATACACAATCTGAATGACTCTAACAGTCCCTGAACCCAAATGCATAAATCACAATGAGAGCTTACAAAATTTATGAACAAGACAACATGCCAAATTCAAAAGCCAACAATAATCCAGGAAAGGACCCTAAGGAGAGCAAAGAAGAGATGATTAGAGAAATAGCCAATGAAATAAACAAATAGAAGAATAAAAGGAGTAAGTGACTTAAGAATGCACAGGTCACCCAAAAGATATTGAAAGGAAGAAATGCTACACACCTCATTAAAAGATAAAATTAACACACTGAGAACTGACCCCAACAAAGACACTGCATGTAAGTTTGGAAGCATGAAAGGCTCAATTTCCCAATTGCAAACCACAGATGAAAGCATAGGCAATAGAAGAAGTGAAGTAGAAAATCACCTATCAGAAATTGAGGATAAGACAGAGAAATTAGAACAAAAAATTAAAGGCATTTCTTCATGTGCCTATTGGCCATTCTTATTTCCTCTTCAGAGAAGTCTCTCTAAATCTTTTGCCCACTTATTAAAGGGGCAGTTTTTCTTTGAGGATTTGTTTTGGGGGGATTTAATTTTTTGAGTTCTAAGCATATTTTAGATATGAGACCCTTGTCTGTTGTATGGCTAGATGAAGAAATGCTCAACTTCTCTGCCCACAAAAGAAATGCAAATTGAAACAACATTGAGATTCCACCTCACCCCAAATAGAATGGCTATAATTAAGAAATCTAATAACAGATGCTGGAGGGGATGTGGCAAAAAGGTAACCCTACTTCATTATTGGTGGGAGTGTAAACTTGTTCAACCACTCTGGAAAGCAGTATGGATCTCCCCTATGACCCAGCAATCCCACTTCTGGGCTTTTACCCCAGTGGTCACAAACAAGACCATTCTAAAGTTACCAGTGCAACTATATTATTGCAGCATTATTCACCATAGCTAAGATATGGGACCAACCCAGATGCCCCAGATGCCCCTCAGTAGATAAATGTAGCTAGAAAGTGTGATATATATTATATATATGTGTGTGCATGTATATACTATATATATTATATATAATATATAATACCCATATATATAACATATTATATAACACACACACATATATATAATATACATTATATATATAAAATGGAATTCTGTGCTTCCATCAGAAAGAATGACACCAACCAACTTGTTAGGAAATGGAAAGACTTGGAAAAAATCATAATAAGTGAAATAAGCCAGACCCAAAGAAATATAGGTCCCATGGTTTCCCTTATTTGTAATAATTAGTATATGTCTAGGATAATCTTATCCAATGAGCATAAAAGCTCAAAAGCTATGTATGACCATATAAGGTGATTTTAAGTAAAATGAACCCCAAGATATGGACACAAGAAGTTTTTCTTTATTGTTGTTGTTTTTAATGTACTATGTGATTTTTTCTTTTGTAAGTTCTTCCTCCTGTGGTATATCCCTGTTGTCACTGTATTTGATTATAGTAACTTGTAACTTGTATATTTATTTATCTAATTTAGGAATGGGAAGGGAAATAACAAAATGCTGAAACAAGGACACAGGATGACCCATTGCAACAATGATACTCACAAGACACCATGTTGGAAATGAACTTTACAACTTTGGGAGGGGAGGGTTGGAGGAATTGAGGAGGGAAGGGATAATAGGAGAAAAACAAAGGAGGGAGTAGCAATGCTCGATAGGAAACATACTCATTATCTTACTTATGTAACTGTAACACCTGTTACAGTATCATATATATATCCTAAGAATTGGCAGATTCAGCCACAATATAAAAGCTGTGCATAATTGGGGTAGCTGAGGAAGAAGAATTCAAAACTAAATTCACTGAAAACCTCTTCACAAAATAATAACAGAAAAGTTTCCCAATCTCAAGAAAGAAAATCTCACCCACCTGTCAGAGGTATACAGAACTCCTGCATAAACAGGATCCAAGAAGAAATACTTCTAGAAACATGAAGTGAAAACTCTTCAGTAGTTGGTGTTGGGACCCAGGCACTGGGGACTTACACCTGTAATCCTAGCTACTTACAAGGCTAAGATCTGAGGATTGCAGTTCAGAGTCAGACCTGGGCAGGAAAGTGCAGAGACCTCAGAAAAAAAAAGTCAGAAGTGATGCTATGGTTCAAATGATAGTGCACTAACCTTGATCAAAAGGAAGATCAGGGAAAGCACCCAGCCCCAGATTTCAAGTCCCAGGACTGGCAAAAAAAAAGAGAGAGAGAGAGAAAGGAAGGAAGGAAGGAAGGAAAAGAAAGAAAGAAAGGAAGGAAGGAAGGAAGGAAGGAAAAGAAAGAAAGAAAGAAAGAAAGAAAGAAAGAAAGAAAGAAAGAAAGAAAGAAAGAAAGAAAGAAAGAAAAAAGAAAGAAGAAAGAAAGAATAGTGCTGGGAAAACTGGGCATCCATATGCAGAAACTAAAAAGTGGATCCCTGTTTGTCATCATGA
Organism: Dipodomys merriami; assembly: GCF_024711535.1. Taxonomy (NCBI): domain Eukaryota; kingdom Metazoa; phylum Chordata; class Mammalia; order Rodentia; family Heteromyidae; genus Dipodomys; species Dipodomys merriami. The sequence continues at coordinate 17,829,519 of NW_027202604.1, read as the reverse complement.
TTTTGTATCAATTCAAAGTGGATCAAAGACCTCAATGTCAGGCCCCAAACTTCGAAATTACTGCAAAAGAGAGTAGGATAAACTAAACTCATAGGTATAGGTAGAAACTTCTTGAAAAAGAGTCCTAGGGGCAAAACAAATAGGAGAGAGACTTGACAAGTGAGACTACATCAAAATAAAAAGTTTCTGTGCAGCTAAGGACATAGTTAATAAATTAGAAAGACAGCCAACAGACTGGAGAAGATCTTTACCAGCAGTATATCGGACAAAGGCCTAATATCCAATGTATACAAGAAGCTCAAGAAACCCCTCCCAAAGCTAATAAATCAGTAACTAAATGGGCAAGGATTTAAGGAAAGACTTCTCAGAAGAAGAGGTAAGACTGGCAAATAAATACATATACAAATGCTCATCATCCCTTGCCATAAAGGAAAAAAACTCTGAGATTCCATCTCATCCCAGTTAGATTGTCCAACATTGTAAATTTCCTCCCATGTTGGCATGGGGGGGAAATGTGGGGGAAATGGAACCCTATTGCAGTTGGTAGGAATGTAAACTAGTACAATCACTCTGGATAGCAATCTGGAGTTTTCTCAAAAACTAAGCATAGATCTTCCCTACAACTCAGCCACACCACTCCTGAGCATCTACATAGAACACCATGAGTCAGTATATATACACCACCTGTATCTGGATGTTCATTGCCACACTGTTCATAATAGCTAAGCTATGGAAACACCTAGATGCTCCACAATTGTTAAGTGGATCCCCAAAATGTGGTACCTACACATAAGAGAATTTTACACAGCCATTAGAAAGAATAAAATTATGTCATTTGCAGGGAAATGGATGGAACTAGAACAAATCATGTATGTGCAGTAAACTAAGCTCAGAGAGACAAACAGCATGTTTTCTGATATGCGGAAATTAGATGTAAAATACACTGAGATATGGCAAAGTATACAGGATTCTAGATATTCTCATACAGTGAGACCAAAAAAGGATACTCTTAGAGGAGAAATAACAATGGCACAATGCCTATGTGTTTCATTATATAAAATTATATATATAATGATATGTATAAGATATGTATTCAAAACAAACTTCAAGATATGAAAACAAGACATATTTCTCTTTTTAAAAAAATTTTATTCATAATTCTATCTTTTCTTTATGTATGGTTTATTCATGTATATACCTTTGGAAAAATAGAGAGAATGACAGAACGTGAAGTATAAAGCATAAAAAGTAGAGCTTTGGACACTGATGAAAGTAAACTGTATAGTTCATGGGTGAAGATAAATGTGAGGGTGTGGGAGAGAATGAGGGAGGGAAGACACTGTATGTAAGGAAATGTACTCATTAACTGAATCCCTTGTATAACACCTTTAAAATAACAATAAAGCAAAAATTTTTAAATGGTTAAAATGAGCCAGGCGCCAGTGGCTCACACCTGTAATCCTAGCTATTCAGGAAGCTGAGATCTGAGGATCACGGTTCAAAACCAGCCCAGAGAGGCAAGTCCATGAGACTTTTATCTCCAATTAATCACCAAAAAGCCCAAAGTGGACTGTTGCTCAAGTGGTAGAGTACTATACTTATACAGAAAAGCTCAGGGACAGCACCCAGGCCCTGAGTCAGCACCTCACAAAAAGAGATTAAAATGGTAATATATTCCTATATATTTCATATACATATATGGAATACATGCATATATATGTATGTGTATGTGTATACATACACATTACTCATCTATCAGGAAGAATAATATATCATTTGTGGGAAATGGATGAACGTGGAAAAAATTCTGTTAAGTATATTAAATTAGGTTCAGAGAGACAAAGTATACATGTTTTCTCTCATATGTGGAAATTGTGTATAAATTATAAATACATATGAAAACATATGCAGAGTTACATGCAGATACAAACAAATCGAGTAAATTATGGTATACAAAGGGGAGGAATCTGAAGATGATGTCACTACTATGAGCTACAAATGAACCATTTACCAAAATGAGTACCAAGAAGCTGGAACATGGGTTGTTGGGGTGGTGGGTAAGTCAACAGAAGAGATGGGCAGATGATTGAAGAGGGGAAAGGTTGGTGAATACAGTCATAATATTCAATGTACATATGTGAAGATGGAACCCAGTAACTTAAAGGGATAGGTGGAATGGGGAAAGATGGGGGAAATGATGGAAGGGATGACACAAATCAAAGCACATTGTACTCATAAACTGACAATGAATTCAAACTCCTTTACACAATTACTTCAATATTACAAAAAATTGTATTGAGGAAAGTTCCATGGATTCCTAATTTTTCCAGAACCTTCATCATAAAGGGGTGTTTGATCTTGTCAAATGCTTTCTCTGCATCTATTGAGATAACCATGTGGTTCTTATCCTTGCTCTTGTTGATGTGATGAGTTATGTTAATTGATTTGTGTATATTGAACCAGCTTTGCATCCCTGAAATGAATCCTGTTTGATCGTGGTGTATGATTTTTTGGGTGAATTGTTGAAGTCGATTGGCCAAAATTTTGTTGAGAAGTTTTGCATCAATGTTCATCAAAGAAATGGGTCTATAGTTCTCTTTCTTTGATGAGTCCCTGTCTGATTTTGGGATGAGGGTTATGTGGCTTCATAGAATGAGTTTGGTAGTGAACTTTCTCTTTCAATTTCATTGAAGAGTTGAAGGAGTATTGGTGTGAGCTCTGTTTTGAAGACCTAATAGAATTCCGCTGTAAAACCATCTGGTCCTGGCCTTTTCTTAGATGGGAGGTCTGTTATTGCTGTTTCTATTTCAATGCTTGATATGGGCCTGGTTTAACTCATGTTGGTTTAGTTTTGGCATGTCCATATTTGCTAGGAAAAGGTCCAGATGTCCCTCAGTAGATGAATGGATCAAGAAAATGTGGTATATATACACAATGGAATTCTATGTCTCCATCAGAAAGAATGACATTGCCCCATTTTTTAGGAAATGGAAAGACTTGGAAAAAATTATATTAAGTGACGTAAGCCAGGCCCAAAGAAACATAGGTCCCATGGTTTCCCTTATTTGCAGTAACTAGTATATGTCTGAGTCAAGCAGAAAAGGTCAGATAAGTTGATGTTAGGAGAATGAACCCCAAGATAAGTATCCAAATGTTTTACTTTCTTTCATGCAATTGTTTCTAACATATTTATAAGATGGTTTCTATGTTGCTTTGTATGTCCCTCCCCCATGGTATAACCCCTGCTTTCACTGTATTTGATGTAGGTATAATTTGTGGAGGGGAAGGGCAAAAACAAATCATTTAACTAGGGATACAGGTGGACCCATTGCAACAATGAGATGTACAAGTCGTTATGTCGAAAAACAAACTTTACAACTTTGGTATGTTGGGGGGGGAGGATCGGTTTGGGGGAAGTGGGGGGCGTATGGGAAGGGATAGGAAGGGGAAACAAAGAGGAGGCAATAATGCTTGATAAGAAATGTACTCGTTATCTTGCCCATGTAATTGTAACTCCTCTGTTCAGTATTCTCACAATAAAAAATAAAATAAAATAAAATAAAACATGAAGTTGAAATAAATAAATAAATAAAAATTTAAGGCTATGTGCATCTCAGCCAAATGCAGCAGAGGCAAACAAAAGAGGCCAGACAGTCAAAGGAAAAGAGGGAGGCGTGAGTGACACCAGCTACAGCAAAGCAGCCAGGAAATCCACTGGGAAATATTCTAACATTTCATTTAACTGCAATTTCCTAAGTGTTGGCTGTGCTCCTCCTTCAGGGAGCACAGAGGGCCCCATTGTCTGGACTGATCTGCCCAGTAAAGTTGAAGAGTTCTTCTTAGCTTCACTTCACAAAGGAGGTACAGATGGTAGTGTTTCTTTTCTCCTTATTTTTGCATGTTGCCAGTAAGTGCAGCTTCCTTCCCAAGGCTTACACTTGCCATGTTTTTTCCTGCGCCTTTCTCCTTTTATTAATTTTTCTGCTTGAGGCATATGGAGAAACATGTGTCAGTGTGGGCAGTTTCTGGTACCACTGCCAAAGTTAAGGACAGGCTTGAAACTTAGGGAACTGATCTTAGCCCACGTGAAACTGATTAATAGGCTAGAAGGAAGAATGAAAATGCTACTAAATAAGAATGGCTTATGCCAACTGGTAGCCTGTTAAAGCCAGGAAAGAACTTGGACCCTGATGGCAAAAACACTACATGTGAATCTGTGTCACTCAGCCTTAAAAATACCACAAGGCTGTCAATCAAAGAGAGACCTATTAAATATATTATGAAATTTTCAAGCAGGGTCACAGCTAATTGCCCTTGTGTGAATTATGGAAATTTCACATTTGGGAGCTGAATCCATTGGAAAAGGCAAGGTGAAACAACAAGATAAAAGGTTTGCCTTCCCCTTGGCTTGCATATCTGGTAGGGATATAAAATGATCTGACCATATATTTGCAATTTAAGTATATATCTACCATACAACCTAGCAATTTTAGTTCTAGAAATTCTGTCAGAGAAATGGAGGTTTATGTCCATACAACAACTTGAATACAAACATTTATAGTAGATTTAGCTATAATGGCTAAAAACCACCCAACTTTATCTTTCACTACATGAGTGAGTTACCAATTTGTGGTATAAATAGGAAGTGGCATATTACTCAGCAATACTCACAGAACAATATGGATGAATTTCAAAGTAATTGCTCTGAGTGAAAGAAACCAGCTTTCCCAAAAGAAGCCATACTGCATGATCCCATTTATATATAGAAATAGAAAATACATATTTATCTAAAGTGACAGATATCAGAAAAATGCTGTGCTGGGATTGGAGGAATGGGAGGGTAGAATGGTAGGAAGCAATTACAAAGAGGCACAAGGAAACTTAGAAGAGAGGTTTACTTGTTATATACATACCATTTCAACCTTATTACATGTACAAAATTGGCCAGATTGCACATTGTACATACATACTGTTCATTGTATGTCAGTGATGCCTCAAACAACCATAACAACAAATGCTACTGTTTTTTTGGTAGGGTTAAGCGGTGTTACATTTGTGCTCAGTTGTGCCACAGTGATGAGTTGAAACATGACCAGTGGGACGGAGTCAGATGAGACAATTTGTTCCACGAGGCCTCTCATTTAGCTCCAGGGCATCCTCCTTGCACTTGTGAAGAGTAAAACACGGTCAAGACCCTACATTTGGAATCACAGTATCACATTGGCTAAGTTAAATCAGAAGGCAGTTTCAGACTCAAAATATGAGAAATATGGAGCTTTTGATGGCCAGAACCTTGAAGTCATATTTCCAAAGATATTGATAGGGAAATGGTATAAAATCATGATCATTTTTATAATTCAACTATACCAATTAATGAGCAGGTGTTGCTACATAGTAGACATTACAAACATTATTTCATCAGTAAGTAGAATCTTAATTTTTGAAGATGAACAAACAGGGCTAAAGGCAAAGTTATGGGAGATAGATGCCCAAAGGCCCATAACTCATCAGCTGCTGGGATTCAAGCTTTACTCTGCTTAATTCCAGAGCATCTGTTCTGGGAGTCAGTGCATCAGTGCATCATTTCTTCTTCATATTGCTAAAATTCTCATTTCTCATTCTCTCCATAGCCCATCTACCTAGTAATAGAGGTGGTCTTCTTAATACCACTCCAGAAAAGGCACTCCAGGAGTAGTTTCACAAATAGAATAGACTAGATGAATGGAAAGAGGGAAGCTTTCTCTGCTTCTAACTCCTCTGAATCATGTTTTACCTTGAGTATGAGCTTGCAGTTTAAAAATGAAATCTATGAGGCAGTCTGAATTTCAATCTCACCAAGGAAAACTTGGTTGCATATCCTAAAAATGAATACTAAACCCCTGGAGGCATTTTAAAATGCATGAATAAGATTGTTCTATTTGAAAAATTCATTAAAACTATGTGGTCTAGTGAAGGTTGATGATTGCCATTATCTATGTGTTTGTACCTGTTTGTATAGGCCATTTGCAAACTGTTAATGGATTGTGTTCCTAAAGTTCATAGGCAAGTAAGTCAATGGTTTAGAAATCAGATTGCTTTTTTTTCACAGAAATAATACAACAAATGCTTTGAAGGTAGTCTATTAAAGCCCATTTAACATGAAATATAGTGCAAAGGAGAAAACATTATTTTCCTGCAGGTTTTGAAAACTAAAATGTTTCTTTAAAAAAATAACAAAAAGCCTGACAAGTTCCAATTCAGGAGTTCATGAACAAAATTCTCTTCTTATATGTCCCTCAAAAATGGAACAGAGCAATGTCACTTTATTTTCTAACAGATATGAATTATATTACCTGCTTTAAAGGGCAGAATCAACTATCTTTACATTTAGTTTTAAATAACAATTGATTCATCTCACTGCTTATATAAAGGAGAGTCATATGAACTATGTAGTTAAGAGCTGTATACCAAAGGCTCATGCCTGTAATCCTTAGCTCCTCAAGAGACTGAGATCTGAGGATCAAGGCTTGAGGCCAGCACAAGCAGTAGCAAAAATCTGGACCAGGGTCAAGACTCAACCAAGTGGGTGAAAAAGCTGAGTGAAAGCATAAGGCCCTGAATTCAAGCCAGGGTCAGCGCACGCGTGCGCACACACACACGCACACACACACGCACACATGAATCATAAGTGTAAAACATAGTTCAAGATTTATAGTGCCTTCACATACATTGATTGTCATAATAAAATGCCATAGACTGTGTGGCATTAAATAACAAAAATTTGTTGTCAATTTACGGGAGGCTGGGAACTCTCAGATTAAACAGTTTGAACAGTTTGATTACTACTGAGAGCTCTCTTCCTAGCTTGTAGACATCTTCCTTTTTCCTCATTGTGTCACAGAACAGAAGGACAAAAGGATGGACAGCGCAACAAAGGGAGAGGGGAGAAAGAGAACCCTTTCTCTCTTTTAAAGACTGAAAATACTATTGGATTAGGACCTCATCCTTATGACCATGTTTAACCTTAATTACCTCCAAATGTTTTGTCTCCAAAGACAGTCATTTTGAGGGTTAAGCCCTCAACATGTAAAGCAGAAGGTGGAGCACAATTTAATCCATGGTACTGAAGCTGAAAAGAAGATTCGTTGTAAATCTTGATTCTTTGGCCCAAAAATCTTTCAATGGCTTTCTATCCTACTCATAACAGAAGCCCAAGTTGTTTGATGAACTTTAAGACTGGACAAAATGTGCCCAGTTTCCTTACCTCTGTGCCTTTCTTACTTATCACCTTCTCTTCTTTGATCTGACTCAGGCGTCCTTATTATTGTCCACATACAAGAAACAGAAAGACGTGCCTTCCATGGCCATTACATCTAATCTAACAGCCACAATTCTCCTCCTTCTGCCCTTACTTCCTGTCATTCTCCCTTAATCTCTGCCATTTAACTTTCCACATTAAAATACACTGCATGGTTCTTTGATCATTTCTTTGTCATCTCACCACCAGAATTAGCATGCTAACTATAGGACATTGGGAATTCTGTAATTGTTTATTTCTCCTCTGTGAGACTTGACACTACTGGGTTATGTAAACCTACATGAACAACTTTTCCAAATCATTTCTCAATCTACTTATTTATATATACATATTCTTATTTGACTGTCTCTTTAAGTCTGAAAAATTAAATACATTTTCTTTTCCATAGCAAAAGATTGATCTGAAAATAAATCATGAGTCACCAGAATGGCAGTAGATAATTAATTGTTGCCATGCCCAATGCAACAAACCTTCCCACTAATTCTTGATTTTCAAATCGTTCTTGAAAAATTTATGTTTTCTATAATCCTATAGCTTGATACAAAGTTAGTCTTTAATCAATACACATTTGGATTGTACAACTGTGTAAAGTCTTATCACTCTGTAGAGTTGTATCTGCCATCAATACAGTCTCCATTTACAAATAGCCTACATTGTATTATTTTAAAACTTAAGATTATATCTATTGTGAAAGATCTAGTTCAATAATTTTTGTCATTTGGTTTCACTGAGTTAAAATTTTTACTACTTCATTCTGCTTTTTATCAATGAGTCTAGATTTAAAAACAAAAAACACTATCATGAACAAATTTACTTCATTGCTTCCAAGTATTTGTCTAGCATAGAACTTCTGTCTTGTGTTGTAATTTCAATAACACAACTCTGCTGTCTTAAAATCCATTTGCTCTGATTTTCAATTCATTGAATATGCTGGGGCAGACACCGTGGTTTCCACTCAGGTTGCTAATGACACCAAATGGAGACTTTTTTTTTTTTTGCAAGATTCAGAAAATCAGAGGTATGATAGGTATTCCAAATTCTTTTTAACTTAGCTTGGGAGCTGAAGAAAATATATTGCATTCTGCCAAAGTTCTCTTACCAATCATTCACATTTTGTGGGTTTGTGTTTAACAGCCGTCTTTACTCACCCTCCAAGACATGTTTCAATTATGTGTTACTCAGAACCCAACCATAAGTGGAACACATTCTCAAGAATTCTCTTCTGAATGAACCCTTAGATATGTATTTTAATGTTTTTTTCTTTCATGCATGTGTTTCTAACGCATTTATAAGATTATCTCTTTGTTGCTTTGTATGTCCCTCCCCCACAGTATAACCCCTGCTTTCACTATATTTGATGTCAGTATAACTTGTGGAGGAGATGGGGAAAAACCAGTTGTTTAAGGATACAGGTGGACCTGTTGCAACAATGAGAAGTACAAGTTGTCATGTCCAAAACGAGCTTTACAACGTCGGTGGGGGGGGGGGGGGAAGGGGAGGGAAGGAGAAGGATTGGGATTGGCGGGGAGGGGGGAGGCTGGGAAGGGATGTGAAGGGTAAACAAAGGAGGAGGCTGCAATGCTTGGTAAGAAATGTATGCATTATCCTGCCCATGTAATTGTAACTCCTCTGTACAGTATGTTCACAAATAAAATTAAATTAAATTAAAAAAAAGAATTCTCTTCTGTAGGGCCTTTACAAATTCTAAAGTATTGTTTCAAATTAAAAAAAAATATTGTAACTCACAGTCTAACTTTGGTAATTATTTAAGAATTTTTTCAAAACATGGGAATGGTACTTAGTGGCAATATGCAAACTCCATGGAAAAAGAAATCACACTGAATGAGTGTTTACCATATGTTCAGCCTCATAGGTAACACAAATAGGACTAAGTCTCAAAGAAATTATAAATGATTCACATATACAAATAAGTTTCCAACAAGACGAAATATGGTAAGTATCATATAAAGAAGACTGTGGGCTAGAATGTGCCTCAAATGGTAGAGCATTTATTTACCAAGCAGTAAGCCTTGAGATTAAACCCCAGTAACTGTCCTAAAATAATAACATAGTGTCAGTGCTAATAAATGTTGAGCAAATTCTGAATAATTGAATGATTGAACTTGAATAATTGAATGACTGAATATTCTGAACTTCCTCATGAACTTCATATTTTGTTTCTAAGAAATCGAACTCCTCCTAGTAACTTCTCCATATTCAGGCTGTGAAGTCTGGTCAACTATATGAAAGAAAATTTACTCATCCCCAAGAAAAAAATAATCAGTTCATCATTCTCAAAATGTGGAAGCTCTCTCCATTTATTTTTACAAGTCTTTTCATTGATATGCCTTAGTAAGTTTAAGAACCTATAGAAAACAGTAATAAATTATATGCATAATTTTTCTAAGGAAAGTTATTTCTGTTTTTTTCTGCCTAAAACAAGTTTTAGTTATTTAATAAAAAAGTCACATAATAAAGAGATTATGAATATGCTTGATAAATATTTCAGCATGGCTTACTGTCATCATAATTTCAAAAAGGATTACTTTAAGCTCTGCATTAAAACATAAGAGATCAAGGCAAAGTCTTAGAATTCTATCTCAGATAATAAAACAAGCAAAAAAAGTCAAAGAAAAGACATCAATAATGACATCTAGGGCATACAATGTACGTCTGTTTTGAACTGAAATTTTAATTGGATATTTTTATTTGAAAATGACATGATTAAAATTCTCTTAGTACAGAATTATAATGAAATATGAAATATTCAAATAATCACTTGTGTCTCCAGTTTATAAATTATTTTAAAGTAATTTGTAATACTATATAAAGTATTTTAGATTATTTTCTATTGTACTTAAAAATATAAAGTATTTTAAAGTAATCTATTTTTATTTGTGCTGGTAGTAGAGCTTGAGCCTGGGCACTGTCTCTTAGATTTTTTTTTCCTCAAGACTGACACTCTACTACTCCATTTCTTTATTTTTGCTGGTTAATTGGAGATAAGAGTCTTATGGACTTTGCTTCCCAGGCTGGCTTTGAGCAACAATCCTTAGATCTCAGCCCCCTGAATAGCTAGGATTATATCAGCATACAGCTAAAGTAATCTATTTTGAAGAACTATATACTGGAAATCTACTTTTCAAAAATCTTACATTGCTCTGGAGGAGTTGTACATCTCCTGAAAGTTTACTTATTGTTTCAAACATGTATTTTTGGGCTGATTATAAATTTTACACATGTCCTAAGAATCTACACATTTGGAATTTTATCATTAATCACTGGTTTTTAAACATTGTGATAGATAAGATGTCAAATTTGGGGGAAAGTTAAGACTGTGACATCTGCTTACTATGAATCAAGGATTCTATTGTTGCTGCTTTATCTTTCAGTGTCACAAATTAAAGATAATATTTCATTAAAATCTAAAGTTAGAAATTAGTTTTATCTGTCTCCAAATATTGTAGGGAAGCTGGGTTAATCTCAATCTACGGTTCTACTTAGACTAGAAGACGAATTAGAAGGCGATTCTATTCTCAGTTAAAGAAAAGCTTGAATTAGAACCAACTAGAACTGAAGATCTTCACTTTATGAGGTGGACATCCTTATCTCATGATGTCTGTCTTTAGTGAGGAGGGCATAAAAAATTCTAAAATTTGAGCTCACATTAGAAACAAATTATCCTGACATCACATTTTGCTTCTTAGGGCCCTTCTACCACTTGAGACTCTGGTGTGACTAATGCTATTCAAACTTACATGTTTCTTTGACAGACATTGATAAATTTATACTCAGGTGACCATAGTGCATACAGCAGTCTCTTAGTGACCCTAAATTGCCAACTAGTTTCAATGTATGTGGTAACCTGTATGTGATAACTTTGTTGTGCCAGAAACTGTTGGCAGAATTTACATGGGCCTATGAAGAAATATAAGTATATACCACTAATCTGACAACAAGCTCCAAAAATTCTTCCTTTTCTTCATCTCTCAAGATAAATTTGTAAAGCAATCTTTAATATCACAAACATTCCATCCCCTATCAATGTTCAAGGTGAAGTTATTTAAGCCACTGATGGCCTAAAGAAGATATTTTTGTGTAGTTAAGTGGCAATATATATTTATCAAATAACTGATCTAGATGGATCAGTTACTAGCTCAGATATTTATATCATATTATATATTAATATTATATATACTTTGGCAGAACTGGTTTTGAGCTCAGAGCCTTACACTTGCTAGGCAAGTACTCTGCAACTGAGTCATACTTCAACCCCTACCTTAGAATGTAATCTTAATGTTTTATAAATATAGTACAATGCACTTGTCTGCAATAAGATGTGTGCTCTGTATTAGTTCTTTCATTGATGTGTTCATTTTACAAAATTATGAATCAAATACCTTGAAATATTAATGGGGTAAAATTCAATGTGTATTAATGGTGGCTATATACATAAGGGACTGTCAGATCCCAATCCCAATTATGTGTACTTACTGAAAAACATTCACAAATGAGTGAAACTCAAATCATAAGTTCTATTAATTTTAATGCTCCCAAGATGAGTCAGAATTTTTTAAAAAAATAGCTTGTTTATCTAGATTCCTAACTCAGAAAGTTATTGTAACCTAGTGAAATTGTTTGTCATAAAATGTTGATATAGAGTTTTCATTGTACTTCTGAGGAATCTTTTGATGATTAGAAAGGGTTTCAAGTTTATTTTAAGTAAAATTTTCCCCCATAACTTTTAATATTTTAATTTAATATTCATGCTTTGCCTAGCATTAGATAGTTCAAAATTATGTACAAACCATTAAAGGTTGAATTTCATTAGTGTTCTAATTTCTCTCTGAGCCCCGGTGTTATTTCCTTGCTGCTCAAACCTAAAATATTATGTAACAATAAATATTTAAGAAGATGAAATTCATAACTCTTTTTGTTAATAGAATTCACCATAACTAAAGCAAATTATTGCAATAAATGTGCATTAAGATCTATTTCACCAAATTCCATAATACTAAACATTTACAAAAGTCCCTAATGTTTAAGTGAAATATATAACAGGACACAGATATGAGAAGTTTATGATCCAGGCAAATAGAGCAAGCAAGAATAAAAAGTTTCATAATCACTAGTATTTACTTTTTTACTCATAGTTTAATTCATATGCATATAATTCTACAAATACATATCTGTTTGAAAGCATGGTAATTGTGATGCAGCTTAGCATATCTTGCTGGTCTCCTTTTGCTCATATAATCATGCATTTTATATATGTGTATGTATAAATAATATATACATATACATTTAATATTAATATAAAAAGCATAACATGTATATGTCTCCCCAATACACACACACCAACACACATACACACACACACACACACACACACACACACACACACATCTCTAGATGATGGTCTACTGAGAGGTGATTGAGGGGATCTTGAAGGCATCAACTTCATCAATGGATTAGTCTATAATGAGTTCAGACTGAATGGATTATTAGGAGGTGGGTCTGGATTGCAGGAAGTAAGTCCCTGGGGACATGCTTTTGACCCCCCACCACCACCATTTTCTGCCTTTCCCTCTAGTTCCTCTGACTATGCCCCTAGTGCTGTGGTGTTTGCCCTGTCATGGGCCTGAAAGCAATGAAGCCATCCAACCATGATCCAAAATAAAATGTCCTTTAAGAAGTTTTTCTCAGATGTTTTGTCACAACAATGAATAAGTGACTAACATAACATATATTCCAAGCACTGTGTTGGCTCTAAAAAGCAAACTAGACATGCTTTCTTTATGTATTGGCATATGTCCATTAAGTTGTGGCCACTACAATTTGGGACTATTGAGAGCTTCCAATATGGGCAACCTGAACTGAGTTATTCTATGAGGAGAATACATATGCAAGAAATAAAGGCTTTGGAAAGAAAGAAAGAAAGAAAGAAAGAAAGAAAGAAAGAAAGAAAGAAAGAAAGAAAGAAAGAAAGAAAGAAAGAAAGAAAGAAAGAAAGGAAGGAAGAAAGAAAGAAAGGAAGAAAGAAAGAAAGAAAGAAAGAAAGAAAGAAAGAAAGAAAGAAAGAAAGAAAGAAGGAAAGAAAGAAGGAAAGAAAGAAGGAAAGAAAGAAGGAAAGAAAGAAAGAAAGAAAGAAAGAAAGAAAGAAAGAAAGAGAAAGAAAGAAAGAAAGGCTTTGTACCAAAAACTGTAAAATATTTTGGTAATAAATGTGTATTGATTTTATGTCAAAATGGTATTTTATGATACCACTTTAAAAACAAAATATCACTATTATTAATTTTACATTGTTTTTCACTTTCTAAACTGTCTCCAAGAAATTTTAAAGTTGCACTGGTATATGAAAAACTGACAATAAACTAGTAAATACAAAATATTACACAAAATTTATTTTGAGTAGAAAAAGTACTCTGAATTTAATCATTAGAAAACACTGACAGAACATGCACTAGATTAAATACTGGCCACCCAGAGATAAAGTTCTAATCACTGGAATTTGTAAAATGTTATCTTATTTAGATATAAAGGTCTTTACAGTTGCAATGAAACAAAGGTTTACCTTATGTCGGTGATCCTGAAATGCCATCATATGTATTGTTATAAAGGGAAGCAAGAGTTTACAAAGACAAGAACAGGAGGTAATATGATCAACCAGGCAGGAATGATCACAGCATCCAGGAACTGGAAAGAATATATTCTTCCCTCTAGAGTTTCCACACCACTTGACAATGCCTTAATCTGAGACATTTAGTCTCTAGAAAGGAAATCAGCTGTTCAAGACCAAGTTTGCTGACAGAAGGAATTATTATTATTACCAATTATATCAAAATTTATTAAGCAGTAAAATAAATGTATGTTAAATAATTAGAATATGATTCTAGGGAAAGACTTTAGTGGTATCTTGGTAAAGACTGTATTGGAAGGGAGCAATGTAGACAAGAAAAAAACAATTCAAAATTGGCAACAACAACAACAACAAAAAACAATTCAACAAAGGAAGAGGCTACAATGCTTGATAAGAAATGTACTCATTATCTTGCCCATGTAATTGTAACCCCTCTGTACAGTATTTTCATAATAAAATATAAATTTAAAAAAACAATTCAAAGTTGGCAACAAAGAAGGCAACAAAAATAGATAGCCTACACCTAGGTAGTAGCAGTAGAGAGGGTGATAAGCAGAAGAGTTTAAGATACATCTTGAAGACTGAGCATGAGGAAATTTAATCAATGGCATATAGGGAGGGAGTAAACAAAATAAATAAAAGTCCCAGGTTTGTGACTTAAGCAACTTAATAGATCATTGATATGTAGAACATTGATAGAGGGATACTTTCACAAAAAATTATGAGTTGAATTGTAATAATACTGATTCTTGAAATATCTAATATGTACCCCAGCCAAATTAATAATAATTTATATGTTTTGAGCTCCAATAAGAATGGTAGTTTCAAGGTATAAACTTACAAGCTGTCAGCATGTAGTTAGTTGCATGTAAATCCACTGATATGGGTAAGTATTACACAAAGTGAGAATATAGACATTATATATGGTAGTGTACTCCTGTAATCCCAGTGACTCAAGTGGATGAGGTAGGAAAATCATTGTCTAAGATCATGCCAGGCAAAAACAGAAGAGCCTACCTGAAAAAACAAACTAAAAGCAAAAGGATTGGAGACCATGGTTCAAGACACAGTGTTTGCCTGGTAAGCATGAGTCTCTGACTTCAATTCCCAGCACTCTTGAGAGATATAGAAAGAGCAAGAATGTGTAGATCTTAAAAGACAGAACATTAAGGAATCCTTAAATGTAGGGGCTGGGAAGGTGGCTCAGTGGTAGAGCTCTTGCCTTGCATGCCTGAGGCCCTGGGTTCGATTCCTCAGCACCACATAAGCAAAAAGAAAAAAGCCAGAAGTGGCGTTGTGGCGCAAGTGGTAGAGCTCTAGCCTTGAGCTGAAGAGCTGAGGGACAGCGCCCAGGCCCAGAGTTCAGGCCCCACGACTGGACCCCCCCCCAAAAAAAAGGAACCCTTAAATGTAGAGCATAGGTAGAAGAGTAAGAATTGAGGAAAGGGCTGGAATGTGACTTAGTGGCAGAGTGCTTGCCTTGCATGCATGAAGCCCTAGGTTCGATTCTTTAGTACCACATAAACAGAAAAGGCCAGAAATGATGCTATGGCTCAAGTGGTAGACAGCTAGCCTTGAGCAAAAGAAGCTCAGAGACAGTGCCCAGGCCCTGAGTTCCAGTCCCAGGACTGGCAAAAAAAAATAAAAGAATTGAGGAAGTTAAGAGACTGATTAGAAAAAGCCAGGTGTGAGGGGGGAGAATAAAAATCAGAAGAGTTATCATATGACAGAAGCCAAGTGGAAGAAGAAAACATTTGCTAGGAAGAATAGTGCTGAAAAGCTGAACAGAAACATTGAAAGGAAAATTAATATTGGCTTTAGCACAATGAAGCTCAGGGAAAGTTTTGTCAGCATCGGCTTCCTTAACATTGTCAAATCTGAACTCAGACTGTGTAAGTTTGAGAGTGACAAGACTGATTCTGGTGTATGGTCTGAGATAAGAATCTGGTTTTATTGCTTTCAATGTGGAAAACCAATTACTGGCTAACTTCAGGAATACATTTTGTGGAGATAACATACTTATATGAGAAAGTGGTTTTAAATGTGAGAAAAGTAAAAATACACAATGTGGCTGGCAAATTAACTTGAGAAGGAAGCAAAGGAATGGGACCAAGTAGCAAGCAATCACCTCAAATGGAATTGAGGATGTCATTGACATTTTGTTAGTCACAGTTTCTAGTGTACTTAGTTCATAATGATATTCATAATATATGACAAAATTTTACATCTATATGTATATAAATAAAAGATAATATACACAGAGTATCCTGGGAACTCCTGAGGAGGAAGCACCAGAATTTGTCTTCCTACCTACACAACTTTTGGGGCAGCATTTGTGGAATGTAACTATGTTTGGGAGTCTGGAATCTATTGAAGGCTTACAACTTTCATGGAATAGCTTAAAGTGTGAATTGTAGTTGCTTGTGTTCAGTATTAGCTGTTACCTCACCACCCATCCCTTACCCAGCCCCTTGGCAGGCAGCCACGTGTATGTTTCAGGGAGCTTGCAGGAGCAAGCTGGACAAAAGGATCTTGTCCTTCAAATACTAGGGATTTGTGTTTTAGTAGCCAATTGCTACTTCTGTTATAGAGGGGCTTATAGACAAGCAGGTTGACATTTTTACAACCATCTTCCATTGTTGTAATTGTTGCCCATCAGAATAAAATAACATCCAAGAAGATTAATGGGTTGGTATCCTTCATTTTTCCAAATTTAGGGAACCAGATATTAAAAACTAGACATTCAAAAGCAACTATTTATGGTGGAGAATTATAAATGCATTGGAGAAGGCTCAGAAAAGATGAGAGAAAATCTGAAAATTATAAGAAGGGCTGATCACTGGCATGGAGATAGCTGGTTGTGTGGTTGTTTTAACTTCAAAAAATCAACTAAACACAAAAGAAGATAATAATAAAGGAAATAAGGGAAAAAAAGTTATAAAGCATACAGAAACTAAATAACGAAATGACAGAAGTTACTCCTTATTAGTTATTACTTTAAATAGAAACTCTCCATTAAAAAAAACAGAGATTGCCATAATGAACAAAAATATATAAGCCAACAACAGTAAGCCTGCCTTGTTTGCTTATTTATTACACACAGTTTTGATCAAGTGTGGCTGAAAAATGAATTTAAAGATAGTCAAAAAACATTTCAAAAACAAAATGTTTACATTTTCTTTGTATAGCTTAGTTGATGCGGAGAAGTTTATAGTCAGTCCTGAATTACCATCAGTTGTGTTTAACTGTTGTTTGATCTACTGAGGATTCCCCTGCCTTTAATTATTTTTGCCAATCTGTGTCTCCCCACCCCCCTCCAAATGGTAAGAGCCTCTGCATGTATGCGAACTCTGGAAACAACCCTACACACATGGTGAGGGATATTCACTCTCATGCTTACACACATAGTTCTAACACCACATGACTGCCAAATAAAAATAGTCACTAAGAAATTATTCAAGACTAACTGGCTTGAGCTAATGCTAACTTACAAGAAGTGTTCAGATTGGAGTTGAGAATAGATATGTTATAGAAAAAGACTGAAAGTAGAAACAGGAAGAGGTCCTCCCACCCAATGAAGAGAGAGAATCACATAAATAAGTTGATCTTGGGGAAGAAAAAGTGTAACCCCAAAAGAATGCTAGTACAAACTTGGGGTGCTGAAGGATGTAGTGAGCCACAGAACCATCTGCAGAGCAACTCAGAGGCCTAAAACTTTACATAGACAATCGATGGAACCTTAGTACTTACTAGACAGTTAAGAATAATTAGCAATGACATTGCAAGGCAAGAAATGGGTACCACAATGCAGACCAGGACTTAGAACAAGAAAAATAACCAAATAAAGTATGCATACTACAGCGAAACATTCATTTCACCATATTTGTTAAGATTACCAGTTACCTCAAAAGGGAGAAGTCCACAACTCAGATCCACTTGTCTCTTCAGTTATAACTTTAGTCATCAAAAGTGTTGCTTTAAATGTGCTCAATGAATAACAATTGCTGTTACGGAGGAGAGCCGGAATGGTTTAGACTTTAAGTCTTTCTAAGTAACAAATGCATCCTACGCACATGTAATGGAACTCATGAGGGGAAAAAAATAATCAAATCAAAAGAGCATACCTAGCTATATACACAAAAGTCCAAAGCTTCAGGGTGTAATTGACAAAACACATATGAAAAATAAACAAACAGTTTATCAATAAAATATGAAATAAGAGATTATAATTCCCTAGATGTTAAAATATATACACATTAACGTGTATTTTAATCCATTTGTAGGTCAAGATCATCCCTCTCAATTCTGAATTATATAAATTAGCACAGTCCTTTTGCCACATCTCTGTAATACTGCCTTACAACATGAAGCATCATCCAGGGAATGGAACAAAGATGCCATTGTTGAAGGACTCTGGATTTAAAAGCCCACAGGGATGCATAAAGAGACACAGAGATACACTTAATAGGGCAGTGTAAAAGAGTAGGTGGTCACTTGCCCCTGAAAAGCTTCACTGTATAGATCCATTTTGAAAGAAGTAGAGCAGGCTTTGATATAAACTAAATGGCAGGCATGGAAGAGAGAGAAAGAAAATACCTTTAGAAAAGATGTGAGAAGATAAAACGCAGGAAGTCAACCTTTCCAAGACAGAAGTCTGAATCAGAGCTGAGCTGCTTTTTCCCCAAACTGACTTCAACTTATTAAAGTCTTGAATCTAGGCACTGACACTGGAAATTTCAGAAGAGCTCACTGACTTTAGTGGTTTTACTTCAGGCCAGAAATGGAACAAGGACAAAAATATAGCAGGCATGCTTTTTATAAATGCTTCTTCCATTTAAATCTGGGACAAAATGAAGAACTATTTATCTGAACCCTAACTGGACTTGCATGTGGACACTATGGCCTCATTTACATTTCTCAGGATATTTACATACTCACCCTCTTTGTGATAGAAAAAAGCATGCATAAAATCCAAGAAAGACTTTTCTGAACTTTGCAATTACATTCTTATTGAGGACAAGAGGAGTCACTGGATGTTATGCTAGTTTTAAAAAACATTTTCTAAAGTGTCATCAAGGTAATTGTGCATATAATAACTTAAAATAGGACAAAATGCACCTGGGAAATTTAATTTGACAATGACTTTGTTTACTTTTTGGGAGTTTTTGTTTATGAAAACTAGCAGTTCCTTGGCTCCCTCTCCTGTTATTTTTTCCCCTTTAAAAGCAATCAGTTTTTATATAATTAGTAAATCCATCCCTATCTCCAAATTCATATTACTATTGTTTTCTTGCACTTTTCATTTTCCTATAAAGAAAATAAGGACTTTCCTCCTCCTGCTTCTACCATGCACTCACCATGTGATAGCTCCACAGAAAAGATCAATAATCATGTGTATTGATATACAATTATATAAACACAATCCACAGATGAGCTATGAAATTGACTGTATTCATTTTTTCCCTCAGCATTTCTTAATTTTCTCTGAAGCTAATAAATGTGTTACTGTGTCTACTAAATTTAGTGTCTACTAAATTTATCATGAACTCAAGCTCTAACTCTTAGGTTTCTAAATCTCCTTTGTTCTTTTCTATAGTTTTCCTGATTCTTGTCTGTGGCAGAGTCCTGTTCAGGACTCTTCAATTTAATCATCTTGGATTTAAGTTAATCAATTATTCTGCTTATGATTTTACTTATGTCTTGATCAGGAATTTATAATTTCCATAATGTGATATGGGCACATGATTTTCTTCCATGTGAATATCCAAGTATCACATTAAGTATTATTCACTACATAAATGATTTCTGTTTATTAAAGTCAAAATGATATTTTTCAGATTACTCTATAATGTACTTTATTCTTAATTAGGATGAGATGCTATATCTGAATTTGCAAACTATTCATCCAAAAAGGATAAATATCTAGAATATGTAAGGAACTCTAAAACAGAATAACAGTTTAAAAAATGGGTTAAAGATCTAAATAGGAAACTTTCTAAAGGAAGACATACAAAATGACCAAGGATACAAAAAAAAGTTCATTTTTACCAATCATCAGGAAAATACAAACCAAAACTACAGAGGTATCATCTCACTCTAGAACAGCTATCCACCAAGAAGACAAAACAAACAAACAAATAACAACAAAAACAACAAAGAAAAAAAGCAAATACTAGTGTGGATCTTGTTTCTAGTCATCTGAATTGGCAATCATTATGAAAAACAATAAAAAATAAAAATAAAAAAGCTTAAACATAACTATCATATGATCCAGCAAACCCACTACTGGTTATACACCCAAAGGAGATGAAATGGTAATACTTTAATACCAGTGTTTGTTTATTACAACACTATACACAATAGCTAAAGTATAGAGGCAACCTAGATGCCCTAAAGTAAATAACTAATGAAAAAAGAAAATGTGGTATATGTGCACAATAAGATATTGCTCAGCCACTTAAATATCTCAGTGGAGAGGGGTACAATGTGTATTTTAGAAGACTGAGAATTCATAATCCCTTTCCCCTCCCCCCCATATAAAGTAGATAACACAATATAAAGCAGATGCCAAAATGTAAACAAGAATTTTATCTAGACTGATAGGTTTAATGTGAGTTCTGTTCTCTTATTTATATAAACAATATCAGCCAGAAAAGTCATTTTCACTTTGAAAATTAAAAGATTAAAAATTTCATGAAAATCTGTAAATGCAATCAAAATAGAATTAGTCATTTAAGTCACAGAATTCTAGCTGGATGTTTATGGTCATAACACTTACTGTTTGTGGAAAGAAAGGTAAGTTTGAATCCAAGCTCCACAACTGTGTGAACTTGGTCATGTTTAAACTCAGTTTCTTCCCATGTGAAAAGCTGAAAATACCATTTACTTTCTGGTTGTAAGTACTACACATATAGTAGTGATATGTATTTATGGTTCATAAACATGTCTCATGATGTCTCATTTATCATGATGGTAATAAAGGAAGAATATTAATACATAATGGTATTTGTCTGGATTTTCTATAAAGAAACACTGGAGTTAACATATAGCAAATAAACATAAATTTCTTGATTTATGGAGAAAGGAAACTAGCATTGATTCAAAATGGTGATTGATTTTAAAATATAGATCAAATCTGTTTCAAAGTCAGTTTTAAAATTTCTTCTCCAAACTATACACTAGGGAAAGATGCTAAATATTTTTAGGCTATATAGTAATTTCTCATGTTTTGGATAAGTTACTCAGATTCTGTTCTGTATTTACATCTCTCTCTTCCTGTAACCTTCTAAGACTGTCAATTAGCTTCACAAAATAAATTATGACCTGTTTGCATCAGACTTTCACTTTCCTGGTAAAAAGTTATACACTCCTTGTGTCACATCTATAGATTGCTAATGTTTCTGAGTCCACCTTTGTCTTCTTAAGAATTTTAAGCAAAATACACTTGAGGAACTACAGTGATTTGGGAATACTTAATGACCAAGCCTAGAAATCTTGATCCAAAACTATAAATGTAAAAAAATATGAATTTCTATTTCTGGTATTGCCAATTATCCTAATGTCTTACAATTTTCAGCATTGAAATAAAAATTTCAGATAAGAGAATGAGGTAACATTGGTTTCAAGCATTAGTAGGAGGACTGTTAATTTTTTTTTGCACAGATTATTTATTTCTGCTCAGTGGGTAGAGAACGAAATATAGGTTAAAGGTGCTTTTAGTTTATATTCAGTCTTGGTCTTAAAACTTTCTCTGCACTCAAAGAATCTAGAGAAATAATTAGTACTGTGATAAAGTTTTATAATCAAAAGTTGGCACATTATAAAGTTTGCTAATGACAATGTTCATGTTGGCCCCTAAACCTTTTACATTCTGTTCTCATACTCTCTCCTTCATTCTCTTTCTTTCTTATTCTCTCTCTCTCTCTCTGACATACTTTCTTTAAAAAAAGATTTGAGAATCTGGTTGAACTGCATAACTCTGCTTATTTTTTCAGCTCAGAGTCAGGAAATGTAAATGTAAGCTGTTCATGCCTGAAATGAAGATGTTCTATAATTAGATACCCAGGAAAAGCATTAACCTAGTTAAAACACATGTCTTTTATTAGGAAAAGAATTAGAATTTAAAAAATAGTCATCATATTTTAGCTTCATTTTTAGAGGTTCTAAGCCAAAATATTGTGATCTCACCTTATGTCAATTAGAAAAGGAGATGAAGAGAGATTTGATAATGTTGGGTATTTTTATCTTGGACATAAAATTCTGGGGGTAATTAAAAAAAATACAGCTTGGCTGAAGTTACAAGCCAAAGTTCCAAAGTGAAAGGATCAATGAAAGGATCCGCCACATCCATGCCAGGCGACCACTCGGAGGCAGGCAGGCACAGGAGAAAGATTATTATAAGGTTTAGTAAAGGAGCCATATTTACCCTGGAGAGAGAGCACATGGCAGCCTCTGCTATAGGTAGCAGCAGGGTCTGGGGAATAGGAAGAGGTAGATGGGAGTTCAGGTGGGTCTGGATGGAAAGAGGGAGGGGCTAGCTGTGTGACTCCAGTGCAGGGAGGAGCTCAGTTCTGGGTGGAGCTGAGGACCAAAGGTGGGCATAATGCTACACAAAGGACCAATCTCGAGATCAACCCTTTCATTTCCAGTTGAAATAATTAACACAAAAGGTATACAAGACATAAAATTGGCTTCACCTTTCTAACTACACTAGTCTCCTTTAGACAAAGACAACGTCTTTCTTCCAATGCTCTTGAAAAAAAATCTTCTGTAGGATAGAAAAATAGAATCCTGACCGATGTTTCTATTGTAAGGCTGAAAAAGAATTCACTAACCTTAAACAAGTGATACCTAAAAGGGGATACTAGCTAAATGTATTTTCCCAGTTCCTCGCCTTTCATCTGAATAAAAATAGCTTCCACAAGAATAGTTCTCTCTCCCTCATATCTTTATCTTTGGTGAGAGTCATTTGGAAACCTATCTTATCCCCATGCTGGTTATAGTGTTCCCACTATATCATATTTCTGCATAAAAATTATTTCATGGATTGGTATATTCTGGCTTCTGTATTGCTCAGTCTTCAATTCAAATATAGTCCTGTCCTTTATGCCACGTTTGTGGGGTACTCAGTGTCTGAAAGTATTTAAATTTTCCTGTGTGCTTCCAACCATCTAGAATCTTAGCTAATCAAGGCCAACATACCTGTCTTGTTTACCTTCAATAAGCGTCTTGTCCATGACAGACAAATAAGTGATAATGAACTGTTTGATGAGAGAAATATAGTCTACTATTCCCTGAGGGGCAATATATATAGTCGGCAATCAAAAGTTATTCAACCTCAAAAGAATCTATCATCACCCTCAAATGTAAACAATTACAACTAAGTGATCAAATCTAATTTAAAATCAGAAGAAATGATTAGAAAATTCTAGGCCTTCCACTCCAAATTCAAATGTCTAAGAAAGTGAAACACTCAAAAGTTTTTGAAAATGTATGAGCCTATTTTTCTAATAGAATGCCATCAAATCTGAAAAAAAATGATTACAAGCTTTGCACTTGAACCATAAGTCATAGTCTCAAAATTTTAATCCATATCTGAATAACCTCAGGGGGGAAATAATTATGTCAGAGTACTATGATGATAAAGTTTAATAGCGTAACTACTAGCTTATTTGTATCTTAGATATCATTAATTTATTCTTAAAAAATTAGTAGTACCAAAATGTGTCTTCAGAACAGGAAGCCATGTACAGTGCCTTAGGGTAAGTGACAAAGGAGGAAACAAGTAATAAAAATATTTACATAAAATGATGACACTAGCAGGGAGGCAGCCTGTGGCTCACATTTGTCATCCTAGCTACTCAGGAGGCTGAGGGCTAAGGATCACAGGTCAAAGCCACTCTGGGCAGTGAAATCTGTGAGATTCTGATCTCTAATAAACTATCATGAAGCTGGAAGTAGAGCTCAAGTGGTAGAGAACTAGCTAGTCTTGAGCCAAAAAAAAGTTAATGTTAGCTACATTAAGTATATAGACATTTTAGTCTTTAGGACTATTAGGCATAAAATAGCTGAGTTTTAGACAAAAAAAAAAAAAAAACAGCTGACAATCAACAATTGAATGTGGTTAAATCTACCAACTACTGAAGATTTGCCAAATAATTAATCCAACAGCATGATGACAAGTGCCAGTCACACTATTTAATCTAGCCAATGAATCTATTGGCTTTATTATTATTATTATTATTATTATTATTACTATTAAAGAGATACAAACCTAAGCTGGGTGCCAGTGGCTCACACCTGTAATTCTAGCTACTTGGGAGGCTAAAATCTGAGGATTGCTGTTCAAAGCTAGCCTAGGCAAGAAAGTCTGTGCAACTCTTAACCACCAAATTAACCATCAAAAAGCAAGCAGTGGGGATGTGGCTCAAATGATAGAGCACTTGCCTTTAGCAAAAAAGTTTAGAGACAGCACTCAGAACAGGTTAAAAAAAATAGGAAAGAAAGAAAGAAGGGTAGGGATGGGAGGGGAGGGAAGAGAAAAAGAGAGAGAGAGAGCTTAGAGAAATTAACTTGTCCAAAGTCAAAGAGCCAGTGCCAGAGAAAGAATTTAAACTCATCTCCTGGTCTCCAAAGCTGATCAAGTTCCTGCTATACCACCCCTCACTCTGTAAACACATCTTTTCTATTAATTACCAAAATCTTTGCCTAAGAATTTCTATTTTCATTGATGACTAAATTTTCATGGTTGACTACTGAAAACTTAGCACTATAATTAATCCTTTCAGATTACCAATGACAAAATAGAGATATTTCTCTAGGGATACATTGAATGGTGCCATGTCATTCCTCAGATCAATGTTTATTTACATGTGGTCAAGGGCAAGCTATGTTTTCGTATTTAGAAATTTATTTCTCTGATATTAGTTTGGAAGATGCACAGAAAGGAAATTTACTGTCTGAGTTAAACTGTGAAGGGCAAGATACAATAAGAAATAATGCACTTGAAGTCAGATGAATCATTCAGGCTTTAGAACTAATAGTAAGCAAATTGAGCTCAGTTGAAAGAATATGTAGATAAAATGAGGTTAGGAGCAAATGATAAGAGCAGAAATACATTTTACATAGAACAAAGCATGAGTTCAGTAGATGAGAAACTGCTTGAATTAAGGCCAAAAAATAAAAATAAGAATGCCACCCATCATAGAATTTACTGTTTTGTACAACATAGCAAAACAAACAGATATGGTAGATAAGGTGAAGACTATGTTGCTAGAAGCTTATAAACCAAATTTCAAAAATGACATTGACATTTTTTTGTTATGGTGAAGAGAATTCCAAATATCATTCAGTAGGGATTTACCTAGTTTCCTTCTGCCATTTCTAAACATTATCAGAGGATTAAGTGCTCTCTAACAGCACAAGTAATGCAAGCCAAGGATGAATGCTGACTTGACATTTATTAGTTTTATGATGGGGGAAAATCATCAGTTTCTCTAAGTTAATAATAACTACCTCAAGAAGTTCTCAAAAGTGTGGGCTGGGAAGGTGGCTCAGTGGTAGAGCGCTTGCCTTGCACACATGAGGCCCTGGGTTCGATTCCTCAGCACCACATAAGCAAAAAGAAAAAAGCTGGAAGTGGCGCTGTGGCTCAAGTGGTAGAGCGCTAGCCTTGAGCTGAAGAGCTGAGGGACAGCGCCCAGGCCCAGAGTTCAGGCCCCAGGACCAGACCCCCCAAAAAAAAACAAAAAAAAAAAAAAAGAAGTTCTCAAAAGTAAATTAGTTGTCATATATTGAAAGAGATGCATAATCTGCAAAGCATTATGCAAATGAAAATTAATAATAATAATGGAAGTTATAATAAAATGAAAAAGCAATCCCCTACAGGCAGTGTCATGATCCTACTTTAATAAATTTAAAATATGTAATTTCACAAATATGTGGCAAAATTAGAAATGAAGTCTGTAGCTACTAGTTTGTCAGGAAATCCATAATATCAAGCGAAAAAAAGCAAACTTCATACAGTATGATTTTATTTCAATAACAACAAACAGTGCATCTGTGCTTATGTAGGTGAAAATATTGCACAAAAAGTAGGTAGCAGAATGGGTTATTTCAGGTGGTGAAGAAAGTAAGCCGGAAAAAAATGTGATAAACTATGATAAAACACACAAGCATGTGTGCACATGCATGCAACTGTATCATTTGCTTATTTTAAATACAACCCTATATGGCAGAGTCTCACCACATAGCCCAGGCTAGCCTGGAACTTGTGATCCCTCTGCCTCAGCCTCCCAAGTGTCAGGGTTACAGGTGTGTGTCACCATGCTCAGCTAACTTTTTGAAAATAATAAAAAAAATCTTTGAAATCAATACTAATATTGTACCTCGAATATCATCACATTGCGAAAAAGCAATCAAACTTAAAGAATCACATAATGTATTCATAATATTCTGGCTAAGTTTCTAATACTTTATCTCACCCTTGGTCTGTCAATTTCCATCAGAAACGAAATCTAGCTTTCCATGGAAACTACCTTCACATGGGGAAATCTTTGGTGGGATCTGAACCAAGCCTAAAGATCCAGAGAGCCCTAGGGTATCTTTAACTTGGATGTGGTGACTCAGAGCAGGCAGGAGAGAGAGATAAGTTATTAAACCCCTCAATAATAGTAGTAAGAAACCTAGAACTCTTAACTTTGGAGCACTTATCTTTGCTCTTTAGCTTGATTCCCCAAATGATGCAAGGGAGCTACTGTATTGCTTTCCCTTTCAAGTATACTTCCTACCTACAATTTACAGATGAAAATTAGTGCTCATGTTTTGTATTTTTTTTAATCCCTCAGAAAAGCTCTGTAAAGGGTAGAAATTTTGGACATGAATGTCACCTAGGTATATAAAATACAAAATTATGCTTAAGAGTTCCAGCTTAGAGGAACTCTTGTAAGGAACTCTGTGTGTGTGTGTGTGTGTGTGTGTGTGTGTGTGTGTGTGTGTGTGTGTGTGTGTGTGTGTGTGTGTGTGTGTGTGTGTGTGTGTGTGTGTGTGTGTGTGTGTGTGTGTGTGTGTGTGTGTGTGTGTGTGTGTGTGTGTGTGTGTGTGTGTGTGTGTGTGTGTGTGTGTGTGTGTGTGTGTGTTACATTTTGCTTCTCCTTCTGTAACCCTTGGTTTTAACTCTGGCTCTTTGGAGAGAAAATACAATGTTTGCTAGGGCAGATAGACACGTATATGACAAATCAAAGGAGTTGGAGATGGTGAGGAGGATAAATGCAAAGCTTTGGAAGCAAGGCAGCATTTACTGAGGAGTGATGACTCCTGTAGACTATTTGTGAGGTTTCCCCCAGCCTTGTCCCTGGTTCAGGAGAAACCACTTCACAAAGAGATTGTTTACTCAACTTGTGAAGACAGGTGAAGAGTAAAATGTACTTACTTATTAGACATGCTTTTGTTCCCTTTGAATTTAGAGGCTGCCTTATTCTCATCATGAAGTCAGTGCTAAGATATTTTCTTTTAGTGACAATTTGAAGATAGAACCTAGTGAGGCCCTTTGTTTTTCCAGCTGACACAGTCTTCAAAACAGCATTCAAACCACCCAGGTACAGTTTTGAAAAGAGGCCAGAGGCTTTGAAACTGCTCTTCTCCTACCTAACTGGTAAAGAGAAGGGTACTCTTCTAATCTATCTAAACAAATGATGCAGAAGAGAGTCAAACACAATTGTTCCAGCTGTGCCTCTGAATAGGCTCAACATGAACAGCTCTGGCTTCTATTCAGAAAGACAGGAACCCAACAACAGTCCTTTGAAAATGGAATGGTCACACTGACTTTACCAAGTTCTGCTTGTGCCATATTCACTGGGCTTAAAAGGCCTAGGGTTCTTGGGCTGAAGAAGGCACAGCTTGAAGATGCTTAAACATATTTCAAGCCCGTCTTTTCTTTCTCTTCCAGGTACAAGATCACCACAAGGAACCCATAGAGTTGCACTCAGAAAATCTCCATGTTACATGAAAAGAAAAGTTCAAAGGAGAGAGATTCTCCAGAGGTGAGCCAAGGAAGAAAAAAAATAAAGGTAATATAGGAGTGAGTAACTCCAAACCTAAGTACACATTTCAGTTGCATCTAATATTAGAAATATGGTCTCCCCAGGGACTTCTATTTGTTTCCAAGGAGGTCTCACAGACACAGGGGCAGGAGGAGAAAAAAGGAGTTATAACAGAAATAAACTTAGACACAAAGACACAATGATAAAAATTGAAATGTGAATTGCTATTATATTTAAAGGGTGATCAGCTTTTGCTGGTTTATTCTTTCTTATAAAAGAAAGCTAAGATTAGGTTTTAAAAAGACTTCTCATCTCAAAGAAGAATCTTTTAAAGAAAATCCATGAAAGCTTTAGAAAAACTTAAGTTCTACCTGAAGATGATAAAATATACTCTGATGAGGCTGCAGAAAGAAGCTCAAATGGGAAGTGGTAATGAGCCTGAGAGAAGACCAGAAGATGAAAGATTCTTTGGCACTCTGGGAGAAAAATAAACTATTTTTCTTAGTACATACTATGTAGTCTCCTTTTAAAAAATATAGTTTACAGTGAAAAAAAATTCTGGTTCCTGGAGTAAAATCTTGGTTAAAAAGCTTAGTTGGCTGTCTCTTTGAAAAGCAATAATTATAGCTAGTGTAATTAAAATAATTACAAGAGAAATGGGTACAAATCTTTATCACACCATAACTTAAAAGTGCCACTTTTAAGAAAAATTGAGAAAATTAGACATTCAGGCACACATATTTAGACCATTTAGACAAACAACCTTTATTTTACAAAAGTTAGTTTTAACACAGGAAGATGTTAGATAGTTTGAGCTGTACCACAAATACATATTTTTTCATCATGGATGACACTTGGAAGAAGTAAAACTCAAAATCACTTTAGTATCTTTTGTAGGAGAATGCATCATTCAGATCTCCACCACATGTCTGTGGTGAGCTCCTGCAGAGCTGGGTAGGGTAGATGGTTTAAGTTATGATAACTTGTGCTGCCAATTTAACAGTTCTCCGTCAGTACCAATCAAATTTTCAACTAGCCCTTCAGACTAATAAACAGCTTTCAAGAGGAAATGTCTTCTTGCCATCTCTTGGGTAAAAGTATGTGTCACTGTGGGATTCACAATTTCTTTATACACATTACAAAGAACCTGGGAAAGGAAGGGGTAACAATGCTCGACAAGAAATGTACTATTGCCTTACTCATGTAACTGTAACCCCTCTGTATAGCATCTTTACAATAAAATAACATTTAAAAATATGAAAAAAAAACTGGGAAAAGGCCCACATTTACTGGTTGTTCAAATAACTTAGTTCTTCTCGCCTCACTAAATTTCATTGCTTGGTTGGGACTGTGAAATCTTGTGTGTAAGCCTACAAAGTAGTTTTCATAGTAAAGACACATTTCTGGAGTAGTGGCCTTCCATGCAATGAATGAATCTAGAAACATAGAACTAGAGAACCACAGATTTCTCACAGATTGGCTATAAGAAATCCAGGCTTTATCACCTGTTCCCTCTTTTTCTCCCTTTTAGTGGTATGGGGAACTTTATAGCATATTTACAATTAAAGTTGCAACATAAAGGCAATCTACTCTTATCACCAGAGGTTGGTTTTAGGTAACAGACATCTCATTCTAAAATTCTACAAGGTTTAAGCCAGTTCTCACAGAAGGCTGGCTGTGAGATACCACCATCTCTCATTTCTCAGTGCCCTCCATAATGGAAAACAGTGATGGTTCTGGTCCCAGTTTTGACCACATGGAATAGCACAGAGGTAAAACATAAAAGGGGGAGAAAGACTAGGGGAGAATTAAGCCAAAGTCTGATTCACATAAACTAAAGAGCACAGAGGAAATAGCACACACACACACACACACACACACACACACACACACACACACACACACACACACACACACACACACACACACACGCACACACACACACACACACACACACACACACACACCCTGGACTGCAGTGTCTGCAGTGAGCTACTAGTAGAACTATAATATTTTTCAGGCAAGGGGATGTACCTGGGTGCCTCTTCAGACAGCACAGAGATTACAGAAGGTTATGTATAATAGAATGTGAAGTGCTATATGCTCAGTAAATAAGTTCTCATATGCACATTGTTGTATTCTTGTTTCCTTGCAGAAAGACTTTGGAAGAGTCCGTAGGCTATAATGACTAGCAAGAGTGCATTAAGCCCTCTTTGGCATTGAAAGAGACTAACTCCCCAAATGTCCATCTAAATTAGAATAAACTTACACAGATGAACAAGTATGAGGGAAAGGACAATCAAACTTAGAAAGCCAAATGAAATCAGCTGTAAGACACTGATTTTCACATTTCCTGTGTGCTATAGGAGATGCTATGTATAGATAGGAACTCTTTATGCAGCATTTATGTGCCTCATGATTGCTTTTATGCACATTGATTTATGAGTGCATTTTGTATAATGCTGTGGTCGCTGCTCTTACAGCATGATTCATAAGATCAGGAGGGAGTGGATTCCCTTGGTCTCTAATTGCTGCTAACTAATTGCAGAAATGGCATGCAGTGATTATCTTATTATTTGATCCTCAAATAAGCACAGGTATTTCTTCTAATCCCCTAAGTGGGCCAGCATTTTAGGAATTTAAGAAAGAATGTTCTTTCATCTCTTTGACCTAGTACCAGTCACCTTGAGTGATACCAAGATGAAAGCAACTTCCAGACCCATAGGATATAACAGCTCCACTGAACAGGCTTCTTTCTTAGGTTATAATAATGCCATTTCATACTTGCTTTTACCAGAGATATGAACTTGTAGATGGTTTATGGATCTGTTTTCTTCAGGCTCCCTGTTCTAAGGCTTCCCAATATCCCTTCTTCATGATTGTCTCTTGACACACTCTGCTTATATCATATGCATAGCACATTTTAATTGGGTATTTATTTTCCATGTACATGGCACAGGATCCAGTAGTTGGGCACCTGGCAGGTGATTTCAGGAGAGAATTTCACCAATGGTAGCTCCAGGAGGCCCCCTACATTGGGCAGGGAAATCTCCCATGCATTAGTGAGCTCCAAAGAACCTGTACTGTGATTTGAAGCACTTTCTTGCCTCTCATCCTCAGGAGATTTTTCTCCTGACACTGCCATCTGGGCCAGCCAGAGCCTGGGAAAAAGTTTTGTAAAATCTAGCTGTCAACATTCTGCTCAGAACTTGGGAACTGGATCATTCAGTGAGCACTCTACTAAGAAGAGCCTGTGAATGAACACACAACTCTCACCAGAAACAATAAAAATCATTATTGATTGTGGAGATATATACAAAATTAGAAGCTGTCAAGTAAGTGGTAAGTACTGGATCATGTGTTTCTACCTACAATAATGTTTTGGGGGAAAAGTATAACAACTAATGCTAATAAGTTTGAGTTAGAGATTAAAAAAAACAGGTATACTCATCTATTGAAAACTGTTCTTTGCTTTTGGAAATGACAACATAGAGAAAGACATACCTTTAGGCCATTTCCTCTAAATTTATGCTTAACTAATTAAGAGTTAATCTGCACAAAGCATTAATTCAGCACTGTATATCAATCCATAGATTTGGAAAGCATCAAAATGTTCAACACATAAAGAATATCTGTAGTACAAAAAAAGTGATAGAAAGTTAGCAAGACATCAAAGACTGATAAATGAAAAAAGAGTACTAAGGAAAAGAGTCTGCTCATTATAAGCAGAATAGAAAATAACATGTAAAGCATACTTATTTATACAGATGCTACTTATTACATACCAAGTGCATAATAGACATTATTTTAAGAGCTGAAAATGTACTAGAAAATTACACAAATTCCCTTTCCATACAGAGCTTTTTTTCTCTTTCATAGAGACAAATAAGAAAATTGATCATGGTTTTCCACCAAGAACAAAAGCTCATTGTATTCGGCTTCCAAATATGTTTTTATAAACAAGGAAAATAATGTTGTTCCTAAAACTAAAACTTTTTAACATGTGTTTTCCAAAGTAAATCAGTCTAGGCTACTGATAATATTTTTAAAAAATTCTAAGTCTGTCTATTGCAGGCAGAAACAAATTCAAAGAAATTCTATTTCACAAGAAAGATGACAAGGATGAAGCTTAATATCAATGAGCTGGATCACATTAACTTGTTATCTTGTAAGTAGTAGGGTAAAATTTGTTTCTCCCAGCTCTTGATAGGGACCATGTGCCAGTGACTCACACCTATAGTCCTAGCTACCTAGGTTGAGATCTGAGGATCATGGGCTGGAAAGTCCACGAGACTCTTGTCTCCAATAAACCAGCAAAAAGCCAGAAGTCAAGCTGTGTCTCAAGTCGTAGAGCTCCAGCCTTGAGCAAAAGAGCTAAAGGACAGTGCCCAGGCCCCAAGTTCACTGTTACCAATTACTGGCACATAAAAATAAATAAGTAAATAAAACCCTTCCCCAGAAGGCTCCCTTCTTTATAATGCTTTACAAAGACCAGATTATTTGGCATCTACTCTGTTTTTTTTTTCTTTTTTTTTTCAGTCATGGGGCTTGAACTCAGGGCTTGGGCATTGTCCCTGAGCTTTTTCTGCTCAAGACTAGCACTCTACACTTTGAGCCACAGCTCCACTTCCAGTTTTCTGGTGGTTAATTGGAGATAAGAGTCTCATGGACTTTCCTGCCCCAGATGGCTTCAAAACTTGATCCTCAGATCTCAGCCTCCTGAGTAGCCACTGGCACCGGGCTCTGTTCTCTTTATTTATCTTGTCTTGTATCAGTCTCCCCCTCTGCTCCATCACTGTCCTGTGACATAAACACTCTTGTTGGGAGTCAAAATATTCCCTCAGTGCCTTCAGGCTTCTCAGAGTTTGCTCTCTCAGCCACGTCTTCCCAGATCAACCTATTCAGCACTGCACTCCTTCCCTGTGCATGCTTAGCTTATTCTCCACTAGGTTTTCTCTGTATCTCTTCACTTTATAAGCAGACACCATTTTGGACTTACTTTTATTTTGTTTCCTGGTACTAGAACATAAGCTCTATGAAGGTAAGTACTTTTTTGCATTAGTATCTTTAATCTAGAATAGTTCATGGAAGGTATCAGTGCTTAATAAATTCTTGTTAAATGACTGAGTTTGAATGCTGATTAAGCCAGAATCTCTTATTGACTATGTCACTTCGGGCAATTTTCCTAACCTCTGAGGGTTAAATAGGAATTATCTTCTTCATACAATTTGAGTGGATGGAATGAAGCACATACAAAAATCACAAGTACCCAGGAAGTATTTAATTATTGCTATTTCCACTTAAGATCTCAATGAAATTTATATTAATTGCCCACTTTAATTTACATTAATTATACAGTAGTGATCCTGAGTATCACCAAGGAAATTTACATATTACTAAGCATATCGTTTCTTCTTTATATCCTCAACACACAGCCCAGCTACTAGAAAAAACTAGTACATTAGTATGTTAATAACTTTACACCATTGTGACTAATATCTGAGAAAAACAGTCTAAAAGAGGAATTCTTTATTTTGTCTCAGTGTTTCAGAGGTTTCAGTCCATAGGCCTTGTATCCGTTGAGTAGCCCAGGGGGAAGCAGAACATTATGGTGATAGAAGCATAGTGGGAAAAGTCTCTTTGGTCTCATGGGCCAGGCATAGTAGTGATCTCCTTCCTACAACTAGATCCCACCTCCAAAACCTCATATTTTTCCTAAAGTTCTATCAGCTCAGGGATCAAACACTCAGTCCATGAATCCATAGGGAACAGCTGACATTCAAACCATTGCTTTGTCTTATGATAATAGTATCCCATGCAGAACATTTGTAAAATATGGAAATATCATGGATTGTCGGATGATACTTTATTAGATTTTCTTCTAAATTTTTCCTATGGCTATTTTCCAATTTTCATTATAGTGTACATAGTTTTTATCTCCTCATTTTTCAGTTTCATATGAATATTTTCTCATAGGTTGTCTTTCCAGCCATTAGTTTCTGATAGCTTCATCATTTTGTCAAATAAATACATTATAGTACACTTGAACATTTTCTCATTATTGGTATTTAGATGATTTTCCTCTATTCACTGAAATAAATTTGAAAAGATTTTAAAAGAGAGGAGGAAGAAAACCCTACTTTCCCGTTATTTCTCTACTCTCCCATCAGCCTCAGCCTATACAACCACCTCATCCCCACTCCCTTCTAACTAAAGCACATTTGACCTTTTTTGGGGATAAAAAAGGAACTGAATTTCTCTATTCTTCATTTTCAAGAGAACACTTCTGAATAATGCATGAGTACATAAAGATGAAAAAGATGTACATCATCTAGCTGATTATTAGCATAATACAGCCAAATGAAACATTATCCTAAAAAGTGATTTAATTGCAGCTGTGAAAATGAGACTTTGAACATCTTAGAAAGAAGTCATATTTGGGATGTAAATAAATACATTTTCAAAATTATTTTAAGGCTTTGCCTAGTACAAATTCTTCCCTGTAAATGGTGGTTATGAGGATTTTTTTCCCACAAAAAAACAGGAAATCATCCCATCTAATTTACTTAATGAATAATCTAGAGAATAATGTAGTAAACTTCTAAAATATCTATAAATAAAAGGAAACATAAAATTACCTAGCTTTCTGCATATAAATGTTAGTGATTTTTTCCTAGGTAACATGAGATATGACTCAAAAGATAATATGGAAATGATGTGCTGTTACTTCACTCATGGATCATTTTTGATTAGGTAGTTCCTAAAAGAGGTATACACATTTTAACAAAAATGGAAACCATAAACTGGAAGAAAAGAGGCAAGTAAAAAGACATGTTATTTTACATTGGCCAATCAAAGTAGGAAAGAAGTAAGGATGGAGCACTAATAGGTAACAGTACAGTGTAAAGCCTTAGAAGACCTGAGACTGTCAACAGCTTTTCCTCAGTCTCCTTCCCATAGTCCTTCTATTCCAAATTCATCTAGATGCTTTCTAGGGTTACTTGTATCCTGGACTTCCTTTGCAATTTTTGTGTGTTCAAATCCTGTGTTCAGAATCAGTGTCTAATTTTTTGTTTATCCCTTTATTTTGGTAATTTTCTAGTAGCTTTTTAAGAAGGCAAATATTCTGAGTACTTGCATATCTGAAAAAAAATCCTTAGTTTGCCCTTTGAAATCCTATTTGATGAACTGTTTAACTGAGTTCATACTGTCAAAATTTTGAAGGTACTGGTTTAAAATGTTTGAGTATAAATTCTTGTTATAGTTGAAAAGCCATACCATTTAGATATCAGGGGGCAGGTAGAGGGACTGAAGAAACACATTTGTGAAATTCCTGAGAAGTTCCCATTGTTAGGTAAATTGGCTTAATCTCTTCAGTCCAATATATGTTACCCTATTTATGATTAATAATTTCAACTTTACACCTCCTCTGTTTCAAAACCTCAAGAATTAAACCTATTTTTCCTGAAAAGTACAAGCCTGGATAAAAGGCTATGCCTAGCAAAGAGAGAAACTTACATTCCCTGCCTTTGTAACCCTGCATATAAAACACAACACCGTTTTCTGCAATCCCTGATTAGTCCAAGACAGGAACCTCCAGAGGTGGCTGAGCTGAATAAAGATATTTTTAGTTCAGGTAGTCCTTTATCTGATTTCTGTATTTCAAACATTTTTCACCAGCTCTTATTTCCTCTCTATGCTTTGTTCTTATGAAATTATTTTATTGCTTTGTGGTCTGTTTCTAAAAAGTGTTGACAAAACATTCTTACTTTTCAAGTGACAATGTCTTTAAGACTACCCTGGTTCCAGATTGTTCTTGTTCAATTGTAATCACTCATTCTTGGATTTTCTACAGTAAATGTATCTATGGGAACTTCCTCCTCTCTGTTGATACTCTATAATCTGTATCATATACCTGGACAACTCATCATATTCCATTGTAGTTTGCCTTCTGTTTCATGAATATTAATTATAAACATCTCATTGCAGGGACAAAGACTAATATTTCTTATGCAATTCCATAATGCCTCAAATAGATGATGTCAGACTACAGCACATTCATGACTTAGAGAATTTATTTAAAATAAAGATTCCAAGATTTCATGTCAAAGAAATAGAATATGACTATGGAAAGAGCCTGGGAACTGACTAACAAGCACAGCACAGTATTCTGACCCTAGCATGAGCTATAACGTTGAAGGACAATCTTGAGCACTTGTCCAATAAATAAACACCCTGATTTCATTGGTTGATTTGTTGGCATTCTGTTTTTCTTTCATATGCCTTCATGAATCTGACAGCCATGAATTAATATTGTCTATAGACCTGTTATACTTGCTTTATTCCCTTTAATATCTCTTAGGATTGCACATTTCTGAAGTTTATGACCAGCCATATAATATATAGTTGTATTTTATTTTGTTGCCCTTCATTTATTCCTTACAGTATTCATAGTGATTCTAGTTGTAAAGTTCTTGGATTCAGTAAATGTATTAGCCAACTCAAGCTGACATAACAGAATACCATAGTCTAAGGGGCTTAAACAGTATAAATTTATAGGGTCAAAGTCCTGTAAACTAGAATTCTGAGATCAGAGTGGTGTTCACATAGCCTTTCCTTATTATTGAATGTGATGGGGCAGAAGAGGAAAAAGTCCTCCTCTCTTTATATGATTTTGTTGTTTATTGAGACAGTGTCTTGCTATACAACCTAGTCTGGCTTTAAATTTATAATCCTCAAACTCCCAGTGGGATTATAGGCATAGGCCACCACACCCTGCTTGATAACTCCTTATAAGGTCACCTATCCTAATGAATTAAAATCCTACTGTTATGATCTCATTGACATTTATTTATGGTTTTTTATTTATTTGGCAGCACTGGCATATGAACTCATCACCTCCCATTTACTAGGCAAGCTTGCTACCACTTGACCATCATCATAACCCCTCATCTAATTTTGATTACAGCCTGAAAGTCCCATCTCCATATGCAGTCATCTTGAAGATTGTGGATTGAACGGATACATTTTGAAGAGACATAATTCAGTCTGTAGTAGCAAGCTACACACAATATTTAGACGCAATTATAGCTACCCTAAACATGGTTTGGACAATACCTTGAATGTAGTAACTGCTCAATAGCATATATTTGATGAGTGAAATAGCCAACTTCTAGAAAATAATGCCACCAAATGGCTAAGAGAAGAATAGGCTGTGTTCTGCTTTAGTCAATGTATGAAAATGAATATTGATATGTTTGCTCTACAAAAAAATCCCTAAGATTTCCATAGCACATAGAAGGCATTTAGATATTCCATTTATCAGTGATTTTCTGAAAATGCATTATTGAATAAATGGAGCTATATGTATCTGGTAATAATTCAGATTAAATTACTGATAATTTGAGTGCTTTGTTTTCAAATTTTCATGAAGGTGAGATTTTTCAACAAGCTAAAGAAAACAGAACAAGAAATTCAAATATTTGCTGGGAATTAAATAATCCAACTATATTTCAGTGGCTAAAGGCAAATCCCATGAACACATTTGAGTTCAAGGGTGGAAGGAATTATAGTAAAACCTGTCGCTCATAAAGACTTTTTCAATGCAAAATTGACTGTATTCTCTGAGTTATTTGCTAAAACATTTTATTTTTACAGATTTGAGTGTTGGCAACAATGCCTGACCACTATCTAGGAAATAAAAACAAGCGATGGCTTCGATGCAGCCACTGCTGGCAGGCATGCAGCAATTTCTTTTCCACATTTCTCTTTGGTATCTGAGTAGATCTGAAGAGACAATTTGGTCTTTGAGGTTTCAAAATTGATTGAAAGTGAAATAATTAGGGTTCTTTGCTCTGCCTGAAAAAGCCAGAAACCTGAAAGGTGCCCCCAAGGGAAGAGTAGCACTTAAGTGCAACATGCTCTAGAGAAGAAAAATACTGGATCTTATAAATCAGCCAAAAAGCCTCCCTCAATACTTTTGCTGCCCTCACCTCCTCAGAGAGCTAAGCAGTGAGTTCAATGAACAGAGATAGAAATCAAATGCAGCTGTCTGCTATGTCACTTACAAGAAAGACTGAGACACCAGCCTTCCCTGAGACAGACTCTCAAAGCAGGCTCACAAAGCAGGCACACTTTCTTCCCCTGGAAAGGATCATGTAGCAAGAAAATCAACATTCTTTTTGTAAAGAGCCTCATCCTTCAGAGATGCACAAAACCAGAAATGCCATCTACTGTCAACATTCCTTTATCAGAACCAGAACTTCAGCACAAGTGCCTCATCTAACAACACTAGGATTTAGATTTCTATGCCATACTTGCAGCAGATGAGAGAATCCCTGAGTAGCATTCTCTCATTATCCTTCCTCGTAAACACCTTCAGATTCAAAGGCATAGGAGGGAATCATAGGATTTCAGAAGGAGAAGAATGAGAGAAGGGGTGGGTGGGGGAGGAATAAGCAAGAATGTTAAAAGATATATTGCATTCGTAAACTGTGTTGTTAAATGGAAACTCCTTTATATAACTACCTAAAGATAATAAAAATAATAATAAAGTATAATAAACTCTATGCAGAGCTCAAATAGTATAAGCCTTTAGAAAGAAATCAGTACCAGGAAATGGGTATAGACAAAAGGGGATGGGGCCAAGAGGAGAGAGACCTATGAATGAAGAGGGGAAGCAAGTAGAATGCAGTTAAGAATTCACTGTATATACCATGAAAGGAAGAAAAAGAAGGAAGGGGTGTGGAGAAGGGGGGTGAGAATGTTGAAAGGGGGTGACACTGGTCAAGATGCACTGTACTCATAAACTGGTTCCTTAAATGACACCTCCTGTGATAGCTACTTTAGAGATAATTTTAAATGGTTATTATTATAAAGGTGGCATACAGAGGGGTTACAGTTACATAAGTCAGCTTATGCATACATTCCTTTTTGGACAATGTCACCTCTTCCTTAGCTCTCTCTAGGTTTTTCCCTCCTGTCCTCACCCACAAGTTATATAGTTCATTGTCAACATAGTGTCTAGTGAGTACCACTGCTGCATTTGTTCACCCAATGTCCCTCCATTTCTGTGCTCTCCCCTTACCCTCCCAAAGTCAGATAAATGAACAAACAAAACAAAGTAAATAGAAAAGAAAAGCAGCAGCAACCAAGAAGACCTTGTTTCCATTTCCTGGAGTTCATTTTGATAAATATTATTTTATATGATCAGATGCACAAAGAATAGCAACAAAGAAAAAAATATTGTTTGTATTTCATGGAATTAAAATGAATTTTTTAAAAAGGAAAGTGACTCATATCTACCTGTGATGACTACTACTAAGTTTTAATCCAATTTATTTGGCGTCATTGGAGAAAAGGCCTTGGTAGTAATCTAGGCTGAAAAAAGTCATTCATAAATTAACTGGACCCAAAACAGATTACCATGGGCAGAACTTAGCTGTGTGCGAAAAATATTGATTCCTATTTGCAAACATGTCTAGTGAGTCATTTGCTAGCAAGTCCAGCTAACAAAATTCCACTCAATCAACCTAAGAGATTAGCTATCTGTAGTTTAAAATACCCTAACTGGTTCTCCAACATACTGAAAAGTTGAAACTGGTAGGGTACTCCACTATCTATCCAGCCATGTATGTTTTCATTTCCCATCACTTCAGTTATATACTTACCAAGTTAGCTGTATTTGTCACCAAACTTGCTAATAACAGTTCTACTTGTTTTAATTATTGCAGTTAGTTATATATCATGTAAACTGATGCAAACATAAATGTGAGAATAATGACTTGTGCTATAAAAACAAGCTGAATGCCTTAGAAGTGTCTATAGGAAAAGGAATCATAAGAGGGAAAAAAGGGACAAGATTAAGAGAAAAAATAAGAAACTTAGAATTCTGCACTCATTGTTTAGCAAGGGATTTTGCTTCATTTTCTAAGTTAACTATGATTTATATAAGTTAGATACAGATCTCCAAGTAACTACCACTTATTCAAAAAAGAAGAATTTTCTCCTACAAAAGGGATTTTTTAAATTTTGCATATAATAAGTTTTATATGAACATAGGGCGTTTAAAGAACATTAAAGCATTTTTCTTGTTTTACTGATTATTTTCCATTTGTTTATTAGAAAAAAATGTTTAAATCCATAAGCAAAAAACAGAGCCAGAGGAAAATACCTGTATACCTTCACCACAATTGACCAGTTTTAGTATCTGCTACATGGTACCTCTCTAAATACATAAATATGGATGAATACACACATATTCACATTTCAAGAACTGTTTAAAAGTTTGAGACCTTGCAACACTTTAGCCTTAAATAAACCAGCCAGCGTCTCCTAAGAGTACAATATTCTCCTTCACTACCAAAACACCATTATCATATCATATCATGTGAAGAAATGTTATAACGAAACCTTTATATATATAAACTATATCAACATACCTGTGCATATGTATATATGTGTATTTATATATATTTGTATGTATGTACATGTGTGTATCTTGAACACTTACAACTCCAAACATATCATATGCTCCTTTTTTATTGAAGGCTGGTAATAGAAGGGTTCAAGGGCTGGGATATAGCTCAGAGGCAAAGCACTTGCCTAGCAAGTCAATGTCCTGGGTTCAACCCCAGTGCCAAACAAGAAAAGACAAAAATATAGTTAAAAAAAACAACCAAACAAACAGAAAAAAAAAACAACCCTTTACCTGGGCACTGGTGGCTCCTGCCTGTAATTCTAGCTACTCAGGAGGCTGAGATCTGAGGTTTGAGGTTCAAAGCCAGCCCGGCAGGAAGTCCTTGAGACTCTTATTTCCAATTAACCATCAAAAAACTAGAAGTGGCACTGTGGCTTGAGCTGAAGAGCTGAGGGACAGTACCCAGGCCCAGAGTTCAAGTCCCATGACCGACAAAAAAAAAAGGCTTCCAGCTTTAAAAACATCACTATATTTGTTCCTCTTACACAGTGTGCAACAAATTTAAAAAGAGAAGTAAAAATATGTTCTCACTACCTTACTTGTATAACTGTAACCCCTCTGTACATCACCTTGACA
Organism: Dipodomys merriami; assembly: GCF_024711535.1. Classification (NCBI taxonomy): domain Eukaryota; kingdom Metazoa; phylum Chordata; class Mammalia; order Rodentia; family Heteromyidae; genus Dipodomys; species Dipodomys merriami. The sequence goes on along the minus strand of NW_027202604.1, from coordinate 17,788,489 downwards.
ATAAAATTTAAATAATAAAAAGGAAGACTAAAAATAAGGATGCATCAGATATAACAGACAACTGAAAAAGCTTATTATACTGGCCCAAGCTAACAATTTGAACAACATAACAGAATATAGTATTCAATTACAGTCTCATAAATAGTTTACTAATGTCCATTTGAAACAAAATAACATTAGGTAAAATCTACATGAATACAAATGAATAATAATCTATCAACATTAATTCATTAATTATAACAGATACCCATACTAATGGAAGATGTTAAAATAGAAGAAACTAGGTAATGAGTATTTAAATACTTTTTTAAATTGTTCAGTTTGGGATGTTGTTGTTTTTCTATAAACATAAATTTTTAAAAAGTTCTGCTGGGTACCAGTGACTCACATTTGTAATCCTAGCTACTCAGAATGCTGAGCTATGAAGATTATGGCTCCAAGCCAGCTGGGCAGGAAAGTTGGTGGGACTCTTATTTCCTATTAGTCAGCAAAAAGTCAGAAATGGAGAAGTGGCTCAAGTGGTAGATCACTAGCCTTGAACACAAAAGATCAGGGACAACACCTGGACCTTGAGTTCAAGACACAGGACCAACACAAAAAAAATAATTAAAAAATAATGAAGTTCACTTTTATGCTTGACAATAATAGTTTTTAAAAAGACTAAATATTTCCAACACAAAGACATCATATATATGCTAAGGTTATACATGTGCTAATTACGCTGAGCATTACATATAACATATATGTATTGAAATATCACACTGTACCTGAAAATATGCATAATTATTATGTGTCAATTAAAAATTAAAGAATTTTAATTTTAAAAATAAACTTGTTTTAAGTATTATTTGAACAAATACTAATCTACAGATTAGCAATTTGAAATTAAGGTCTGTTCTTGGTCTTAACAATATAGGCATGAGACAGACTCATAACACCAAGGTTATGAATTCCCAATTCAATATTCTAGGAAATATTGTGCTAAAAGGACCTCCATACTGAGGGTTTTTTCTATATTAGATCACAGGTGATCATTCTGTAGCTTTCAGTGTTTTTCCAGTTATCTGAAGTGAACACATATACACGTATAATTTCAAAAGATAATAGAAGGGACTGGGAAGGTGGCCCAGTGGTAGAGCGCTTGCCTTGCCTGCACGAGGCCCTGGGTTCGATTCCTCAGCACTACATAAGCAAAAAGGAAAAAAAAAGCCGGAAGTGGCGCTGTGGCTCAAGTGGTAGAGCGCTAGCCCTGAGCTGAAGAGCTGAGGGACAGTGCCCAGGCCCAGAGTTCAGGCCCTACAACCTGACCCCCCCAAAAAAAAAAAGATAATAGAAAAGAGTAATAGAGAAGAGTCTGCTATTTTTGTCAAAATGTACAATTAAATCACTTATGTAAACATGTTACAGAGAGCACCTTCAACAAACACAAAATGCCAGTCAGGGTACTTGGCACTTCACATGTATTATTTATGATTGCAAAATTAGGACGCCCTTGAATTTAATCATATTTGGAGAATAATTTTATGTTTGTGAAGTCCATTGTTAAGTTTACAGCAAAATGCTAACACAGGCTTTTTACAATTCCAGTTAAATAGTCCTTGCTCTTAAGCTAAAGCACAATTAGTTACCCACCACCTAACATGTCATCTATATTTTTTTTCTCCTCATAGATTTTTATTTGATCTTCTTCTGAAAAGAAGCCAATATACCATACACTGCATACATATGAGTTTCTTAAACTAATTTTATGCTTCATTGTAAAATAATTGATTTGCGATTCACAGGTTATTAATGGACCCATATAAGCCTTTAATGGTAATGAAATAATGAAGTTTAGAAAATGATGTCATGTAATTTGTGTCTAAGGGATTCTTATCTAGATCATGGTTTTGTTTGTTTGTTGTATGTATTATATAAAGATAGGCAAATCTTTTGTGACATTGATTATAGCTGATAAGTTCATAAATTTCACATCTAGTCAATATTGTTACACAGGACCCATTTTCTGTGAAGCCTATTTCAAAATCAAAATTAGAATCAATAAACAATACTATCGTCCTAGCAAGTGACTGCAGAAAGTGTAATATTTTCCTCTGAAGATTTCCAATAAATGTAGAAATGTTGTTTTGTCTGTTTTTTTAAAAGTCAGTTACTAAAGTCCAAAGTGATAATGTTGTAATTATGGCTAAATATTTTGTTGTGCATAGTCTGATTCCATCCCTGCAGGTACCTATGAAAAAGGTTATGCTCAATGTACAGAAACTTGTGTGAATTCACACAGCAGTAGGTGGAAGCAGTAGGTGTCTGAGCTTAGCTGTGTCTGACTCCAGAGCCCTCCATCTTAACAGCTGACCTGCATCAGTGCTCATCTTCAACACCTACCTTCACCTTCCTTGCCTACCCGGCAATCTCTAGGCAGAGGAACTTACTCTAGTTCTGTGCTCCTTGTCCAAATGGAAGCCTCACATTTATAGATCATTTGGTTTTCCTAATTCCTTGTTTGTATCCTTTTACTGCATGCCCACTACTGGGCTCAAGCCGTTCCCTACCAAGTAACCACAGTGATTTTCTATAAACCATCATCCATTTCCTATGGGAATCTGCCTTCCTCTTGCACAATGATGCCCTAACTCTCTTAGTTCACTTTTTTTTTTTTTGGGGGGGGGGGTGGGAGGTCCGGTCGTGGGGCCTGAACTCTGGGCCTGGGCACTGTCCCTCAGCTCTTCAGCTCAAGGCTAGCGCTCTACCACTTGAGCCACAGCACCACTTCTAGCTTTTTTCTTTTGCTTATGTAGTGCTGAGGAATCGAACCCAGGACCTCATGCATGCAAGGCAAGTGCTCTATCACTGAGCCACCTTCCCAGCCCCTTAGTTCACTTTTTTATACCTGTCAATATGCAACCTACTCCCCACCACTATGAGCACTTTATAAATGTATATGTTTCCTCTTTCCAGGTTAATCTTCCTGTTAGTTTTTGCCTGGTTAACGCCAATCTGGCCTCCAGACAACCACACCATCATCAAAAAGTCTTCTTGGACCTCTAGACCAATGATGGTGGTTGTACCTGTAATCTTAGCACTCAGATGGGTAAAAGAGGAGATCACAAGTTTGTGGTTAGCCTGGGTTACACAGCTAGTTCAAGGCCAGCCTAGGTTACACAATGAGACTAATAAAACAAATTAATTAATTCATTAGTTAATTAAAATAGATATACCTTACTGAAAGCTTTTTCCATCATTAGGATCTAATATAGCTTCTATGTTGTGTGACTTTTTTTATACTTTCTGTTTTCTTAAGGACACTTATCACTACTAACATCATATTTCTTCACATGTATATTTATTTATGCCTTTACCACTATATTGTGAATTTCTGGAGGATGGTCTATCCTGTTAAAAAAATCTAGACAATAATAATCCCTTGGATGAACAAATGAATGAACATGAGTGTCAATTTAAACTATTTTGAATTAAATGGCAGTTAACATTTTTCATGTTTATTTCAATTTGAATAGGAGGTAAGTCAGTTGTTTAATAACTAATGCTATGAGGGATAGCAATGCAAAATATCACTTTGAAATGATTAGCTAAGGACGATTACAAATCTGTACAAATCACTTACAACAAAAAAGCTTTATTGTTGTGCCTTCCTAATTGATTTAAGAGACTTGGAAATCAAGACAAGTTATTTATTTTTATTGTTTCCCTTTAGCCTTCCTCTGAAAAGACTGTCATCAACCTCTACTCATGACAGTTTTATGGCAACAATTTTGTGTCTATGTAAAAATCCTATCAGTTATACAGAAAAGACAATAATATTCAAAGCAATAAACTGTTAAGTGATTTACACTGTGATTACTCAGTAAGTAAAACTGTAAGAGATATGGATAGAAGTTTAGTTTTTTTTCTTCTTCTTATCCTACCAGTGGCACCAAATAACCATAAATTTCTGACTTAAGTAAAAATAAATTAGACAAACTAACACTGTATTTTCTATCTTAGGTCATGGATATTTCACCCTAAAACCTTCAGCATGCCACAAGAGAGCTAAGACAGCTCTTAAATAGACCCTTCTAACTTATTTAAAGTTGGGAGTCATACTTTTTTCCCCACACCCTATAGTCACTGGGATCTGACCAGAGTCCTATCAGTGTTACCTACAGAATTTGTCTTGAAGTCATCAGTGTAGGACATTTTTATAGCCAAAAACAGCTTTCTACAAATTGGGTTTTCAATTCAACATATCAATTTATGTGTACAATGAAGTGTTACCCCTTCCATCATTCTCCCCCACATCATCTATCCTAACTGCACTCATCACTTCAAATCTCCTAGATCCATTTCACATATGTGTACTTAGTATTATAACTGAATTTGCCCACCATTCTTCTCTCCTCTCCATTCATCGGCCCTCCTCCCTTTAATCTCCATCCTCCATTGAGACAAGATATGTTTCAGCTTCTTGATATTCATTTTGTTAAACTATCTGTTAACTGTTCAAAAGGGATTATTACATCATGGAAATTCACTTCTGTGTATACTATGTTAGTCAGTTTGATTGTATCCTGCTCCCTAGTATCTCTACAGGCTTTCCATGCTTTGGCCTCTGCCTACCTATCCAACTTCATTGTAAATCACACTTGCCTTACTTACACATATTTCTGTTAGATCCTCAAGCATGCCAAGTGCACCCCACAGGCATCATTCTGATTTCCTATCTAAGGCCCCTTCACTGAGGGACAATCTCATTCCATCCATACTAAAAGAAGTCCTTGTATTAGGAACTCTCATATTTCCTAATACTTTTATTTCAACTCATGTAACCATGAGTGGTTTAATTTGTTTGTTTAATTTTATTTTCTAGACTACACTGGACATACTCTGAGAAGAAGAGCCTTAATTATATAGATCATGATTATATCCCAAAGTTTAACATAAATAGTATATAATAGGAACTCAAAAGTATTAATTACATACTAACAGAATGACAAAACAGCCAAACATTGGCACAGGAAAGTTTAAACTAACTTGAAGAGCATTTTCTGAGTATCAGTAAACATTGGGATGGAGACCCAGAAAAAAAGTTGCACTGAGGGGCTAGGGGTTTAGCCCAACAGAAGGGTGCCTGCCCAGCACACGCAAGGCCCTGGGTTCGGTCCTCAGCCCTGGGAAAAAAAAAAGAAGCTACAAAAAGTTGCACTGAGCCAGACACTAATGGCTCATACCTATAATTCTAATTACTCAGAAGGAGAAATTAGGGGATGGCAACGCAAAGCCAACACAGGGAATTATCTTCTTATCTCCAATTAAGCAGTAAAAATCCAGAAGTGGAACTGTGGCTCATCTGATAGAGGGCCAGCTTTGAGCAAAGAAGAGCAATGCAAGGATTGGGAGGAAGATGGCGGAGGAGAAGCTGGAGGCTCAACAAGCTCTCGCATAGAAAGCAGTTTTAGTGTTCCAGTGAACAGTCCTAGGCTAGAGAATCACATTAAGTGTGCCACCACAGTACAGAGAGTTTAGCCAGAGAGGGAAAATCCAGGCAGCTTGGTCAAGGAAACAGGCACCAGACACAGTGTGGAAGCGGATTCTACTCACCACCAATAAGAACTGACAAGGAGCAGAAATCTTCATCCTGCTGATTGCAGACAAGGGACGGCCCAGCAACCAAGAGGCTTGCATGAGTACCCACAAGACATCCTCACCCCTTCTCACAGAGCAACAGTAGGAAGGTAGCCCCTCCCACACCACCAGAGAAGATCTCCATCTTTGATACTGACAAAGGCCCTGCCATAGTAGCTATCTCCAACTCAGGCCTTGAAAGAATATAATAGGAGCCATTCCACAGGTCACAGGAACCTGAGCTGACCTGCTGAGCTCAGCTCTACCCATGGGAAAGTCACTCTGCCCACAGACGACTTTCTTCACTGGGTAAACAGAGCCAGGGGCTGTCCCTCCCTACAGCCTAGACAGCAGGAGGGGTAAAAGCCAAACAATTAAAACTCAGTAAACATAAATTCTGAGAATGGTTCCAGGCTGGGCTCTGTGAGTGTCTCAGGAGATAGACCCTTAGGGAAAAACTACTGATTGCTGATAGGCCTCAACCCTACCCAGAACCTAGCCTCATCACAGCAACTCCAAATTAGAGGAAACAACCATCTCCATCTTTTGTGATACTCAAAGCAGATCTCCCTTCCCACTGAACTATCCTGGGAGGAGGATCACAAAGTTCTGGGAAGGCAGAGCTTCTTTCTGTCTGCTCAAACATAATTTTAAGTGTTTCATTTTTTTTAATTTAAATTTTTGTTTTACTCATTTTTTCTTGTTTCTTTATCTCTCTCCCCTCATTCTGTTCTATCCATTTCTTCTGTGAGATTAGGACTTGCTTAAATTCACTCTTTCCTTTTACTTCTCCACATACCTCTAATCCTATTTTTCCCCACAATTCTCCCTAAATCTATTAATTTCTGGTCTGATGAATCCCTCTTGGAAGTTCTTAGTCCATTAATCAATAGTTGTTTGATGTTGAATAGCTTATATCTGTTGAACTAGATTGTATCTGCAGCCATTTGACTGTGCAACTACAGGACTCTGGTTGATGCTTGCCTAAAATAGTGTTCTAGCACAAAACTGGTGTTACTTTCATACCAAATGAGCAGAACAAGCTGGAGAAACACAAGAAAAATGGGAAGTCTGGGTATCTCAACTCCCACTCATGATATTCAAGTGGCAGAAGAGTTAATGAATAATCCAGATGACTTCCCAAAAAGCTCTACAAACACTATTGGTAAACATGGTGAATGAAAAGATTGAAAACCTGCAAAGGTCTCAGTATGAGCTTGATAGGCAGCAAGACAAGACTAACCAAAGATTAATACAGGAACTTCACAGGTATGATGAGGCTAACCAAAAATTAATACAAAATTTAATCAAAGATTAATATAGGAATTGTGTGAACAGGTTGAGGACAGTCAAAGAGAAATGCAGGAATTGCATGAGCAGGCTGTGAACAGTCAAAGACAAATACAAGAATTTCTTGAGCATGAGGAAGCTAATCAAAGAGTAATACAGGAATTGCATGAACAGGAAGAGAATAGACAAATATCAATATAGGCATTCATGAAATCCATAAACAGACAGCTGAAGGAATCCAGGGAGATCACAAAGTGAATGCTGAATGGAGACCATCAGAAGGAAAGGGAGTCCAAGGAAACTATAATCAATGAACTAAATGATTTGAGAATAAACACTGAACACCAAATTAAGGAAGTAAAGAAGTGCATACAAGATCTAAAACAAAGTTCCAACAAAGAATTTGAAGCCATCAAAGCTGACCAATTAGAAGGAAAGGAAATTTAAAAAAAGTAGAAAGTCTTGACAGTAGGTTAGGCCATGCAGAAGATCAAATATCTGGGATTGAAGACAGCCTAGACATTATAGAGAAAGAACACACAACTGCCCAAGACAAATGTAAGAAATATGATAGATCTGTTCAACATCTGGAAGACACCTTCAGAAGGACTAATCTGAGGATAATGGGTATAGAGGAACACCTAGAGACAGAAGTTAATGGTCTAGGAAATTTATTTAACAGGCTCATAGCAGAGAACTTCCCAAACATGCAAAAAGATAGGCCTATTCAGATAAAAGAAGCTTTTAGAACCCCAAATAGACCAGACCAGAACAGGACATCTCACTGTCACATTATAATCCACACGGGATCAATTCAGACAAAGGAAAGGATCCTTAAAGCTGTCAAGGAGAAAAGATCAATAACCTCAGATTTCTCAACACAGACAATTAAAGCAAGAAGAGCCTAGAATGATGTAAGTCATGTCCTAAAGACAAACAACTACCAACCAAGAATATTGTACCCAGCTAAACTCTCCTTCATAACTGAAGGTCAAATAAAAACCTTCCATAGCAAAGAAAAACTTAAACAATATATCTCCACCAAACCAGACCTACAAAAGATACTTAAAGATGTCCTACACAGAGAAAACCAACAAGACCACAATAAAGGCCAAGAAACTGCACCCAAACTGAGAATCCAAAAACCAAAGGAAGAACCCAGTTGTCACAGCCCCCCAAAAAGTGGATAACATGGCAAGAACTAGCAAACACCTCTCAGTCCTAACTCTCACCATTAATGGACTACTCTCTCCAAATAAGCAACATAGACTGTCTAGTTGGATTAAAAAGCAAGATCCTTCTATCTTCTGCCTTCAGAAGTCACACCTTGCCATAAAAAAAAACACATTTTCAATGTTAAAGGCTGGAGCAAACTCTACCAAGCAAACGGCCCCCATAAACAGGCAGGAGTTGCAATCCTAATATCAGATAAAATAGACTTCAAACTAAAATTCATGAGAAGAGATAAAGGGATCTCTCCTTCAGGAGAATATTACAATTCTAAATATCTATTCACCAAACAACGGAACACCCAAATTCATCTAAGAAACACTACTTTCCCTCAAATCCAAAGACATTAATTGTTAGGGATTTTAACACACCACTATCCCCACTAGATAGATCAACTTGGCAAAAACTCAACAGAGAAACCACAGATCTAAACAACTGCATAGATCAACTAGATTTAACAGACATCTACTGAATATTTCATCCTGCAGCATCAGAATACATGTTTTTCTCAGCAGCACATGGAACATTTTCCAAAATAGACTACATTTTAGATCACAAAGCAAACTTGTCCAAATTCAGAGACATTTAATTTATGCCCTGCATTCTCTCAGACCACAAAGGAATAAAATTAGAACTCAACACCAAAAGCCACCAAAGAACATTCGGTAACACATGGTGCCTGAACAACACACTGTTGAATTACCAGTGACTCATGGAAGAGCTTAGAAAGAAATTCAAATGTTCATGATATTCAACAAAAATGAACACACAAATTACCACCTCCTCTGGGACACAGCAAAGGCAGTACTCAGAGGCAAATTTATAGCTCTGAGTTTCTACATTAACCAAATGGAGGGATCTGAAACCAACTATTTATTTTTTTATTTTTATTTTTTTTGGGGTCCAGTCGTGGGGCCTCTACTCTGGGCCTGGGAACTTTCCCTCAGCTCCTCAGCTCAAGGCTAGCACTCTACAACTTCAGCCACAGTACCACTTCTGGCTTTTTTTCCTTTTGCTTATGTGGTGCTGAGGAATCGGACCCAGGACCTCAGGCATGCAAGGCAAGCACTCTACCACTGAGCCACCTTCCCAGCCCCAACAATTTAATGAGACATCTGGATCTCCTTGGAAAAAGAGCAGCCGACTAAACCCCAATACTGTAGATGAAAAGAAATAATTAAAATTAAATCAGAATTAAACAAATTAGAATACAAAAATAAGAAAGAATCAACAAAACAGAGTTGGTTCTTCAAAAAAAATAACAAAATTGACAGACCATTAGCAAATCTTACCAGAAAAAGAATAGAACATACCCAAATAAACAAACTCAGAGATGAGAATGGAAACATCATCACAAAACAACCAAGATTCAGAACATTATAAGGGAATACTTCTCAAACCTTTATGCTAATAAGTTTGAGAATCTGGAAGAAATGGACACTTTCCTAGCAAATATTGACATGCCAAAACTAAACCAAGATGAGTTAAACCAACTTAATAGACCCATATCAAGCATTGAAATAGAAACAGCAATAAGAGATCTCCTATCTAAGAAAAGCCCAGGACCGGATGATTTACAGTGGAATTCTACAAGGCCTTCAAGGCAGAACTCACAGCAATACTCCTCCAACTCTTCAATGAAATTGAAAGAGAAAGTTCACTACCGAACTCTTTCTATGAAGTCATCATAACCCTCATCCCAAAACCAGACAGGGACTCATCAAAGAAAGAGAACTATAGACCCGTATCTTTGATGAACATCGATGCAAAACTTCTCAACAAAATTTTGGCCAACCGACTTCAACAATTCATCCAATAAATCATACAACACGATCAAACAGGATTCATTTCAGGGATGCAAAGCTGGTTCAATATATACAAATCAATTAATGTAATTAATCACATCAACAAGAGCAAGGATAAGAACCAAATGGTTATTCAATAGATGCAGAAAAAGCATTTGACAAGATCCAACACCCCTTTATGATGAAGGTTTTGGAAAAATTAGGAATCCATAGAACATTCCTCAATACAATAAAGGCTGTATACGACAAACCTACAGCCAGCATTATACTCAATGGTGAAAAACTAAAGCCATTTCCTCTTAACTCAGGAACAAGACAAGGATGCCCACTCTCTCCACTTCTCTTCAATCTAGTATTAGAATGCCTAGCTACAGCAATAAGACAAGATGCAGACATAAAGGGGATCCAAATAGGGAAAGAAGAAATAAAACTCTCCCTCTTTGCAGATGACATGATCTTGTATTTAAAGAATCCCATAGACTCCACTCCCAAATTACTCAAGCTGATTCAAAACTTTGGCAAAGTAGCAGGTTATAAAATTAACCCCCAAAAATCAATGGCTTTTCTGTATGATGAAGGCTCTGGAAAAATTAGGAATCTAGGGAACATTCCTCAATACAATAAAGGCTATATGTGACAAATCTACAGCCAGCATTATACTTAATGGTGAAAAACTAAAGCCATTTCCTCTAAACTCAGGAACGAGACAAGGATATGCACTCTCTCCACTTCTCTTCAATTTAGTATTGGAATGCCTAGCTACCACAATGAGACAAGATGCAAACATAAAGGGAATCCAAATAGGGAAAAATGAAGTAAACTCTCCCTCTTTGCAGATGACATGATCTTGTATTTAAAGAATCCCATGGACTCCACACCCAAATTACTCGAGCTGATTCAAAACTTTGGCAAAGTAGAAGGGTATAAAATTAACCCTCAAAAAAATCAATGGTTTTTCTGTATGCCAACAATGAGAAGGGCATGGCTGAAATCAGGAAAGCAACTCCTTTTGTAATAGACTTACAAAAAATAACTAAAGAAGTGAAGGACCTCTACGATGAAAACTTTAAAAACCTGAAAAAGGAAATCAAAGCAGAATTTAGAAAGTGGAAAAACCTCCCATGCTCCTGGATTGGGAGGATCAATATTGTGAAAAAGGCAATACAGCCCAAGGCTATCTAAAAATTCAATGTGACACCTATCAATATTCCAACCTCATTTTTCAAGGAAATAGAAGAGGCAATCCAAAAATTCATATGGAGCAATAAAAGACCATTGTATAACCTCTGTTTTCATTGTATTTGATGTCGGTATAAATTGGGGAAGGGAAGGGAAAAAACAAAATAGGGATACAGGTTGACCCATTTTAACAATGGGATGTACAAGACACTGTTGAACAACAACCTTTATAATTTAGGCAGGAGGGGTTGTAGTTGTGGAAGTGGGAGGGAAGGAATAGTAAGGGAAAAACAAAGGATGAGGCAACAGTGCTTGATAAGAAATGTACTTATTACCTTGCTCGCATAACTCTAACCCCTTTGTACAGTATTTTTGCAATAAAAACATATATATAAAAAAGAAGAGCAATGCAAATGCATGAGGCCCTCAGTTCAAGCTCTACAATGAACACATAAACAAAAAATGTTGCAGAATGATCTCACATGTAGAGTCTTAAAATGGGATATAGTTAATCTGTAAGAGAAATAAATTTTGGTGGCCAATATGATAACCACCAGCCATACATGATGATTGATGTCTTGGAATTATTGCTAGTTCTAATTGAGTATAAATATAAAATGCGTAACCATTTATATAGAATTATTAAAAATAAATAAAACATCTAAAAACTATATTGGTTCCATGTGGAGACAGTATTTTGAATATGTTGGGTTCAATTAAATATATATATGTATGAAATATACTGGTAAACTTAATCTCACTTCTTCTACTTTTTTTCAATATTACTAAGAAATTTAAGACATATATAGATTGAATTATATGATTTTCTTAGACCTTGATGGTCAATAATTAGAATATCTTGTGCCACTTCAAAATTCATGTGGAACTTCTCCCCAAGGGAATACTATCATAAGGTGGGAGATTGAGCAGCTAATTACTTCAATAGGATTCCACTTCTATGGATGGGATTATAAATAATCCTGATTAAAGAGAAGGAACTCAGTGAGACAAAGGACAAGGGGGGGAGAACTAATGCAACAGCCATATACACAAGACAATATGTTGGAAACAATCTGTATAACCTGGGGGACTGGAGGGGAGGGAAAGTAGGAGAAAATGGAGGGAATGGGTAACAAGGTTGACAAGAAATGTACTCATTACCTTATTTATGCAACTGGAACCCCTCTGTATATCACCTTGACAATAAAAATAAATAAATGAAAAAGAGAAGGAACTCAGTCAATGCTCTTTTCCCTTCCATCTTGTCTATATGAGAAAATAATGTTCTTCCCCTTCAGAGGATGCAGCAGCAACATATCATTTTAGAAGCATAGAATTAGTCTTTATCAGAGTGCCTTGATCTTCGGATTCTCAGCCTCTACAAGGCTAGAAATAAACTTCAACTTTGTGTGGCACTGGGACTTTGTGGTTTCCAGGCAACCACTCTATCACTTGACCCATACTCGTAGCCCTTTTTGCTAAGAGATTTTTCTCTGGCAGGGTCTCACTCTTTTCCTGGCCTTAGCATTCCCTCTACCTACATCTTCTGTGTAGATTAAATTATAGGTATGCACCACCGTGACCAGCCTGGTTTTTAAAATTTATGTATTAGCATATATTGGTTGCACATGGGCGTTTACAATGTATCTACACATGCATAATAATATCCCCTGATCAAATTCACCTTCTCCTTCACTGTTTCATCCCCTTATCAAACAATTTCAACACGTCCAACATGTTTTTTGACATGGAAATCTTATTAACTTTTTTTGTATGGGCTACCTTCAAACCACAATCCTCCCATCCCTTCCTCCTACATGGTTTGCCACTATGCCCAGGCAAACTTGTAGTCTTTATAAACCACCAAAACTATTTTGTTACAGCAGCAGGCATAGACAAAGACAAGGCTTGATAAAGTCTGAAGAGAGGAACAACATAATGGGACAAGCCATTGACATAGGTTCAGATACTGCAAGAACTCATAAAAAAGCTTCTTGTGTTGTCAATGCCTTGGTTGGCTTGTGCCTATGCTACCTGACCCATTTCTAAATATTTGTTCAAAATATTACCTCATTTGGCCACACTCTTTTTCAAATGGAATTGCAAGGCCCTTCCTGAGATTTTAATCAGTTTCTTAAAGGTTAACAAATTTTTTTTTAAAGTTTGCAAAAGTTCAGCCTTCATTCTTTATTGCATTACAAATGGTAACTTGTAATTGGTCAGTTTGTTGATAGAAGCCTTGAGACAACAATTTGGTATAATGAGTCATTTCTGCCTAAGGTAATAGGAAACCAAACACTACAAGCTGTGTTTAGGACTATACACACATACTTTTATGGATTCTCTTCATACTTCTGAAAGTTACACACACACAAATGCACACAAATACTTGGAGCTTACATTGCATTCCTATGGCAGTTTGCCTATGTCTTTTTCACAATCCTTTCTTTCTCTGGAGATTTCAAAGCAAGTGAACATCTTTCCTGGCATCTAACCTAGCACAGGGTTTGGCATAAAGTAGCCACTTAATGATCTTTCTTAAATTTGTTGAATTTTTTTTCATTCCAATCTATCATCAACTCTACCTTTAACACATAGTACAGGCCCAATTTATGGGCTTGTATTTTAGGAATGATTGCCAAAGTATTGATTTAGGACAATTTCATGGGTATGTGTTTCGTGTGACTAAATTAGAGACAGAGACTTTAACTTCCTTATAATAAACATAGGGTGTAAAACAGTTCCCAAGTTCAGTATGTGATAACCAACAAATTGTAATCCTTGGGCCAAACACCATTCCCTCCCCCAATACACATTCAAGAACAAACCATCCATTGATGTTTGCACATCTCACTTGCTGCTCAGCAGGATAAACTTGTGAATAAACCCAACATTCTCACAACTTAGTGAACAGACTTTCAAAATATAAACTATAATTTAGGATAAACTGCTGCCACAGAGACATGAATGCCAAGATTTCCCTTTGAACATGAACTCCATAGGACATAAATATGATTGAAAAATTACATCAAGGGTGTGTACTGAAAAATTTGTTAGCCAATTACGTTTAGGTGAGCAGAGCAACAAAGTAGTTGCATGAACATGCTGGACTAATATTTACAACCTTCATGTCTGACCAGCTGTGACCAAGCCCTTGCTTCTGCAGAAGGACACAGAGAGGCACAGCGGCATGCCTTTTCACTGCCAGAAATCAACATGGGCAGACAGGTAACCTTGGTACCAGGCAGCCCCAGAGAGTTGCTTTGTTTCAGCAAAAGCATTAGGCAGCCTCAACAGTTGAATGACAGCAGAGCAAATAGGCGCAGGTTTCAATATTTTTGCTAATCAGAAGACAGGCCAAGTATACTCTTGGTTTAGGTCCAACACCTGAATGAAATTTGAACATTAAACACTAAGTTACAAGTAAATTGGAAATTCAGTTTGAAAGATTCTTTAATTGAATGGTTCCTACTAAGGAGTCACAACTGAAAGCAGAGGGACTTTGCCTCACAGCAGGTTTTTCTTGAACACTGGTAGCCAAGGAAGCAATAGTCTTAGAAAGATGTTTTTTACTCATAAAAGGTTGTGCTGTGTGTGTGTGTGTGTGTGTGTGTGTGTGTGTGTGTGTATGCATGCAGGCATGCATGCATGCATGTGTGCTCTCTCAAGTTTTGTAAACTTGAATAATTAGCATTTGTACCTATAAATGGTTGGCTTGGCATAGACAGAAGCCATTAAGATGTTTTCCCCAGTAGGTATAATTGACCTTAGCAATGGTCTACAAAAAAATGCATATGGAAAAATTATCACCCCATTTTAGTAACTACTAGTGAATCACAGGCATTGGGACAGGCACCTCTACTCACTGTTTTTTCCATGAACAAAAGAATTGTCAACAATGTGGCTTAACCAGGGCATAGCCATTGTCTGTGCTACAACATTCTTTTCTTGCTAAGAACTACCACATTGATGTAAAATGGTCTCATACACACTCACAGGAGCCTGATAACCTGTTATGTGGTTGAAATGATACAAAGGAAGAAGATGAAAGATGTTTAGGGAAAAGGCATGAGACAAAAATGAGATCTCATAGAGTTATGAAAATACATAAGAAAATTCTAAAGGGAATTATAAATTAATTGAGGCCATTTTTTAGAATTACCTAGGATATTGGGTTATCTGAGAACCCCACTACTAGGAAATATGCCTGAAATGATGTTCTGAAATAAAATCTACTTTAAATCACTTTTGTCTAGAACAAAATTAAAATGAAAGAGAGTAATGACTGCTAACTTAAAAAAAATCCAAGGATTTCATTCACACATTCAGTAGCACCTAATGAGGAAACAGATAAGTAAACAAAGTATTTGCAATGCTGAGTGCTTTAACGGGATACCAGGAGCACAGAAGAGAGACATCTCATCCATCCTGATAAAGATATAGAAGTGGCCAGAGAAGGAAGGCATGAGAAGAATTATTTAAGAGAAATGAAGAAGAGTGATAGACAGTATTCTAGGCCAAAAAAAAAAAAAAGCAAAGTAATACTTCTGAGACAAGAGAGAATATGAGTTTAGCAAAGCAAAGAAGATCCCACAAATAATCAGAGCTCCAGTAGACCTCGAGATTTAAGATTAGAATTTTGTGTTTTTTAGCTAAGGAAAACTGGAGCCACTGAAAAAAACAAATAGTTCCAATCTGCATTTGGCAATTATCCAAGCAACATTTGGAGTAGCTAGGAAGGGACAAGATTAGAGGTAGGAAATATAATTAGAAGTCTGTTGTCACAATTCTGGTAAGAGATAAATTGTTTGGGGAACATGAACATAGATAGAAAGGTTTGGGAACTATTGGAGAAATAGAATGAGCAATTCTCATTCAGGATTCTTATTTGAGAAACAAAGGAATGAAGGAACACCCTGATACCACCCCTCAAGTTTCTGGTTTAGCCCCAGAGAGACAAAAGCACCTTTCATCAAGAGGATGATTTCAAAGGACACAGACATTGAGCTTCCTTTAGATATGTGAGCCTGAATTACCTAAAGAATTCTCAAGTTCTGGTATGCAGAGGAAAGGTAAATTCATGAAACATATTTGGGCTTGAGACATGACATTTAAGCCATTGATATAATAATGAAGGCCTTGAAGAGAACATGAAATGGGATATAGTAAGAACCTTGAAGAATTGAGAAAGGTGAATGGACAGATTGGTCGCAGGAAAGACTAAAAATGTCACTGGGTGATGAAACAGAAGGATGCTTTCAGGAAAGAAAAAGATGATCAACTAAGATGCAGACTGAAAAGTTTCCACTAGACTAGTTACCTGGAAATTACTGGTATGGGAGAAAAGAAGGCAAAATGTAGTGGTATGAGAAATAGATGACCAGTGAGAAGTTAATTCTTAAAAAGTGTGCCTCTTAAAAATGAGCCAGGCCCTGGTGGCTCATGCCTGTAATCCTAGCCACTCAGGAGGCTGAGATCTGAGGATCATGGTTCAAACCCAGCCCAGGCAGGGAAAGTCCAAGAGACTCTTATCTCCAGTAAATCACTCAGAAAAGCAGAAGTGGCACAGTGGCTCAAGTGGTAGAGCACTAGCCTTGAGCTGAAGAGCTGAGGGACAGCGTTCAGGCCCAGAGATCAAGACCATGAGTAACAAAACACACACACACACACACACACACACACACACACACGAAATGAAATGGATGTACTCAGAGGGTAAGAAGGACTTGCAGAAGAGAGGGTTGGGCTTTTGTGTCATTTTGTTTGGTCTACTTGCCTGAGTAAAGCAGATAGCAAGAGAAAATAAAAATTTCAAGATATGAGAAAAAGGGGGATAATCAAGAGGCTAAAGGGACTAGGAAAGAAAGGAGTGGGACCTAGAGTACAGGAGGAAATGGTTAGTCTTAAAAAGAAGGTGAGGACTATGCCTTCATAGGAGAAATAAAGAGTAAAGGTCAAAAGGGTATAAAGGTAGATAGGTAAGATAATACAGTTGTTGAATTTGCAGTGTTCTTTCTAATTTCTACTAAGTTTGTGGAGCAAAATCAGAGTTCAATATCTAAAGGAGACAGGATTAAGAAGGGATAGAGCTCCTGCTTTGAGGAAAACAGAATGGAAGAGAGAATTGATTGTACACAAGTGAAAGAATTCTCAAACATCTGCAGAAGCCTAATAATGGTGGGTGATTTGTGTCAATAGTACCTACCACCTAGTTGAAGTGCTGTCCCACTAACTCTAATTTCTAGATGGATTTATCAACTGGGAGAAAATAGAGGTGTAAAACAACTAGTTGTGTTTGTGAGATGCAAGAGTAATGGTTAAGGAGAAAAAAATTGATGAATTAGATGTTTAAAATTTAACACTACAAAAGTAAAGCAGGGGCTGGGAAGGTGGCTCAGTGGTAGAGTGCTTGCCTTGCATGCATGAGGCCCTGGGTTCGATTCCTTAGCCCCACATAAGCTGAAAAAGCTGGAAGTGGTGCTGTGGCTCAAGTAGTAGAGCGCTAGCCTTGAGATTAGAGGTTATGACAGGGATGGGGAATGTGGCTTAGTGGTAGAGTACTTGCCTAGCATGTATGAAGCCCTGGGTTCGATACCTCAGTACCACATAAACAAAAATACCAGAAGTGGCACTGTGGCTCAACTGGTAGAGAGTAGGCCTTGAGCACAGAAAGGCTCAGGGACAGTGCCCAGGCCCTGAGTTCATGTCCCAGGACTGTCAAAAAAAAAAAAAAAAAGCCAAAACACTGATGAACTGAAATAAAAGAGAGGTTCTGACAAAATTCAGCACTTGGACAATAAAACAGATGGCAAAATCAAGTAGAGATAAATATCATGAGAATTAGTGAGGTCACAGAATTGAGGTGCTACTGCTGTTGGATGAGTCATTTGCATAGGCATAGATGACATGAAGAATAATTGGAAAGGAAAAAAACTAGGACAAGAATATCTTTAATTACAAATAGAAAAATTTGACAAGGATGGATGTGGTAGTACATGCCCATAATCCCAGAAATCTGGAGGCTGAGGCAAGAAGATCACGAGTTCAAGGCAAATCAGACTACATATTAAGACTTTATTTCAAAGAAAGAGAAAGAGATGTCTCTGGACATAGAAAAAATTCTCTTAGTGAATAAAAACTTTAGAGAAACAAAACATTAATATTACAGTCTACAACTAAAATAAAATTATGTTCATGAACTCAGACCCTTGAATTCTATTTTCCTGCAACAAGAGATGAGCTCACTAGCTGAAGAGAGGTGGGCAAGAAGGTGTCTAATGCTTTGAGAAGAGTTCCTGGGCATGGACATATAAATAAGTGTTGGTCCTCCATATTCAAGCATTCAAGAAAAAGAACCACTCTGGAAAGCAGTATGGAGATTTCTCAAAAGACTAAATATAGAACTTCCCTATGACCCAACAATCCTACTCCTGGGCATTTACCCAATAGAACATAAACCATCCTACTCCTGGGCATTTACCCAATAGAACATAAACCAGGCCATACTAAAGTCATCAGCACAACCACATTCATTGCAGTATTGTTTACCATAGCTAAGATACAGAATCAACCCAAATGCCCCTCTGTGGACAAATGGATCAAAAAATGTGGTACATATATACATTCTTTCCATTAGAAAGAATGACATTGCCCCATTCCTAAGGAAATGGAAAGACTTGGAAAACATTTTACTAAGAAAAGAAGCCAGACACAAAGACATAGAGACTTCATTTGTAATAATTAGACTGTGTCTATAAATCTCTGAGTAAACCCAATGGATAGTAAAAAACAAATAATTATACCTGAACATGATTAAACAGCAGTCTAAACACTCACACAGTGAGACCAAAGGAGGATTATCTTAGAAGAGGATCAAAAGGGCTCAATATGATCTTATGTGCATATGACCATATAAAATAATGCTTATCAGGGCTGGGAAGGTGGCTCAGTGGTAGAGTGCTTGCCTTGCATGCATGAGGCCCTGGATTCGATTCCTTAGTACCACATAAGCAAAAAGAAAAAAGCTGCAAGTGGCACTGTGGCTCAAGTGGTAGAGCTCTAGCCTTGAGCTGAAGAGCTGAGGGACAGCGCCCAGGCCCAGAGTTCAGGCCCCATGACCGGACCCCCTCCCCCCGAAAAAAAAATGCTTATCGAAATGAACTCGAAGAAACAGAAACAAGAGGTTTTTATTGTACTGTTTTCAGTTATTTGTTGTTGTTGTTTTTCTTTTGTATTCCCTTTGGTTTATTTCCTTTTGTCACTGTTTGCTTTAATCTCTGTACTTTTTGTCCTATATATGTTTATCTGATGTGGGGAGGGAGAGGGAAATCACAGAAACAGTGGGACAAGGGTGAACCTAGATACTATGTTGGAAATGAACTATAAAACTTGGAGTGTAGGGGAGACAGGAGGGGGGGTGAAAACTGGCAGAAAATTAGGGAGGGGTAACACTTTTCAAAAAGAAATGTACTCATTACCTGACTTATGTAACTGTAACCCCTTTGTATATAACCTTTACAATAATAAATAATTAAATAAAAATAAAACTAGAGCAGAAGACGATGAGGGAGGGAGGGGGGGTATAATGAGTGTTGGTGGATGGCTTCAGTCAGTGGAGTAGTTGTTACAAAAAGGTGAAGGGATTGTGTAGAACATCATTATAGAGTGAGAAGTAAATGCCAGACCATTAAAACAGTACCATACTCTTTTATTTGACTTGCTGATATTATGTCTAGAGATTAAGTAATAGTTGAAAATATCCCATTCTGCTTGGTAATTCTCTGATCCAAGAATGTAGTCCACTGGACCATACCAATCAGCCCCTTCCCATTATCCAAGGCAGTCTGTATCTCTTATAGACAAAGGTTTATAAGTGATCTGAGGAATGCCATGATGTTCAATATTTACGTGTCAGATGTATTTAAAATCTAATCAATGATCACATCCTCTACTCATATTTCTAAGTTTTCTTACCTTTCACTCCCTCCTACCAAGGGGGAAGTTTCACTACAAAGTATTCTAAACATCAAACCAATCAGCAAAACAAAACAAACAAAAAATATAGGAAAGGAATATTTTTAAAATTCAAAAGTAAGTCAAAACGATTTAAATATTATTGAGTGGCTATTAAGTATTTGAAATATTTGGTAGATGCTTTTACATAAATTATCTTTAAACTGTGAAAAAGAAACTATGTAGAGTTAGAGGCACTGGTAAATGCTAGTCACTGTATTAACTGAAAAAGTAAATAATACTTTGCAAAGTAGTAAAGAAAGGGTTATAAAAAGAACAGGAAGAACAATATCTTAAGATACTGGCAGGTAGACTATTATGCAATAGCTTCAAATATTTTCCCCCTTCCAAACTATAGCTTATTTACTGTGGTTAAGCACCAGCTCACAATCATGCAGAATCATAATTAAGAATGGAGAGCCACGCACAAAGGAGCTCACCAAGGCACACAGAGCAAACATCATTCATTACAATCAGGAAAGCAACTTAAATTTGTATTAATATTCATCATAAAGTTCCAAAAAGAAAATAAAACCTGGATTTTTTTACATGCTCAGCTTGACAAATCCAAATAAAATTAAAATGATAGACACATGGCAAAGTAGATAATAGGATAGATAAGTTATAGATACAAAGGGAAAAAGAGAAAGAGAACAAGGAGAAATAGCTAAAATTAACCTGCTAAGGTCTAAATTTGAAGCATCCATTAATATCCATTGGGTAATAAAAAGACCTTTTCTAAGACAGTATTTGAATGCTTAAATAAGCAATAGACTAACAACTGCAACAAAACAATGTGCTTGTTTTCAGTGAAGCTTAAAGGGCTTTATTTGTTATATCAGTCTCACTTCCAGAGAATTATGTTGGAGTATCATGAATAAACTAATCTGTTCAAAAGCACATGCCAAAAATGACTGGGCCAAATTAAATCCTAGAATAGTATGCTATGTACAAGATTTAAGGTGAAAAGTAAGCTGAGACTGTCTTAAAAAAGAATTAAATTATTTTTAGTAAAAAAATTAAAAAGTAGATACAAAACACAGTGAAGAATTTGAATAGATGGGAGACTTGTAGACATTCTTGCAGATGAACCTTTACTAATAACAGATGCTTCAATATACACATCCAGACTTTCCTAGTAATTGTCTGAATAAAATAAATGCGGTTATTCTCAACTGAAAATTTAAGCCAAATTGAACATGTCTGTGTCTACCAGACTATATAATTTACTAATATAGATAACAAGTAATACCCATGGTTTTAAATTAACCTGGTGAAAACACATTTATGTAGATAATTCTTATTATTTTGAGGCTGTAAAAACCATGTTTTAAAACTTTATATTGGAATCTATGTATATATAAACAAGTATAATAAATGTAAAGGGTAACAAATTTTCACATGCTGAATATACTCAAATAACAATGCTTTAAACACATGAATATATCACCCATATACATGTCCAAATATATCCAAACCAGTTGACATTGTCATCCTTCTGAAACATATATTTTCTTTTTTGAATTTCTTCTTTCACATACCACTTTGAAAAGATGAACACTCCCCCCCCCCCAAAAAAAAAAACAGAGAGAGAGGGAGGGAGGGGAAGGAAAGGACAGGACAGGAAAGGACAGGACAGGAAAGGAAATGAGAGGAGAGGAGAGGAGAGGAGAGGAGAGGAGAGGAGAGGAGAGGAGAGGAGAGGAGAGAGGAGAGGAGAGGAGAGGAGAGGAGAGGAGAGGAGAGGAGAGGAGAGGAGAGGAGAGGAGAGGAGAGGAGAGGAGAGGAGAGGAGAGGTAGAGGAGAGGAGAGGAGAGGAGAGGAGAGGAGAGGAGAGGAGAGGAGAGGAGAGGAGAGGAGAGGAGAGGAGAGGAGAGGAGAGGAGAGGAGAGGAGAGGAGAGGAGAGGAGAGGAGAGGAGAGGAGAGGAGAGGAGAGGAGAGGAGAGGAGAGGAGAGGAGAGGAGAGGAGAGGAGAGGAGAGGAGAGGAAAGGAAAGGAAAGGAAAGGAAAGGAAAGGAAAGGAAAGGAAAGGAAAGGAAAGGAAAAAACAAAAGAAAAGGATAGACCCAACTGTAGGAGACTAACATTATCTGGTAACTTCTGAACTTGATACTGAGCGTATTATTTATTGTACTTTATGAAAGATTTTATCCAATGAAAAACTGCACCTTGTCCATTTGCAACCATCATTAATAGCTTTATTCCAGTTTACCTAATCTTTATACAAGACACCCAGACTTGTCACTTCAGACACCTCAGTCACTTCAGACACTCATGATGATTCCAACCATGCAGAGGAATTCTATTTGCAAGGGGATGATCTATGAGGGATAATCTAATCACCGAGTCTGCCCACATTCCCTGTCCATACAAGAATGAGAATTAGCCTAAGAGTAGCTTCAGAACCTTTCAAAGTCTTCTCAGAGAGACAGAGGTAGCTGCTGGAGAGCAAAGACAGATTCCAATCTCTGAAAAGATGCCATTAGCCATTTCCCCTGTTTTTCTTCATTCTAACTGAATGCCATTAGTCTGTTGTTCCAATATTAAATAGTTAAAAATAAAATGAGCATTAATTGCTTATAAAATGAAACAAAATCCCAATGTATAAAATTAATTTGGGGCAGCTAGACCCAAGAACTCAGACAAGACCATGCAATTCGAAAGCTCCTACCTCTCCACCTTGCCACAGACAGTGTCTGACCCGCTTTCTAATAGTGATCTTAAAATTAATCTCTAGTTATTCTTTCATCATTTATGTTACATCTCTATTCATAGGACATCATTTAAATTCCACTTTTCATCATTCATGTTCATTATATTTAAAAAGAGCTTTTTGCCCAGTATTTCTCAAAAAAAATATCAGTGTTTCACTGGCTCCATTCTGATCATATGGTGTTCTCTGAACAAATCATTGTGACGATGTAATGTGATTTGCTAATTGACTCGAACCCTTTACTAGAAATTGAAATTATGTTCCTTTGGGGCTAAAATGGAAAAGAGAAAATGTGATTGTGATGATTTTTCTTGTCTGTTGAATTGATGGGATTGAGGGACACCTAAGCCATTTGTAAAGGCACAACTCTGGATGTTTCTGTGAGGAATTTCCAGAGACAATTACATCATATAGAATCTGATCTAATCAATTATTTAACCTATTGGTAATTTCAAAATTTGAATATATTTGGAGGAAATGGAAACAGTAGAAGCATAGCCTGGCTAGAGGAGGTGGCTCAAAGTACCAACCTTGCACAGGTCCCTTCTGATGAAATCATTTCCTATCCACCAAAACGTAAATAACCTTTGCCCCTTCTCCCACTTCCATCAGTGGCTCAGATTTCACAGAGCCAAGGACCATGAATTCAAACTTTGGAAACAGTACACTAAATCTTTTCTGCCTTCAGTTTTTTTATGTCAGGTATTTTGTCAAGCAACACAAAGGCAATTAACACAGTAAGGGACAAGTTCTTCAACAGTACTATAACAAACTTCGTCAGTAACTCTGGTAGACACTAAGAGTTCCAAATATATAATATGACTAGCCTATATCAATAATACCCTCTTCATCAAGAGTGAGGGAATCTTAAAGGTATCTTTAAGTAGCCAAGTGCCAGTGGCTCATGTCTGTAATCCTAGGCTAAGATCTAAGGCTCTCCATTTGAAGCCAGACTGGACAGAAAAGTCCATGAGACTCCTGTCTCAAATTAACCACAAAAAGTCAGAAGTGGAGCTTTATCTCAAGAGGTAGAGCACTAGCCTTGAATAGAAATGCTCACGAAAAGCATCTAGGCCCAGAGTTCAAGCCCCAGGACTTTGGGGGAGGGGAGGGGAAGATATCTTTAATTAAAAGTGAAGCTTGATATGTCTGGAATCTTTTCTTACAGATTTGTTAATCTGTGAATGGTTAGACTGACATGATTAACACACAAAGTACTAACCTCCATGATTTCTAAAAAGGATGATATTGAAAGGATTTGGCTATTCACTGAAAAGCTCTGAAATACTTCTGGTCATAAAAATAGAGAATGCATACAGAAGACACACAAGAAAAGTGTTACAATGCAGTACATTGAGGAAATTCGTTTATTTTAAATACATTGGCCTGTTAATGCTGCCTGAGGTAGGTATGGAGGTCTAATGAGTTTGAGCAGCCACTCAAAAGGACCCATCTATTGAACCTAACAATCACTACAAAGGCAAACAGCCAGCATAGGGTAACTTCAACAGATAAATAGAAAACAATAGGGCCAGGAACTAACCATATGGTTGTGAGAAAACCAGCTTTTCCCAATACCTCTTCAGAGAACACGAGGCAAGTTTGCAACAATCAATGTAAAATGTGTAGTATTATACATTAATAGCTTATCACAACAATATGAATATAATCATCCAGTCATAGCATATAACAATGGGTTAAATTCCCTTTACTGTTGATCCAATTCCCTCTGAAGTTTCTTATTTATTCGATTATTAGTGACATTATTCCTTTATTGTATGCATTGAATAGCTGCATTGTATTTTTGAATGAGTAAAGTGAATTCACTACTGATTGAAGTTTGGAAGTTTTCATGTACGGTTAATTTTTTTCTTACAAATTTGTGTATGTAAATTCTTACAAAGCAGTTTTAGGCCATGTTACTGTGTTATTTTTAAATATGGCTAAATTGGAGCTGTCCCAGCTCACACAGGACCTTTGGACAAGTTAGAAAAAGTGTAGCTTAGGGTACAATCTGCAAAACATGCAACTTGAAGAAAATATGTAGCCTCTTTTTAAAAATATCAATAAGAATACTTATTAACTTACAACATATTGCAGCAGAGAAAACTCCAGACTGTAGCATGTTTACTAGTATACTGGATGCAATATTAAAGGAAGAAAATACAGCAATTCTAGAAAAGAAGAGGGACATATAGATATAATAACCATGTAGACATGAGTTTTAGAGTTTCTGTTGAAAATATGTTATTATTTTATAAAATTTCTTATTTTATAGCCCATCCTCGGGCTATAACTCAGGGTCTGAGCACTGTCCTTGTGCTTTTTTTTGCTGAAAGCTAGCACTCTACACTTGAGCAAAAGCTCCATTTCCCTATTTTTTGTTTGTTGATTGAGAATGAGAGTCTTAAAGACACCTGTCTGGGCTTGCTTCAAACCTTGATGCTCAGATCTCAGCCTCCTAACTAGGATTACAAGTGTGAGACACCAGTGCTTGGCTTGAGTTTCCTTTTTAATGTGAACTGTCACATCTCTGATCAGCGTTCAATATTCATTTTGTTGTTGTTCTGTATACTTAATGTCTTAATAATAAGATGTTTCGTGTGCTTCTTTTGTGATCATGTATGTTTATTATCCTAAAAGTCTACTAGAGCTGGATAATTTCTTCTTTCTCAACATTGGTGAAAATAGGGAGCCTTTTTATAAAGACAAAAGGTATCTCATTCTTTGAAAGATGGGAAAGTGAAGAAGTTTAGGTTATATTTCCATTCCACCACCTTATCTTTGGCGAAAGCATAACTGTTACAAGTTTGGCTCTTCCTAATTAGACACCAGATAATCACAAAGAACCATGTAAAAAATATCTTTCTTAATATTTTGTAAAGTCATTTCCCTCAGGTCAAATTCTATTAGTAAAAGATATAATCAGTAGTTGTAAAAAAAAACACCTAATAGAACATACTCATTAAAAATTCAGATTTACCTCAAATTGTTCTCAACCGATTTTATGTTATTAAAATTATTTTTCCTGGAAGGCTAGGCTATATAAAATCATTACAAAGGTTATACATGATATATGTATGGCCACAAATACTCTGCAGTCTAATTTTATGGACAATTTTCAATATTACTACAACTTTAGAAGTTTTTTTTCTTTTTACTTCTTTTTTTGCATTCAGTGTAAGTTATTTTTATTTCTTTCTCTTATAACTTCTCATTGGCTATTGTGATCAACCAAAGTGTCCTGTTCTAATTCTAAGAGATGGAATACATTCAAAGCAAGGAAAATGGGGAAATAGTGATGGAGAATGGTAATAGAATCTATTTTATCCTTCAAGCAATAACAAAATGAATTCAATTTGCACAAAAGGATTGTGATTTGCAACCAAAGGACTAAAAGGTCTTTCTGTTTACTTTTCATTAGGAGGTCTACATGCCACATTTCTTTCTGCCTAGCTTATAGCCATGAAATGAGCTTCCTTGTTACACTCTGCAAGCTGAGACTTGTTGTATGTGTCAAAATAGAAAGAATTGGACTGTGAGCCAGGAGATTTCAATTTCAAATTTGGGCTTTTTAATAGCAGTCTTTATTCTCAGAAAACCACCAAGTTTCTAATTCCTTAGCTATAAGAGGGTGGGATGGGGATATAGGAAGTTGAACTAATATGTGATTTTATTATTGATAACAGCTACTATTTTCATATATATTTATGTATATATATATATATATATATATATATATAGTTTATTGTAAAGATGCTATACAGGGGGTTGCAGTTACATGAACAAAGTAATGAGTCCATTTCCCATCCACCCTGCCCAAAGTTGTAAAGTTCGTTTTCAGCACAGTGTCTTGTACATCTTGTTGTTACAATGAGTCATTCTGTATCCTTATTTCAACATTTTGTTATTTCCCTTCCCCTCCCCAAATTAGAAAAATGTATATACAAGCTTCAGGGCACCGGAATCAAATACAGTGACAATAGGAGTTGTACCATAGGGGAAGGAAATACAAAGAAACTAAAAAAAAAAAAAAAAAAAATCGCATGCTACATTATAAGTACATTAAAAAGAACAGCAAGAAAGATAAAATCTCTTGTGTGCCTATTGAGTAAGGAGGCCAGGTCTGGCCATATGGTGGATTGTAGGCTCTGGCATCTTCTCTTCATGCTGGGGGAAGGAACCACCTCCTCCCATCACCTGCCTCCCAGGTAATGGGCATGCCCGGGACCCCTGGAGACAGGGGCAGGCACTTGGCTGATAGGTTACTGTATCTGTCAGTCCAGTGCCTGGGACTGGGAATTTCCTGAGGATCTGCCCCCTGCGCCTGCCTAGCCGCAAGATGACCATGCCACATGTGTCTCTGTGATCCTGTCCTGTGCCCTGTCTCCTGTCTCCTGTCTGTCTCCAGTCATCATGGCAGCCCAATTCAGCTCTCCATTGGAGCTGAATTGGCTTGTTGGTATTGTTCTTGTTATTTCTTTCCTCTTTAGCATGTTTCCTAGCTGTGTTATGTGTATTTGTATGCTGCAGGCCTTTGTAACAACTGGCAGCCTGCAGCCTGTTAACTGTATAATATTCTATATTTTAAAATATTCTATATTTTAAAATGTGGCTTCTGGGATGATTTACCTTACGACACTATCTTGGGGTTCATTTCACTTAGCATCAGCTTATATGGTCATATACATACAGCTACTATTCATTGACAGACTGTTACACACATAGCACTTGGATGAGCACACACAATTACATTATCTTCACTAGCTCATCAAAAACCAGTGCAGCAGATAATTGTGCAGGTGAGAAGCTAAAGCTTGGCTAGTTCAAATAACTTACCAGTAACACAAAGGTGTAGGTGTTAGAGTAGGATTGGGTGAGAGGTCCATTTTGAATCATTTCTTACATATTTACATGCTGACTGCAAAGAAATCTGTGATACAGATATCAGACTAGAGCCATCTATGGTTTTCCTTTTTTCACATCCCTAAGTATTTCAATCCCAGAAGCAATGCATTCAGATTTCCAAATACGTTAGAAAGATACATGACAGTTCTCTTAATGAACAAGCTCACTCTCTATATATAGACTTGAGGAATATAAATTGTCATTTCCAAATCCACTGATGTGACACTCCACACAGTATAGATTTAGATTTCATTTTTGCACAACTCTGATTAAGAATTAACATTATACCCTGAGTTCAAGCTCTGGAACCAGCATCCATAAAAAATTAATATGACAAAAATAGACATGGTAGACTATGGACATGTCCATAGTCCCAGTTACTCAGAAGATAGAGGCATGAGATTGTGAGTTCAAGGTTTGGAATGGACAAAATTAGTAAATCCTAACTGAAGAATAAAATAGAAATAAAAGGGCTGGTGGCATAACGAAGTGATAACATGCTAGCTTAGCTTGTGAAACCCTCCTAAATTCTATCCCAAGTACTACACACACAGACACATACTGAATAGGGATGCTGAATCTAACTGGTGCCATCTTGGCCATGTGATAGGGTATTTGGGTTTAACTGGTGTCATCTTGTCTTGGTGGTGGAGGCAAAGAAGCCCCACCTTCTAGGTGATGGGCTTGCTTGAATTCCTAGAGACTTGGACAATAGGTTACCGGACCAGCCAGTTTTGGGTCTCCTGAACTCTCAAGCTCCCTGTGACCCTACCTCCTGACCTGACCCCATTTAGTCCTGGACCAGCACAGGTGCCATTACAC
This sequence comes from Dipodomys merriami, assembly GCF_024711535.1. Classification (NCBI taxonomy): domain Eukaryota; kingdom Metazoa; phylum Chordata; class Mammalia; order Rodentia; family Heteromyidae; genus Dipodomys; species Dipodomys merriami. The sequence goes on along the minus strand of NW_027202604.1, from coordinate 17,759,910 downwards.
CATGTTACCTCACACATCTTCACGTTCATGCCCTGTTGCCTGTCTCCTGCTTCTTCTCCAGTCACAATGGTGTCCCACCCACTTCAGCTCTCCACTGGAGCTGATCTGGTTTGTTGGTATTGTTTTTCTGCTTTTTTCTTTCTTCTCTGGCTCTCATGGCTCAGTTTTCTGACAGTGTTAAGTGTATTTGCTGCAGATCTTTGGGACAGGAGTTCATCTGCTGATGCCGGCCTTTTAATAAAGGCTCCCCGATTCAACCTCTCAAAATGTGACTTCTCTGTTTTGTTTTGTTTTTTACTGTACAACAACACACACACATAATTTTATGTACATATGATGGGAAAAAATGTCACAAGCTATAGTAAAGCTAGTAATTTCAAAAGAAGAATCCTAGAAACATTTTGAAAACCAACAGTGTCATAAAACAACTGTTTTTTTTTTTTTTCTGAAGCAGTGGGTTTAGGCATATTGAAGAAGAAAGAAAGAAAGAAAGAAAGAAAGTAAGAAAGAAAGAAAGTAAGAAAGAAAGAAAGTAAGAAAGAAAGAAAGAAAGAAGAAGAAGAAGAGGAGGAGGAGGAGGAGGAGGAGGAGGAGGAGGAGGAGGAGGAGGAGGAGGAGGAGGAAGAGGAGAGGAGGGGGAGGAGGAGGAAGGGAAGGGGGAGGAGGAGGAGGAGCAGAGGAAAGAGAATAATTGATTTCTGGGTGCTGGAGGCTCACACCTATAAACTTAACTACTTAGGAGCTAAGACCTGAGGATTGTAGTTCAAAGCTAACCTGATCAGTAAAGCCTATGAGACTCTTATCTCCAGTTAACCACCAAAAAAGCCAGAAGGGAACCTCCATACTGCTTTCCAAAGTGGTTGAACAAGTTTACATTCCCACCAACAATGAAGTAAGGTTCCTTTCTGTCCACATCCCCTCCAGCATCTGTTGTTGTTAGAGTTCTTGATTTTTGCTGTTCTAACTGGAGTGAGGTGATTGTAAGGTCCATTCCTGGACGACGAACAGACCTCGCCCAGTACCTGCGTTACCTAGGCAACTGGGATACCTGGAAGAGGTCACGTCCGCATCTGCTGAGGTCACATCCTAACCTGATGTGGCCACACCTTTCTCCCACCTGATCCCACTTCCCTTTACCTGGACACACCCTTCCCCGCCCCCTACCCTATATAAGGCCTAAACCGCCGCCAGACCGCCCTCTTTTTTTCCTTTGCCAGCCGCGTGGAGTGCCAACCTTGCCTGGTCCCAGCAGGCCTACTGAATAAACCCCTTACCTGAATACCACGTGCGTGGTGCAGTTTCAGTTCTTACTCGGTCACCTCTTTTTAAAAACCTAACATAAATGGTGCCGTGACTCGGATAAAGGGCTTAAAGTCAGGACAGCCGAGATTCCTCTCTGTTTTTTTTCTTTTTTTCATTTTTGTTTTTCCCTTTTTGCTCTGAGGAATACCCACAGTTCTGACGGCCTTTTATGAACCCGTCTATCTGCTGCGGACACAGTGCATCAATTCTATTGCTGGCCTCTGCATCTTCCTCGACACTTCTACATTTTGGTGAGTGACCTGCTCCCTAAGGGGTCTCTGTCGTTCAGTCTCTTTACAGATACCACGCCGGAGAACCTACTAGGCCTTTACTTGACTCCGGTTGTTCGTCACTTCTCTCTAGAGGGCTCGGTGGTAAATTGGGACACCGCTTCCATTCAGTAAGCCCTCCTTCACTCACTAAATTTTTCCCCCTACGTTTTTCTCTTTTGCATTTCTAATGGGTTGTTGTAAGTCACGCCCAAAGGAGGAAACTCCATTGAAATGCCTCCTGCGTTCCCTGGACGTCTTGTCTATTAACTGCATCGACAAGAAACGCCTGATTTATTATTGCACTCAAGTTTGGCCACAGTACCAACTGGATAATCGTTCTCGATGGCCCAGAGATGGGACTTTGGACTATGTCATTCTCAGAGATTTAGACGATTTTTGCCGTCGTAATGGTAAATGGTCTGAGGTCATTCATATTCAGCCATTCTTTGCTCTCCGGGACAACCCGGCCCTATGCCAATCATGCCCGGCCTTTCCACTCCTCCTGGCACGTGGAGAACCCAACTCTAGCGCAGGGCTCCCTCCGGAGCCTGATGTGCCTGACCCTCTTTTTGACTCTGCCCCTCTTCCTGCTGAGCATCTGGTGCCTTCCCCACCTTCTTCACTCTCCTCTCCTTCACCCTCTATCTCTTCCCCCCCTGCAGCTCACACCCGGTCTCGCACTGGTGGCACACAACCTCCACCAGACCCCCTGTGCCCTTTGCGAGAGGTGGCAGGGGCTGAAGGTGTAATTAGGGTGCATGCGCCATTCTCAATGTTTGATATTGCTCAGATTGAGAAGCGGCTGGGATCTTATGCCCAAGATTCTAATAATTATGTCAAGCAGTTTAAGAACCTGGCTCAGACCTATGACCTTACTTGGCAGGACATATATCTAATGCTATCCTCTACCCTTACTGCTGAGGAAAAAGAAAGGGTGTGGACTGCAGCCCAGGCACATGCCGATGAAGCTCACCGCCTAGATATTAACTTTCCAGTGGGAGCAACAGCTGTGCCTAGGGAAGAGCCCAATTGGAATTATCAACATAATGCTCCTGGGCGGGAAAGCAGAAATAGGATGATAACTTGCTTAGTGGCTGGCCTTCAAAAGGCAGCCTATCTTCCTGTTAATTACGACAAATTAAACCACATTACTCAAAGGCCCAATGAAAACCCGGCGGAATTTCTTGAACGCCTTACAGTAGCGCTCCAGCGCTATACAAGGCTGGACCCAGAGTCACCAGAGGCTAAGGTGGTTCTCAATACTCATTTTATTGCCCAATCAGCCCCCGATATTAGAAAAAAGTTAAAAAAGGCTGAGAACGGTCCTCAGACCCCTCAACGAGATCTGGTGAGTATGGCATTTAAAGTTTTCAATAATCGAGAGGAACAGGAGATTGCCGATAAGACAGCCCGTGAGAGGGAAAACTATCAAATCCTGGCTGCTGCCATCCGGCCTCCTCTGAGGAGACGCACCCAACAAACACCACCTGGAGCATGCTTCAAGTGTGGACAAGAGGGCCACTGGGCGAAATTCTGTCCCTCACCACGACCTCCACCTGGACCCTGCCCAAGGTGTGGACAACAAGGACATTGGGGAGTCGATTGCCCCTCCTCACCTCCACAAGGTAGGCCAGCCCCTCCCCCACCCCGCCCACCCAGGCAGGCGGAGCCAGACCGGTCGGAGATTTTCTGCTTGGCTACAGAATGAAGGTGCCCAGGGCCACCTGCTCCCAACAACCAGACCATCACAATGACGGAGCCCAGGGTGTGTTTCTATGTAGCCGGTAAGTTAATATCTTTTCTCTTGGATACGGGAGCGACTTACTCGGTGCTATGTCAATATACAGGCAAGACTTTTCCCTCCCAGATCTCGGTGGTGGGTGTAGATGGCCTACCTACCTGTCCCCCAACTACGGGACCAGTATCATGTAAAATAGAAGACTTTCCTTTTTCACACTCCTTCCTAATCCTACCTCACTGTCCTACCCCACTCCTAGGAAGGGACTTGCTCTCTAAATTTCAGGTCTCCCTTTCATTCCATATCTCCAAACAGCCCACACCTGTTCTACTTTTGTCTTTAGATGAACCTCCACCTGTAACTTCCCAACTAAATCCTTTCCCTTTACCTCCAGATCTTGTCAACCCTCTTATCTGGGATACTTCCACTCCTACTATGGCTAGACACCATACTCCTGTCCTCATTAAACTTAAAGACCCTACCCATTTCCCTGGTACTTCCCAATACCCCATTTCCCTTAGGCACAGGCAAGGTTTAAAACCCATCATCCTTCGCCTTCTTAAACAAGGACTTCTCAGACCCACTAACTCCCCCTTTAACACCCCTATCCTGCCAGTAGTTAAACCTGATGGGACCTATCGCCTAGTCCAGGACCTGCGCACTATTAATGCTGCAGTCCTTCCCATTCATCCTGTTGTGCCTAACCCATATACTCTCCTTTCACAGATACCTCCTGGTACCACCCACTTCTCGGTGCTGGACCTCAAGGATGCATTCTTCACAATCCCCCTGCATCCTGACTGCCAAGATTTCTTTGCTTTTACTTGGGTGGACCCAGACACTTCAAGGGCACAACAGCTGACCTGGACGGTCCTCCCTCAAGGGTTTCGAGACAGTCCCCATTTCTTTGGACAGGCTTTATCAAAGGATCTCCTCTCTCTTCAGGTGTCTCCTAGCATTGTTCTCCAGTATGTGGATGATCTTTTGCTTTGCAGCCCTTCCTTTGAGTTGGCTCGCCAACATACAGCTGACCTCCTCAACTTCCTGTTGACAAAAGGATATAGAGTCTCTCCTTCAAAGGCCCAGATAGCAAAGTCAGAGAGACCTTGGAGGAATTCACACCCCATTTTACAGGTATCTCGGAAACTCCTCTTCCTGACCCAGAAGACACCTGGTACATCGATGGCAGTTCCACATCTACCTCTTCAGGAAGCCGAGTTGCGGGCTATGCCATCGTTAATAACTCTACCATTCTTGAAAGCAGCCCTCTGCCCCCTAGCACTACCTCACAAAAGGCAGAACTTATAGCTTTAACTAGGGCCTTAATTCTAGCCAAGGGCCGGAAGATCAATATTTATACAGACTCAAAATATGCCTATCATATTCTCCATTCTCATGCAGCAATTTGGAAGGAACGTGGCTTCCTGACCACCAAAGGGACTCCCATAACTAATGCCTCACTTATTCTTAAACTATTAGAAGCTGCTTCCCTTCCCCAACAGGTTGCGGTCATCCACTGCAGAGGACACCAGACAGGATTGGATGCCATTACAGTCGGCAATTCAAAAGCAGACCGGGAGGCAAAGCTAGCAGCCCAGAGACAACTCCAGGGACAACTTCCAGCTCCCTTGCTTCTGGTATTGCCTTCAATTCAACCCTCTTATACCCCACAGGAGATCGAGGAACTTATGCACCAGGGAGCCTCCCAGGAAGCACAGGGATGGTGGTCTCTGGAAGGACGAGTTGTTCTTCCTGAGACACAAGCAGACAGCTTTCTTTCCCAGGTTCACCAGGCGCTGCATATTGGATACAAGCCTCTCTCCCACCTTCTTAAACCTTTAATCCATTGCCCTAGCCTAACTACTCGACTAAAGGCTATTACCCAAGCCTGCCCCACGTGTTCTCTTACTTCCTCACAGGGTGGTCTCCGACCAGCTGCATTCCCCACACACCAAGCACGGGGACACACCCCAGGGGAAGACTGGCAGATAGACTTCACTCACATGCCCAGATGTAAGCGGCTCAAATACCTTCTAACTATGGTTGATACCTTTTCAGGATGGATTGAAGCCTATCCCACAACGTCGGAGACAGCTGACACAGTTGCCTCTGTCCTTATTAAAGAAATTATTCCTAGGTTTGGCTTACCCAGGTCACTTCAATCTGACAATGGACCTGCTTTCATCTCCAAAGTGACCCAACAGGTGGCATCCTCTCTAAACATCCAGTGGAATCTTCACATTCCTTATAGGCCTCAGTCTTCTGGAAAGGTTGAAAGAGCTAATGCGCTCCTTAAGACACAACTTACTAAACTTTCTCTAGAGCTCCAACAATCCTGGCCAGAACTGTTACCCCTGGCGCTCACCCGCTTACGTGTTTCTCCCCGCAGCCCTACTTTCCTCAGCCCCTTTGAGTTAATGTATGGAAGACCTTTTCTCCTAGGTAATTTCCCTACTGACAATACCAAAACTCCACTAATAGACTACCTTCCCGTCCTAACCTTTCTTAGGCACATGCTGCGCCAACATGCTGACCAGTGTCTCCCTCAGCCTCATCAAGGCCCCTTTCCCACTCCCCCAATTTTGCCTGGTGATCAAGTGTTTCTCAAGACCCTTAATCCATCTGGTTTACACCCTAAGTGGACAGGCCCTCACCAGGTTCTGCTGACCACCCCCACAGCAGTCAAGCTCAAGGGACAGCCACAGTGGATTCACCTGTCAAGAATAAAAAGGTCTCCTGCTCCTGCCCCTTCTATGCCAACACTGACTTCGAGGTACACCTGTTCCCCCCTTGGGCCTACCAAGGTAAGGCTATCTCGCATCCCTGAAGATCCGGGTGAGTAACACTGAGCTAACTGCTCTCCTCCCCAAAGACCTCACTACCTCATCCCTTAGGTCACCTCCAAGCCATGGACATCCAATCTTTTCTTTCCAGTAATATATTTGCTTTTCATCTTTGTTCAGCCCCCTGCCTGAGAAGACTTCCTCCAGACTTCATCGAAGAGACTCACTTCTTGCAGACATCATGGAACTGGCAGACCAGGAAGCAGTCACCTCCTACTAGGTCACCTCTCTTCCCCCCCTTTCCTTTTTCAGCCATGCTTCTCCACCATGCTGGGTGGGACTACAGTTCAGTAACTTCTTTTCCTGCCTGAATAGCGCATGGTGTTCTTTTCATCTACCCAATAACTACCCCTTTTGTGTGAACCAAAGTGCCTTGACACCATGCGAGATTTTTCACCAATACCATTTCTGGCCTTCACATCCACGTCCACACCACTTCTCTACTCTGGTGAGTGAAACTACTCTACGGCTCTCTGTCACTCAGTCTCTGTCCAGACGTGGCGCCACGCCAGAGAGCTCCTACGGCCTTTAGCTGAAAGGCCGGTCACCTCTGAAGCCGAGGACGCTTGGCTTTGGGGGCTTGGCCATTTCTCTCTAGAGGGCTCTGGGGGAAGTCGGGACGCCGCTTCTGCCTGGTCAGCTCTTATTCACTCACCAGACTGACTCTACTTTTTGGCTTGTGCCCTGAAGAGTGTGACGCAGGCTGGGTCCCGGGGACCCTCCCCTCTAGGTTCCCTCTCAAAGGCTAGCCATTCTAGGTTTAAAAATTGTCAGAGTTTCCATTTGTTCAGGTTTCCGTCAATGCCTCATGAAACTTCTCCAGACTCCGTCCAACAGACTCGCCTCCTCCAGACTTCATCGAGGAATCAACACCCAAGCGACAGCTGCAGCCTGCTGCCTTCTCCCAGCATGGACCACATCCCAGCCTTTTACCCCTACGACGCCCCTTGCCAGCAGGAAGTAGCCAGAGAGAGTCTTCGCCCTTTTTCATAATTATCAAAAGGCTGGAATGTAAGGTCCATTCCTGGACGACGAACAGACCTCGCCCAGTACCTGCGTTACCTAGGCAACTGGGATACCTGGAAGAGGTCACGTCCGCATCTGCTGAGGTCACATCCTAACCTGATGTGGCCACACCTTTCTCCCACCTGATCCCACTTCCCTTTACCTGGACACACCCTTCCCCGCCCCCTACCCTATATAAGGCCTAAACCGCCGCCAGACCGCCCTCTTTTTTTCCTTTGCCAGCCGCGTGGAGTGCCAACCTTGCCTGGTCCCAGCAGGCCTACTGAATAAACCCCTTACCTGAATACCACGTGCGTGGTGCAGTTTCAGTTCTTACTCGGTCACCTCTTTTTAAAAACCTAACAGTGATATCTCAATGTTGTTTTGATTTGCATTTCTTTTATGGCTAGGGATGTTGAACATTTCTTCATGTGTCTATTGGCCATCCTTCTTTCTTCTTCAGAGAAGCTTCTCTTTAAGTCTTTCGCCCACTTATTTATTGGGCAGTTGTTTCTTTGAGGATTTGTTGTTGGGTGGTTTAATTTTTTGAGTTCCAAGTATATTTTAGATATGAGACCCTTGTCCGTTGTATGGCTAGTAAAGATCTTCTCCCAATCGGTGGGCTTTCTATTGATCTTGCCAGCTATGTCATTTGCCCTGCAGAAGCTCTGCAATCTTATGCAATCCCATTTGTCCAACCTTTCTTTGATTTGTTGTGTTTCTGGGTCTCTATTCAGAAAGTTTTGGCCTGAGCCAAGGAGACCTAGGTTTTCTCCTATTCCATCCTGTAATGTTTTCAGAGTGTCTAGATCTCCCCTATGATCCAGCAATCCCACTTTTGGGCATTTACCCAAATGTTTACAAACAAGACCACACTAAAGCTACCAGCACAACTATGTTTATTGCAGCATTATTTACCATAGCTAAGATATGGAACCAACCCAGATGCCCCTCAGTAGATGAATGGATCAAGAAAATGTGGTATATATACACAATGGAATTCTATGCCTCCATCAGAAAGAATGACATTTCCCCATTTGTTAGGAAATGGAAAGGTTTGGAAAAAATTATATTAAGTGAAGTAAGCCAGGTCCAAAGAAGCATAGGTCCCATGGTTTCCCTTATTTGCAATATCTAATATAGGTATGAGTCAAGCGGAAAAGGTCAGATAATGTGATGTTAGGAAAATGAACCCTTAAATATGTATTTTAATGTTTTCGTTTCTTTCATGCATGTGTTTCTAACGCATTTATAAGATTATTTCTTTGTTGCTTTGTATGTCCCTCCCCCACAGTGTAACCCCCGCTTTCACTATATTTGATGTCAGTATAACATGTGGAGGAGATGGGGACAAACAAGTCGTTTAAGGATTCAGGTGGACCTGTTGCAACAATGAGAAGTACAAAATGTCATGTCAAAACCAGCTTTACAATGTCGGTGTGGAGGGGAGGGGGGTAAAATTGGGTGGGGGGAGGGGGGTATAATTGGGTGGGGGAGGGGGGAGGCGGGGAAGGGAGGTGAAGGGTAAACAAAGGAGGAGGCTGCAATGCTTGGTAAGAAATGTATGCATTATCCTGCCCATGTAATTGTAGCCCCTCTGTACAGTATGTTCTCAAATAAAATAAAATAAAATTAAAAAAAAAAAAAAAGCCAGAAGGGGAGCTGTAGCTCAAATGAGTTCAAAAAAGAGCACTAGTTTTGAGCACAAAAGCTGAGGGATAGTGCCCAGGCCTAGGCCCAGAGCTCACACCACAGGACCAGCAAACACACACACACACACACACACACACACACACACACACACACACACACACACACACACACACACACACACACACACACACACACACACACACACACACACACACACACACACACACACACACACACACACACACACACACACACACACACACACACACACACTGATTGACTGTCAGGTGCCTGAAGATCACACATGTAATCCTAACTACTCAGGAAGCTGAGATCTGAGGTTCACAGTTCAAAGCGAGCCTGGGCATGAGACCCTTATTTCCCATTATTCATCACAAAGCTTCAAGTGGAGCTGTAGCCCAAGTGATATGTATGTACATATATATATATGTATGTACATATATATATATATATGTACATACATATATATATATAGTGAGTACTATTTTATTCACTCATTCACTCTGTAGAATGTAGGAAGTGATTATTGTTCTGGAAATTGGGAGACATAACAATAGCCAAAAGGGCCCTCTCCCTATTTAACATTGTATGGAAGATAGAAAATAAAAAAGCAAAACACTACACAAATATTACAGCTTGGAAAAAGGGAAAAAAAGGATGATCTTGCATGAAGGGAATGTCTGGACTGCAGACTATAAGAGCCTTAAACTTATTTGGTACGTGGTAGGGACAGACATATATGCTTCTTATTGGCTTCCCTTGGCCAGTCTGCTTGTATTGATAATTGTGTATGGCCAGTGAATGACATTATAAATATAGAATTATCCCTGGAAGGAAAAAATTTCTCTACATATGTGAGAGAATAAATTGAGGAAGAATTTTGGTTTACCTAAAGAAAAAGTGCTACTGAAAATTGAAGGGTTGGGAAAAAACTATAAGGAAAATCAGAATAGCAAAAGCACTGAAGTAGGGAAACTTGGAAATTTCTGGAAACAGTGTGACTAGTGTCTGAGAAACTATTCTCCTGGTTTTTGGATGCTGTGGTATATTTGTATAACCCAAGCTTTTGGGGAAGGAGAGACAGGAGGAGCTCGAGTTCCAGACTGGACTAGACAAGGTTATGAAGACCTTATCACAAAAAGAAAATATAAAAAAGGTGGGGGGGGGAAGGTCTGAGGGTTGTAACTTGAACACTAGACTGATTTCCTAGTCAGAGTGAGGCTGTAAAATAAATAAATAAATGCATACATAAATAAATAAATAGTAGGAATAAAAATCCATAACTACCTGAATAGTGAGAGATTGAGAGGAGCAAGATCTTGCAGGAGCAAGATCTTAAGGCCACACTCCAACACAGACCCCTTATTTTATCTTTAAGATGTTGTACAAAGAGATTTCAATTCAACATGTCACTTTGTAAGTACAATCTATCTTGATCCATGTCACATTTTTTCAGCAGCTTCCTCCATCTCTCCCAACCCCATTTGTTCCCTCAGTTTTCTTGGTTTTGTTTTTACAATCAACATAGGTTCACAGCAAAGAAAAACACTGATTGTAAAGGAGAAGGTAAATGATCTCTATAGACAATAGAATTCTGTAGGTAGATCTTAAAATATAATTTAAAAATATAAGAACTAGGTTCCAGTATAGTAACATTTTTACTGTATATGTTAAAAAACATTTTGAAGTTATTCCTGTAAAAAGATACCTATCAGAAAAAGACTATAAATTAATCAATTATAATTACTTTTATAAATCTTTTTCTAATATAATTCTTAACTGATATTCCCTATCATGATTAAATAAAGTCAAGAATCAGGATTTTCTTCTTTATTACACAAACTGACCATCTATGAAAAGTTTATATGTGGCTACTAGCAAAAATTTACCACAGAATTTAAACTAGAATGAATGAATCAGGTGTCTAACCCAGAAAGTTTATCTGCAAATGTTGAGGAATGTGCTATACTATACTGAGTGAATATTACAAATTGGTTTCTATTATTATCATTGGATGGAGATTTTTCTATTTCAACCATTTCTCACTGAGATTTCTCTAAATCTAAAATGTTACAAAACTTCATCATAAAATTAGATGGCCATAATTTAAAGATTAATGATTTAAGATCATTAAAGTATTTCCATAAATGATGAGAGTGATGTGAAAAAAAATATCTTCGTAACTCTTAAATATTTCCATAGATAATAGGGTTGGTGGACTTTACTATTGGTTTGTTTTGGTTTGTTCACTGTTTGGTTTGTTTCGTGGTTGCAGAGTTTCTAAACCATGGTTATTTGACCCCTTCATTTCTGGACTTGGGTAAGGCAAAACCTGAAAGGACATGTCAGAGGAAGGCTTCTCTCCTCATGATAGTGAGGAAAAAATAGGGGTGGGTAGGTACAACATTAACCCTTCAGAGCATGCCTCAAGTCACCTACTTCTTCCAAGTATGTCCTACCCTCTAATAGCCTGTTTAAACACATCAACAGATTGGTCCACAAATGAAGGTAGTGCCCTCATGGTACAATCACTTGTCTATGGCACTACTGCCTGTGGAACAAGCCTTCAACACATGAGCCTTTGCAGAGAACATGCCATAGTCAAACCATAAGATGGGAGAATGTACTTAGTGGATTTTATAACACATGCCTACATGCCTACACCTTGGCTGCACAGCAGGTTGGAATTTGAGTATTGATTGTAATAGTCTGCTGCCCAACAAATTAGCCCAACACTTTATGCCTCAAAACTCCAGGCATAGATTATCTCATGTCTAAGGAATAAGGAATCCAGGGGTAGGAAGATGAGTTTGGAGAATAACTTTGAAGCTAATGCTCATGACTATTGCCTATAGTTCCCAATTCCTTTTTTGTTTTTGACTAGAAATCTGGTAATTCACCAGGCGGGCATCTCTGTAGAGCTTCCTGAGGGTCTCATGACATAGAACCTGACTTTCTCCAAAAATGAGTGATCTGAGAAAGGGAAGACCCAATTTTTATAACCAAGTTCAGAAGTGACCTATTTATTAGGCTCTATATGTGACCCTGATATGATATGGAAGGAGATTATGTACCAGGAGGTTGAGATCATTTTAAATAACAACTTGGATGTTAGCTACCACGTCCACTATATACTCTCAGCTCTACCCAGACTCTTTCCTAGTTAAGTTTTAGCTGGGTTTTTCTTCATTTAATATCCTTCATGGACAACTTTTTCATTTTTCCTTCTACTTTCTATTGTTGTATTGAAGATCAATTAAGGCCTTTTCTGTAAGTTATTTAATCTAAGAGATGGTTTATTCTCTGAACTGTAAAATCGTAATACTGATCCTGTTTTTACTGTTCTCTTAAAACCACTGTGTTGCTACACAACTTGGAATGCACAATAATAACCATGTGCCAGAGAAAACCCCAATTTCAGATTATATAAAATAGGGCTCTGACTTATCTACTTTTAGCCTTTTTGGAAGACCTACTATACTCATTTTTAACTTGAGTCTATTTTTAATGAAATGGACACACTCTCCAATTATATATTTCCATACTTCTGTTACACCAAGGGATTTTTACACAGTAAGCATCCAATACATATTTATACTTATTCAACAAATGTGTACTAAACATTTATATTTCTTGAATTCAATCTTAATTTTACTATCCTTAATCTATACAAGAACATTCACGTGCTTTCAATGTATACTACATGCATAAGCACCATGTATTGCAGTGAACAAATGGTTTAGGACTTGTGTACAACAAGTAAGCTAGCCTGGAATCAATGTTCATCTGGATTGCATGCATTAGCTGTAGCTTAGAATTAATTACCTAAGGGATTAGGGGAAAATTACCTTTTGGATTACTATAAGGCCCACTTTAAACTAATGAGATAATCATTGTAAATACCCTACACCTGGTATGCATGAATGATTTGCACTTTGATTTGAAGAAGTTGGTGAATAGCTCCATTTTATGCTTGGTTGATGCTAAACTCAGTTACCTTTCCTGGGTTAAAAAAAAGAAAGAAAGAAAGAAATGTGGGTACGTGTTGGAAGAGTCTCATTTTTTTTTTTTTTTTGCCTTGAATGTAAGCTGTTTATCTCAAAGTTACATTACTATAAAAATACAGAAGGCTTAATTAAGGTCCTCATACATATAAATCACTCAGATCCATCAGAATCTATAAGTGGACCTATGGGCCTATGAGCCTCTTAAAGAAAATGAGAATGTACTAGGTGAGAGTCCCTTGGAACAAAAGCTCAGATCAAATTACCCGCTGCTCTGACAGGAAAAAAGTCAAGTCATGATTGGATCCCATAAGTGCCTGTCCTCTGGCTAGAGCCTTCTGGCTAATTTCCTTTTTGTATTATCCAACACAGGGGAACATTCTTGGGTTTTGGGTTTTGTTTTTGTTTTGTTTTTTGCAGACCCTAATATAGCTCAGCACATCACTACCTGGCTCATCATACTTCTCAAGCTCAACAGATTGATAAAACAACCTATCAGGTTGAGCCACACGAATTTCATGTTTATTTTTGTAGATTAAAAATGCTTAATTATCAGTAACATATTGTTCAATCTAACATATTCATGAGCCATAGATTTAGTTAACGGTAGTGTCCCATAAAATTCTAATTATTGTGCCTGATACAGGACAATTGAAGTTTAGTTTTTAAAAATGAAATGTTAAACCAGATGCCAGTGGCTCACGCCTGTAATCCTAGCTACTCAGGAGGCTGAGATCTGAGGATCGCCGTTCAAAGCCAGCCCGGGCAGGAAAGTCCCTGAGACTCTTATCTCCAATAAACCACTAGAAAACCAGAAGTGGCACTGTGGCTCAAGTGGTAAAGTTCTAGCCTTGAGCTAGCAGTGACAGCGCCCAAGCCCAGAGTTCAAGCCCCACCACCAACAAAAAAATAAATAAAAATAAAATGTTAGTGCAAATTAATTTTACACAGTGACTTCATTGTGATATTTACAACACAGATATAATGTACTTTGAGCAAGTTTACTCTCTATTACTCTTTCTTAACCCTTCAATTAACATTTAAATGATGAGGTTTAGGGCCTTTTTTTTTTTTTAAGATTAATGTTAGAAAAACATTTTTTTTTTTTTTGTCGGTCGTGGGGCTTTTTTGTCAGTCGTGGGGCTTGAACTCTGGGCCTGGGCGCTGTCCCTCAGCTCTTCAGCTCAAGGCGAGCGCTCTACCACTTGAGCTACAGCGCCACTTCCGGTTTTCTGGTGGTTTATTGGAGATAGGAGTCTCACGGTCTCTCCTGCCTGGGCTGGCTTTGAACGGCGATCCTCAGATCTCAGCCTCCTGAGTAGCTAGGATTACAGGCGTGAGCCACCAGCGCCCTGCAACATTTTTTTTTTTCTGATGGCCAGTTCTATAAGGCTCTCATTATGCTCATATGCTTTATGGTAGAATTTCCAATGCTTTGTCTGGCCAACATTGTGTTTCTTTGAGGAATGAATCAACATATTTAAAATGTGCTACTTCACAACAAAATCTAGATTGTCAATTTCTTTTTTAAAATGAGGAAATACTTGCACTGGGTCCAGAAATACCATTAGGATGAAGTAAACTAAGTGCTCTCATCTGTGGGTATAAGATGTCAAAGGCTGTCCTCCAAAAGACTCTCAATAAAGAGATATATCATATATTAATATAATCTTAAAATAATCATACATTTTTTTAAAAGAAGCAAGGCTATTGTTCATTTCTTACTCTTCTTTACTGTCCTCTATTAGTGTGTATAGAAGAATCATTTCTAATCAGCCTTCTGCTCTGGTATTCATTGCTAATCAAGTCTTGCCACTGATCAGATTTATGAAAGTTGACAATGATGTGTAAACACATTGGGCAATGTAGAGCTTTTATATAAATTTATTATAAAGCTCTGAATAACTTTCTTCCACTTAATTCAAAATTTGGAAGCCAGGTGCTGGTAGTCATGTCTGTAATCCTACTCAGAAGGCTGAGATCTGAGGACTGAGGTTTGAATCCAGCCCAGACATGAAAGTCCATGAGACTCTTAGCTCCAATTCACCAGAAAAAAAAAAAAAAAAAAGATAGAAGAATTGCTGTAGCTCAAGTGGTAGAATGCTCATCTTGAGCAAACAAAAGCAAAGGGATAGAAACCAAAATGAGAGTGCTTCCCTGAGTTCAAGACCTAGTACTGGTGCACACGCGTGCGCACACACACACACACACACACACACACACACACACACACACACACACACACACACACACACACACACACACACACACACACACACACACACACACACACACACACACACACACACACACACACACACACAAAATTGGATTCCTTTGCTTTTCTTCCAGTTGTCTTTTAAATGTTAGTAAGCCCTAGAATTTACAGCTAAGCCATTTTTCTCTCCCTAGGTAATATTCTCCAGAGAATAAAATTATGGATTTCAATATTGACCTAGAACCAGTAATTCTCAAACATATGTGCTTATTCCTAACCTTTTCTCTAAGTTCTACATTTACATATATAACTGCCTACTTCCTACTTCTGTGCCAATACTGGGGCTTGAACACGGGGCCTGGGCGCTGTTCCAAAGCTTTTGTGTTCAAGGCTGGTGCTCTATTACTTGAATAACACTTCCACTTTCAGCTTTTTTGTTTAGAAATAAGAGTCTCACAGACTTTCCTGCTGGGCTGGCTTTGAACCACAATCCTCAAGATCTCAGCCTCTTCAATAGCTAAGATTACAGGCAAGACTCACTGACATTTGGCTACTTGATATTCTTCTGTAATGACTACTTGGGAATCTGAATTTGACCTATTCAAAACAGAACATTTGATTTTTTTCTCTTCCAAAACTTGTTACTTTTAATTGTCCCTATTCTCAGCAAATGGTGCCATTATTGCCATTATCATCTTAGTCCTTGAGATTAAACATCTAAAAATCCTGTTTGATATTTCTAATCTTAACCCCCCCACACTATAAAAAGTACTAAAAGTACTACTTAAATCTTAAATCTACTTATTGTTTCCATCTCTATTGCTATGTGTTCTAAGATAGCACTTTCTCTCTTCCTAAGAGGACAAACACCTTTTAGTTGGTCTTCTTGTTTTAACTACATCCCCTGTCCCATTCTACTTTCCATTATAGACAGAACTTTCTAAAATACAAACCCAGTTGTTGACTCTTCCCCTACTTAAAAATCATACCTTTCTCCTTAAACAACTTTTCTTTCCCAATTATGCTAAAGCCCCTATTTCTATAACCTACAAAACATATTATGTCCATGCACTACCATGCTCCAACATCACGCTCCTGCTATATTTGCAGAAACACTGCAGCTACAATCTCTTCTACAGTTTTTTTTTCTTTTTATACTCCCTTAGCCAGAAATGTTTTTCCAGGTCCTTGCATGAGTTGTTTCCTTTCACCTGTGAGCTTTAAGGTCATGTCACCTTCCCACAGAGTCTTCTTTTATCAGCCTGTCTATGAGAGGTCCCTTGGCCACTGTTTATCACATTACTTCCTATCTTGTAAAATTGCCTTGCTTCTTTTCTTTTGTTGTGGTGTTTACTGATATATTCTCAGAGATCTAGCTCAATACTGGGCTAAAAAAAATATTCAATAAGTATTGATTGTTCACCTTCATGAATGAGTAAATAAGTATAACCAGTAGAAGGATCTTATCTTTAGCGAAAAAATCTAATAAGATGTTCTTATATCCAAATTAATTTTCAATACAGAAACATGAGACTTTGTTCTAAAAGTTATTTCTATGAGCTTATTGCACAGTAAAAATATTTCAATTCTGAGAATACAAAGCTTTACTATAAACCAAATGGAAACAATACCTAGAATACTGGAAAATAATCTTAGTAGAAAAAATTTTGAGTCACCAACAGTCACATTAAATGATGTGAATTACAAAGAAATTGCCAAAATGAAGAAGATCCAAGGAATTTAGAAATTGGTAGAGGCTAGTGACATTTTTAGAGAATAAAATGATGTTCTTACAGCATTTTTCTTTTATTTTTCAACATATTTGCATAGTATCAGCCTCAATCCATATTTATTTTTCTCAAATAAATAGAAAGTCTTGGACAGTCAAGGAATCTGGCCACCCAAAATAGATAAAATCAGAGAAAAGATTTAATTTGTTGGTTATCTGTTATTATTCTTCTAAATTTACAGCAAAATCGAGTATAATTTCCATGTATTGTGTCCTTATCTTGCTGTGTTTAACATATTGCCCATTTCAAGTATACAATGTACTTATTTTAATTTCTGTGTGTGTGTGTGTGTGTGTGTGTGTGTGTGTGTGTGTGTGTGTGTGTGTGTGTGTGTGTGTGTGTGTGTGTGTGTGTGTGTGTGTGTGTGTGTGTGTGTGTGTGTGTGTGTGTGTGTGTGTGTGTGTGTGTGTGTGTGTGTGTGTGTGTGTGTGTGTGTGTGTGTGTGTGTATGCGCGCACGTGCCCTGGGGCTTGAACTAAGGGACTGAGTGCTGTTCCTGAGGTTTTGTGCTCAAGGCTAGCATTCTACCACTTGAGCCACAGCTCCACTATCCACTTTTTAAAATTTTTGGTGGTTAATTGAAGAATTTCATGGACTCTCCTGCCAGAGTTTGCTTTGAACCGGGATCCCCAGATCTCAGCCTGCTGAGTAGCTAGGATTACAAGCATGAGCCACCAGCACCAGGCATTCAAGGATACAATTTTTTTTTAATTTAGCAAGTTTATTGAACAATGCTAACATTACCATAAATTGGTTTAGGACTTTTCATCTCCCCAAAAGATTCTTCATACCCACATACTTAATCTACATTCCTACCTCCAGATCCAGTAAAGTACTATTTTACTCTCTATCTCTTCTGGACATACCACATAAACAGAATCATACAGTATCTTTTCACAATTATACAAAATTCATTTAGAATGTGTAAGTAGTTTGAGTTGGTGAATCATGTTCAATCTTTTATGTGTGTAGGTGCCAGCCAGTCCTGGGGCATGGAAGGGCCTAGGCAATCTCCCTGAGCTTGTATACTCAGGGTTAGTGCTCTAGCACTTGAGCCACAGCCTTATTTCTGGCTTTTGGTGGGTAGTTAATTGGCAGTAAGATTCTCATGGACTTTCCTGCCTGATCTGGCTTTGAATCACAATCCACAGTTCTCAACCTTCTGAGTAGCTAAGATTACAGGCATGAGCCACTAGTACCTGGCTGAAAAAATCTTCTGTTTAATAAACATATTGCATTTTAGATATATCTAGTTGATGGGCATTTAGGATTTTTTTCAGTTTGGGGCTATAATAATACTGCTCTGAACTAGGCACTGGTGGCTCACACCTGTAATCCTAGCTACTCAGGAGGCTGAGATCTGAGGATCACGGTTCAAAGCCAGCCCGGGCAGGAAAGTCCGTGAGACTCTTATCTCCAATAAAAACCACTCGAAAACTGGAAGTAGCACTGCGGCTCAAGAGGTAGAGCGCTTATCTTCAGCTGAAGAGCTGAGGGGCAGCACCTAGGCCCAGAGTTCAGACCCCACAACTGACCAAAAACTAAATAAATAAATGAAATAAAGTATAAGACAATAGTTCTCAGTAAAATAGAGTTGTGCAACCATGATCTTTTCAATAACCCCTCTAAAAACTTACTTCCCATTGACCTTGCCATCTTCCTCTTCCCTCGGTCCATGGCAACTACAAATCTCATTTTTTGTCTTTATAAATTTGCCAATCCTATGTATTTATGCAAAAGGAAGAACAGTATGTATGTTTTTCACTTAGCAAAGTGCATACTATACCAATACTTTATTAGTTTTATTGTGGAATGATATTCCATTGTATATATATATATATATATATATATATATATATATATATATATGTATATTTAAATCTCATTAAAATATTATTGGACACCTTTATGTTCCCCCTTTTATTTAACATTATTAATATTGCTGTAAATATGTACATTTTTAGATGGACACATGTTTTCATTTCTCTGGAGTTTATACCTAGTAGAATTTCTGAATAGAGTATCAGCATATCTTGTATGTAAAAGAAATAAACAGTTCAAAGGAGATGTTGACGTATGGGAGATCGTACAATAGAATTATTTCCTTAAGAGTGGCAACTTCCATGAAGGGTCTGTTCTTACTGCAAAGTTCCCAGAATGAAGGTAACATCAAAAAGAGCTTCAGTTAAATGAGGTAACAAATGCTATAAGATCACAAAATAAAACCCTTTTCAAGTTTCTGATGTTTGAAGGTGTTGCTTCTACAGAATAAATATCCTTAGTTGACTAAAATGATAATTAGAATCATTACTGGTCATTTTGGTTTTTGAGATACACAGGAGGCCATAACATATAAATAAGACCATAACATGCAAATGAACACTTTGTTTCTTTAATTAGACTCAATTCCAAAATCCAAAAATTAGAAAGAAACTTTTTTTTTAAGAAAAAACCTAAGCTGGATGCCAGTAGCTTTCACACCTATAATCCTAAATATTCAGGAGGCTCAGAGAAGATAGATTGAAGTCCAAAGCCAGCCTGGACAGAAAAGTCTGCAAGATTCCATCCCAGTAAAAGAGCAAAATGTCAGAGAGTGTGGTTCAACTGGTAGAATGCCAGCCGCTGAGTGAGTGCACAGAGTCCTGGGATGAAGCTGTAGTATAGGTACAAATTTACAAAAAATAAGTACAAATAAAAAACAACCTGATATGTTCTTAGTTATGTTTAAGATACATCTACATGAATTCTAAGTTGACATAAATTAGAATTATCCTTCCTACTTAAATTTTTGTAAAGTCCCAACATTTCAATAAACGATGCTATTGCTTTAATATTCAACCAGAGACTTGTAATTCCCAATACTCAGTTTAAAATTATATGATAATACACAAAGATTACATATTATATTTATTCATATTTGTATGTATTCTCAAATTAAAATAATTTGTTCTAGATTAAAAAGCTAAAATTCATCCTTTGGGTTATTTTATAGAAATTGTTTTTAATATTACACATTGGATATTTTTTATACAGCAAAGAATGTTCTAAATTAAGCCCATTCAATTTTCAGCATGCCAAAACAGCAACTATGTGAAGCAAAAGAGGAATCAGCCTTTCTATAGCAATTTTTGTTGAATATGGTAACAAAAGAAAGTGATTTTTAGAGCAGTAATATTTATTGGCATATTCTAACCCCAAATCAAATCAAAATGTAATTTTCATATTCTAGCATATTTACATTATTTGCAACAATATCTAGATGTTCTTATATAATGAAATGTTTAAAAACCACAATTCCAACACTGGTTCTAGAGGTTTTAGGATTACTATCTTTTAAAGTAGTGAATTATTTCCTAAGCAAGCATGTATGCAGAAAAAATTCCCTTTGCATATTAATATTTTTATTTAATATTTATATTTTGGCCTTAAAGAAATTAAAAGAGCTATTTGGAAAGATAGAAGGATTGAAAAAAAGTCTAAGTGAACAAATGAAGAAGATAAATAAATAGAACAAAGATATAGAGAGATCCAACTAACAGCTAAAACAACTAAGTATTAAGTAACAATTCTAATCCCCTATCAGAAGAGTAGCAGTTTCCCTAAGCAATATTAAACAGAGATACAATTTTTATTCTGCAGAAGTCTCAGCCTGTTTTTAACACAACAATTTTATTATCAATACATAGATAGTATTAATTTTAGTATAGTTGAATGTATTCTGTATCCATATCAAAGATTATTTGTAGCCTTCTGTTTTTACCATGTAACTGTCATCCAGCTGACTGAGGACTGGCAAGAATCAATGTTGCTATGGAAGGCCATACCAACACCTGTGTACAGGTGTTGGTACACACCTACCTAGCACAGGCCTCGCCCGATACAGCAAAAACAACATTTCTTTAAATTTTTTCTATTTGAAGCACAAAATATTTTAAAATAACCTTATTTGTACTTTAGATACATATAACAAAGATAGATGATGACAGCAGTAGCCAAAAAGAGATGATTTTGATATCTCAGTATAGTATGTAGAAATGCCATGTCTTTTATTCTTCATGCTCATCTATGTTCATAACCACATCTACAGATTTAATTTTTTTCTAGAGGATGTGTCACTTCCTTCAAGAAAACCTAATTTATACTTTTCTTGGCACTTTTTAGAAAATCCCATTTTTTCTCACTTTAGTATGATATTTTATGACTTTCAGCAAGTTACTTATTCTCTCTGTACTGATTTATTTATAATATTCGTATCTATCTCTTGAGATGAATGGACTGCAAGAATGAATGAAAATAAGGCACTGAGATTAGGACTTTATACAAAGTAAGTTCTCATTTAAGTTCAGCTCTTTTAATTGGAAAGAACACAAAAACTTAACTGAAGTGCTGACTGTGACTTTCATAGCTAACCCTGCATCCATTAGTTGTCAAGTTCTCTTTGAAAGAATGAGGAAGAGTTCCAGTAGAAATACTTCTTATTGGAGGGTGTGAGGAAGAAAGAAGAGCCAGCAAATGAGTTCCAGATTCAAGTGAGAAATGCTAGTTTTGAAATTGAAAGTTCAAAAATCCAATCATTGCAGATGTGGTATTGTGCCTCAAAAGGTAGAGTGCTAGCCTTGAGCACAGAGAGGCTCAGGGACAGTGCCCAGGCCCTGAGTTCAAGCCTCAGGACCAGCAAAAAAAAATCCAATCATTGGGTGGATGGAGGAGGAGGCACTAAAGGCTGTGGTCAGAACATCAATTTCCTTCATCTAGGGATTGTATTAGAAATATGGCTACAGTGACAAAATTTCAACAGACCCTAAATCTCTGGTTCAATATGATGAATACAAAATTGTATCAGGGAAAAGTAGTAGATTCAACAACATAACATATAACTATGATTAGCATACACTTTAGCTATTCCTGATGAATATTAAAAAGTAGTTGTATAACACAAGATGGCTGAACAGAGGCACTCTGCACTCATTGCTCCTCACAAAGACCCAGAATCACCTTGCTGCATAGCAAGGTGTATGGTTATGGGAGAATGCTAGGAACAAACAGGAGGAAAATGGCAACTTTTTAAGTAAGATACATCGGCTTGGGACAACAGTATTGTAAGAGTTGGTTGCCAGTAGCTCATGCCTATAATCCTAATTACTCTGGAGGCTGAGGACTAAGGATTGATGTTTGAAGCCAGCCTAGGAGGACAAATCCACAGGAATCTTATTTCCAATTAACCAGCAAAAAGCTAAAACTGGAGATGTGGCTCAAGTGGTAGAGTGCCAGCTGTGAAGAACAACAACAAAAAAGTCCAGAAAGAGTCGATGTAAGACCCCAAGTTCAAGCCCCAGTACAAAAAAAAGCCCAGAAACAAAATATCCTCGTACTTTCTGCCCTGTCTCCACAGCCAGTTAGCCAGTTAGGTAAGTCTACAAAGGTAAAGGTCAAAAAGAAAGTTCCAGAAGGTTCTCAGGATGGATTTTAGCAATCTTAGCTAATAGAAAGCTTCACAATCCTTACAAACTCACAGACTGATTAGGTAGGACACCTGACATTTGCATGGTAATCTGACTTTGGAAAAGATTTCACATCATTTCCCAGTGAACATACAACATGCTGAAGCCAGACACATCATTTTGAGAAGATTCTAGTATCTGAATTTAGACTGTGCTACAAGGGTCAGAAACCACTGTATATTCCCATCTCTGGGGGCCTCATAGACATTCCACTGGCTGATTACAATTCATTTATAGTCTTTCAGTTAGTTTAATCTTCTCAAAGATGGATTTTGAAAATATACTCATTTTTTAAAACCAAAATGTTTTCTATTTTACTTCAAAAAATATTCATATCCAACTCCTCGAATACATGAATGTCTTTTGTTTTCCTGAGAAAACCTTCAGGTAATAGGTACATTTGGGATTTTCAAATTTCTGCATGCTTTTTACAGAACTTGTTAAAAACACAGAATATAATGTCAAAGTTGAGGGAGGAGAGAAAACAATTTGAGAGGAAAACCTACAAACAGTAAAAGTTTCCAATGCATGCCCATAAAAGAATCTCTTGAAAAAGAAGATATAACTTCTCTCAAAACAATGATCAAATGGATGACTTGGTTATAACTAATTTTTCTCAGAAATAAAACTATCAAGTAATCAGTGTAAAAGTTCTATCAATTCAGCATGATTAGAATTAATGAAGTTCTATAGTGTGAAATAAATCTAGGTAAGTATTAGTATTAAATATTTCTAAGTTCTTGTGCAGTATGGCAAATTCTGATGCTATAATCAGTGGTTTATTTTTAATTTTTCTTTTGATAAATAGTCCAATTATGAACTACTGCCAAAATATAATCTACAGCTATTTTGTGGTCAATACAGTACATTCTTAATTCAAAAGATAGTGTTTCTTATCCAGTTGATAATTGTACAATTTAATTTGAGTGATTGCACTAGCATACACTAGAACAGAGATTCTGCCACCTTTGAGAGCTGTTTAAAATCTACTCAACTTTAAATACCACCAAATATCCTTTAATAATATTACTATATCACCAAATTACTTTCTTTGTAGAACAAAGAAAGCACTTTAAAGCTTGCAAAATGACTAATTCTTACTGTTGTCAAATTAAGTTAAGCAATTTAATGCAATTACCAAATGTACTGACTTCTTAAAAAAATTATAGCAATTAAAGAAACAGTTTCACTGTCTTTAAAATGAACATAACTTGGTTTAAGCCAAGTTATTTGGGAAGACTGGCTTCTCTCCTCCCCTCAACCCCAAATTCTGGTAGACATTCTTGAAGTCATAGTCAAATTCAAGTTTTGGTTCATAACAAGACTTCATCCAAAAAGTGATTGCTATTATAAGACTGGATCTTCTCCTATCTCTGAGTTTGAGTTTTTATTCTTAAAGCATATGGCTTCTTTTATTTGTTATGGTCACAGTCAGTGTTAAGGAGTGTTAGCCCCACTAACAATGTTGATCTGAGTGGAGCAGCTTTCAGATTTCCCCATTGACTGAACAGTCCCTATGCCACACTTGCCAATGAAAATACCATTGTAAGTCTCTTGGACCTGTTAGGAGGTAGGAGGATTAGGGGAAGACACTCGATTTGGGGCTATTGTTTTATCTCTAAAAAGTGAGGACATTGGTCATTATTTCCTTCCAGGCCTAAAGTGCATAAAGAAGTGGTGAGAAACAAAACCAGTTGAACCGGGCACTGGTGGCTCATGCCTATAATCTTAGCTACTCAGGAGGGTGAGATCTGAGGATCACAGTTCAAAAGCAGCCTGGGAAGGAAAGTCCATGAGAGTCTTATCTCCAATTAACCACCAGAAACCTGGAAGTGGCACTGTGGCTCAAGTGGTAGAGCATTAGCCTTGAGCTGAAGAGCTCAAGGACAGCGCCCAGGCTCAGAATTCAAGCCCCACAACACACACACACACACACACACACACACACACACACACACACACACACACACACACACACACACACACACACACACACACACACACACACACACACACACACACACACACACACACACACACACACACACACACACACACACACTTGAGTTATAACATTTACTGATAGCCAGTAGTTAATCATTTTTAACTTTGCCAGAAAATTTCCCGTAAGATATTGAGATTGTTAATTTATCTTTTTACCTTAATGAATTTTCAACTGATTTATTTTTCTCAATTGCTGTAACTTAGAGTCGCCCTTTAAAAAAAATCTATGCATTGGCTGCCTTTTCCTTCACTCACTCAATAACTATTTATTCTATTAGGTACAAGGCTGAACTAGTATTCCAGGCACTAGGGATTAAATAGTGAACAAAATAGACATATATCTTGAAACCTACAGTCCAATAAAGATGGTCAACATTAAAATGACACATAAAATTTAAATAATGATTTCGATAAACTTAAGTGCTAAGATGCTATGAGAGCTTACATAAAGGAGCGTGTGAAGTCCCCCAAAATGACCTTTTTAAAGACAATAAAGGCTTTTCTGAGATGGGGACCCCCAAGCACTTAACCAAGGAAAAAAGGGAGGAAAAGATACATTCAAAGGAAATCACAAAGGTCTCATTTGAGAACATACTGATCATGAAGAACTTAAAAATCTTTCAATGTGCTTCAAATGAAAGAGGATTAATAATGCAGAAAGAAATTGGTAATAAAGTTAGATATTACAGAGTCCAACAGGTTATATAGCCATAAAAGGTTTATATATAGGGGAATAGTATGAATGGATGTGGCTTTTATAAACATGGCTGTGGGTACAATGTGCAGAATGATTTAAAAGCAGGCCAGCATGATGTTAATTATTAGGAGTCTTAGAAAAGCTTAGAAAAGAGAAGGTCATATGTAAATCAGCATATGGACTATAATGTAAGAAAGATTAATGTATTTGTGATTTAGATAAGTAAGTCTGGGCATGTAAGGAGCATATTTGTTTTTTATTACTATGTAAAAATTATACCCAAACTTAAAAGGTTGCAATAAATACTTATTTTGCAAATATAAATACTTATATTGCAAAATATTTGGGTGTTTGAAATTAAGGTATAACTTAGGTGTGTGTAGTGACTTAAGGTCAGGATTGCATTCTAAATATCAACCAAGATGGAGTCACATCCAGGCTTGATCCAGGAAGGATTCACTTTCAAGCCCACTTGGTCCTCACTATGAAGGCAACAACAGTTTACTCTTAATGGGGCCACCCCTGACACAGCATCTTGTTCCCCTCAAAGTGAAAGGCCAAGAAAACAAGGAAGGAGTGGCAAGAAAAATTAAGGGAGAGGGAAGAAAGAAAGAAAGGAGGAGGGAAAAATAGCACACAGACATCATAGTCTTTTTGTAACCTAATCTCCAAAAGTGCATCTCAACAATTTCATCATATTGTATTCATTAAACGTCAGTCTTTAAGTCCAATTAAGAGACGATTGTACAAAGGCCACGCATACCAGGAAGTGGAACTGGATGCTTAAATGAAAGAATAAATAAATATTCCCTGTACATAGTTAAGTCTTGTAAGACAGAGACTGTATCTCTTGATCATTATTTCCAAAGTTTGTAACACAAAGCTCTGGGAGGGGGAAAATTTTTGGTAAACAAGTAAACTAGGTTCAAACCCTAAAAATCAGAATATCTGGATTTAATAAATTGTAATTCAATTCATAGCTGTGTGAAGCTCCTACCTTGATATTAGAATGTTCCTTCATCTCCTCTTATTCCTGAGGAATAAGCCTTGATATCATTTCTGCATCTCATGCATACAGGACACCGTGTTTGACATGTGATAAGGACAATAAATATTTGAGGCTTTTGGATGGAGTAGAATGATATCAAGCCACAACGGAAACTAAAGGAAACATTCCTACCTGAAAAGGGTCTAACCCATGCCTTACATTTGAACTATAGGGAGTCCATGTTAAAAATGGTACCCAGTCAAGTTTGGAAATCTGAGAACTAACAGCCACCTAATCAAACACAAGTTATATAGCCGTGAGAGTCACACCAGAAAAGTCCCGAACCTGGGTGGGTAACCCTTAAAGCTAGATTTCAGCTTTGTGACTCACATTAGCTACTACCAACGGAGAGGTCCAGTCCTGGTTCGCCCAAGCCCATCTTTAGAGCTTCTCCGTTGTCAGGGCAACGCCACGCCGCTGCGTGGCCTCCTAAGAAGCCTGAGCTACGCAATGCGTAAGGGCCTGATGGTAGCCAATGGGAGCGTCCAGAATGCAGGGGGGTGGGGCTTTCCGGTTGGACTCAGGGGCGGGGCGGAGGCAGTCTCCCGCCTTTTCTGGGTGCGCGCGCGGCTTTCTGGTTTCTGGTGCAGCACCGCCTCCCTGTCACGTAGGTTACCGGGCGCTCTCACTCCCCGGGAGACTTCCCTGAGCCCGCCCGGGCCCAGGTTCCCTCAGCAAACCCCGGCGCCCCCGAGGCAGAGGCGGCGATGGTGATGCTGCGGGTCGGCAGCTCACAGTGGAGCTGACCGGGGAACTGAGAAGAGCCTGACAGAATCGGCGCGGAGCGCGCGAAGCCCTTCGTTCTTCGCCCGCCCGCCCGCCCGCCCGCCGCTTCCAGCCACCAGGGTCACGCCTCTCGCTGGACTCTGTGTCCCCCAAGTCCCGGGCCCCTCAGCGGGAATGTTCAAAAATGAGTACCAGGTAACCCGGAACTGCTCTCCAAGCGGTCTGTAGCTTTCTCCGGGGTGAGGTAGCTGGTGAGCTGGGTGAAGGATACCCCGCCCCCAGTCATATGGCCGCGGAGGGGCAGGGGTGAAAAGAAATTAAAGGGTGGCCTTGGGGGAGGGGTGAAGAAGAACAAAGAGATGAGTGGTCTTCACCCAAAAAGGAAAAAAGCAACCGAGTTCTAGCCATCTGACATGGCTTTTGTTCACTCCCAAAGGGTGCTTCTCGAAGCAGATGGTAGATTCTGGCTAAGGAGTGACATCGTCCAAAAATAAAAGAAGTCTGTGTACTCAGTTACCTTACTAGGAAATGGTAACCCCTCTGTACAACACTCTTAATAATAACAATAACATGATATTAAAGAAAATACAGGTCTTAAACCTCACCCCAGACCTCCTCCTGGGTCAGTCAGTCTTGAGAGCAGGGAGACATAGAAATCTTGAGTTTTAACAAGCACCTGAGGTACTTGCCATTAATGTACCCTAGTAGTGGTGAATTAAACCCAGAGTGGAAATAAGCATTTTGGCTCTGTGCTGTTATTTTTACCCTAACTGGGATAGTTAACCTCTCACATCAGTGTCACTTTGGGATACTTGTAAAAATGCAGGCTTCCTGCCCCCTTCCCCCTCCAGATCTGGTAACTCCGAAATCCTACATGGGGCTGTTAAATGTTCCATTAAAACCACTCACCTCAAGTGATTGTTTCTCCTGGAAGTAGTACAAGGAGCTCAAATGGAGGAGGAACCCTGCTTCTGGCTGTTCCTTGTCACCTTAAGTATCCTGGGGTGTCTCCCTGAAATTCCTGCAGTTCATTGTGCAGTTCTCTTGCTGCTCTTCCTTGATGGTAGCCTCCTGTCCTGCCCTCCTGACCTCATCCTGGGATGACAGTCCCTATTTACAGTCTCTTTACTATCTTAGCTCTGCTATTAGGACCTTTGTCACTGTGCCTAAACAGAACTAACACTTCTCCACCTCTTTGTTGCTTCTGTCTTTTTGTCAAATACTATCTATGCACAGCATATTAGGAAATTCTCTTCCATCTCAGTTAAAAAAAATGGTTATATGAGTTAAAATTTAGAGTTTATTTCACTTCATTTAGATAAGGTATAACATGGTAAAATAGCAATATACCTGTTGGGAGAAACTTAGAAAACATGGGAAAGTAAAAAAGAATTGGAGAGACAACATTTGTTATTCTACTAAGTATGAAGGGTTTTCTGTTTTAAAAGCTCAGTTGTCTCAAATTCAAAATTCAGTGAAATATGACCTGTTCTTAGAAGCTGTAGTAATTCTATCCTGTATATGATTTTGCACATGATACTGCCCAGGGAAGAAGAAATTAAATGTCAAAACTTCAAGTGATTAGGTGTTAAGACTCAGAAGTGAAAGTATCTTTATATTACAGAGAAAAAGATGAAACAATGGAAATTCGTTACAAAAAATGAGATTGATTTTTTTCTTATGATGTTTGTAATTCAAATCACATTGATCTTTTCGGGATCTCCATATTTGCACTAAATTCCTACTTAGGGACAGTCATTTATCTCTCCTGTTTTTATATTTAAAGCATGTGGACATTTAGTAATATCTTTAGCGTCTTTACATAGGCCATTTCCCTGTGTTCCTAAGTTTACATCAGGGAACAAGTAACGTGTATATATAAATGATTCCTTTTTGTAGAAATTATTCTTTTTCTTAAGCATTACCAAATTGATTTTCATTAATAAAAAGATATTGTGCTAATGCTCAAAATAAAATTCTTCCCTCAAATCCTTAGTAGTTATTTTTATTGATCAGTACTAAACTACTTAATTTTTCTTTTTTTTCTTGAATAATTTAAATGGCCCTATTGAGCCCTGGCACGTGCTTGCGCTCTCTCTCTCTCTCTCTCTCTCTCTCTCTCTCTCTCTGAATATATATATATATATATATATATATATAATGTTTACTGACACAAATAGATAACTAATACCCATTTACAAATGAAAATCCAAGAAATTAAATAATTCTAAAGTCAGAGAGTTAAAATGCCAGTTTTGGAGCCTTGGACAGTATGCCTGGGAACATTGTATTTCACAGATAATGATCTGAATTTATTGGCTTAGTTTCAGAATTGAACTTAAGCTCTACATTGCAAAAGATGTTTTACAAGCATGATCTGTTTATATGGCATAATTTATCTAATTTTTAACGTGATTTAAAAGTTTCTTAAACCATTAATCCAAGGTGACCTCAAATCAGAACAGTTGTAGCATAGATACAATCAAGGTATAAAGTAGGCATAATAAGAGGGATAATGTTTCTTCTAAGACCTTCTTAACTGACAGATGCTCAGAACACGGTTTTGCACTATATGCTGGATACTATTTCATGCTTAGCATTAAATTTCACTTCAAATATCTTGTTTTTATTTTCTAGGGAGGTGCATTTGTTGAAATTTTTAGTGCTCAGGGGAAAAATCCTGGAGCAAAATGGAAGATTCTTGGTAGTCCATCTGTGATTTGGAAAGTAAGTGCCATAAGTTAGAGCTACCTAAATCCTGGGAAGATGTATGTGAGGGAAGATTTTAGTGAAAAGGCCCTGATCAGTTTTCAGAACTGTTTTTCCTGTTTTTTCCCTCCAAAATCCTTTTGTGACGGTTGACTGCAGCTCTTCTAGACACCACTCCTCCATTATTTAAGACTTTGGCACACAGCTCATACCCCTTCTTAATATTGATACATCATTTTAATTGACTTATTTATCAGTAAGGAAAATCTCTCTAAGCTCTAGGCTTCTCAGTTTCTTGATTCCCCCCCCCCCCTTCCTTTTGTGTTTGTACCTGAGGTTTGAACTCTGGACCTTGCACTTGATAAGTGCAAGTGTTTGCATTGATTGTCCTTGAGATAAGGTCTTGGATCCTGCCCTAGTCTGAACCATACTCCCATTTTTTGTTTCCTTCCATAGCTGGGATGACCAGCATACACTGCCATGCAAGCGTCTTTCATTGAGTTGGATGCTCACAGGTTTTTCTACTCATCCATCCTCTCGATCTCAGCCTCCCACATAGCCAGGATGGCAGGCATACATCAATATGACCAGCTGTTGAGAAGTGTCTTTATAGTGGTATATCCAGGCTGGCTTCCAATCTCTAACTTAACCAATCTCAGCCTCCCAAGTAGCTAAGATTACAGGTGGGAACCACTGGTGCCCACCTTGATTTCTTAATTTTAAATGACATCTAATGACATTTTCCATAGTTATAGCATCATGCCCATGGTCACACCCTGGACCTTATCTGGACCTTATCACTACAAACTGTAGGAATCCTGAAATTACTAAGTGAAACATGGAGACATCTTTCTCTAACCCCAGTCTTTGCTTCATAAGAGTTCTTGTTCAGTTTTCTCCCACTGGGTTTGTTCTTCAGTCTAATTGAGACCTTTCAGTCATTGTGTTTAGTTTCATTTTTTTCTCTACTTAACTTTCTTTTTTTCCCCAAATTTTAAAAGTAAGGTATCCTTTCAGTCATTTTCTAGTCAAGACACTGAGTGCCTTAGCACTTTGTCCTTTCATTATACCTGCCAAGCCAGCCCTGTATCCACAGTCTTTTCTTTGCCTGTATCTGGCTCCTTAGTACCTTTGGAGAAAACATCTACAGCTTTCAGATTGTTAACACTATATATGTATTCTGAACAGCCCAAAGAGGTTTATTGTTATGTTGTCTTGGTTTCCAAAAAGATCATTTCTCCGATTATCTTCTATTTTCCAACCTTTAGGCTCCAGACTCTTATCCTCAACCCATACCCTGGACAAGACCTCTTCATTCACTACAAGCTATTTGTTACCTACTTCATAGGCAAAAGAGAACCCATCACATCTAAAAATCTGTATATATATCCCTGTCCTTATCTCTTCCTCTTCTCTTGTATATCCAAAAAAGAAATGCCTTTCTGGGGACCTTATTTTATGGCTTCTCTTAGAACTACTATTAATTGATCTCTTGCTGTTTGCCAAGCATAGCATTAAGCACATTATTTATGTTGTAAAATGTTGTATAATCTAAATGATAACCTTGTGGAATAGTTATTTGCATTCCCATCTGCTAGGCTAGGAACCCTAGACCTACAGAAGAGAAACCTAAAATTGCAAAGCTGTTGCTATGAATGAGATAAATAGTACACTGAACATTCAGCACATAGATCAGGAAGGGCTTTCCTGAAGAAGTGGCGTTTGAGTTCTTTGAGTCAGCTAGGTACCTACTGGGGCTGGTGGTCAGAAGAACCTTTCAGGAAAAAAGAATTTGCTTGTGCAGAACCATTGTATCAGGAGAGCACTTAGAATGTGCAAGAGACTTGAAAGAAGGCTAAATGAAAGAGACTAAATGAAAGTTAAGGGGGGAAGGAGTAAAGTGGGAGATGCTGTTTGAAAAGCTGGACTAGAATTGAAGTATTCAGTGGTTTATAACCATGTGAAGATTTTGATAAGCTATTTTAAAAGTTTTAAGCATCTGGTCAATTGTGTATCAGTGGAATAAATAACATACTTTGTGCCTGTATGTTCTTTTCAAATACATAAAGATGATACTGTTATGAGTTTACTACATTTGTTTGTTACTTAATTCTTTGCATTGTAATATACTTATTTTAATATGAAAAGGAAGCTTTATGCTTAAAGATTAAAAAATGGTATAGTAGCATACTCCTGGAATTCCAGCTATTCAGGAATGGTAGCAGGAAATTGGATTATGAGTTCTAGACCAGCCTGTACAAGGTTAGTGAGATCCTATCTCAAAAACAAAATGCAAACAAAAGGGCTGGGGATGTAAGCTTGCCTAGCTTATACAATGTCCCAGTTCTAGTCCTCAGTATCACAGAAATAAATTAAAAATATTTCTTTTCACTAGCATTTTGATTAAGGGAGATTACACTCATGTAAGTTTTTCATTTCTGGGTTTGTTTTCTGCCTCTCTTGTTAGCTTTTAAAGGTAACCTTAGTTGTAACATGTAATTCATATTAATTTCTAATAAATGACATACCAAAGTTTCATAGTCATTGTAGGTAAAAAAATGATGCAATAATAATTCTGTTTAAGCAATGGCCTGAAACCAAGAAATTATATCCAGATTGGATATACATGCATTAGTTGATTTCTTATACATATAGGGATTGCTATTAGAAATAAGTGAAAAGCAATGATGAGCAGGTAAACTCAGGAAATTCTAGGTTAGTGACTTGCAATTCCTGAAGTTGGAAACTTTTATCACTTTTCAAGAAAGATGTACTCATATAGGAGGGAATTTGCCAAATGGCTTAAAATGGCTTTCATATTCCAATTCCAAGAAGGTCTCAGGAAAGAATATCATCAAGGCCTTAGTCTACTTTGAAGTCATTTGAATATGAAACTTTTTTTCTGGTAAAATTTCAGTTTCGATTTTATAAAAGAAGACAAATCAAGTATGCTTCAGTTACCACTGTTTTCATTTTGTTTCTTAGGAGTTTGATAAAGAAGTTAAAAGTTTTGTTTTTGTCCTGGAAGGTAGCAGCCAAACAAACAAAATTCAGTTACCAAAGGAGAATAAGCAAATCCGTAAGTAAAATTTTTTTTTCATATTGTAAGTTAACATTTAAAAAAGTTATTCTTTATAACTTATGAGCAGGCATATTAATATGACTTTCATTGGAATTTGTTGATGTGAGGTAATCTAACTTTCTTTTGGTCCAATCTTGGCACTTGAACTCAGAATTGGGCACTGTACTTGAATTTTGTTGCTTAAGGATAGTGCTCTACCACTTTGAGCCATGTTCCCTTCCAGTTTTAGGTGGTCAATTGGAGGTAAGAGTCTCATAGCTTTTCCTTCCAGGCTGGCTTTAAACCTGAGTAGCTCTGGGATACAGGTGTAAGGCACCAATACTTGGCCATGACTTTTTTTAGGGGGTGAGAGAGTCTGGGGTTTGAACTTAGTACCTAAGTGGTGTCCCTAACCTTCTTTTGCTCAAGGCTAGCACTCTATCACTTTGATCCACAGCACCCCTTCCAGCTTTGTCTGAGTATTTTATTGGAGATAAGAGTTGCATGGCCTTTCCTGCCCAGGCTGGTTTTGAACCAGGGTGACAGTGGCTCACGCCTATAATCCTAGCTACTCAGGAGGCTGAGATCTAAGGATCGTGGTTCAAAGCCAGCCTGGGCAGAAAAGTCCTTGAGACTCTTATCTCCAATAAACCACCAAAACTGGAAGTGGCAGTGTGGCTCAAGTGATAGAGCACTAGCCTTGAGCTGAAGAGCTAAGGGACAGTATCCAGACTCAGAGTTCAAGTCCCACTACCGACCAAAATAAATAAATAAATAAAAAGATGCTTATAGAAATGAACTCCAAGAAATGGAAGCAAGAGATTTTTTTATTGTACTTTTTTTCGGTTTTTTTCTTCTTTTCTTTTCTCCTTGGTTTATTCCTTTCTGTTGCTGTTTTTTATTTCTGTACCCTTTTTCTTGAATATAACTTTATCTGATTTAGGAGGGAAAAAGGAACCAAAGAAACAGTGGGACAAAGGGTGAAGCAATTCAGCAGTGAAACCCTCTAGACACTATGTTGGAAACTTGGGGTGTGGGGAGAAAAAAGTCAGGAGGAGAAAAACTAGGAGAGAATGAGGGAGTGGGGTGACACTGTTCAGTAGGAAATGTAATCATTGCCTGACTTATGTAACTATAATCCCTCTTTATATCACCTTTACAATAAAATTTTAAAAATCTGGAAAAAAAAGAACAATATGGGTGTGATGGTTCACACTTGTAATGCCAGACACATGAAAGGCAGAAGTAGGACAATCGAAGTCCACGACTGTTCCTAGGCATTAAAACATGAGATCTCATCTGAAAAATAGCTAGAGCTACAGGGATGGAGGCATGGCTCAAATGGCAGATGTAAGCCCTTGTCCAGTTAAGTATGAAGAACTGAGTTCAAACCTCAGTATTGCAAAAAAAAAAGTTTAGTAAGTATCAATTGTATCATTTATGAAGTATGGATATGATGGTATAATTAAACACCACCCATTTAAAGTAAAAGGAATCCTGTGAGATCAACTAAATTTATGATAAAAAGCCCAGTTGTTTGTAAGTTAAATAACATTGAAGACTGCCACCTTATTAGTCTTTGTGTAAACTGATATTACTTAAGGAACATGATTTGTCAAATAGTTAATCAGATTTTTTTCCTACTGTGTCCTGTGTGTTAAATATAAGTTTCAGGTATTTAGCATATGGAGACAATTGTATTTTGTATTTACTATCATATGAACCTTTTCTTCATTCTTAAGAACATTCATTGAGTACCTACTGTGTACTAGGCACTATGAAAAGACCTGTTGGTACCTTATTTTCTAATTCCAGTTCAGCTTCCTAAGCTTCCATGTGCCATTTCCTGCTACTGCATGCATTTAGATTTCTAAGACTCATACCAAGCTATGTAAGTTACAGACAGAAGAAAATTTGTTTTAAATTGGTTTGTTAGTGTTCCTTCCAGAGATAAGAAACCTTTTTTTTTCTGCCAAAGACTGTTTGGATATTTATAACATCAGTCACAGGCCATATAAAATCACCAATACTAGTTCAGGAGATTAGCAATAAGCATATAGGTCTTAAACCTTTAGGCACCAAATAATTTCTTGGGCCTTATGGCTGGAGGGCTGGTCGTTCCTTACCCCTGAGCAACTTAAGGAATAGATAATAGCGAAAAATTAGTCATTAAAATGATTTTTAAATTACTGTACTACAATTATTATAATAGTTTTCTGATAGTTTCTATTTGTATGTGTTAAAAAGCAGTTTGTTTTTCATTTCCACATAAATTTATCCTTATAAATGAGGTAAACTAAGATGAGCTATGGAAACATGTCTGAGACTATAGTTTATTCTTTTTTAAAAAAAAATTTTTTTTTGGGTCCGGTCGTGGGGCCTGAACTCTGGGCCTGGGTGTTGTCCCTCAGCTCTTCAGCTCAAAGCTAGCACTCTACCACTTGAGCCACAGCGCCACTTCTGGCTTTTTTCTTTTTGCTTATGTGGTGCTGAGGAATCGAACCCAGGTTCTCAGGCATGCAAGGCAAGCGCTCTACCACTGAGCCACCTTCCTAGCCCCTATAATTTATTCTTACAGCAACACAGTCCATCTGCTTCAAAGTATCAATTCTGATTTCAATGCACTGACTTTGCAGGAACATGACTGTTCTAAGCCACTTAATACTTTGGAGATTTTTCTTACTGTTCCACTGATAAAGCTTACCTCTGTTTAATGCCCTCAGCATCTATGCTTATATGCATGTTAGTGATAAATACCAATCATTTCTAATAACCTTCTCATTTGGCTTCACCAAAGGCAAAATGATTAAATATAAACTCTTCCTTCCTAATCTTGTCTAGGGGGTTTTCCCTCAGAAATCAGATTTAATGTGTTATAATTACCTTTGCAAGTGAAAAGGATGATGGCTTTCAATTGAAAGAAACAAGAATCTTTTAATGTATTTTTTGCACAATGCTTTGCAATTAAAAATTAATCCGGCTTTTCTGTAGCACATGCAGCACTGCAACAAATGGAACAGGTTTTATAGCCTGCATTGTACTAGTGCCTCTAAGATTAGTTATTTGGGACTTTCAATAACAGAAATTTATAGTTATTTTTACTTATATAAAATGACCTTCTGGGTGATGTTGATATGGTTAAACTTAAATTAAATGGCATGTCTTGCATGGAAAAATGGCTTTCAATTAGCATTTCTAAATTAGTTAACATTATGTATTCCTATCTTATAAGATACACCTTCCTCATGCAAACTTGACATAGATACCTCATGTGTTTCTGATGATATTAGGTATTTCAGAAGAAAGTTTAACAATGAAATTATGTGTGGCTATTTATAAAAAGTATTTCTGGATTAACTTATATTTGAAGATTTCTAAATTATCAGATTTTCAAATAAATTTTTCTATGTTTTATCAAGTAAGCAGCTTGCAGTATTAGTTACTAGCTTATCTACTTCTCCATAGCAGGGATCATGAATCTTCTTTGTATTCCTTAATGTCTGGCACACAGTTGATGTTCAATACGTTTGTGAAACTTATCATAATAAGAAACCATGACATTTGATTTATAATTTCTAGTTGTAACCATGTGGCCGCGATGATGAGACTTGGTGAATTATTTGTCAGTTAAATAAGTCCCTGCTGTTCTCCATCATGGACTCTGTTACATATGAAAAGCATCTCTGACACACATAAACATCTGTCATTTCCAAGGCTGACTTCAAGACCTTCTGTTTGAGGCTTTTTCTTTGTTGTTGTTAGGTAGGGGATTAAAAAAAATCATTAAGTAGTTGTATGCAAGAGTTGCCATTTTACAAAGCAGTTTATGAATATTTTGGTCAATGTCACCCCTTTCAACATTCTCACCCATCCCTCCCCTTTGAATCCATTGTTTTCTCTGCTCTAGCCTCTAAATCAAATGGCATACTTGAGAACTTATGTAATCTTAGTTTTGGGTGCTCTGGTAAATTAGGTCATCTTCACAAGGTTTCCCTAGGCTGCCTCATGCCCCACTTTGGTGCTTAGTATTCTTTTTGAAATCATGACTTTCTGTTTGAAACATTCCCATGGCTCTCATTTCACCATTCTACTAAAGGGCTCTTATCAAAGTCACTAGTGATCTGTGTTCCTGAATCCAGTAGCCCAGTTGTCTGTTCTTATCATACTTCACTTATCAGCAGCTTTTGAGAAAGCAGACACCATCCAAATTCATTTTATTTATCCATCTTCCAGGATGCTCAATCTTCTACTTCTCTGCCCATAACATTGGTCTTTCTGTCTCCTTTTGTGGTTCTTTCTCTTCTCACCAACCCGTGTTAATGTTGCAAAACCCCTGGGTTATCTTTGCCCTTCAACCTACATTTACTCCCTTGGTTATTGGCATCAAGTTTGTGAATTTAAGTACT
Source organism: Dipodomys merriami (assembly GCF_024711535.1). Lineage (NCBI taxonomy): Eukaryota > Metazoa > Chordata > Mammalia > Rodentia > Heteromyidae > Dipodomys > Dipodomys merriami. The sequence continues at coordinate 17,722,912 of NW_027202604.1, read as the reverse complement.
GTATCACTTCAGATTATAATTCCAGCTCAGACTTCTTAACTACAAACTTAAATATCAATTGCTTATGCTCCCTATACCTAGTCAGAAACACACATGAACTACGTACTGCCAAATTTATGGTCAATGTATATTTACTCTTAAAATAGGAATATATAATGGTAATTGAACTTAATCTAGAAATGTTACTTGAAAGCCACTTAAAAAAAATTCAAGACATGCCATTTTCTACAGTTTAAATGTAGTATATTAAAAGCCTAACTTTTAGCCTTGTCTCCTAGAAATGCTTCCTGCTCCTATAGCCTCATTTTGGTTGTTGGAATCCTGCCTTTTCAATTGTTCAGCCTCAAAACTCTTAATTAAATAAGCATCTACTTTTCTTCATTTTAAAAAATTTAGTCCATCAGGAAGATCTTGGCAGTATTTTTTTTTAAAGATTGAGACTCTATTTCTTGCCACTTCCAATGCTATTGCTACCACTCCAAACCACCATCATCTCATGTTTATATTACTGCAGTTGTCTTTTCAATGGGGTCTCCCTGTTTCTGAGTTGGCCTCCCTATAGTCTTTTGTCAAATTAGCAGCCAGAGCATTATTTTTAAATTCTAAAAAAATATGTAAGTCATGTCACTCCTGTGTTGAAAATGCCTCAACGTCTCACAGAGTAAAAACCAAGTGACTATAGGACTACGAAATATCAGTAAACTTCTTAACATTAGTATTATCTCCTATAATTTTTTTCTTTTATTTACTACACTATAGCCATACAGGACTCATTGCTATTTTGATAGCTAATACCCTACCATTTTAGCATCTGTGCACATCTGTCTAGTTTTCTTTCTTCAAAGAGCAACAAGGCTCACTTCTCTTCTTCAAGCCTTTTACTAAAAAATCACCTTCTCAATGAACCTTACTTGCTCTATTGTTGTTACAAATTGTATGTCCTATTCTTTCTCCACTCTCGATCCTTCTTATTCATTTCTATGCCCCACCCACAATACCTAAATCACTATTTAATATGCTGTGCAATTATTAGGTTTATTTATTTTTTCTCATCAGCAGAAAATAAGTCCCATGGCAGAGATAATTTGTTACTTTGTTCACCAAGAACACTGCCTGAAACACAGCACTCAAGTAAGGCTATACCTCATAAACAAATGCATTTCTGAGTGGCTTCCCATTGATTTTAGTGATCTATGTTCTTCACATCATCTGTAAGACTCCATGTGATTGGATTCTGACTTACCTCCTGCTCTTTTTTTCTCTTCTATCTTTTACCAACCCATTAAACTTTTTAATGTTCGTTCCATATACTGTGTCCTTTCCCATCACAGGAAGGAATATTTTCTTTGCCTTCAACATTTGTATCTTTCTCCTACACCTGTAACCTCTTGCTCAATTCTGCTTGTCCTTCCCAGTTGAACTTCAGCTTTATTTCTTCACATACCATCCTTTTATCCCTTTAGCATATGCTACCATAGATCCTTGACTGTCTTCTATAGACATAGAATAAAATTTCCAAAGAACAGAGACCATGTTTGTCTTATTTGCTGCAAAAACTTCAACAAAGAGTTATGTTTTACGCAGTAGGTACTCAATAATAGTTGCTGAATGATGGGGCTAATTTAATCTGTGCATATTATCCTATTATGTGAAATCTAAACTATTAGATCAGTTTCATAGAATGGAAACAATCAAAGGGCCTAGACAGTTTACTAATTTTTCTATGGGATTAGGATAGTCCATAATGAAGACATAATTAATTCTTGTTTGGTGACTTGAGATGGGCTATCATAGGAACAATGGAATAACATCTGTTATGGCTCCTTAAGGCACTCATGAAAGATGGCTATACTGTGCTTTCATCCCAACTCTTTGGACAATGCAATCCTTGTAAAATATATTTGAACTCTACAATCTATCATTTGCTTCAACAAAACAAGCATAAAATCACTGTTTAAAAATCTACTGGTACTTTACTAGTTATAAGTATCATTTAAAATATTCATAAGCAAACAGGGCTGGGCCCTGGTGGCTCATGCTTGTAATCCTAACTACTCAGACATGAGATCGAAGGATTGTGGTTTGAAGCTTTCCTGGGCAGAAAAGTTCATGAGACTCTTCATTTAACTACCAAAAACAAACAAACCAAAAAACAAACAAACAAACAAATAGAGTGTGGCTCAAGTGGTAGAAGGCTAGCCTTGAACAAAAACGCTCAAGGACAACACTTTGGCATTGAGTTCAATCCCCAAGAATGGAGAGAGGGAGAGAAGGGAGGAGGAACAACCATGGCCTGAGCCTTTAAAAAAGGGAGGAATTTGTCTCATTCAACAGATTACAAAATTGTACAAACTTGAATATTTCAGGAAAAAGACTAAATATGTATTTCATGGGCATTTTTGATTTACAGTAGTTTCACATTCAGTATTACTTAGAGTGATTTTAAATATAATGTAGCCCTGAAGTCTGTTTAAACTTACTAGGCCACTGGAACAGATATTCCTGTGAAGTTTATTTAGCGTTACTGACATATAGGATCTGTGTGTCAAATGTTATTAAAGTACTTTTTTCTCTGTTAGATCATCACCATATTGTATCATCATACTTCTTTTTAACCTTAGAAGTGAAATCTTTTGGGAACTAGGGCTTCTATAAGTGAGAAAGGTGAATTATAAAGCTCTTTTTGTGAGGGTAGAGAGTTTTCATTTCTAAAAATGCTCATACAAAAATACCCTATAAGTGAAGTTCTTTGTGTTTGAAGGGATCAGAGCGGATTCAGTGAGGTTTGTGGCATAAATTAGAGACCTTTTTAAAAGACTGATTTTATTTATTCTGATGCTCTTTGAGCTGTTTACTGAAGCCATTGTGCCATGTCTGAACACCACAGGACCAATCAGTGCAAAATACAGGAGATTAATGATGGCTTATTTAAGGTGGCCTCATTTGAGTATCCTTATCTAGCTCTGGTTTGTAGAGCATAACTCTCATTGCCTATCTTTCCCCATAAATATTGTAGGGCGGGATTCCTATAGAATTTTCTAGGATCAGAGCCTGTTCTCTATTTCTGTTATATTTTCTATTCTGTTGTTGCCTTTGAAGACCAATTTACAAGCTTACTCCTTTTCAGTAAAAGTTTTCTCTTTTAAAATATTGTTAGCATATTTGACCAAGTGTTTATTATTAAGAGACTAAATTTGGGTTAAACAGCAACTGTTTAAGTTGCTCTGGAATGTTACAAAAGCAATTTACCATAGGAAAGTCTTTTTATATACTACCATGCCAGAAAGTCTTTTTATATATTACCATAAATGTAGTGGTACTTTTGTTGTTGTTGTTGGTGGTGGTTATAGGGCTTGGATGCAGGGCCTGGGCTCTGTCCCTGAGCTCTTTTTGCTCAAGGCTAGCGCTCTACCACTTTGAGCCACAGCTCCATTTAATTGGAGATAAAAGTCTCATGGGGACTTAACTGCCTGGACTGACTTTGAACCAAAATCCTCAGATCTCAGCCTCCTGAGTAGCTAGGATTACAGGTGTGAGCCACCAGTGCCCAGCATATTGGCACTTTTAAAATACTTCTTTGCTAAGCTCACTAAGTCAGAATAGGAAATAGCATCATTTTAGACTAGTTGCCTTCGAAGGCAACTCTCCCACTCAAAGTGGTAGAGCACTATCTGTTATCTTGTACTGTGGGCTCTATAGAAAGTTCACAGACAAAATCAAGGTTTGTTTCTTACACATGAGGGGAAAATATTCCTAAATTTCACGTTTTAGGAAATATGGTACTAAAGCCTCTGTTAAGAGCATCATAATAGCAATATCAAGCAAAAGTTCAGAACCTAAGAGGAAAGGCACAAGTGAGTGGGTTTGGATAGGTAATATTAAGTTAATTGATTTTTTTAAAGTAGTTATAGACTGAAGCTATCCAAAGTACCATGGAGATTTGTTTTCTTTGAATATTTGAATCCAGATTAAACTAGTAGTAAGGAATAAAAGGTATCAGTTCTTACTTGGTGATGACAAATTAAAGTATGTTAAATTTATATAAGAGATGATAAATGTTGCTAGATATGGTTCACAAAACCCTCAGTTTTACTTATCAAAATTACTTTTTTTTTTTAACTTTTTTTCTTTTTTGGTCAGTCATCAGGCTTGAACTCTAGGCCTGGGCACTATCCCTCAGCTCTTCAGCTCAAGACTAGTGCTTTTCTACTTGAGCCATAGCACCATTTCTGGTTTTCTGAGTAGTTTATTGGAGATAAGAGTCTCATGGACTTTCCTGCCTGGGCTGGCTTTGAACTATAGTCCTCAGATCTCAGCCTCCTGAGTAGCTAGGATTACAGGTGTGAGCCACCGGTGCCTGGCCCAGAATTACTTTTTTGATGTATTGTTCTTTACTAAGTTGTTCAGAACAGTTAAAACTGCCACTGAAAAAATAATTGCCACATGCTTTTATGGTTACTTTGATGAGAATCTATAGTTCAGTTTTACATGTCTCTATTGAGTGTAGTTTTATGTGTATGTTCTCTTGCAGCCTAATAAAAATTGTAAATAAAAATTACTATTTTTAAAAATTTTCATAAAAATTTCACTAATGCCACAGATGGGGCTTTAAAAAGCAAAATTTGTTGCTAACATTTGATTTGACTTTCATTAATTCTTTTCACTTTCATAATGAGGTCGTAAGTCATGGATAGTGTTGTTGCAGGTAAATACATTTTTTGAAATGCTAAAAGCTTCGCTTGTTAATGCCATGTGATTGTGTTTATATTCACGTACAAGTGATTTGAACATTTGCATATATATATTTCCTCTCTTTCATTGTAGTTGGACTGATCCAGAGGTTTCTTGTGCTTCAAATTTACGTACCCCTGGGACAGGACTTCTCTACTGAATTGCTGTAAGATATAAAGAATTTCTTTGAATGTTTTATGTGTATTAGACATTTGATCAATTGAAACAATACCAATAATTATTAATTACAAGTTATTACAATAGTTATTAATTACAAGTTATTAATTACAAGTGACAATTTGTGCATTAAATAGCAGTGACTTATCAAGTGGACACAAAGTAATTAAACTAATTTAATCATATTTTCTTAGATATCACTGTAATTGGCATTTCTCTAAGGAAAGAAAGTAAATTTTATCTTTTTAAGAAATATTGAGCCAGGTGCCAGTGATTCATGCCTGTATCCTAGCTACTCAGGAAGCTAAGATCTGAGGATCATGGTTCAAAGCCAGCCCAGGTAGGAAAGTCCATGCATGAGACTCTTATTGCCAATTAACTACCAGAAAAGTGGAAGTGGCATTGTGATGCAAAGTGGTAGAGCACTAGCTTTGAGCAAAAGAGCTCAGGGACAGTGCCTGTGCCCTGAGTACAAGCCCCATGACTGACAAAAAAAAAAAATCTAAGTATGATTAATTGGACAATGGTCTATAATGTGAGAAATATAGAATTCAGAGGTTGAAATTTGGGTTCAAGTGAAGGGTAATGTGTTTTACCTTGTTTGTTTGCTGCTCAAAAATATGGTTGGCTTAAAATTGATTGAAATATTTCATTTTACTAATATTTACAATAGTTTAGATACATTGTTCCCTCCTCTGATTGCAAATACAGCTTGGAATATAGTAATTATAAATAGCCCTGCTAGATTGTTTAGCAAAAATAAAAAAAATGTACAACTTTTACTCAGTTGAGCCATGCTGTTATGTGAGATGATAAAGACAATGCTGTGAATGAAAATAATACTTGATTTATGGATTCGCCTAACATTAAATCGAATAATGTCTAAAATATCATTAATTTGTATACTTTAAGTTAGCAATTATATTTAGACTATTTTCTAACTTTTCTTTATAACTAATAACTATACAATATTTTTCCATGCTGCAGTAAATGGCTTTTCTTACTAATGGAGATAATTTTGTACTAGTTTTACTGGTATAACTAACAAAGAGAAAGAATCTTAGTGAGTATGTAATAAACGAGATTAGCCATTGCTTGGTTTATATAAATTAAGGTATTTTTATTTGTTTGAATATTGTTAATTTATAGAATTTATTTAATAAGATTGAATCTTGTTTTCTTGGATGATAATGGAAAAAGATGGAACAATTTTTATATTGATTTTATTCAACCTTAAACCTCTTTAAACTTTTTAAGATCTTTTATCATCTATCATAGTCATCAAGATTATTTAAAATAGGTCTTAAGAGGAAGAAGACCAAAGCATCATTTCATGCTGTTATGTATCCCTTTCTGGTTCTGCAGAAAAAGCAGACTCCAAAGACATTCGAAAGGTATAAAGTATACCACATAAAGCTTTGTTTTCAGTGCTGAGGAAAGTGGGTTCCAAAGTGAACAAAACAAATTATATTTTAAGCTTTTAAGGCTCCTTACATAGAAATCCAGTTAAATATCCCTTTTTATTTTTTATTAAATTAAATTTTATTGTAAGGGTGATTCAGGGGAGGTTATAGTTATATACGTAAGGTAATGAGTACATTTCTTGTTGAACATTTTACCCCCTCCCTTCTTTTCTCCCACTTTCCTTTCCCCCAATTCCCCTTCCCTCCAAGTTGTAAAGTTCATTTCCAATATACTCTTTTCTGAGTATTGCATTGGTACACCCTTTGTCCGTTGTCTCCTCATTTTGTTATTCCCTATCTCTTCCCCAAATCAGATAAACGTATATATAAGACACAGGGTACCAAAATAAAAAAACAGTGACAACAGGGAATAGACCAAAGGAAAAAAAAAGAAAAAGAAAAAGTAAGTAACTTCACACAGTATATTAAACAGCAACGACAACAACAAAAACCCAAAGAAACAACAACCAAAAACCCTTTTGTTTCCATATCTTGGAGTTCATTTCAAATACCATCATTTTATATAGTCATATGTACATAGCTATTGACCTATTGTGATCCTCTGCTAGGACTATCCTAGACATATACTAATTATTACAAATGAGAGAAACCATGGAGCCTATATTTCTTTGAGTCTAGCTTACTTCACAACCACTCTGGAAAGCAGTATGGAGGTTCCTCAAAAGACTAAACATAGAGCTCCCCTATGTTACAGCAATCCCACTCCTGGACATTTACCCAAATGATCACAAACAAGATCACACTAAAGCTACCAGCACAACTATGTTCACTGCAGAATTACTTACCATTGCTAAGATATGGAACCAGATGCCCCTCAGTAGATGAATGAATCAAGAAAATGTGGTATATATACACAATGGAATTCTATGCTTCCATCAGAAAAAATGACATCACTTCATTCATAAAGAAATGGAAAGACTTGGAAAAAATCACCTGTACTTTGAGCTTCCTCAGGAGTTCTGGTTGAGAAACTGCTAGTTCCCTTTGGATGAAAGCTGCACAAGAAGGGTGGTTAAATTTTGCCAATGAACCAATAAGCTCTCTTTTTGATGAACAATTATGCTTATTTATACTCACAAACACTTGTGTTTATCACTGTATATTAGGCAATCAATCTACTATTTTAACTAATATCAAAGTTTTAGTTATTGAGAAGTAAGAAGTATCTTTCTTTAACTTCATCCAAGTAAGACAGCTAATATGTAATAAACTTGACTACCTCTTTGTTCCCCAGTTACTCATATTCTTGGCATGTTAAGGATGGGAAAACATCTCGAGAAGTGTTGAAAATGATCCAATCTTAATATCAGTTCACTATAATCACTGATTCCTGTGTTCCCATATATTCTGATACCCACACGGACAAACATTTCCAAAGCTTTTCTAGTTTTAGCAAAATAAGTGTCTTCTGGACAAAAAGATTGAAATGAAGTAATACCATAAAGATATTTTATCCTCTGTCCTGACCTTGTGCATTTATCAGATTATAAGAAAATATTAATCAGAGTATTTGCTGTTTTAGGAAGAATAGAGACTGTTTTTACCCAGAGGAAAATAGAATGATGAGTTGATGAGTATAGATTCTCTAACTACAGTTTTTTAAAAAAATAAAAGGGCTTTCTTTCAGTACCTTTAGTGTTTTAGTGTGTTTCTAGCAGCATAGCTCTAGGCTATTTTAAATAATACATTTCTCTAACAAGCTTGGAAAGTCACATAGCAGAAAGAAAAATATCTGGCTTCTAAATTTTCCATTGTCAGAGTGGGAGAAGCATTTTGTTTCACAAAGGTTCATTTTATACATCAAGAGGTTTTCATAAGTGGAATCTTGCCAGCTGGTTTATGAATTTAGTAATCATTTCCTCAGCCTCTTCCTGTGTCTCTCAGGCCCACTGGATGATTACACTGCTCAGGAGGAAGTTATGCATGTGGGTTCATGGATGCCATGGAGCCAGCAACAGCTCTGCTTGAAGAATCACTCTGATTCATATAGTGAATGTTACTAAGATCCTGTTATTTATCAAGCAGCATGGTAGATGGGGAGGACTGTAACCTTGAATCTGAGTACATCTCCCTTGCTCACCTAACTCTTCTAGTTCCAAAACACCATCACAAGTTCTCCTCATTGTTTCAGCTTTACCTTCAACTTCTGACTTCTTGTCTAGTGTCTGCAATTGGTTGATCATTCTAAAACAAACCTGGAATTCCTCCTGAATTGAGGATAAACTCCTAAAACCTCCTGTAGAGTCTGGTCTCTCATCTCTTTCTTCTCATCTCATATCCTTGGCTGTCAGCTCCTGTTCTTTTTCTTCATTTTAAATTATGTATCTTTGAGGTATCCTTTGGGTTCCATGATGAGAGACCCTAATTGTTTAACTAAGCATGATATTCCAAACTTGAACACAATGCCTGGCATAGAACAGGCTCTGAAATTTGGATGAGTGGAGAGGATAAAGGGTGGACTAATAAATGGCAGCACCTACATCTCTGTCTTCATACAGTTTCCTCTCGGGATGAAAGACTAATTTGTATTTTGATAAGTGTTGGGATGACATAATATTCTATGGGGAACATATGAAGTATGAGGTAGGAGGGGGACCAAGGGAAGAGCTGCAGTCAAATTCTGACTTTATCTCTGTGGGTCTTGGGAAGATTATTTAACTTGCCTCACCTATAAGAGTAATAATATATCACTATACAATTTGTCTGGTGTTCACATTACAAACACTAAGTGAGAAAATTAACATCCAGTCATAATAGCTAACATTTTAAAGCACTTATGATGTATCTAGCCATTGGATTATTTTAAGTATTTTAATTGTTTTGGCTTAATTAATCCTCAAAATAAGCTATATAGTGGTCAGAATGATTGCCTGCTCTGTCACCAAAGAAATGAAGTCTAGAAAGCTTAAAGAATTTGCCAAAGCTTAGAGATGTAGTAACTCTTCAAGCTATGTCTAAGCTTTAAACCTAGAAATCTATGATATGTATAACCATGCCATGCTGCCTTACTCATAAATGGCAATTCTCTATCTATACATACACATGTCATACGTGTATAGTAAATATTTCATCTGGATTTTGGTACAAGATGCAAGTGCTAACACTTTTACATCTTTTTCAGTTTTACCATAAGAGTTCCAGGAAAGAAAGATTTCTTCATTCTGAGATGTATATCTTTACTCTTTTGAGAGATAAATGCCTGATAATTTACCTGTCTAATTTTGCTATTTTCTGTATTTTCAGTGTGATACTATTCATATTAATTTGTTTTAATGAAAACTAAGAAATAACTTCACCTTCTTTTAATTGATTTTTTAACATCTAAAATTTGTATTATTCAAAATCATACATCTGTGAGTAAGATGGATTCTCAGATTCATGAGCTTACCAAAAATAACCCAAACATATTCTACATTGCAAGTTAACAAGGAGAGTGTTTGCTGTACGAACATATTTAGCAGTGAAGTAACAGAATCCTTTTTCTCGCTCAGTGTTAGAACATGAACACACAGACTCTTGGTTTTTATAAAAGTCATTATGACTTGCTTATTTTCTACTATTCATTACAGATTTCTTTTCCAAAGTGTGTAAGTGCAACTGTGTTTGACATGAAGATAAATGATCGAATAAACATGTTTTTAAAGATTCCTTCATTTTTGTGTTATCTTCTAAATGGCATTATGAAGGCAGTGGGAGGCCAGTGGGTCTCCTGTGTGGGGTTGGTAGGTGTTTGAGAGCCTGGGGGCAGGCAGCTGGTGCACAGGAGGAACTCCCTAAACCTGTGCTCTTGGAAAAGAACCAGCCGCATCTTGAAATAGAAATCCATTTTTCTATATTTGATACCACCAATCACACTAAATGATTTTGGAATATTATGTTTTTGACAGGGATTGTATTCATTTTACTGAGTATTGTTGAGCTGCATTAGTTCCTTTCTCTGTCCTGATTTTGTCATTATCTCAATGAATCTGAGAACCATTTTGTACTGTTATATCTCTGGTGAAGTAACATTATTTTTCTCATTTTCACTCGGCTCAGCTGTGCTTTTTCCAATATGTAGGTTGAAAGCGTGATGAAAGTCCATGTGGGAGACATGATGTGGTGTTTGGAGAGGTCAAGGATTCTTAGCCTGTGGGCTAAGAGAATATTATTGCTGCAAGGCCTCACATGTTGAGTTCTTAGCTGGTTAGCGCACTGGTTGTATTTGGAAGCTGTTAAAAAGGTATGAAGCAAACATAAATTTTTTTTGAAAAAGAGAGAGCTCTAAAAATGCACCTGATCTTACAAATTTTAATAGATCCTTTGTGATCTCTGCATTTCAGTAGTCTGAATTTAAATTTTTATGTGCATGGAACTTAACAGTTTCAACCTGGAATTCAGTCTAGGGTTTATGATACTCACTACAGTGTTTTTTATTTCCTTTGTGCTACCCATACTGAATTCCTCATAAGTAAATGGTAATGTGAACACTTGTTAATTGTCAAAGTAGAGTGAAGACAATGTTTATTTTTTTCCTAAGAAATTCTAGAAAGTCTAGAAACCTTAAAGCTTCATTTTCCATCTCTGTATTTTAGAAAATTAGTACACCTTACCAAACAAGTATTTAGCTTGAAGGTAATTTAGTAAAAGTTACTGTTAGATCACCTTTTCTATATTGCTACCAGCTAGCTAGACAAGAGAGTCTGAAAATAAATGTACTAGAAGTTTCAGGCCCTTTCACCCTGTTGAATTTGCTTCTACCTCACCATCAGTGCTATCAGCAGGTTCTTTCAAACGTTAAGCTTTAGCTTCACTGGTGCACTTCTTTTCTAAGTGATCCATGTTCTTCAGCCTTGTTAAAGACACTAGAGTAGAGAGAATACCTAAATTTGATACTTTTAGGTCAGAATGACATTTGTGTAGGCCTTTGAAATTATGTTCTTTATGTGGAAATTCTGGTCATTTTGATGTCTTCTTTTAAAGAAAATAATGGTCCCTATCCAGCCCTGAAGTTATTTGTAAAAGAAATGCTATCCAAACACAAACTATTATTATAGTATTATTCAATGAAATCTTTTTTCAGTGAAATTTTTTATGTCATCAAATGAGTATATCTGTAAACTATGTTTAAAACTGAGTAGAAATGGCCAGTAGTAGCTCTTTTAAACTAGAACTATTGGATACTAAAAGAGCAATGACATTGCAAGTTTCACTAACATTTTGAATGCATCTCATGTCGAATTCCACCATCTATTTTTTCTTTTTGAAATCATCAGTATTTAAATCTCATTATTTTAATTATATCCAATTAAATGTACTTGCATAATCAGTATACTTTGTTACATGCATTAGTAGAGAGAGCACTTTAAGATACTTTGCATACTGACATTCCAATATATTAAATTTGCATGTCTTAAAATAGGCTTTATGTAGAGGTTTTAGATAACACATGTGGCAGGTATATAAATCAGATGCCAAATGCTTTCGTTGTTAAACATACATCTTTAAAAAGTCTGTTTTTAAACCTTAGTTTGGTTCAGTTTACTTCTCTAAATTGTTTTTTTACAGTATTTTTTTAGATTACCTAGATATATGTTCAAAGCTAAAGTAAAATACCAGCCAAAGGAAAATTGCACAAATATAAGTATTTTAAAGTGTTCTTACTGTGTAAAACCCATAATAAAAGACCATGGATTTGCTTAACCATTGTGCAGTAAATAGTTATTACAGGCTTGGGAGTTAGCAGTTTTGCCTCTTACTCATATAGTGATCCTGGAAAAGCTGCAGAACACTTTGAGTGTCATAGTCTCATGTACAAGACAATGATGTCAATACCTCTGTATGTGTGTGTGTGTGTATGTATGTGTGTGTGTGTATGTATGTATGTGTGTGTATGTGTGCGTGTGTGCGTGTGTGTGTGTGTGTGCGTGTGTGCGTGTGTGTGTTTGTGTGTGTGTTTCTCGGTCTTGAGAGTTGAACTCAGGGAATGGGCACTGGCCCTGAGCTTTTGTGCTGAAGGCTAGCATTTACCACTTGAGCCCCCTCTCCACTTCTGGATTTTTGGCAATTAATTGGAGATAAGAGTCCCTCAGATTTGTCTGCTTGGGCTGGTATCAAACTGTGATCTTCAAATCTCAGTCTGTTAAGTAGCTAGGACTATAAGGTACAAGCTACTGGTGCCTGACAATACCTACATAATAGGTATTAAAATATTCAGTGAATGTTGAGTTACATATTTTACATCTCTGTAGGTAAAAGTACAGTGACATTTAATTTTTATAAGTTGTTTTTCTGAAACATTTTAAGACAAGTTGGGCGTGTATATGAAATTCCCAGAAGAGAGGTAGAAAAGCAGCTTTTTCTCAGGAGATTGTATAACTATAGACCCAAGTAGGTTTTCTATCAGTAAAGAGTTGATTAGCAAAAATCAAAAAGAGAGAGTTGACTTATATTGCCTGAGTATACATGTCAGTGATCTTTTTTAGAGACAACTGCAGGAACTCCTAGTGTCAAAGTATTATTATGAATGTAGTGACAGGTGACACAACCCAATTGTAGAACCACAGAGAGGATGCTTCATCTGTTAATAATACCTGAGAAAAAGTTGATGGACATTCAGTTACTTAGAACATCATGAGCAGTCCTTTGCTACTTTTTACTGTCTTTTCATCTTCTCTAACAGGGATGAGTTAAGATGACTCATAGCAAGTCACAGATCTTCGAAATGCTGTCTTTCATGTTACTTCATTGTCATCATAGGTAGCTTGGTTTTATTTATTATTTTTGGTCCAGAGAAATACATATCTGCTCTGGTTTGGTCCTCAGTCCTTTTCACTGTTTTTAATTTTTTATTATGGTAATTATTTTAATTATTCAAAATAAGAATGAAATGTATGAAACAGAATATGTGTATTATGGGATCCATAAGACATTATTATAAAGTAGATAGTATTTTAGAAAATATTAATGGCACATTTTTAAACTGTTATCATACTTGGCGACTCTTGTTAGCAATTAAAATATATCAGAGGACTCATTTGGCTTTGATCAAATTGGCCAATAAGGAGTACAAAGAAAAGGAGGTAATAATGCTCTATAGGAAATGTACTCATTACCCTACTCATTTAACTGTAATCCCTCTGTACAGTATTTTTACAATAAAAATATAAATGAAAAATATATATACAGACCAATGAATCCAGAAAAAAAAAAAAAAAAGTACAAGGAGCCGGGTGCCGGTGGCTCACACCTGTAATCCTAGCTACTCAGGAGGCTGAGATCTGAGGATCACGGTTCAAAGCCAGCCCAGACAGGAAAGTCTGTGAGACTCTTATCTCCAGTAAACCACTGAGAATACTGGAAGTGGCACTGTGGCTTAAGTGGTAGAGCACTAGCCTTGAGCTGAAGAGCTGAGGGACAGGGCACAGGCCCAGAGTTCAAGTCCCACGACTGACAAAAAAAAAAAAAAAAAGAAGTCCAAGGAGAATTCCTATAAAAGGAAGAATAGTATGTATGTCCATGCATTTAGAGCACAGTGCTCTAATTATATCCACCTCCAACTCTTTATCTCCAACTAGAACATGAGATTTTCAAGGGTATTACTGTTCCAATGACTATATCACTGACCTTTGGATTTCTAAACCCCATTTATAAAGCCATTTGCCCAAGTGTTAACAATAAATGGCAGCAGAGTTAATTCAACTTTGATTATTTCAGTGACTCGGTGTATTATCTGACACATAGCATACCAGTAAATGCTAGTTTCCTTATTTCAGTTCTTTGCATTGTTATACTGTTAAGTCAGTTTAAATTTTTGGAAGAAAGAGTATGATACTGGTGGTTCAAAATTGGTTAAGATTATAATACTGGTATTTAGAAATTTTACTTAGAGAAATGTGAGACTTGGAGTTGGCTAGTAAGTTGTAAGGTTAACCATTGCTTTATTTATTTGGCCTACCATTACTTTTGTTACATGAAGATGTAACAGAATTTCAATTTATATACATTTTGGGGTGAACATATTTATATGTTACTGGATGCCATTGCTCAATTAAAGGGTGCGATATAGAATCTTTTCTTTAAAATTGGTTAATAGCTGGTTAAATTGACATTGAAAATTTTTTATTTTTGTCAGTCAGCAGTCCTGGGGCTTGAACTCAGGGCCTAGGCACTGTCCCTGGACTTCTCTGTGCTCAAGGCTAGCACTCTACATCTTGAGCCACAGCACCACTTCCAGCTTTTTCTGTGTATGAGGTACTGAGGAAGGGAACCCAGGACTTCATGCATACTAGGCAGGTGCTCTACCAACTAGGCCACCTTCCCAGCCTGACATTGCAGATTTTAATTGTGTTTAAATTCTGTTTCTAGGCACCATAATGTGTGGTTTTACTTTTTAAGTAATCGCTATTCCAATTTGAAGTCATGAATTTTGATGTTGGGCAGTCTGGGTCTCTCGAATTTGATGTAACCCAAGCTGTTTTATCCAAGTATCCCTCAGAATTAGAATTTTGTATCATACCCTAAGCTTTTCTAGATTTCATCTCAGGCACTTCTCCCTCCATAACTAATTCTACTAGTCCTCCTGCTGACCAACTAGATTCTGAACATCTCTTTCCATGCTATCGGCTAACTTTTTTTTTTTTTTTGTACAACCCAATACTATCTCTCTACCTTTTATAACCTTAATCATTATTTATAAAGTCAAAACAAAACGGTTGTCCTTCATGAATATTTCCCACATACTCGAGTCCTAGTCTGTGTTTCCCCAGTGTCTCATGGTTGCTTAAAGATTATTTTGAGTTTAGGAACTTTACATTATTCATCATTGTGATCCCCACAGCTCTGAGAATTAAGTGTATAAGATAAGTTCTTAATAAAGCCTTTTTACCATATTATATGAAATTGAAATGTGTTGATAAACTCTCAGTATGTTGCTTTAATTAGAAAAAGATGAGGGAAAGCAAATGAACAGAATTAGAAAAGTATTTATCTTTCCTTTCTCCACACTTTGTTCCTGAAAAACTAATGACCAGGTCCTAATTTACCTTTTTATTTGCCAGGCCATATGTAAATTTCTTATAGCTTTACTTCTGGCAGGATGATTACTATATCAAAGAATGAGTGAATAAGAGAAAATGTAGGTAAGAAGAAGAGAAATTTTCTTGAATTTTCTCAGAATGATCATGTACGGTATGAATATGTATCCAACTAAATATTTTCAATGCTGGAACAAAGCTGTGGAACACCATACTTGGTTCTTAGAAATAACTTTATTACCTTATAATAGAACTCCCCAAAGACTATTTTAATTAAAACTAGAATGAAATTATGCTGCTTTCAGGGAACTAGAGATAATCATATTGAGCAAGATAAACCAGACTTTAAAATATCACATTTTTGCTCATTTGTGGAATAGACTGAAAATGCTGCTGCTTTTGCTTCTAATGAGACATGAATATAAAAGAGCAACTTTGAGAAGGAGGCTCAGAGAAAAATGGAGGAAAGATGAAGAATGGGAAAGGCAGAGACTAAGCAATAAGAGGATCCAAGAACTTATATATATATATATATATATATATATATATATATATATATATATATATAGTATATATATATATGTATATGTATATACATACAGAGAGAGAGAACCTATATACTATATATAGCTATGTATTTATATATATAATATATATATATGATAATTGTATGGATGAAGATAGTGTAATGAAACCACCAAATTCTGTTTGAAAAATATGGAGAGAAGAGGAGTTAATGAAATATACAGAGGGAATGAACTTCTTCAAAGTACACAGTACACATCTGTGGAACTACCACAATGTACCCCTTGTACTATTAATGATCCTAATAAAAAGTAAGTCATTTGCATAAATTAAAAGGAAAACCTAAAGATTCAACTTAGAACTTTGTTATAACTAATAAATCCAGTTAAGTAGCAGGATACAAAAAATCAACATGCAAGTCTTGAACAAAAAGAACAACTCTGGCTATTATGGTGCCTGATATCAAAACATACTACAGAGTCATAGTCATCAAAATATTATGCTATTGGTATAAACAGAAACATAGACCAATGAACTGAACAGAGAACCCCAAATATGCCTAGCATGGCCATCTCATCTGACAATGGTGTTTTAAAACATACATTGGAGAAAGAATAGCATTTTCACCAAGTAATACTGGGAAAACTAAGTATCTAAATGCAAATTATACCTTTGGTTATTCTCACACTGTACACAAAAATCAATCAAGATAAATCAAAGACCTTAATGTAAGATCTAAAAGTCTGAATGTCTAGAGGAAAACATAAGGAAATACTTCAAAGATATTCCTCTATTTGGACTGGGAATGTGGCTTAGTGGTAAAGTACTTGCTTAGCATACATGAAGCCCTGGGTTCGATCCTCAGTATCACATAAACAGAAAGAGCCAGAAATGGCACTGTGGCTCAAGTGTTAAAGTGCTAGCCTTGAGCAAAAGAAGCCAAGGCCCTCAGTTCAAGCCCCAGAATTGGCAAAAAAAAAAAAAAAAAAAAAAAGATATTCCTCTATATTCTGTGAGATGACAAGACTGCAAAGAACACTGTAGTACTGTTAGGACAAATGGATCAAAACATACAATATACATGTATACAAAAGAATTGTAGTTAGCTAAGAAGAAAGACTATGTCATTTACTGGTCAATGGATTGATTTGGGGGTGAGAATCATTCTGAGCAAAGTAAGCCAGGCACAGAGAGCAAAGAGCTCATGTTTTCTCTCATGTTATTATTTGACCTGAAATGCAACCTTTCATGTAAACACACATAGGGGCACATGCACATATAAATGATCAAGTTGACTAAACTATAGTTCAGGCAGGAGCGAAACTCCATGGAGTAAACCCTTTGAACAATTAACAGACCATTTAACAAAATAAGTATCAGACAGCTGATACTTGGTTTAAATGGGGGCTAGTGAGAGGGTTTGGAGCAATGGGAAAGGTAATGAGAAACAAATACAGTCATAATGCTCAATGTATATATGCAGAAAAGGAAGAGGGAAATTTACTATGTCCTGAGTAGGGAAGGGGTAGAGGGTATAAAGGAGAAATGAAAAAAGGGTGACTGATCAAGATGCACTGGACACAAATGAACATGTTACACTTACCATCTTCTACGTGCATGTCAGAATTAAAATTTTTAATTAAATTATTTGGCCCAAATCCCTGAAAGGGTATTAGATACCCTCAGTGTTCCCCAGACTATTCTTAAGAACTTTGAATCCTATAGCCACATTTTGAAAACTGCTGTTAGAAAGTTTTTCCTGAAAGCAAATATGTAACACCCTAATTTTATGTATTTTCCTTAATTGTCCCTTTTCTATTAATCTGTTTTATATATTGAGTAGCTTTATTAATCATGTAGGCTAACTGCTGTAACAGATAATCTGCTTAATACAGTAAAGGTGCACTTCTTTTTCTTATTCTAATCTATAGCACATCTAGGGTAGGGGATTTATTCCCTATGGTCACCTATGGACCCTAGGATGCTTTTATCTTCCTGTCAGCAGACAGGAGAAGAGAATACATGGGGAAGGTGTTTGGGGTTTCATTCTCCTCTCCAGAATTTATGTATTAACTGTAACGGTACTAGAAGCTAGAAATGTACCTGTGTGCCCAGAAGAAAAGGAATCAATAAGCCAAGATCTATCAGTCTCCACCAGAATAATCAACTGACTTTCTATATAAACAAGTTAATGGTATGATTTGTTGTCACCATTTTTGCCCTTATGAAACTTAATAATAACCTCATGCTTATGTAGGTAAGGCTTCTTCTAACTCCCTGACTGTATATGAACTTATTACAGGACTTTTCAGGAACATAACTGATTGTCCGAGGTGAATGTGGGTAAACTGCTGTAGGAGGAGAATTGGAGGTGCTGTTGCCTGGAGCCCACTGCCATGTCTTGCTTCTTCACACCCTTTCTCCTCCCCCTTTCCTTCTTTTTTCTGTTGTCTTCATAACCTTTTGTAGTTCTTTCTCGTCCTCCCCTCTTCTCCCCTCTCTTTTCTTCTCTTTCCCCTCTTTCCATCTTTATGTTTGCCCTTTGCCTCTGGGTCTAGGTTTTCTTCTTGTTAATTTTTTCCTATTGTTTTTTAGTTCTCCACTGTCTCCTCTTTGATTCTCTGACAGGGATCAGTTTGCTGAAGAAGAGATAATGAATGCTTGAGGACTATAGGTGAAGTCAATGCCATTTCTGCCATCCTGGCTACTAACTACAGATATTTTGGGACACCCAAGGTTTCCCATGCAGGAGTATCCAGGCTAAGTCTGCCATCTTCTGCTCCTAATCAACAAAGACTTCAACCTTCAACTCTTTGTTTCTGTAGATTAGAAATGAGCATATACTGCTATGTGGAGGTAAATGTTGAGCAACTGGCTCTTAGGTGGGAATAGGTATTGAGGAACACCAAAGTGTAGCATTTGCTAGTTTCCAGGAAGTACTATTACCATGGTCCAACCTGACGTTACTCAGTGAAGAGATAGGTGGAGATGCTTACGTGCAGTCTTACAAATAAATCAATCTGATCTGTCCCCACATACCATTAAGGAGGTGTTTCTTATGTAGCAGAGCTGCCTGCTACTATCCATGCAGATGTTTGGTGTTAGCCACTAGTAATAAATCACTATATCTTGAAACAGGTTACTATTTACTCAACAGTCTTTAAGATTCACCATCAATTAAAAGCAGTAGTATATAATAACTGCCACAACACTACCTTTTAGTTTAATTAGATAAAATCTAACTTTAAATAATGACAAAAATGTTTTACAAGCCTTGCAATGATATGCAAACTGCTGCATCACTTGTGAGTCTGAATTCCATCTAAATATCACTTGAATTGACATCACTTTTTGTATTATAGATGTCGTAAAGTTTAGTTAATATTCAGTTAAAAAATAGACTATCATTCATTCACCTTATCTTTTTTATTTGCATTCTACATCATCTTGGTAGATTTTTTATTATTTCCAAGTAGCTTCACATTATATTTTATGATACAATTCTTCCTGTAACAGTTTTACATGCAGATGGAAATGTTGAGAATCTAGTTTAAGGCTGATTTTTTTTTTACATTCTGTTATGTGATTGATCTGGTCAGTGAACAAGAAATTCTTCGAGGCCATCCATCACTCCAGGCAGCAGCTGAGCTAAACCATCTAACTGACTGCTTCCAGTCAGTCATGCAAGATTTGTGTTATAAATATTGAATGTGCAAACAACTGTTTAAATTAGCTGTCCTATCTGTTTTATGCAATTTCAGTAGAAAAGCAAGCTGATACATTGTTTAGTGGCAAGAAGTAGAAAACAGTAAATTCAGTATTATCCTCCTGTACATCACTGAATTCATCCTGCTGGCAAATAGTTAAAATAATTTGATTAAAATTAATTCTCATGACTTTATGTTAAATTACAAGTAAAGTAACTGAACATATAATTTATGTAGTTTTTTTTGGTTTTTATAGTTAAATAGTAGGAAGACTGTTACTAATAGTAAATGGAGCCATCTGTCATAAATATAGTAGCCAATTGTTAAATGCTTACTTCTGTGAATTTTGTTAGCTCTTTTCAATAACAAAAAACAGCTTAATATTTGGAAAATATTTGGTCTGGAAGGAAAATAGCAGCTGGCTTTTTGTACCACTCCCGGTAAGTATCTAGGATAGTGAGTAAGGGCAGGTGATAGTTGATATGTTATTGATAAGGTGCCAACCATTTGGAGTGACTTGTGAGAGCCTTTTTGTATATGTGGTTTAGGTAGACTTTCAATGTTACTATCTGTGTTTTAAACTTACTCTTCAAATTATAATACACTGGGGATTTCCTTTCAAGTAAAAGACATGGATCTAAGCTTATGTTAGTAGCAGAAGTGAACTAGCTCCCAAAGTGAAAATTGTTTCTTTCTCTTTAAAGGCACGCATAGTGCTCAGCAGCATGTGTCTTTTAGTAGTTCTCACAGAAATGTTGGACAGAATTTTAGGATATTTTCCATAGCATACACTGCTCATTGCTTTTGGATATCCATTTTCCTTCTCTTCTTCTAAAATGGAATTTTGATCATGAATGTAATGAGCTCAGCAAAATAAGCTTCCTTTCCTTTCTATATTCCCTCATAGCTAGAAATCATGACATAACCTACTTCTGGCCACTGCAATACAAGTGGAATTTTCTGGGTAGGATTCCATGGAAAGCTTTGCAAATGGGACAGACTAGACTTATCCATGGAGTCCAGTCTCCTGTGGTGCTTTTACTCTTTTCTTCTCTTTTTTTCTTGCATAGAATTGTGGCATAAATCCAAAACAAAGGAATGGCATATTAGGTCCATGGAGATAAAACCTGGGACCTTGATGGTAATAAAAAAGCTACTAAGCTGCTCTGAATTGCCTACCCCTAGTCATGGATAAGGAAATCTCATTCTTGTTAAGCTACTATTTGTTAGTAGTACCTGTAGCCTCACACATGCCTGATATACTTTTCTTTCTGAATTGATAACTATGTTTTCTTGTAATTACCTATTGTTTTAAAACATTTTCTACTTTGGAATTGTGTTCGAAAAACCAACTTTTTGTTGTGTTCTGATATAGGAATAAATTGAGCCAACCTTGCTTCTTAGTAAATCTCATTATTTCCAAATATAATAATAGTATTAATGAACATCATTAGTTATGAAAATTGTAACACAGAAGAGAAAGGTAATGAATTTTTTAATCTCATCTCTTAAATCTTATTTCTCTTTATTTTTTTAAGAATTCTTTTTTCTCAATCAGTGCCTATCATCTTACCATTTAATGTTTATACTTATAAGAGGCCAGTTTATAGACAATTATGATGCAATGTTAAGTTTTAGAAATGTTTTCCAAAAATGTAAGCCTGGTTTTATTATTTCCCTGTTTGAAAGCTTTTTATGATCCTTGATGCTCAAAATCTTCCATTCTAATATTTCAGCTATCTTGACCAAATACATCTAATATCCCTCCTCTTCTTTCCCTCAAAATATTCCCTCAGCCTCATGCCAAGACCACTTCCACCATCTCACTTCAATTCATATGAGTGCTTCTCCTTTTACTTTGTGGTCATTCTTTCAGCGCCATCTATGAAATCTCACTGAGACTTCGAAACTAAGTTAAAGTATCTTTCCCTCAGAAGCAGACTCTTTGACATTGAATTAATGGCTACTTCAACTGCTTGGTCTTTCAAAGCATTCTTTCATGCTTCTGAGATAGCATTTATTAGGTTTCTTAGTTATTTACAGGCCTGTCTTTCCCTGTAGATTGTGACTTTCATGAAGAGATGAGTTGCACTTTGTCAGTTCAAATATCTAAGTGTTTGGAAAGGGGTAAATACTAAAATTTAATTTAGTATTTATACTAAGATACAAAGTTATACTCTCTGTACCTTTCATTGAATAGAATTACTTATCTGTTTATAAAATGTGGTCCTATGAAGAAAAGGCTGTTGCTGATTAAATGATAATGATCAATTACCTAATAAATCATTCTACCTGGATCACCTCTGCACCTCCTTTAATTTACCCTTGATAGTAGTTGGCCTATTTCTATGTGTTTTAGTTTTAGATTACATGTCACACATTGTGTACAGATTTTTTTCTCAGGATCCACAGGGGATATTGGTTCTAAGACTCCCTGAAGATAACAAAACCTGTAGAATACTTAAGCCTCATGTAAAACGGTGCAACATTTTCATTAAACCCATACACATCTTCTCATTTACTTTAAGACATCTCAACTTCCATACAATGTAAAATAAAATAAATTGTATTGCTTAGTGGAGAGTTGAAAAATAAAGTCTTATGTTTTCAGTACACATTCCAATATTTCAGTCCACAGTTGGTTGAATCCCACAGAATCAGAACACTGACTGAATAAAGAAAAGTAGAGCCTAAAGTTAAAACCACTTACTTCCAGAAAGGAACCTCTTTCAGGCCAGTGGACAAGGAGACTGATTTACTCCATGGCTCGGCTGGGTCTAGGCTTTATTATAGCTTTAGTTTGATGCAGTTCGTTACTGACTTCAAATCTTTTGAGGGTAAGGTCAGGTTGTTCCCTTCAGCAGACCTCGCACTATAAGTGAAATTTAGCAGATTTCCAAATGTATAGCCAGCTATATAGCTGTGCTATATAGGTCAACCAAGCAGTTCTCTATTATCTGTCCTGCTTCTAGAGTTCTGATCTTTGGGTAGTCTGTTCTTCTTCCTCTAATTTAAGACTACTAAGGAAAGATACCCAATGTTCTATGAAGGAAATATGTAAGAACTTTTGTGGAGAGGTCTTTTTCCTCTTTCTTGACCCTTTAAGCCTCTGGTAGCTGAAATCCCAGAGTGCCTCAGATGACTTCAATATCTAGCCTTCTGTTCTAAGTGTATTATTCCCAACACCTGAATACCCACAAGACCAGCAGGTTCAGACTTGTGTTATAGTGCAGGCTTCTCAGCTTTAGATGCAGCTTCTTTAGTGCAGATGCAAGAAGTTAAGGTAATCATTCTTATACCATCCATGCCTGGTTTCTTGTCTTTGTTCTGCCCCACTGAAAACAAGAACAGTTACTAGTCTCTCCTTTTTCATAATGGGCTTCATTTATGTCTGTCTTATGCCCTGAAAAGGGTGTTTTGTGTGTGATTTTATAGTTTTTAGGATTGTTTTAGGATTGAGAGCAGTAGTTTGAGAGTAACAGTCTTTTACAACCAATACGCTGAACTCCTTCTCTCAAATCTCTTAATCTGTTTGTACATCCTTCAATCCATGTTTGTGTACATACTCATACATATATGTACACACACATATATATAATATATTCATGCAGTATCACACAAATAGCAAAACACGTAGAAATATGGAAATTCGAAAAGCATTATTCATTGATGAACAACTCTATTTCATGAATTACTTCTCCTATATCCACAAATTAACAAAAAGTACTTTTATGTATAAAGAAGGAAATAGATTCAGTTTCCTAAAGAAATAATATTTTTGTCATGGAAAACTACATTTGTTTTCATCTATATATCAAGAGTGTTTTGCAAATGAGGATTTACTACTAATGTTGTCTTTTAAACCTCACTAAATCTCAAAAGGAGAGTAATCAATACTCAAATTTGATTAGTTTACAAATAATGTAGTCTCTATTGACCACCAAAGAAGATTAAGAATGAGATGGTGAAAACATTTAATTATACTAATGTATTGAAACTTTCATGACAATTAGAGCTAATGGTAATTCTATAACAACTATTGTCTATCTAGAAATACATTGAGGTGATTAAACAAAGTGTTATCACTGTTATTTTACATAAGTTTAGATTATCGAAAATATATTTTAAAAGGAGTTGGAAAGCTTCACGCACACAAAAAATGTATGACAGCAATAATCATCCAAGATCCACTTTGAATATGTTAGTCTTCAATGTTTGTTGCGGAGCACAATGTTGTACAAGGTGACTTTGAAACTTGTCTGTATCTGCTAGTGTTTTCCACAAAACAAAGTCTACCAAAATTTAGTTGTTTAAAAGTATTGTATCTTATTTCTGTTACATCTGTGGGGTGAATTGGGTGGCTGATTTTGACTGGATTGGCTGAGTAAATACACTTGGGCCATGGATATGGTTGGGTTTCATGAAGGTTCTTCATGGATGTTTTGTCTCCACATGTTTATCAAGTCTAGGCTAAGGAAACAGAAACAACTGAAGCTCTTCCTGTGACAATGACAGAGAGACAATGGAATGGGCAGAAACACACAGCTCCTTTTGAGATCTTGGCTTAAAGCTAGCTTATCATTTCTTCTGTCTCATTCTTTTGGACAAACGAACTCATGGCTATATTTAAAGTTAAAGCCATAGTAAATGGAAAATATACCATCTTGAAATGAAATGGGAGGGCATTTCAAAGTTACATAGTCACGTACAAAATTGTATAGAATATAGGCTGAAGACTGAAGAACTGGGCCAATCTATCATTCTATCCAAAAGAAACTGGTAAAGTATAAGAACCTCATTAGGGCTGGGAAGGTAGTTAAGTGGTAGAGTGCTTGCCTTGCATGCCTGAGGCCCTGGGTATGATTGCTTAGCACCACATAAGCAGAAAAAGCCAGAAGTGGCTGTGGCTCAAGTGGTAGAATGCTAGCCTTGAGCTAAGATGCTGAGAGGGCAAGGCCCAGGGCTAGAGTTCAGGCCCCATGACCAACAAAAAAACAAACAAACAAACAAAAAACCCTCATTATAACACAATTTCTCTAAGAAAGCCTAGAGCTGTGAATTAGATACAAGGTTCTGTCAAAGAATAGTATATATTAAGGGTGAACTAATTCAGCAGTAATACTCACTATACAACTTTAAGGGGAGGGGGTTGAGAGGAAAATAAACTGGAAAGAAGTGACACTATTTGAAAAGAGATTTACTCATTACCTGACCTATATTACTGTAACCCCTCTGTATATCACCTTTACAATAAAAATAAAAATTTTCAAAAAGTAGTACATTGATATTTGCTATTGAAAAATGTCCAAATCACAAGCTTACACAGAGCTAAGAAAGAAGTAACTGAGCAAAATCAGACTGTGGGGATTAGGCAGACTAGAGAGCTTTTGTTATAGTTAAGGAATTAGCATACTCTATTTAGTGTCAGCTGACTGGTGCCATGTAAGAAAGGGTCCTAATGTTTACCAAATCTTCGGATATATTTTTTAAATTTTTTATTATGAAAATACAGTGCAGAGGAGTTACAATTACATCGGCAAGATAATGAGTACATTTCTTATCAAGCATTGTTGCTTCCTCCTTTGTTTCCCCTTACCATCCCTTCCCATATCCCACCCCCTCTATATCCCCCCCTCGCCTTCTCCCCCCTCCCCCCGCCACCCCTCGCCTCCCCCCCCTCTGCCAAAGTTGTAAAGTTCGATTTTCGACATAACGACTTGTACATCTCATTGTTGCAATGGGCCCACCTGTATTCTGATATTTTTTTTAATTTCATTTTTGCCTTTAAGTAGATTTTTAAGAAAATAAAAAACTTATATGTTTTAAGGCAGCATCTCCCAATTTTAAGAGTTGTAAGGAAAATTTTTCAGATGTATATAACTTCATGTTCAAATATTAGAGGAAAATTTGGAACAGAGAGCTGTAGCATTCAGTCTAGGTAAAGCCAGGTATTACGTGAATATTTCAGAAACATTTTCCTTTATAGCAGCTACAATCTAGAGGCCAAGAGCTTTATTACAATAATTACTATTAATATTATTATATAGTATGACACTTTACACATATGTGTATATATGTTACATATATGTATATATGCATTGTGTGCATGTATATGTATATATATATAAAGATAGTGCCTTTTTGTAATATAGCCCAGGCTAGCATTGAACTTGTGATCCTCCAAGAAGAGGAGTCCTAGGTAAATGAACAAACAAGACAAACAGAAAATAAAACAAAAATAACAAGGGGAATAAAACCTCTTGTTTTCATTTCCCGGAAAAACTCTCGTTTCCATTTCTATTTCATTTTGATATTATTTTAAATGATCAGAGAGCTTTTATTTGTATAAAATACCTTAGTTAACTGTCGTTCTAATTTGTCTTTTCATGCTTCCAGGAAATATCTAGGGTTGAAGCTGGAAAAGCTGTCTTCCCATTTCTGACTCTGGTTGGTGGATGCTATACACACACCTTTAGTTGTTTACTACATATTTATTGAAAATCTGCTATGTATCAGAGGCTGATCCAGGTTGTTAAGATATGTCAGTTTTCTGGGCACTGGTGACTCCTAGCTACTCAGGATGCTGAGATTTTAGGATTGTAGTGCAGAGCCAACCTTGGTAGAAAAGTCTATGAGACTCTTATTTCCAGTTAATTACCAAAAAGCTGGAAAAGGAGCTGTAGCTCAGCATGGTACAGTGCTAGCCTTGAGCACAAAATCTCAGGGACAGTGCCCAGGCTCTGAGTTCAAGCCTTATGACTGTCACAAAAGAAAAACAAATATGCCAGTAAATAAGACAAAGATCTCATTGCAAAATATGTTCTTTCTCTGTAACTTGAGCTTCTTGTCTTGAAACTGGGTCACCATCTCATTCTTAGGCTTGTTCTACTGA
The DNA here is from genome assembly GCF_024711535.1 of Dipodomys merriami. Lineage (NCBI taxonomy): Eukaryota > Metazoa > Chordata > Mammalia > Rodentia > Heteromyidae > Dipodomys > Dipodomys merriami. The sequence continues at coordinate 17,696,382 of NW_027202604.1, read as the reverse complement.
AAGTATTGATAGCTGAAGCCCTGTAATGCAGCTATCTCAGGACCTTTGTTAGGTGGAAATAGCCAGGGGCACCAGAAGTAGGTATACTTAACAAAGGGAGAATGTCAGTTAATTCTGTGTGCCTGCTCAGTGAGCTGCTTCTGTATTTAGTTTAAGTAAAAGCAATTTTGAAAAGAGTCCTTAGTAATTGGGAGAAATGAAAGTGAAATTAGAAAACCTCCCTCCTGTTGTAAATACCATGTTCTATTTTATTAGTGTCCTCCTCTTTCTTCCTGCAGGTTAGTTTCCAACCTCTTCTGTAATGCTGTACAGTAGTGGAATAAGGATTGACTAATTCTTTACTATCATTAGACATTGTTCATCCTTTAAATAAAACAGTTCCATTTTCATGTCTTCTCTGGAAAATACATAACAGATGTCTTCAGATTTTTGCTCCAGTAAATTGAGATTTCATCTGTCTGTGTAGATTTATATCCACTATCAACACTGTATCTGATATTTCTAGTTTGGATCTTTGATGGTGATACCATAAAAGATCTTGCTTGTCATATATCTGACTTTTGCTGTAGAAAGATAAATGATGCTACTGTAAATATGATCCAACTATAAAAGTAGCCAATGACTTGCTATTCGGAAACACATTTAATTTGTCAAATATACTTAGTTGCTGAATCTAAGATTAGGTTGCATAACATCATTGAACACTATAAAGTTTTTTTTCTGGCTAATAGAAACTCCTTGCCCTGTATTGATACATTACATATCATGTTGAAAGAAAGAGAGAGAGAGAGGGAGAGAGAGAGAGACAGAGAAACACAGAGAGAGAAACAGAGAGAGACAGAGACAGAGAGACAGACAGAGACAGATAGAAATCTTGTGCACATGAGAGAAGCAACTAGGTTGTTATAATGCACAAAATGAATACCTTCAGATAACTGAGAGCCAAATAACTGAGAATCATGTCTACAATACTTCCTAATTCTTAAAGCCTTGTAGTGTTTTATATCACTGTATGCCACTGTAGTTTTTCCCACCCATGCAGATTCTTTAATTAATTAATTTTCTTACAATGACCTTCAAGTTTGGGCTAGTGCTTTGCATACTTTATTCAAGTAATAAAGATGCCAACCCTTTGAAGTGGGTATTGTTTGGACTCCAAAGCTATTGGTCCCTAGATTGAAGAGCTCAATGTATATACTATTCCATCCTTCACTTTTGTGGAAACTTGCCTATACAACTCATTGTTGGATCTCCATTTCTTCTTTCCAAAGCAAAACTAAACCCCACAGGGCATCTGTTTGGACATCAATGTTGACTTCTGAGTTTCTTATTTGGCCTTCTTTCTTTCATTACCATATAAATGATAGACTATGATATATGGGCACTTGCAATGCTATGTGGCTTACCACTCTTTAGGCTTAGGGGTTTAGGATATATTTAAAAAGATTTCAGTGCCCTCTATTTGTACTCTTCCAAGGCCTTCTGCCTGGTACTTTGCTCATTTGGTAGTTTTTCTTCCAGGAAGATCTGAACTTCATGAAAACAGACCATATTTCATGATACTTTTGCATTTATCCACAATGCCTGTGAACTTGAGGACATTATTAGAAGTTGCCAGAGATAAAAGACAGAATAAATTAGATATATCCTCTGTCTCTTTGGGAAGCTCACTGTCTTAAAGCATCATCACTGTTGAGATGGATACAATAACATATCCCTCACCAGATTGCCATGAAGATTCAACTTTCAAGAAAGGAAGTATAATGAAATGGTCAGTGCCTGCTTTAGAGCCAGACTGTTCAATACTTACTCTCTTTATAAACTTTGGGTTTCAACTGTTCTTATCTATATGGTGAAGATAATAATAGTACTTATTTCACAAGGCTTATGTGAAGATTAATGAGTTATTACAGGTATTGGTAATAAAATAAGAATTAAATAAATGTTATAAGTAACAAAAATAACATGAGAACACTTAGAATTGTCTTGAACAATGCTGTTCAAAGTAGCCATCACAATGAGATAAGGAAGTTGGACCACAACTTAATGCAGTACTGTTTATTTGAAAAATTCTTACAATGTGTGCTTGGTGATAAAGCTGATTAATATTTGGACTCTAGCTGGGTTGTCATTTTTGCAGATTAGTAACAAACAGTTCACAGACCATACCTTTTGTTTTCCTGGCCTACAATGAAATAGAGAAGTCAGTAAATTTGTTGATGTACTATAACCTCAAATAGCTCTCTATTTAAAGTATTTTATCAAGATAAATAAATTTCCTGCTTAACACATTTCATGGATTTGAAGTTGTGTCCGTCACACATACATGTAGACTATACTTGTTTGCAATCTATCTGGATCTTAAAAGTTCTATAAGCTAAACAATATTCAACTTTTGATAAAAGTTCTGAATAGTTTTCTGATAAGTAGAATAAATAAAGGCAGAGATGTGACTTGGGGTAGTAGCATATGCTTATAATCACAGAATTCAGATGGCTAAAGCAAGAATATAGAGTTAGAGGCCAGACTGGGCTATGTAGCAATACCTCCCTTGCTCCTAAAAGACAGTCATAGGGTTGCTATGTGAAGTCTAAGATCGGCTTTTCCAGATAGCAGAAAGAGAAGTGCTGTCCTTCTTGTCCTTTGCCACTTTATTAGCATGTTTTAATACTATCAGATACAAAAAAACTTAGCATATAATTTTATAGGTGAGGTTTAGGTATATTAATATGTTAGGAACTGATGCACTTTGTTAACAAGAAAACCCAAATTTGGTGTTACTTAGAAAGGATTAATATGATAAAATAATTTTTTTGCTTGACTTACATCCAGGATCTTCAGAGAAAATGAGCTAGCTGATATTTTTTGTGTATGTATGTGTGTGTATAATATTCGTTGCAGAATTGGCTCATGTTGGAGACTGATGTGCACAAAGCAAGATGGAGAGCCAAGAGAGCTGATGTAGTTAAGTCTTAGCCCAAAGGTCCAACTACTAGGAGAGCCAGCAATATAAGATTCAATCTAGGCCCATACCCCAAGGCAGAAGACTGACAACTTAGCTTAAACACAGTCAGGCAGTGAAAGAAAATTCTATTGTATTCTATCTTTTTGTCTGTTCAGGCCACCAGTGGATTGGATGAGGTCCACCCATATTTGGGAGGCAATCTGCCTCATTTAACCTTCAGATTCAAGTGTTAATCTTACCAAAAGCATTCACAGACTAGGACTGGGAACGTGGCTTAGCAAACAACAACAACAACAAACACATTCACGGACACATCCAGCATAATGTGTAACCAAGTCTTTTGGGCATCCTGTGACCTAATCAAGTTGACACAAAAAATTAACCATCATCACAGTAATAGTAGACCCTGATTACTTTTTAAAGATGAGCTTTTTAAATTCCTAAATATGCAAAAATTAATATTTTTACTACTCAAAATTAATTAGTCTACTTTTAGAAATGTCCTCATTCCATGTTTTTCAAACAAGTTGTGTTCCTCTTTTATGTCTACAAATAGTATATTTTTAGGAGATTATGGGCAATGAAGTGATTAAAAACATGAAGGCGTTTGTTAATGGTAATTCTGGAAGTTTTTCAGATGCAAGAGAGTCCTAATTCAGAATGGAAAAACTTGGAAAAAATTATATTAAGTGAAGTAAGCCAGGCCCAAAGAAACATAGGTCCCATGGTTTCCCTTATTTGCAATATCTAGTATATGCATGAGTCAAGCGGAAAAGGTCAGATAATGTGATGTCAGGAAAATGAACCCTTAGATATGTATTTTAATGTTTTTTTTTCTTTCATGCATGTGTTTCTAACGCATTTATAAGATTATCTCTTTGTTGCTTTGTATGTCCCTCCCCCACAGTATAACCCCTGCTTTCACTATATTTGATGTCAGTATAACTTGAGGAGGAGATGGGGAAAAACCAGTTGTTTAAGGATACAGGTGGACCTGTTGCAACAATGAGAAGTACAAGTTGTCATGTCCAAAACGAGCTTTACAACGTCGGTGCGGGGGGGGGGGGGGGGGGGTGAATGCGGGGGGGGGGGGGGGCGGGGAAGGAGAAGGATTGGGATTGGGGGGGAGGGGGGAGGCTGGGAAGAGACGTGAAGGGTAAACAAAAGGAGGAGGCTGCAATGCTTGGTAAGAAATGTACGCATTATCCTGCCCATGTAATTGTAACTCCTCTGTACAGTATGTTCACAAATAAAAAGAAAAAAAAGAGTCCTAATTCCAGTCTAAAAAATAGACTTGGTAGATTATGGGAAAAACCTTTGGAGTGATGGCACAGAAGAAGGCAGGCTGCTTTGTCCAGCTGTGTCTCCTAAAATCCTCCTTGAAATAGCATCATAAAGATGTGCGGTGAAGGTGGAAAACCTCTGTCATTCCAGAGAAAAGGGGATGTAGGTAGTGCAGCAAGAAGGTTCTCAGGGCATGGAGAAAAAAAATGTTTTAAAAACAGAAAAGGGCCATTTGAAAATGAAAAAGAAAATGGATATCCTAGGAGCAAATTGGGTTGTTACTTTTTTCAGATATATGGCCTGCCTGTAACCCTAACAAATAGTGCCATAGCTCCACCTACTGCATAAAGAGGTAAAGCTATCATAAAGAACTTTTTTCCGTACCAGGGAATTATTTGTGTTGTTGTTGTTTTAATCTTTTGGTTCTTTACCCAAAGTCATTGGAGTTATTCTTATGTTTTGCTTCCAATCATCCTTTCTCTCCTCTTTTCCTGCTAATTTCATGTTTGAAAGATTTATGGTATCATTTCAAAAGCTGACATTTCAAAGAAAACATAATAGGAAATTATAATTTGATGATTTGGTTGAAGTGTCTAGAAATGCATACACATAAAAGCATAATTTAGATATATAATAACACTTGGATAAAATATGTATGGGAAGACTGGAGAAAGGGGGAAGGCTGTTTTGCATTTGATGAGAAGAGCTCTGATTTTAAAGACCTGAATTCTCTGACACTAATTTGTTTGGTGCCTTGGGCAAGTTACTTAACTTTCTTTGTGTGCTGCAGGGTTTTTTTTTTTCCTTTAAAAGAAAAACACAAGGATAATGGCATATGTTTTTTCTCTGCCTCATAGAATTCTTATCAAAATGATAGAAGATCAAGTAATGCCCCACTTATCCAGCCATCATACTTCCAGCCTCAGCCATCTGTAATGAATTGCAGAAGCAGGCAGGAAAGGGCCTGTGAGTTAGAACACTCTTGAAAAAGAAAGGCAAAGCCCATTGATTTGAAATTGTGTGTAAATTAGGCTCAGTGGTGTGTGTGTGTGTGTGTGTGTGTGTGTGTGTGTGTGTGTGTGTGTGTGTGTGTGTGTGTGTGTGTGTGTGTGTGTGTGTGTGTGTGTGTGTGTGTGTGTGTGTGTGTGTGTGTGTGTGTGTGTGTGTGTGTGTGTGTGTGTGTGTGTGTGTGTGTGTGTGTGTGTGTGTGTGTGTGTGTGTGTGTGTGTGTGTGTGTGTGTGTGTGAGAGAGAGAGAGAGAGAGAGAGAGAGAGTGTGAGGGAGCAGTTACCCAAGAAGATAGATTTGTAAAGGTGAAAAAGAAAAGAGAAAAGATGGTGGATGCCAATGATGTAGTCTTAGAAATGCACTAAGAAGATTGCTAGAAAAGAGACCTTAGAAGTCTTGTAATATTTTGAGCCCAGAATTGGGGTTAAGTTGTTTTCTACATTTCAGTCAATAATGCTGTGCAAGGACTTTGCTTCAGAGTTTACATTCTTTAGCAAAAATTTTCTTAATCATGGCCAGGATGCTCTTTGTTACAAAGAAGTTTAAAAAAATACTTGCATGGAAGTACATACTCCATTTAAGGTTGTGTTCTTTTTCAAAAAGAGAAAAGCTTTTTTTTTGTTACTATGATGGTTTAATAACATTCTGAATGATGAAAAAAGTGGCAGAATGTGAAAAAAAGGTGCCTGTAATAAATCCATGAAGAAGAAAAAAAAGAGAAAAGCTTTTAAAAGAGGATATGTATCAGTTATGTGGCAAGTCAGTGTCTATGGAATATCTCTATTTTCCCTGATGGTGTATAATTCAATATCACTATTGTATTTTAGACCTATTTTTTTATTTCTTCAATCAGATGGAAATTATTCCCAATTTTTTTCCTTTATAGTTTCTTTTCTAATATGAATCAATTTCTAAATCATTATAAAGCCAAAACAAGGAGTTAGAATCAATTAGAATTTTGAGTGGTAGTAGTAAGAAATGTCTTATAAATTAAAAATATAAAATATTTTTATTATATTTGGTCTCTCATAAAGAAACTTTTTTTTTGTCAATTGTGGGGCTTGAACTCTGGGCTTGGGCGCTGTCTCTCAGCTCTTCAGCTTAAGGCTAGCACTCTACCACTTAAGCCACAGAGCCACTTCTGGTTTTCTGGTGGTTTATTGGAGATAAGAGTCTCATGAACTTTACTGCCTAGGCTGGCTTTGAACCACGTCCTCAGATCTTAGTCTCCTGGGTAGCTAGAATTACAGGCACGGGCCACCAGCGCCTGGCCATTTTTGGACAGAAACTGAAAAACTTCAAGTTCTGGGTGGGTATTCATATATTTTCATACAATAATGGTACCAAATTATTTATATCTTTCATGCCAAAATGCCTTTACATAATATGCTCAGCACATATTAAAATAATAAATGTTTTAAATAAATGCTATAATCTATATGTATTTTTGTATGATGAGTACAAGTGAAAATGGGTATTCCTAGTGTTCTTTCTCATGTGAGATGAAAACGAATCTTGTGAAATTCAAATGAGTTTAGTTTAGATCAAAAGTTATCAAATGACTTGAAGACTCAAGCGGGATTTTTCTTTTCATTCTGTTTTTCTAAGTATTTCTTTTTAAATTCCTATTTTTTTCTTAGGCCAATATGTCATTCATATGTCATCCTTGTACCATATGACATTCACCATGTACCTTTGAACACCCCTACGTCTCTGTACTTTTCCAACAAGATGAGTCCAATGACCACATATTCAGAGGTTGTGTGTCAAGTTGGTATCTAAGTTCCTGAACATCAACTCTATTTTGGTACTTAAATAGTTATATTCTGGTAACAACACATTTGCATGGAGGCATCTTAAAATAAGACTCGATAAACTGGTGATTAACAGAACACACATGACACCAAATGCCAGAGTTTGATGTAAGCATCATTATTTGCTGGCACATCATTTAATCTCTGTGTGCCATGTCCCTTTCATTCATTCATGAATGAATGAATATAATAATGATAATCTAATAGGACTGACCCAGTATTACACTATTTAGCAGCAGTTATAATGTTTCAAAATCAACAATATTCTGAACCTACTTGAAATTCTGATGTTTCAATGTTTCAAAACCTATAATTGTTTTAAACTTAATTTGATTTTAAGGCATTGTTTTAAACTCAATTCAATCTTAAGCAAACATGAACCAGGAAAGAAATCTAAATCAACAATATGGCTTAAGATAGATTTGACTCATTCATTCAATATGGATACTGTAAAAGGTTTGAAAATTCGAGAACATTTAATATTCTGTGAATATATGTTGAGCATTCTTTTTCACATTCAGCCTGTCCTATAAAGAAGTAAGCCGTTTGTCAAAGGCCTCTCTGGGGATTTTCTGCTCACAATTTGAGCCACACCTCTACTTCTAGCTCTTTGCTGTTAATTGAAGATACATGTGTTGAGAATATGTTTGTCCTTACTGGCTTTGAACAGAGAACCTCAGATCTCATCTTCCCTAGGTAGCTGGGCTTATAGATGTGACCCCTCTGCACCTGGCTGAACAACTGTTTTCTTAGTCACAAAGATGTTATTGTTAGTTCCTTAGCTTAAATTATTATACTCAGCCTTTGAAACACTCACGTTGACATGTTTGGTGTGATACAGTCAAGTTCTTTGAGTTTTCCATAATGAACTGTCATTAACAGTTCCACATTAGTGATATGCTATAGTCAGAGCATTCTCTTCTTTAGTAGGTTAACTATTAGTACTTCTTCTGAGAGAATTGATGGACATTTGGTTCTTACAGAAGTGACTAGATTGTTGTGAATGTGAGTCACAGTTACACTTTATGTAGTTAGACCACATAGTAAAAAGTATCAGTGCCTTCTTTTGATGAGACTTGTTCACTAATTCACTTATGATTATAAACTTAGAAAACATATTTAATGTACTTTATATGTAACAAATATATTACAACATATTTATTATTGCCACTCTGTGTTGCTGAGAATATTTTCAGTGATCAGGCAGATAAAAATCCCTTTCTGTAATACTAAGGAGGCAGGAAAGAAAGCAGGTTAAAAAGAAAAAACCCAAAGAAGCAAACATATGAAGTAATAAAGAAGTACAGAGAAAGATCTGTTTAGGAAGAACAGTGAGGATAAGAACTTCTAAGAGTATGACATTTGAACTGAGACCCAAAGGACCAGAAGGGGAAGCCATGTAAAAGAACTAAAACAAGCATCCCAGGCAGGTGGGAAAGCTCTTGTTTCTTCTGTGCAATACCTCATACCAGCAATTACAAAGAATCCTCAAAAATGGTACATGCAGTGTATTTTCTCCAGCTGTTTGTATCTTATAGTGGACAGGCAAATACAAAAGCTTTTATATACACATATAAAACCAACTGTAGCTCAACATTAATTACTCTTATGAAGAAATAATTGACCAGAATTCTAGCTATATTTCACATCTTCATAGCAGAAGCTACTATCCTTTCTGCAATAAGAGATTCTGTTCGCAGGCATTTTTAGTTTACTTTGGTTTGCCAGTATATCTGTCTCATTGATTTGTTAAATTCTTTATCACTATTCCATCCTCCCAGGACCTGTCTGAGGGTTGATCAGGGCTGTAGCTCAGTTTCCAAGGCATTGTCAGAGCACAGAATGTTTTCCTTGTGCTCTTGGCTTTATTACATACTACCCATCAGTATACTGCAGTTACCTATCCATCATTTTAATCCTCTGGGATCTTCTTTATACAAATTGCTTCATTGACTGTAATTTTTATACTTTATCCATGGGATTAAGTAGTTATGAAACTCAACTGCCACCTTGATCAGAGGTCATAATTCTTGTGATTTCTGCTTATATCTAATGATTTGTCTTGTACTTTGCTAAGAAGGAGGAGGCTGCAATGCTTGGTAAGAAATGTACGCATTATCCTGCCCATGTAATTGTAACTCCTCTGTACAGTATGTTCACAAATAAAATAAAATTTAAAAAAATGTGGCTCATTTCTTATTCTTACCAAATTAGAGTTGTATGTGGTAAGCATTGATGTTAAAAATATTTCTTTAGTCAAAAATCCTGCTATTAATATTCATATGAACTGTGAAAATTAATTTACTTCTGATATTGAAAATTAGTAATCTTATAAAGTATGTAAGTCTGACCTTTTATTTGCAAGTTAATTTTATAGATTTTTGTTTATATTGTGCAATTTTATCTTTCTTGGGGAAAGATACAGAAATGCTCATTAATGAATCTTAAAAACTTTAGTCATGAACTACTTTTTTGTCCTCTTTACAAACTTCTGTGATTCTGAATACTTCTTAAAGACAGGAGATGAGTAATGCTTATCTAGTGAAACTCTAGGAAGAATTTAAAATGTAATCATAATTAGCAACAATTCTAAAAACAGCATGTTCTTTCTTCGTACATTGGCTCCTTTGCTATCTTAGATGTATTTGCTTTTTTTACATAGTTATGCTATTAGTATTGCAGAGGTAGGGCCATTTATGATAGAATGACCTAGATTCTGTGTTTTTTTTAAATAAGTTCTCTGTTTTTCTTATACATGGTCAACTAGATTTTTTAACTAGTTCTGGTTTTAGTCAATAAAAGGGAAAAATTCACAGCATAATTTTAATTTTATTTTGCTGATACTGACATTTGAACTCAAGACCTTACACTTGGGCTGTTTGGTACTCTACCACGTGAACATGTCTTCAGATCACCTTTGCACTGGTTGTACAGATTTTCTTCCTCTTCTGTCTTTAAACCTTGATCCTTTGCATCGTGGCATGAGCCATCATCATCCAGCTGAACTTTAACTTTTAATTTATTTGAGTCCTGAAAGATTTTAAAATGGTAATGAATGTTTTATCCTAATTTCCCTTTATTAATGTTAGGCAGTTTCTCATTAATTTGAGATTTAGTCTTGTTCAAGTATACTAGTCTAATTTCATATTCTGTTATCTTAGTTGACAAAAGGATTTTAAGAAAAAGTACAATCACGTAAATATCTTAGGAATAATAATTGCCCAAAAAGTTTACTGCAACTCCTAACAGCAGATTCTTAACACTTGACATTCTTTTTGACAAGTTACTGTTTGGGCTTCAGGCTTCCATTTGCAATTTTTTAAATTACTAAGATGGAAAGCATTTTTAAAATAAAATCATTTAGGCAAAAGACTAAATGTTGAAGAAAATTTGAAGATAATGATAGCCAAATATTTTACATTTATAGGTCCAAGAAAGTACAGAAATATTCTCAGTCCATTTTGTACTGTTATGACAAAATAGCATGTACCAGTAAACTTATAAAGAGAAGAAATTTATTCCCAATAGTTGAGATGGGAACATGGCAGAACATGATTTGTTTTAACCAGTGAAGATGAGCCTAAGTGATATATGTCACTTCATGGGCAAGTTATAAATAAGTGTACCAGTCAGTCACCATGTTCCCATCTCAGTACTCCACTGATTATGGAAGAAGGTACCAGCCTGGGGCCTGGAGGTACTAGAAAAATGGTACCTCCTGTGTCCCCTCTTTCCCCCTCCTCCCCACAGAACATGAACACAAAAGGGCCTTTTCATGTAATATTAAGTTGTGATTTGGGACTAATATTATTGTAGTCCAATCTTGACTGACACAGGATTTAAATATGTAACTCAGTCATAAATTAAAGTGCTTCCTTCTCTAGTTTGATAAGACTAATTTTTATTCATGGAGGTTGAATTTCTACATTTGTTGAGCTGATCATGTTTTTTAAGCTGTTAAAGTTGTAGATTTCATTAAATAATATTCATATTTAAATATTTCATTATAGAAATAACCATGCAGGTCCTCATATATAGTATTTTAATATATTGATTCAGTTTTCTATACTTTGTTTAGGATTTTAGATTCATATGCTCACTAACTAGAATAATTTATGATCCTTTACCTTTTTATAAAGTTTGTGATAAATTGGGATGACTATTTTTCAGGTAACTGTAACCCCTCTATATATCACCTCTACAATAACAACAAAAATAAAATAAAAGTTAAAAGATTATTTTCCTATCTGAAATAATTTGTATTGAGTTCCTTCAGAGTTCTATATAATTTGTCTCTAAAGCATCTGAACCTGGTACATTTTATTGGACAGATTTTTTTTTTAGCCATTGATACTGTCTTTAATTATTGTAGTTATTTTTAAATTTTGTATTTCCTCAATGAACTATAATAATTGTGTTGTAGAAAAGTATTACTTCCATTCAAACTAAATAGCAGAGTTGTAGAAGTTACTAGTTAAATGTATAGATAGGCATTTTATACTACTTGTATGAGTGCATGTAGTTAATATTTGTTCTTAACTGTATCTATACAATCTAATATTATCTTTTTATTGCTCATATTGTCTATTTCCTGAACTAATTTATGGCTAATAGGCTGTATAGGGGTACAATTAGACTCATTAGAAAAAATATCTAGATACTCTAAACATTATAGATAGCCAGTATCTGTTCAAGATATACCATATAAGATGCCAAAAACTATTTAAAAGTCTATGGATACAAAGAAGATATTTTCCTTCCCATAGGAGTTCACAGTCAGAAGAATGGATAAAAAAAGTAGAATGCAAGGAGAGAAATTCTATTAGAAGTTCCTCTTTAGTGCTATGGAGCAAATGTACTTCCAGATTTTGCCTTTCTAGAAATGTGTTGCTAGAATAGAAGAGATTTCTATAAAGTGTGATAGAACAAGTAAAAGATCGCAAAATGTGAAGAAGCCATTTTTGGATGAAAGGGGAAAAAAATGTGTGAAGGCCAACTGACATCAGTGTTCAGAACATTGGTTTAGCAGGAGAGTAAGGCAGAGGTAGAGAAGTGATGACAGATAAATCTGGAAAAATAAGCACAGGTATGTGTTTATCTTGTAGTATCAGAGCGCATGATTGTTATAAATTAGAAAGATGGGATGGATGGTCATTTTTCTGAAGGCATGTGAAGTTGCTGAGAGAAAAACTTGAAACAGTGAATAGAGTTGTGTGACTACTCAGATCAAGATTGGACAGCAAGGGGAAAGAGATTTCAGAAATAGGGACTCTTGGAGAGATTATTCAGTTAGTACAAATGGAGAAGAGGAAATGTGATAAGCCAGAATGTATTGATCCAAGGACCTTACCAAGTTTGTTAAGGCTCACAACCCCATAAGATATGATAATTTATAGATGAAAAATAGGCTCAAAAAAATCCAGTAACAAGCCAAGCATAGTGGCTCACATCTGTAATTCTCACTACTTGGGAGGCTAAGATTGGGAGGATCATGGTTCAAGACCAGCCTAGAGAAAAAGTGAACCTCCCACCACCCGAACACACACACATACCCATCTCAATCAATAAATTGAGCTTATCCAGCTACACAGGATGTCAGCCCAAGTAAAAACACACGACTCTGAAAAACAATTAAAGCAAACAGGGCTCAAATGATAGACAGCCTGTTTAAGCAAAGCTAAGGCCCTAAATTAAAACTCCAGTACCATCACATACACACAAACCTGTAAAAGCCCAGCATCACATCTAAGGTGTTATATCACAGGGATAACTCATTCCAAAACTCTTTTTTTTCCTCACTTATTTTTTTAACTTCTTTTTCTTTTTAAAAATTCTAATCATTTGTTCCCATAGAACTCAGGCTTATATTGTAGTTTTATAAAATGATGAGCAATTCAGGAGTCTCTAAATAACTATAATTTGAAGCTTCAAATTACTTCTCAACTGTAAGCTAATTAAATTTTGCAAAATCAGTCCCTATGAAGTTGGAAATGATTTGGCATCTCTTTCCATGTCATTCGGCTACATCTATCTGTAGTGTGACATTTCTGCTTAATCATGTATTCAGAGTCTGCTGAACTTGACATGAGCTTGGATGGGGCAGTAGGAGTAAGGTGGAAAATTATTACAAAACTAGTAGGGAAGCTGTACCCTCCCTCATGACTAATCTGGTTCCTCATTTTTAAAAGTGACCACTTGGGGGATGTTCTGACAAATAACAGAGTTGTCAAAATAAAAAGCCAGTAACTATTATTAGTCTACTGCAGGTGAAGTTCTTTAGAGCTCATCAAAAGACTGGTTTTGTATAAGTAGTGAAGATTTGATTATAATAATATAGACTGCTACCACTGACTTGTTCTAACAATGGGAATCTCCTTTTTTTTCAATTCAGCCAAGTTTACATTCTTTTCATATTACCCTTAAGTTCTAATGAGCCAAAGGAACACTGAGATGCATTTATAGTGTTCAAAAATAGGCAGAACCATCTCAAAACTCATTCCTCACACATTTGAAATTTAGAATTTCTTGTCTAGGTTGAAGAAAAGTTACATCAATATAGGGCCAGACTACCTGGATTTGATTCCTAGTTAGGACATCCAAAGAAAGTAGGGTTAACAAGAGAGCACATCCTATAGAGGATTAAATCATATCAATAAAGCACTTAGAACAGTGTCTGGTGTAGAGTGTTGTTGTTATTATTATTACTGATATTTAAAATCACTTTGATTTCAGTGTGGGATAGTGATTATAATTAAACTTGGGTGATTGAGTATTTGATACCTTACTTCTAATAAGCAAGGCTTTGAGTAGAATAAGAATAGTCTTGCTATGTGCAAGAAGCTAAGGAAAATCATCAATCAAAAACAGCCCATGCAAAAATAGTTCATGATACTCATTTTCAATCAATAGCTAAAAATAGTGGCACCTAAGATCCCAAATACGAGGAGATTGAGATTGGGGGAATTGTAGTTCCAGATTCCTTAAACAGAGAAAGAAAGATTCAATGTCAAGAAAGAAGTTGCATGTGCTAGTATGTGCCTATCATCTCAACTACAGGTAGAGCTATAAAAATCTAAGGATTACAGTCCATACACAACTCCAGGCAAAATGTGAGATCACTTTTTGTGCAATAATGACTAAAGTCTTGACTCAAGTGGTAGAGCTCCTGCCTAGGAAGAGTGAGGTCCTGAATTCAAACCCTCGGTACCACAAAAAAAGAAACATGATCTCTTTTATGCTTATCAATTATGGCATTTTGCTCTGATTTTGTTGTGAAAAATATTTCAAAAGGAAAAGTTTAAAACTAAACCATAATGTCCAAAACTTGGATGTAAATAAAGTATGATTGTGCTTTAAAAGTATTTTCATTGTTAAATTGGAAACAATTTAGTATACCCGCATTCCTTCTGGTTTAAGTAATCTACAGAATTAAAATGAGAAGAAAATGGCATTAACAAGATTTATGATTGGCAAAGGAGCGTTACAAATAGCTTTCATGTAACAGGTGTAGCTATTTTAGTGGATGTTCCAGACTGGTCCATAAAACCCACCCAGTTGCCGCATTGCTCCACAGATGGCCACTTAAACAATTTAATATCACTAAAATGGTTCTGGCAAAGAATTCTTTAAAACGCAATGTAATGATTTATCATTTTGGGCTGTCTGAAGTACCACAATTATCCTAATGGCCCATGGTCAGAAGATTTCTCTTCAAACGTTATTTTTTCCTCTCTTCAGCTCTCTTCATTTTGTTCAGATGCTCTTTTTTTATTTGCATATGGCTAATACTACTAACTTCCATTTGTATTATCTACGCTGTGCTAGGTTTTCTTGTCTTACTCTTTTTGCTTTGATTTGAGAAACATCTTGTTTTTTAATATAATACTTTGTGAGTTCATTTTAGTATCTTTTAGGATAACCTTGTATTCAAGTTCTGAAGGTGACTTGACTATGGAAGGAAAACAACTCAGACAGAGGGATACACGTTTACCAGATTCAGGTTCAGTAGTGAGAGTCCCATATCACTGAACTGCACAGGGATCCACACATTTGCCTAGCCTTACACAAGGCATAGTACATTATGTAACGTATGATTCTTTCAGCTATGTGATGGTATATATCTAACTGCATCACAAAGTCACCACACTTCCTCATCCACATCCCTGGCAGATACTGCTAATCGATCATAGCAACCTTGCAGTCCTTCTTAACAGAGCTCTCCAGACAATCACTACCAATCATTTGACATAGGAACTTAAGATGAAACCAATTTGCTGTCCAGGATATGATTTTTATACAAGTTTTCTTCAAATGGATTTTTCTTATATTGATTCTCCATAAAAAAAGAAAAGAGTAAAACCAAGGACAAAACATTAAATCTCAACTTTGTGAAGGCATTTATTTGAGGAGTCTAATAGGACTCAGAATATCAGACATCTCAAGCAACTCTTTGGCAAATGCCAGATTCAGTCACTTTATAGTGGAATATTTTGGTAAGTGCTTAAAGTGCTGAAACTTGGTACTATTTCTTAAAGGAGGATCAATATACTTTAGGTACCAGGCTGAAAGCAGAGTTGATATTCTTTTATAGAAATTCAGAAACTGAATTTCCTTCTTGTCAGATTCAAAGCCATCGTCTTTTTGTGCAAGTTGGATTAGCAAATTGTATTTCTTACAACCTGTGAATATGCCCAAGCACTTGGATCGATATGTAGTTCATATTGACTGAACACAACTTGATCAATGTATTAGTGAGCTTCACATTGCTATGTCTAAATACCTGAAGTAATTAACTTGTATAGAGAAAATGTTTATTTAGCTTATAGTTTTAGAGATTTAGGTTCAAGATCAGGCAACCCTTGGCTTTGGTCCTTTTGCAAGGGAAATACACTATGCTAGAAGCACATAAGATCCAGTCACATCACAAGCCACAAAGCAGAGCCAGAAAGAGAGAGAAGGTGATATGTTTCATAGTCTCTTTCCAGAGTATGTCCCCAAATGACATAAAGACCTTGTATTAAGCCCTACAATCTCCCCATAGCACCACTTTGGAGATGATATGTTTAGTACATGGACCTATAAAGGACGTTTAGCATCTAAACTATTTCAGATAGTAAGGAAATTGGGAAGAGAGAGCCTTGCCCAAAGAACTACAGCTAATGTAGTTTACATGCTTTGTACCTAGGCAGTCTGACAGCAAAGCCTTGTTTTCAACTTCTGAATGTCCTTCTTTCTTCTTTGGAGGGCAAGTTTTTCAGTCTCTTCCTTTGATAGAACATACCACATATATAGTCCTAACTATGGCTTCAAAAAAGCAATGGGTAACATGGGTCCTGAGACCTGCTTGGATAGTAATTTAGCATTACACTAGACATGAATAGTCCAATATTGTAACTTCACTGCTGCCACTGAAATAATGAGCACAAGTTAAGGTTACAAATATAGGAAGAATGCTTCTTTAGAACCATAGATTAGATCAGATATTACTGAAGAGGGAGATACTGATGAGAACAAAAAGGCAAAGGAATGTTTCTCCACTGGCATTAGTGATAAAACAGTGCTCCTTAACCATTTATAGTAGAAGTGCTGGGAAAAATCAAGTTTCAGAAATCTCTCCCTTTTGTATTGTTTTATTTTTTAATTAAACAAGACTCTTTATCACTCCAACTATCTGACAGGAAACTGTTAATCTGATGCCAAGAAAAAGATTATCCAGAACTTTTTTTTTATCTCCAAAGTCTTTCCAGCTGTAGACAAACCCTTGTTTGTTTCCAGGGAATATTGTTGGTAAGGTACAGGATATCTACAAAGGAAAACTTCTCAGATGTGCCAGTTACAAGTGCAATACAGTGTTCTGATTGTCATTGGATATATATAGGTGTTTGCTAAGCTGGTTGTATTTTCTCTTAGAAGCATCTCTATATTCCATGACTGGGTTGCTCATGAAAAACATGTGTCAACTTTTTACCTCCACACATGTATCCTAGTGAAGAAAAACTACTCATGCAGAAAGTTTGCTTCCTGACTGTATCAAAGAACAGCAGCACATTTTAGTTGGGTATAAGAACAAATGTGAGACTAGCATCATATGTTCACAATCATATAGCAAGTTAGCCATTAGATCTATTTTACAGATGATGAAATTAATGCTCTGGAATTATTTGCTAATGTTTCACATAGACAGGGCAGAGTCAGGCTTTAAAGCCAAACCAGACTACCATGTGGGACCTTGTGCTCATCCAGTTACCCTTTCCATGCAGCAGGTGAAGCAGTGGTTGTGAGCTGTCTTCCCTGGGAAGAGTTTGCTATGCTGCTCTTTCTCCTTTAGCCTGATGTCATCAGGCTTGCCAGTAGTGACCAAGGGTCTTGGTAACATTCATTCTCAACTACTTTTTGGTTTTTTACTTTTCCTTGATTCTTTTCTGCCATTTCTTCATCTCCTGTTATTTTTATGCTTGCCTCCTTCCAAAGTTAGGTGTTTCCAGGCATTTCTTCTCTAGCCAGCACAAAAAATATTTTAAGACCTGTTAATGCTTAGATGCTGAGGTGGGCATTGTGGCCTAGATCTTATGGAGAAATTGCTCATTATAAACATATTGTCCTTAAAAAAATAGATGGATCTGGGTGCTGGTAGCTCATGCCTGTAATCCTTACTACTCAGGAGGTTGATATCTGGGTATCACAGTTTGAAGCCAGCTCAGGCAGGAAAATCCAAGAGACTCTTATCTCCAATTTACCACCCAAAAAGCTGGAGGTGGCTCAAATGGTTGAGTGCCAGCCTTTAGTGAAAACGATGAGGGACAGTGTCCAGGTCCTGAGTTCAAGCCCCAATACACACTTCCCTCCCCTCTCTCACACACCACACACCCACACTCCCCCCCCCCACACACACAACAGGTAGTATATAAATGAAGGCAAAGGTTGGTTTTTATAGATTGGTTTTGCAAAAGCAAATGCGCCCGTCATTCACAGAGAGTGTCCCTGTGCTTTAAGATTAATATCACTTGATGTTGCTCTTTCAGAGGACATGAGACAAGCACTTGGGTGTTTAAATATAGTCATATCAAAGTATTGTCACCACTGAAGACTCTGCTTTGCAATTGCCATCTCTTATCTAAACATGCTATCAACAGCCAAATATTCCTATATTCAAAGGTACTTCATATTCCTTTGTTTCCACTTTTCAATTTTAAAAAAAGAAAAAGAGAAAAGATGTCAAAATGATTAATATTCTAGTACCAAGAACATCACACACCAAAACTGGTGATTTTATGCTATTGCTATAGAGACAGCATAAAAGAAATGAGCATCAGCCTTGCTTTTAAATGAATCAATTATTCAGTTTTAGATCAGTGGTGCCACAATAGACATTGTCCTTTAAGTAAACAAGGAATGGAACATTTATCAGAGCAGAGTTATTACTTCTTACATAAAGATTTTTTTCCTAGCTACAATCATGCTATGCAGAAAAGTAAATATCAAGTTTCCGTAAATGCTCTCCCTCTGTAGATTTCATACAGATGTTTCTGTAAATATATTGTCTGTAGACAAAGTCTTAATGATTTTGCTACATAATTTTCCCAATGCTCTTTCAGTTAACCTTTATTAAGTACCTACTATGTGGGAAGTATTTGCTAGACAGATTGTCACTGTCGGAAGTGGCCCTGTGGCTCAAGTGGTAGAGCGCTAGCCTGGAGCTGAAGAGCTGAGGAGCTGAGGGACAGCGCCCAGGCCAGAGTTCAGGCCCCACAACCAACCAAAAAAAAAATTCATTTCAGATTGTCACTGTCCTCATATGCTGGAGGAAAAAAACAGAAAAATAAGTAAATACAATAGCTACAAATTAAGGTAGGTGCTATGAAGGAAATAGGCAAAAGACTAACCAAGGAGGCACTATTTAGATAATTCTTAATTATAAAAGTATCCAGATTAAGACTTTAAGAGACATGAAGAGCTAGGCATGTGCTGAGTGGAAGACAGAAGGTATCACAGAAAGTACAAGCTTGTATGAATTCTTATTGTAAGAACACACTAAGTTTGAAACCAAGAGCAGTACATAGGAAGAACAGGGACATACCTAGGATTGACATATATATTGGTTAATCTTCCTCTCACAATCCTCCAGGTCTATTCACTGCATTCTCTCACTTGCTCTGGGTCCTGGGAGGTACCCCCTTCAAGCTATCCCATATTCTACTCTTTTTAGTTACTTAACTCCTTTGACCTCAGGCTTCTAATTTCCTTAGCCTTCCCAGCCATTGAGAAATACTAGCAAGAGATCAGACAATAGGACTTCCTGCAGATGACCCTTCCCACAAGGACAAAATTGCTCTGACTCTTAATTCCTTTTCTTATCCCTGTAGATCTGGGAATAGTAATTAGCTACCCAGTGTTAACTTTGGGAGGGGAGAAGTAACCTTTTATTTTTTGTTTTTCACAAACATTTCTTAACTCTGCAACAAATCATTTCATGATAATCTCTTCATTTCAGCAATGTGAGGGGACTTCTGTTCTTTTCAGACCCAAACTGTAGTGAATGAGTAGTTGAGTATAGCCAGACAGTTTAAAGACCTTGTGAACTAGGAATTTAGATTCTATTCTCAGGGCATTGTGAAGCCACTGAAATATGACAGACTAATCTGATGCCCACTTAAAGTGGTTATTCTGGATGCTCTTGAGGCTACAGATTGGAGGGAAACAGAAACCAGGTGGGAACTATACAGGGAGGGAACTATGATACCTGGACCTCTCTGACAGCATAGGAAATAAGAGATATGAATGGATTCAACATAGAACTGATAGACTCTCAGAGAGGAAGTATAAACCAAGAATGACTTAGCTCTCTGAAATGAGCTAGTAGGAGGCAGTGAGGGTGGAGAATTAAGATTTTTTTTTTTGGTCGGTCGTGGGGCCTGAACTCTGGGCCTGGATGCTGTCCCTCAGCTCTTCAGCTCAAGGCTAGCACTCTACCACTTGAGCCACAGCACCAATTTGATGTGTTTTATTTGAAACATGTGAAATATCTAGGGAAAGATTTAAGTAAGCTGTTTGGAGGTCAAAAGATGACTCAGGACTGGAGGATATAGACTGACTTATCAACATATAGATAACATTTAAAGTAGGGTAGAAGTGGATTGATTGGAATACATTGTAAATGTGTGGAAAGATAACAGTGAAATCCCCCACTGTATAGATGATATGAGAGAATACCAAAAAAAATAGAGTAGAAGTGGACATTATTCAAAGGAAATTTTTTTAAGGAAACAAGAACCAAAGAGTTCTTAGTACATAAAGGTCCTTACAAGCTATTTGAACACAGGTTTTAATCATGCTTCCCAGTGTTAATCAGTGGCATGAAGATAGCTCTTATAAACACTTAACCCTTGTGTTATAAATTTAGGAATGGACTATAAAACTAAATAGCTAATTTACCTCAACTTCTCAAGTTTATTTCAAACCAATAGAATTTTGCTCCAGTGGTGAATTTTGCTAACTTAATTGGTAAATGTGTTTACATTGATAATCTTCTAGCCTAATTCAAATATAAACAAAAGCTTAATTTCACTTTTCCTTTGCTAGAGTATTATAAATTGAAGGAATGTATAAAATGGCACCAGTGTATTTCTATTAATGCAATCCATAAAAACCATAACAATCATTAAGCCTTGCAATAAGACATTTCTTGATGTTTTTCTTTAGGTCCTCTACAAATGATCATCTTCTGACTCCAGGGACATATAGATTTTATTATATGGCTTTCCAGTTTGTATATTGTAGCATTGAACTGTCATGTATAGCATCCATTAGGAGGTTATTGACAAAATGTCCTCTCATATTGAACTAAGCACTCGATAAACCACTATAAGTAAATTGTTGTGCTCTTACCTTGAAGGATAGTCTATTGATTCCTCACATGACTATGGCCCTGGCAGAACAACCTTATCTATACTTCCCTCATGGTCACTGTAAAATGTTGTATGATGCCTGTTTTGAAGTCCCAGATAAGTGTGAATCTTATTTTAGCATTGTTAAAATGATATTTTTGTGTATTTTATTACAAATAGCCCACTACTAATCATTGCTTTGCTCTATGGGTTTGAATTCTGCCATTTTGCTAAGCAATAAAATAATCCATACCTACAATAAGAAAATTTGGAGTTAATTCCCAAAGAAACTATTTTCTAACATGTTTTTGTGAGTTAAAGATCTAAATAAATGGATATTCCAACAGAATCATATTGTTAAGATAATAATTCTCCCCTAAATTCATTAGGGGTTTTTTTTTGGCAGGAAAATCCTAGTCAGTACTTGTTGTTGTTGTTGTTGATGATGATGCTTTTGTAGAAATAAATGGTCTGATTTTAAATTTGTAAGGAAATTCAAAAATAAAACAAAATAATTTTATGAAAGAATAAAGGTGGAGTACTTGTATTTACTGTTTTCAAAATTTTATTATAAGTTCAAGCAGTGCTCTATGGTATGAAGAAGACACACAGATCAATATAGCAGCATAAAGAGTCAAGGAATGAACCCTTATACTTATGGCCAAATTGACTGTTGACAAATTGCTAAGGTAGTTTAAGTGGATAAAAGAATAGTTTTTCCAACAAATGCTGCTGGAGCATTTGGATATTCACATGTTTAAAAATTAATATAGGTAGCTGGGTACCAGTGACATGCCTATAATCCTATTTACTCAGGAGTCTGAGATCTGAAAATTTTGCCGTTCAAAGCCAAGCCCGGGCAGGAAAGTCCATGAGACTCTGATCCCCAGTTAAGCACAAAAAGGCCAGAAGTAGAGCAGTGGTTCAGTGCTAGCCTTGAGCAAAATGCTCAGGGACAATGCTCAGACTCTGAGTTCAAGCCCCATAATGGGTACAAAATACTTAATTTAGACACTTACTTCAGATCATAAGTAAACCCAAACAGATTTTAGACTTAAATGTAAAAGGTAGTGAAAAAAGTGAAAAGAAAACACAGGAAATCTTCATAGCCCTGAGTTAGAAAATCAGTTTATGAATACATATACTAAAACACATTCAATTAAAAGAAAAATATGATGAACTGGACTTCATGAAAAATTTTAAATTCTGTGCTTGGAAAGGTTTTTGAGACAAAACAGGTAAAATAATTGATAATTATATGTATGATAAATTCTTATAGACAAAATCTTAAAAGAACTCATAATTCAATATTAAGAAAACATATCACCAAATTTACAAATTGACAAAATATTTGAAGAGATATTTCACAAAGGAGATACATGAATGGCTACAAAGTCATGATACTATTTTCAGTACTTCAAATCATTAGGGAGAGGCTAATTAAAGGAACAGTGAAATAATGCCTCTTATTCACTTTAATGGCTATAATAAACAAGATGGGAAATATCAAGTATTGATCAAGTTGTGGATAAATTGAAATTCTTATACTTTGCAGTGGAATGTAAAATAGTGCAGTTATATGAAAACATATATATACAACCAGTTGAACATGGATGTCCTAGTGCATTATTCAGATGAGAAACCTGAGAGGAATCTACAGCTCTGTCTGGTGAATGAGTAAACAAAATGTGGAATGTCATTATAATGTTGTTCTACAATTTAAAAAGTAATGCTAT
Source organism: Dipodomys merriami (assembly GCF_024711535.1). NCBI lineage: Eukaryota > Metazoa > Chordata > Mammalia > Rodentia > Heteromyidae > Dipodomys > Dipodomys merriami. Next base: position 17,673,692 of record NW_027202604.1, on the reverse strand, counting down.
ATTCTACATGAATGTGTCTCTAAAACATTAGGGAACAAAACCAGATGCAAATTCTTTTTAAAAAATTTTATTTCACTTAAATGAAATTCTGGAAGAGATAAATATTTAGAAACTAAAACTGGATTTAGAGACTAAAAGCACAAGTGGTAGAGTGTTCTTCTTGAGCAGAAGAGCTCAGGTACAGTGCCCAGGCCCAGAGTTCAAGCTCCATGACCACCACCATCAACAACACCAAAAAAAATAAAGAGAGAGAGTAGAATTAATGAAATAGAAGAAGCAATCCAAAAATTCATATAGAACAATAAAAGACCCCAAGTAGCATAAGTAATCCTTAGCAGAAAGAACAATGCTGGAGGAATATCAATACCAAACATCAAACTCTATTACAAAGCCATGGTAATCAAAACAGCTTGATACTGGCACAAGAACAGAAGACCAATGGAATAGAACTGAAGACCCAGAAATGAACCACAGACCTATAGCCACCTAATCTTCAATAAAGGAGTCAAAAAAATAGAATGGAAGAAAGGCAGCCTCTTCAGTAAATGGTGCTGACAAAATTGGTCAAACACCTGTAGAAAACTAAAGTTAGATCCTTATATATCACCTGAACCAGAATCAACTCCAAATGGATCAAAGACCTCGAGGTAAAGGCAGACACCCTGAAAACATTACAGTATGGAATAGGTGAAAGTCTAGGGTTCCGTGTCAAGGCTACAATTCTATTAATAAAGACCCAGAAAATACAACAAATCAAAGAGAGGTTGGACAAATGGGATTGCATAAAATTGCAGAACTTCTGCATGGCAAAGGACATAGCTAGCAAGAACAACAGAAAGCCAACAGATTGGGAGAAGATCTTCTCTAGCCATACAACAGACAATGGTCTCATTTCTAAAATATACTTAGAACTCAAAAAATTAACCCCCCCCAAAAGAAATCCTCAAAGAAACAACAGCCCGATTAATAAGTGGGTTAAAGACTTAAAGAGAGACTTATCTGAAGAGGAAGTAAGAATGGCTAATAGACACATGAAGAAATGCTCAACTTCTCTAGCCACAAAAGAAATGAAAATTAAAACAACATTGAGATTCCACCTCACCCCAAGTAGAATGGCTATAATCAAGAAATCTAATAACAACAAATGCTGGAGGGGATGTGGCCAAAAGGGAACACTACTACATTGTTGGTGGGAGTGTAAACTTGTTTAACCTCTCTGGAAAGAAGTATGGAGGTTTCTCAAAAGACACATAGAGGTAGCTCCATTATGACCCAGCAATCCCACTTTTGGGCATTTACCCAAATGACCATAAACAAGGCCATACTAAAGCTACCAGCACAACCATGTTTATTACAGCATTATTCATCATAGCTAAGATAAGGAACTAACCCAGGTGCTCCTCAGTAGATGAATGGATCAAGAAAATGTGATATATATATATATATATATATATATATATATATATATAAATTCTATGCTTCCATCAGAAAGAATGGTACCACCCCATTTGTAAGGAAAGACTTGGAAAAAATCATATTAAGTGAAGTAAGTCAGACCCAAAGAAATATAGGTTTCCATGGTTTCCTTTATTTGAAATAATTACTGTATGTCTAGGATAATTTTGGCAGATGAGAAGAATAGCTCAATAGCTAAGTACATATGACCATATAAGATGATGCTAAGCAAAATGAACTCGAAGGCATGGACACAGAAGTTTTTTGTTGTTGTTTTTAATGTACTATGTGATTTCTTGTTTCTTTTGTGTGTTCTTCCCTTTATGGTTTATCTCCTGTTGTCACTGTATTTGATTTTGGTACCCTGGTGTTGTGTGTGTATATATATATATATATATATATATATATATATATATATATATATATATATATATATATATATATCTGAATTAGGGAAGGGAAGGGGAACAACAAAATGGTGAGACAAGAGACAAGGGGGAACCAATGGAACAGCAATACTTACAAGAAAATATGTTGGAAATGATCTGTAAAACTTGGTGTGGGGGGAACTGAGGGGGAAGGAAAGTGGGAGAAAAATGAGGGAGGGGGTAACAAGTTCAACTAGAAATGTACTTATTATCTTACTTATTTAACTGTGTCCCCTCTGTACATCACCTTGACAACAAAAAAAATTTTAAACTATTAAAGCATGTGGGACCTTTTTGAGATGATAGCAATATTCTTCAACTAGATCCTGGTGTTAGTAGTTTAACTCCTTAAATATGCTAACATTTTTAATTGTAAATTATAAACCTAATGAAGCTTTTTTTTTTAAGGGGGATCAAATGATCCTCAAAGAAAGTTCCAAGAACGTAGGTTACTTAAAACCGTATGTGTACTATATGCATTGTAATGAATCATAACTAAGAAAAAAGAATTACATTGTGTTTTAATAAGCTTATGAAGGCAGAATTGCTGCTCCTTTTTATTAAGAACAAAAGAATCTTCAATAAATTTAAACTTAGTAGAAGGGATTGAAAAAAACTCCACAGAGTAAAAATGGAAATAATATTCCTTGGTTAATTGTAAAGCGTTGGAATGAATGTTTAAGGAAGGTCATGGAACTACCTACTATTTCCCTTTAAATTTCATTCCATAGCCATGTTTAAATATAGTATTTTGCACTCTCATTAATTTCTTGTAATTATTGAAAATATGCATACAAACTTGATAATTTTTAGGTTAGGGTAACGAAAAAGAAAACCTATTTTGGCTTCAAGAACACATGATTAGAATAAATGAATCCAATCATCAGAAGTCTGACATCAATTTTGCAAGTTCATTCTAACCCAAAGTGAACACTCACAAATGGTTGTAAATGATTGGACACAGAAAAGAAAAGTGAATAGATAATCTGAATAAATGAGATTATCTACACTCTTGAATGGTTGCTACCATAGAATCATATTCTAACTGGGGTTGCTGTTGTGGGAAAAACTGTCAACCAAAGACAAAGATATAAAGGCAAATTGAAAATTGAATTGAAAAGTAATTTTGCTTTAAAGTGGTTTTCAAATCTAGATGTTAAGTTTGAAATGAATGTTGTTAATGACCATAGCTAGAAGTTATCCACCTGCTGATCACTAGAATATTATTATAAATGAGGTTGATTTTCCTGTTGACTACCCCATTTTTTTCCTCAACATGGTCTCATTATGTTTTCTATCCCATTGCTGACCCTTAGCTATGAATGCCACTCACTTACACATATAACAATATACTAACTTAAATGTGGGGTTTTAAAAGGCATCTTTAAGTATAAGAGGAGTACAACTAGTGTGGTTTATCTTTTTCATGTTTGTTAGGTCACAGTAGGTTTTAGATCGTGAAAATCAAGCCTGAATTACGAGGGAAAAGCTGTTTTACAAGCAGCCGTCCATACAGCAACTAATTGTTCCCCACAAAAGCATATAAGTGTAATGAAGCCTTTAAATAGTCACACATATGCATTTATTTTCTTTCTCTCATGAATGACTAATTTTAATTTTTTAAGTAGCAACTCATTTTGCTTTCAGTACCATTTAAGCTGAGCACATGATTTTTGTTCTCCTCTGTAACCAACTATCCTTGATTATAAGATGAGGAAGGTTTGCATATTTATTTTTGCAAAGACAGTAGAATAAGCCTCTCTTGCTATTTGCATGACCTAGTCCTCATAACTGTCTTAAGCTTGAGCACATGATCATTTGGAGATTCTTCTGGACATCAGAGCCATAAAGGCTAGATTTAATTGAGAACTATTTTATATAAAACACATCCTGACCTATATGATGATGAAGCTCATGCTATGCACTTGTTGTATGATTTCTACATAGTTTAATATTGTATGGTTTCTACATAGTCCCTGGGCCATTAAACTATGTAGAAACCATACAACAAATAGATATGTAGTAGATATATAGTAGATATGTAGGATCATATTGACAGATCTACTGTAAATAGCTCAAGAACAAACCTTTTTTGTGAAATTTCACATAATTTTGTTAATTCTTCTCTCTGGAATTCTCTTCCTCTAGGTGTATGCATGGCTCCAATCCTTATCTTATTCAACTCCATTCAAATTCTATCTTCTGTGTGTGGCCTTTCCTGATTACTGCTTCTAAAATAATGTCTTCTACCCCAATACTCTCTGTCCTCTTATGTGTTTTAGCTTTCTTTATATCCCTTATTAGGAGCTAGTATTCCATATCTGTAATTGTTTACTTATTACTAACTTCTCCAACAGAATACTTGTTTCATGAGGGTGGGGAGTTTGTCTTATTCTCTGTGGTATCCCCAGTGTCTACTTCCATTTTAGCAATGAGCACATTTATAGGTTTTCAGAAAATAGTCAAATATATAACTTTGGTAGGATTTCCAAAAGGACAGCTCATCAGTGTTTCCTAATTGATTGCAAATTTCTAAACCCCATTCTGTGATAAAAACATAATATATCAGGTCTCAATCCTTGGGGAGTTTATACAATAGCAGAGTAAATGTATTATAGATACCATCCTACTTGACGCCCACACTGCTGCTAGTATTATAACCAAGACTCTCTGAAGCATAGTGAAAGACTACATGGTCTATAATTGCACCCATTTCTGCTTTCTAATATGGAGTCTCTGTCATCCGTAGATGATCTTGTGGCATGTATTAGCCACAAAAGTTTTAGCTTTTAGAAATTTGAAAGTCCAGAAACCCAGAGTTCACAAAACAATTCACAGCCACCCAAGTTGATAAGGTTGGGACTTAAGAGGCTTCCTGTGTGTCAGGCCTCTCTAAGTATGGTCTCAACTACTCACTAGCTCAGTTCTTAAAGCAGTCCTCTAGGTCCTTATTGCTTTCCTTATTACTTGTAGATGAAGAAACTGAGGCATGGTATCATGCAGCTGATGTGGTGAAGCCAGGATTCAAATCCCAAAAACCTGGCTTTAAAATCACCTGAAGCTACATGGGATGATTTGGTACAAATTTGTTCCAGTGGACTTCAGGGCCTTTGGTGCTCTGAGAACCCATTCCACCTATTGACATGTTGGGGAATTTGGGCCTCAAAGGCAGCCCTTACCCTTTGGGAATTGGGCGTCAATTTGCTCTCCCCTTCTACTCTTCAGGTAGTCAGTCCTGTGGTATATGTGTACATGTTTCCAGAAGTCCTGATGAAACAGCATTGTCACTAGTGGTGTGCACGCTATTGGTTTTTCCTTTTATTGTCTTATCCTCCCAACGCTCTCACTTCTGCTTCATGGAATCAGCTCTCAGACTACTCACACCTACTTCCTTATCTCAGACTATTCTTGAAGGCCTACTTCTTAAGGAGGCTATATAACACCATTTCAAAGAATTGGATTGCCAAAGAAATTCACAAGAATAGGGCACCTTAGCCTAGTACTGAGTTTTATTAATAAGTACAAAGATACAATTTTTTTTTGTGCCAATACTAGGACTTGAGCTCGGGGTCTAAGAGCTGTCCCTTTGCTTTGTCACTCGACCACTTGAGCCATTGCTCCAATTCCAGCTTTGGGGTGATTAATTGGAAATAAGAGTCTCGTGGACTTTCCTGCATAGGCTGGCTTCAAATTGTGATCCTTAAGGTTGGCAAGGTGACTAAGTGGTAGAGTGCTTGCCTTCCATGCATGAGGTCCTGGGTTTGATTCCTCAGCACCACATAAGTAGAAAAAGCTGGAAGTGGTGCTGTGGCTCAAGTGGTAGGGCACCATCCTTGAGCTGAAGAGCTGAGGGACAGCACCCAGGCCCAGAGTTCAGGCCCCACGACCCACCCCTTTGCCCCCCCCAAATAATCTGATCTTTAGATCTCAGCCTCCTTAGTGGCTAGGATCCCAAGCCTGAGCCACTGGCACTGGCTAAGGAGATAAATTTTGAGGCAGAGAAAAATCTGGAATTGCTATTGCAATTCTCCAGTTCTTTCTAAATGTACTTTAACTCAGATTTAACAGATGAGTTCTCCAAGCAATACCAGAGGTAGTATCACTTACCCAAAGATAGCTATTTGAGCAGAGCCATAAATTCAAGCTCCACAGGCAGTTACTAACTTCTGGAATTGTTAGATAGACTTACAAATAATTTGCCATTTGTCATTATTCCTTGACTTTTTTTTAGTCTGGAAGCTTCCTGGCTTTTCCACTTATAGCTTGACCAAGTTTCTTAAGACCTCTGAACATTATCACTATAGTGGTAAGAGGTGAATATTGAGTCCTGTTTCAAAGACTTAATGGGAGGAATAAATGCAACAACTTTGTCAAGATGCAACACAAGTTCTGGTCAATGGTAGGGATTTAGATGTTGCCTTTCCATTTCCCTTCCTTTTCTAACTGTAAACAATCCTAGCCTTCAAAACTCCCTACTGAGGTCTTCTTGCTTTTTACATCATAGCCTATTTACAAATCTGAAGGATTTGTCTGTGGAAAAAAATCATCACATTCACACACAAAATGCAAATATAAGCTATGTCCAGCCAACACACTGTTGGGGAGGAGTTGGGGAAATATTTTCTTCCAGGAGGAAAGATCAACCTAGTCTGCATTTTTATAATTACTACTCAACTCAACTTTAAAAAAAAAAAAAGGAAACATGGTTAAGAAAATAGTCACTGGAATTAATTTTCATACTCAGTAATAATTTCTTTAGATAAATTAGTGTACTGTAACAGATTCCACCTCCGTCTTACTATCTGGAAGGACAACCTTTCAGGGAAGGCTTTAATGGTGGTTGGAAGGCACAAATTTGTGACCTTTTAGAAGAGTGGATGCAGAATGGAGCCAAAAAAATTTCTAAAGGAGAAATTTAATAATTCTTACTACCTTTTTTTAAAAAATGAAACTTTAAAATATGTTTTCTGACCATCATAGAATTAAATTAAAATTAATAGCAATATAACATATAGAAAAGACATTAATTTCTGGAATTTAAGTAGCATGTTTCTAAATAACACAAGATTCAAAGCAGAACTCTTAAGGGATAATAGAAAACATTTCAGATTGAATGAAAATTAAAGCACTACTTTATCAAAATTTGTGGGATGAAACTCACATATATAGAATTAAATTTAGAATTTTAAAGGTTCAGATGAAACGTGCTTAAATAGCAAACTTTTCACCTTCGAAGCTAAGACAGAAATAAAGAAAATTTAACCCAAAATAAGTAGAAGAAACGAAATGATCAATATAAAATCAAGAACCAATAAAATGGAAAATAAAGAGTAAAGAATTTTTACACAGCCAAGTTGTTGCTTTGAAAAAATAAACATAATAAATATGTCCATTAAAGAAATTGTATCTTTAAGCAAAATCTTTCCACAAAAATCATATTAAGTAAGCCAGACCCAAAGAAACATATGCACCATGGTTTCCCTCGTTTGTAATAATTAGCATGTCTAGGATAGTTCTAGCAGATGATCAAAATAGCTCCATAGCTATGTATATATGACCATAAAAAATGATACTAATCAAAATGAATTTTAAGATACAGAAGCGAGGTATTTTTTAATATACTGTGTGAAGTTATTTCATTTTTTTCATTGTTTCCCCCCCCTTTGTTTTATCCATTGCACTGTTTTTTATTTTGGCACCCTGTGTCTTGTATATACATTTATCTGATTTGGGGAAAGGAAGGGGTCTAACAAAACAATGAGACAAATGACGAAGTGTAAACCAGTGCAACAGCAATACAAGACACTATGCTGGAAATGAACTTCACAACTTGGAAGGGAGGGGGGTCCAGGGGAGGAGGGAAAGTGGTAGAAAATGAGGGAGGGGGTAACTCAGTACCTTACTTAGGTAACTTAACCCCTCCGTACATCACTTTTACAATAAAATAAATTTAAATTTAAAAAATCTTTCCACAAAAACTTCAGACATTGGTGAATACTGTTAACATTTTTAAATGAACTAGCACCTTTTAAATCAAAGTGTTGTTTACAAAGAGAGAAGGAAACATTCTCAAATCATTTGGGGAGGGTGGTACCAGGGTCTGAGCATTGTCCTTGAACTTCTTTTGCTCAAGGCTAATGCTCTACCACTTGAGCTACAGTTCCAGTTCCAGCTTTTTTGATAGTTTAGTGGAGATGAGTCTCACAGACTTTCTTGCCTAGAATGCATTCAAACTAGGATCCTCAGATCTTGGCCTCCTGATTAGCTAGGATTTTAGGCATGAGTCACTGGCACTCAACATTCCCAAATCATTTTATGAGGTCAACTTAATATACTGTGTTTGAAAATCAGCTAGATAATTCAACATAGAGACAAGTGAAAAAAAATAAGAATATCGCAATCAATGCAGAAAAAGCATGTGGAAAAATTCTATATCCTTTCTTGATTTTTAAAGAAACTGAAAAAGTAGACATAAAAGTGAGTATAAAAGAACAATCTCAGCTGATCGCAGAAACCTAAGTGTGACATATCCTTAGTAGGCATGTAGGAAGGTCATATTCCATCAGTGATTTCGGAACAAGGCAAGGGCTGTCTACTCTCATCACTTCTATTTAGTATATGTTCAGGGTTCTAGCACCAGTGCAGTAATGCAAGAAAAAGAAATGAACGACATAAAGATAGAAAAAGCAGAAGTAAAACAGCCTTTGATTCACCAAGGACATGATTATTTATGAAGAAAATTCTCAGAATATATGTAACAGCTACTGGAACTCATGATTGAATTAAGCAAGGTCACAAGAAACAAGATCTGTATATAAAAATCAATTGTATTTCTATATACTAGTAGCAAATGTCCCAGAAATTAAGTTAGAAAATTCATTTTCAATTATGTAGTAAAACAAAATACTTAGAAATAATTTAACAAAAGATGTATAAGACTTCAAGCATGCAAACTATAACAGTTTTAGAGAAATTAGATAAGGCCTAAATAAATGGAGATACATATCATGTTAGTGGATTTTAAGGTTCAATAGTGTTCTCCTAAAATTGATCTTTAGATTCAATTTAGCATAGCCAATAAACTCTCAAAAACTTTTTAATAGGAAATGATAAATGGATTCTAAAATCTATATAGAAAAGTAAAGTCTAAACAAATCTTGAACAAAATAAAGTTGAAGTTTCTTTACCTATCAAAATAGTATATAATTGGTATAAGAATAAATGAGTCACTGAGAAATGTATCAAGAGGAAATCTAGAAATAGATCCTCAAACAAACATGTATGTTTGCGTATATATATATATATACCTAGTATGTGTGAGGATCTCTTTCACACAAATATGTATATACATATATTTACATATACACATATATAGTGGCTATATAAATTTACAGATATATGCACACACATTTATAGTTGCTATCATTAGAACTTAGTTTGTTAGTACCTTCATCTACTTGATATGGTGGTGATTTGGGACATTGCATGGACCTTTAAGTGCTGGCACCTAGTTGGAGTCCTTAGGGTATTGAGATGCTACCTTCAGAACGGATTAAGGTAGATATTGTGAGACTGTTAGTTCTTGCAAGAGTAAGTTGTTATAAGAGTGAGCCCAATTCCTGGATTGTCCTCTAGCTCCCTCTCTAGAAATTTATGTCTTTCTCCTACATCATCTTTTCACATTGTGATGCTAGTACCATGCTCTTGAGTCTCCATAAATAAGTCTCATGCGTTTCCTTATATTAACAGAAAATGAACTAATACAAGATAATCAATGATTTTCAACAAAGTAATAAGCAATTTCAATAAGGGAAAATGAGCTTAATAAGTGGTGCTGGAATGATTGAATAAACTACAAAAAGAAAATAACTTCCCCTCCATTGTCTCATACAACAAAGAGGAACTAATTTGAGGTTTCTCATAAACTGAATGAAAAAACAAAGACTATAAAGTTCTAGGAGGAAATACACTATATTTGCAACTTTGTGCTAGGCAAGGAATTTTTTTAAGGATTTAGAAAGCACAAGTGTAAGTAATGACAAACTGATTTCATGAAAATGAAAACTTCTGCTAATCAAAAAGCATCCCCATAAGTGAATATAAAATGCATACAATTCTTTTATGTATAGTGCTTGATAACTTTCTTTTAGTTGGAAATTAGTTTCAAATTAAAAGTTAAAGCTGGGAGCCTGAGGCTCATGCCTGTAATCTGAGATCTGAGGATTGTAGTTGGAAGCCAGCCTGGGCAGGAAAAGTCAGTGAGACTTATCTCCAATTAATCCCCAAAAAGCTGAAAGTGGAGCTGTTTTTCAAGTGGCAGAGCACCAGCCTTGAGCAAAAAAGCGCTGGGACAACATGCAGGCTCTGAGTTCAAGAACTAGGACAATACTGTTAAGAAAATAGTGAATAGAAGAGGCTGGAGGTTTGGCACAACACAGTACCTACTTAGCATTCACAAGGCCCTGGGTTTACCCTAGAGTTCCAATATATAAAGTATGTAATGTATTATATACATATTACATATTATCAGTCTTAAAATGAACACTAAATTTGTACAAATTTTATTCCAGTGATGAAGCAAGACCTTATTTATTTTTATAAATATATCTTAATCATGAAAGGAAGAATGTAGGCCCTGTACTAGCTTCCAACACTGGACAATAAATTTATAAACTTCTTACCTTAGTATAAAACTTCTAACATTTGGCTTCTCTGCATCTCTCTGTCATGTTCCTTATCTACTACAAATCTTACCATCAATACTGTCTAAAGCAGATCATTTTTTGGTATCTTCTAGTTTAATCTTTTTGTTGTTGGTGGTGGTGGTTTTGGGGCTTGAACTAGGCCTAGGCGCTCTTCAGCTCAAAGCAAGCGCTCTATCACTTGAGCCACAGCACCACTTCCAGTTTTCTGGTGGTTAATTAGAGAGAACAGTCTCATGGACGTTCCTGCTGGGCTGGCTTTGAACCATGATCCTCAGATCTCAGCCTCCTGAGTAGCTAGGATTATAGGTGTAAGCCACCAGTGCCTGGCAGGTTGAATCTTTTTCTTTTTGTAGTTTTTCACCTGCTTTTTTTCCTCTAGAATAAATACTCAGATTTCATCTATATCATTATATCACTGGTATATTCCAAGAAATGCTTCATGGCTCAGTTTGAATGTGAATGAATAAATGAATGTTCACATTGGCCAATATGTGACAATATATTTAAACATTATTCTGGTTGGAGTTTGATCTTTAATAATTTAAATAAAAATTATTTAGTTTCATCCTTACAAACAGAAAACTTTTGATAACAACATCAGGTCACAGATAACTCTTGGCTTAAACCCTCCCTCTTTTTGCTTAATTTCCATGCTCTAATCAGAACTTTTTTTTTTCACTACTGGGGATTGAATTCAGGGCCTCACAGCCAGATTAACACTATACTTCATGAACCTTCATGTGTTAGTTATTTTTTTTAGTTATAGTCTTGCTTTATGCCTAAACCAGCCTCTGGGCTGTGATCTTCATATTCGTCTTTTCTTGGATGGCTGGAATGACAGGCATATGTCATAATGTCTAGGTATTGTGCTTCCCTTGTATCTGAGATGACAGGCTAAGGCTATCACACCAGTTGTTGGCTGAGATGCAGTCTCACATTTTTTTTGCCTGGACTAGCCTTGTGCCTCAATCTCTGCCACTCAGGTAGCAAGGATTATGGGCTTGTAGCACCATTTCCTGCTCTTCTCCTTAATTAGTACTTTCTATAAACAATATGTAATAGCACCCCTAATAACAATACTTTCTACATATGTTTGATACTACACCCCATTAGTAAAATGTCTGTGCACACATAGCACATTGTACACACTCATTATACCCGCACACCTAGCACATGTACATATGTTGAAGTGAAATATTGCATTTACTTATTCATCAAAACATAATACTGCCATAGTGTTGATACTTTAGTGTTTTAAGCCTTAGCTATGATAATAGGTTGAAAGGGTTTCTTGCTTTTAAGTGAATTTATGGTAATTAATAGTAGAGGGGGATAATTTTTTAGGTTTCAGTATATCCTGAAATCATCTCACCAATTTTTTTTATATTTTTTATTGTAAAGATACTTTACAGAGGGGTTATGTTACTTAAATAAGGTAATGAGCACATTTCCTATCGAGCATTGTTACCCCTCCTTTGTTTTCCCCTAACACCCCTTTCCTCTCCTCCTTCCCAACTCATCCCCCCCCCCAAGTTGTAAAGTTCATTTTCAACATAGTGTCTTGCACATCTCATTGTTACAATGGGTTATCCTGTATCCTCATTTCAGCTTTTTGGTATTTCCCTTCCCCTCCCCAAATTAGAAAAATGTATATATAAGGTGCAGGGCACCGGAATCAAACACAGTGAAAGCAAGGGTTATACCATGGGGGGAGAACATACAAGAGAAATAAAAAAAATCATATAGTACAATATAAATACATTAAAAACAACAGCAACAAAGATAAAACCACTTTTGTCCCTATCTTGGGGTTTATTTAGCTTAGCATTATCTTATATGGTCATATGTACATAGCTTTTTATCTTTTCTGCTTGTCCTAGACGTATACTAGTTATTGCACATAAAGGAAACCATGGGACCTATGTTTCTTTGGGCCTGGCTTACTTCACTTAATATAATTTTTTCCAAGTCTTTCCATTCCTTAACAAATGGGGAAGTATTTCTGATGGAGGCATAGAATGCCATATATATATATATATATATATATATATATATATATATATATAATGACATACACACACACACACACACCACATTTTCTTGATCCATTCATCTATTGAGGGGCATCTGTGTTGGTTCATATCTTAGCTATGGCATCTCACCAAATTTTTTACTGTATTTATTCTTAACATTGTTTGATGATCGTTTTTCCATGACAAGATATGTAGGAAACAATGAGAATAGAAGTGAGGAGGAGGAGGAGGAAGCCTGGAAGGGCTACAGAATGGGCTATGTTGATTTTTTAAAATAGTCGATTATACTACAAATATTGACAGTGAATCTTAATTAAATGACTCCTTAGGGCATTGTTAATTATAGAAAATTAGCACTGTAGTACATTGAGACAGTCTAAACATGAGGACAAAAATGCTACTTATTCTCAGAGAAAAAGAGTTTTTCAGGAAGCATTAATTCTGTACTATGGCAGCCTGAGACAGATTTGGAGATTTTCAGCTTGCTATGTTACCTCTGAGACCTAAAAGAAGCAGAATATAAAAATGAGCCTCTATCAGTTTGAAGCAAACCTAATCTTTGTGATCATGGCTGTGGTCTAAATCTATTAAAGATGTTCAAATTCAGTGTCCTTGGTATCACTGTAGGTTGACCTGAATAGTGAGCAATAAACTTGTGTATTATAATTCTAGTTGGAAGATATGTGCTTAGAAAGTGAAACCGACAGTCAGTGTTTTGTGCCTGTCTCTAAGCAGACTAAAAGCCTATATAAAATGACAGGTGCATTTTTAGGGAAAGAAACCCATAATGTTTTCCTATTTGGTAGGTGACGGTATGTCCCAAGATAACACATGCTTAAGGGGCTGGAACGAGCCTGGTTATTAAAGGCTAGCCGTTTCTCAGTTCATACAAATTGAATTTTTCTCATCGTCTGGAGTACTATGGAAATCTAGTGTAGAGTACAGAAATAAATTAGCATATTAAGTAAATTTATACATTCTGCCTTGTGAGCATTTTGCATTTAAGGAAGAAATTTTATTACTTCTTCAAAGAAAATGGCAATTCTTAAAAATTCTGTGTTCAAACTCCCCGTTGGACAGGGTCCATATATATAAGCATTTTGATGATTATCCAAAGAAGTAGTCATTAAATTGATAGGAATGTTTTTCTCTTCTCTTTTTTTGTCAGAATTACTGATTTAAGAAACATCAAAAGAAGATTGTATTTATCAACAGTCCATAAGGAACTGTCTTCAACCCCTCTTCATGCAAAAATCCCACTCTTCATGATCAAGCGCAAAATTGTAAGTATCACAGAATGTTGCCTAAATTGTTAAATTCAATTCAGTAAGTATTAATAATGTGGGCCTACTTTATGAGTGAGGCACATTGCCCTTCCTTCCTCTCCCTTGAAATCTGTGAGGTGAGAAGGTGTTATAATGGCACTATAGAAAGCACAGTGGAGAGGGAAGGTACTACTGGGAATTTGAAAGGCAGAGAAACCCATTGAACTGCCAGGAGAGTTAGCACTTCCTATTGACAGGAAAGGTCTATGGGATTTCACAGGAGGAAATGGGAAACTGAGCAAGAAAGTGGAACAAAAGAAACAGTGTGGAGAATGCAGAATAGAGAATGAAAAACATTGTTGCTAGATTTTTTAAATACCATTTCTACAATACAAAAACTTCATGTAGATTGGAGATTTTGGGCTCCTTGTGTAACCTGTAAAGGGCCTGGGTCAACTGACAGCCTTTCTTACTTTATTTTGATTTTGATTTGGTATTTTTCTCAATACTGTATTTCTATACCATCCCTTCTAATATATACTTAATTCTTTCCTGTAAAGTGACTCACTATCTTGCTTACATTTATTTACTTTTTATTGAGGAATGACTTTTATTGTTTTTATTATTTTTATTTAAAAATGCTAAAAAAAAAAAAAAAAAAAAACAGAGGGGCTACAGTCAGGCAAAGAGTACATTTCCTTTTGGACAATGTTCCCTTTCCCTAACTCTCTCCCAGTTTTTCTCTCCCATCTAACCCACAAGTTGTATTTTCAGCAAGTTGATTTTCAACATAGTGAGTACCATTGCTGCATTTATTCATCCTTTGTCCTTCTATTTCTGTGCTCCCCTCTTATCCTCCCAAAGACATATAAATGAATAAATGACAAAAAAGAAAACAAAGATAGCAAATTTAAATCGCTTAAATTTAATTTTAAAGAAATCTCTATATCACTTTTGTAAATGGAAAATCAATATGACTTTCCAAAAATAAAATATCAATATACTAAAAACAACAGAGTGAGGCTGGAGGAGTGGTAGAATACTTACCTAGTATGTGCAAGACTCTAGATTCTATCCCCAGCCAACACAACAGCATTATAAGATGTCGCTACACCTGGTACCCTTTTAAAGGCCCTGTCCTGTCACTTGCTTTCTCACTTAAAAAGAGTTCATCAAAAACTGGATACATTTGACAATTTTGCCCTGGCACAGTTAGAAGGATTGAAAGGAAACTGATAAAGGGAAATTTGTATTCTATGATCCAGAGTTATATAACACTACTCATATGTATCATCCAGTCATTTGACAAATGCTGTGTGTTCCACTCTTTGGGAACCACTGTGATGGAGAAGAAGAGCCACTGAAAGCTTTTGAATTCATTAAGGAACACACAGTTGGTTTTGTACCTTGGGTAGATTATTTTGTTAATGATAATCTATAATGATTTGAAAGTATAGAAAATGAAGGTGAGGAGACCATTTTCCAGATTACATTAATGAAGAATAAGTGGTAGTGGCAGAGGAATGAATACGAAGCAATGTCACAAATATACAAGCATATATAAATAAAACTGTACATATATTTGATACATACTATAAAAGCAACAACAAAGAGTCTAGCTCTGAAATTCAGTTTTGTTAAATATATAACATGTGAATTATTTGACATGGTTGAGAATGTAGAATCAGAGTTCTGGCACATGCTTCTGTAATAATTCCTATGTAATAATTCCTCATCTATGAAGTGCAGATAGCGAAGTGTATCCCCATGAAGGTTTCTAGGGGAAGGTGATACCTGACTTAATAAATATAAGGCTCTTCTGCCATAGAGTAAGTACTAGGTTAGGACTACAACTGCCCTTTGCTCTTAAGATGTTGCTTACTCTAGGAAAGCCTATATGACAATACTTTCTGCAGATTAGTTATTTGGAGAACAGCTTGTCATTGTCATTCACAATATTACAATTCTTATAATACTTCTCCACCATACACTTTGTCACTTATGTAGTTGCCTGTCTCTCTCATTAGATTACAAACTTGTAATATTGTGCTTTGGTCCCCAGTTCTTATCAGTAGGTGGCACATAGAAAGTAAATGTAGAATATATAGAATATAAATGTAGAATATGCTCACAGGTCTTCACATGCATTGTAACATAGGAGATAAAATGAATAGTTTTCATAGCCAAATTATATAAGCTTCTTAAATATCTTGGTAATTCCACAAATGTTCAGGAGTTTTCAAATATATATTAGGAAGGTCTTGCTCTCATTTTCTTTAGTTTCCTCCCAATCTAACAAGTACACATGGTAACAAAGGGTCCTTCCTTTCCACTATGGATATACTTTATCCGTAGTGAGCCCTACTAAATTAAAGCTGAGTGATATTTTTGAAGCAATTTCTACACAGATCAGCACAGGGATCCAACCCCTCCTTCATCCAGGTGCCATAGGTGATCATTGTGCCACAGGTGATCATAGGTGTCAGTGTGATCATTGGAACTAGTTTCCTGCTTTTCTCAGTGTATTCAATTTTTCCTATCCTTCAGAAACCAGTGGTTATTTTAGTAGTAAACCTCAAGGCAACATTCTAAAAACACTATGGCTGACATTTATAAATCAGAAGATCACAGAATATTCCTGATTTCTGACTTGTTTTGAAAAACTTCAGATTTACAAGGAGCCCGTTTTCCAGCTCAGCAAGAAGTTGGCTTGAGCAGAGTGGTAACTGCACACTTTTAAGGGAGCTGAACATTCTCTGTGAACTTGAATCCTCTCCACTCCTCTAAGTTATATAGGTGACCCAGACCTTCCTGCTTCACTCAGTTAATTTGTCTGCATAGCTTCTCTAAGTGTTCAGTTTGCAACCCCAGATTTAGAAGCTATCTGCCATAGCTTCTTGGCCTTAGATCAATTGTAGAAGATATCTGCAAAGAGGTTCTCTTTCCTTGGTTCTTTATCTAAGTATTTTAGACAGCGAACAAGTTAATATTCTTACAATCATGCCAATATGAATATTTATATTAGCTACTTTCTGTTTCAATTACCCTTAAATATTAACCTTTCAAAATTATTTTTTATATTATTTTAATTATGAAGAGTTACTTTAGCATTACAACTATAAAAATTTATACATTTAACTTTTTTTAGTGGTACAAAAAGTTTTTAATTAATAGCCATCAATTAAACAAAAGAAGTACACTTAGACCTCACTGAAATCAATTTACTACTTCAATAAAACTGATTGTGTCAGATAAACATCACTGCCTTCTACCAAAGTATGGATTAATATGCAATAAATTTAATTTTATTTGAATAAGAAATTCAATTACAAGATGTCATTTAGAGTAAATTATTCATTAGAGATATGATAATGTCATATGGTAAATTACAATGCCATATTTTTAGTAACATTTCTATTCATTTAAATGGATAAAATAATCTTTAGCAGTTGCTTTTTTAAGCTATAACTGGTGGTGTATGTTATAGTTCTTATACAACCTAGAATCTTCTTATCAAAGATCATGTTATCTATATGGCCAATGATTGGAAATTTGAGATTTTAACAGTATTTAATTTCTTCAGTATCACTGAACAAGAAGAGAATGAAGGAGGCAGGCTTATCAAATGTGAGGTCATTTAGAGCTACACATAAGCTACAATCATAGAATGTCTCTTAATAGAACTTTCTAGCCTAGAATTCATTATAATATTTGAGGGTCTATGAATGTTCCATCTCATCTATGTGAATGTCATTTTTAAAAATCAGATTTTTTCTTATTTATCTGTCTATCTAGTATGGGTATTGAAGATATGAGGAAGAAAGAATTGTCTTTTGCCTTCCTCTATTCATTTTGAATGCTTACAAAGACACAACTAGTTTGAAAGAAGTTTGTTTGAAAAAGAGGCTGTTTAGCCAACTTTAGGATCAGCCCATTTTTAAATCAGATGCCCAAGCAAGATACTGTTGGGTTTGAAGTGTGGCCTCCAGAGCTAGATATACATTTTCAGTTTTTAGTTCTGTTGCTTCTTGACTATAGTCCCTTGGCCAAGTAAATTAATGTCTCTGTGCTTCAGTTTTCTCTTAGACAGTGTCAGTGGAAGAACAGACTTTAATAGCGTAGCTGTTGAGACTCATTGAGAACAGTATAGTACAGAGCAATACAAGCTCGTAGTAAGTGCTCAGTTAATGTTGGTAACATAGTTACTATCTTACCATTTTCAGTAGACATGAGTCCATTAACTGTTAATATGATGTCAAAATAAACATCTGTGTCAATTTCAATTAGTAAGTCTTTATTAAGTCCCTACTATGGGCCAAATATATTCGGATCTAAATGATACATAATCTTCCTCCTCAAGGAGATTAAAATGTTAGAGAAAAGGCAAATATGTAAAATAATACTGGTACTAAAGGAATATGCTGGACTTAGATAATTAGGTTGGAAATCACTGCAAATAACTTATTTTCCTGATGGAAGAACATTTAAGATTTTTAAAAAGAAAACTGATGTGTGTGAGGGCTCACACCTGTAATCTCAGCTACTTGTGAGACAGAGATAAGGAAAGTTGCATTTTAAAGCCAATGTGTGGTAGAGGGGGGAGTTAGGAAGACTCCATCTTAGCCAGTGTCTGGATGTGGTGGCCTATGCCTATTACCCTATTTACAAAGAAAGTGAAAGTAGGATCATGGTCCAGGCCAACCCAGGCATAAATGTAAAACTATCCCAAGAGTATCTAGAACCAAATGACTGACAGTAGACCTCAAGTAGTAGAGTGTCTGCCCAGCAATAGCAAATACAAGGCCCTGATTTCAAACTCCAGCATCCAAAGCTCAACAATATAGCACAGTGTTCATCATACATTATACAAAGTGAGAAAACATGGCTTTGAAGTTTAAGGTAAGCTGAAGCAAAGAGTTAAACCAATGAGCTGAGTATGGTAGTATATACCTATTAACCCATCTGCACAAGGTAGAAGGTAAGAGGATTTCATTGTGGGATTAGCCCTTGGCAAAATCTTGAGACCCTGTCTGAAAACTAATTGATGCAAAGGTTGGGAATGTGGCTTAAATGGTAGGACAACTGCCTAGCAAGTGTAGGCACTGAGTTCAAACCCCACTACTACCAAAAAGAGAAAGAAAACACACCTTGCTAGCCATGAGAAAAAGGAACAGACCCAGACACAACAGAAGAAGAAGCATAGGATTAAAAACACCTATTATAAATATATTCAAGAATTTAAAGGAAAATATGAATGGAAAACCTCAATAAAAAATATGAAAAAAGCTATGAAATCAGCATTCCAAAACTAGTAAAAGCAATATATGAAATGAAAATCTAACTGGATACTTATAAAAGGAATACTTATAAAAGTGAAGTTAGGAATATAGAAACTATTGAAATTATACACTATGTACACACTTATTACATACTTACTGAAATTATTATTGAGTATCAAAAGGCAGGAATGTTGGGAGAAAAAATATAGAGCCTCCTTTGATTAACAGTATAAGTAGATAACAATATCTGAATATCTGCCACCCTCCAACATTGATAAGTACTTAGTGTATGAGGGTGAAGAACAAAGGAATTGCTGGTGGAAAAAGCTAAGGGAGTAATTGGGATGATGTCAGTCTTTTAGGGAGAGAAACTAGACTTATAAACCAACAATAATGCTAACATAATATTATTTCATTATTGGACAAAAACCCAACACCTCCATACCCTATAATCTGATTTCACCAAGCCATGACATTCCACCCTGTGATGACATTTGTTCCTTATATATCATTTTCATATTCATTTTTAGCCAGCTCTTCTCACTTGATGGCTTAGAAGGCTGAAGATATTCAATCTTTCTATATCTCAGAGTTCTTTATTCTTCAGCTGTACTCTATCCCTCACAGACCTCTGCCACTCACGAACATTCCTGTAGCAAGCTTAATCAAACTTCTGAGTGCTCTGCCTTTGCATATTCTTCTTCCAAGAACAGTGGAGACACCTGCCCTATGGAATAGCATGTTCTCTTCCTGATCCTCCATTTCTGCCAAACTTGAACCACTGGCCTGTCTTACAGAACATGTGTCACTCCTCACCCCCATCATTCTCCTGATGACTATATTATCCTCAGTCCTGCTTTCTGCCTTTGCTTACCCCAAGATCTTTACTCCCAAAAAGACCATTGGTATTTTTGTGGCCTGGGAATATAATTTTACTGTTGAAACGTTCTCAAAATATAAGCGATTTAGTCAGTAGTATACTATAAACTCTTCTACTTTGCTGCTGTGGAAACAACCTCAGGCTCATCTCTGTATTAAAATCAACATTGCTTCGTAGAAAAGATTTTCTTTTTTAAAAAAATTACATAATGGACTGTATGTGACCTTTTAAACAAATAATGGGAGAGCCTGATATTTAAGAGAAATATGAATTTTAATATTTTGTTTTAATTTTAAAAATTATTATCCTACTTTTGTCCTACAGGGTTAAATGTGTATTCATTTCCCACCACAGGAGTATTTTCTTTTAACTCAAGTCATTTAGAGATTCATTTGATGAAGAATTAGGGAATCTAATTGTTTAATGGGCAGAAATTAGTCACTGAAAGAACACTTTAAAACTGGCAAATACAAGGCATAATTATAAATTCTTTAGAACAATCTATTTCTGTATAGTAGGTTAATTAGTTTTAAGTAGACAGCATTGGCTACCATTTAAACCCAGCCTCTAATTTCATCCATACCTTTTTTTTTAGTACAAGCCTAAGTGGCTAATTGTGATTAAATTAGTCCCCTCAAAGGAACAATTGGCTACTTATCCCTGACTTTCAAGACTTAACTGATCTAAAGCACCTGCAATTAGCTGCCAACAGCATAGTGTCTACAAATAGAGAATTATTTCCCAAAGCTGTCTTAGCCTTGTCTCGTAATAAGAATTCTGCATTCAGATGGTCAATAAATAGTTTAGATTGTGAGGATTTTCCGGGGGAAAAAAATCAGAGCAATTTTTAAGATAGTTTAAGCCAAAAATAGAGGAAAATTGGTTTGGGGCTGGTTAATCTAGATAATTGCCTCATTTCTGGATTTTTTTTTGCATATTGTGATGTTCATTTATGTGATGATGAAAGGTAGTTCCATACTCTTTTTGCTTCTCTCTCTCAGTGGTGCAATCTGTGTATTGACTTAGTTGCATTCACCAGTGAGATATTCAAGGGAGCAGTTTTCCAGTCATTGGATGGGATTATTGTCTCAGCAAACTGTAAACTACGGAAGATCTTCACCTTAAAATCAAAGCCTCAAGATACTGCTGATAAAGATGGTATGTTTTGTGGTCAAGATTTTTAAATTCTCTTATATGTTTTTAACATTAGCTATGCTTTTGAGATAGTATAGGATCATGGAAGCAATTTGATTTTTATGTCTTCATGCTTCTGAGTGAAGTCTGATATGACTATGCCTGATCTGCTAGGAATGCTGATAAAGAGAAGCTCACAAACTTTACTTCCTGAGCTGGCCTTGAATCCCAATCCTTCATTTCCCAGCCTTCTTACTAGCTCAGATTATAGGCATGTGCCACGAGTACTTGGTCTATACCTAAGTTTGAGTGAATGTTAGACAATGAGTATCAGAAACTATAGGCATATTTTGAGGCTCTGCATGGTTTTTATTCCTCCACAGACATGGAACCAAAAACATGGTTAATAAGCATAAGCATAAAAGATAAATAGGATGTAAATGTTAACAACATTAAAAATTATTAGTCCATGGAGTCAAATACTACCATAGAAGGATTCTAAGATAGTAGTAAAAGTAAAAAATATCATTCAAAAAAGAAAATTCAGCTAATAAAAAGCTTCAAAATATGCAGAAATATCTACAGTTTACATCAGTTCACAGGAGGATTTCATAACCTAATCAGCATAAATATAAAGAAAAAGTAGATCAAATATAGCAAGTTCCATGAACATTTTAATCTCTGATCCTTCCCTAATCACACTAAAGTTATAAGATAGGAATAAAAAATCAGGATAGACTATAGAAGATAATGATAAATTTCATAAGCTTGAGGAGTGACCTAGAAAAGCAAAGAAAGCCAAACCCTTCAGGCCAAGGAGTTCATAAGTTTGCAGCCCCAGTATGGTAAGGAACATGGCCAAAATCAGGGGAAAAGGTTAAAAATCAGCTTAGTTTACTTACAGGATTCCAGGTATCATCTATAACTCTGTATAACTAGACAGCAGAAAATTTATTCTCTGGAGAATATGAACCAGAGAATTTCTGGACTCAAGTTTATCAGGTCCCTGGTAAGTATCATGTTCCTGAAAATAGATATGGAAGGAATTTTTTTCCCAGAATTAATGACAGAAACTATATCTATAAAATAATTTGTTCATTACTTGCTTCGACAAATACTTTATTGAAGTATATTTTAATTGATAGAAACTTTTAATATAAACATAAAGCATGCACAAATTCCATTTGTGAAGTTTGAGGAATTAACACAAAGTGAACACTCGGGTCCAAAGTAGACTGTCACATATATCTTATAGGCCCTGTTTATGTCCCCTACTAATCATAACCCTCTCTCCTCTCTTGAGAAGTAATCTTTATCCTCACTTCTATCAGATTAATTTTACTTATTTTTTTAACCTTTATAGATGTTAAATTATACAGTATATATACTTTTATATATGCATTATTTCGTAAAACAATTGCTTATGATATTCATCTGTGTTGATATACATAACAAGTACATACAATTGTATGAACCAATTTAATTTTGAACAGACCTATTTAGGCTGCTATGAATAATTCTACTAGAAAGATTCCTGTACATTTTTGTGGGGACATCTGTGTAGGAATTTATGGAGCATCTAGGAACTAAATGATTATATATGATATTATTCTATAGTTACAACATTTTTTTTGATTTCCAAATTTTATTTTATATAGTTTCTATTCCTAAGATGAAATTCTCCATCTTGTTATCAAATTTCTCTGTTATATTAATCAACGTTATAGCTTATAATTAATCATTTCAGTAGCTTAATCTCCTATGAGTTTATTCTTATTGTCTATTTTTAATCTTGTCTCTTGGTGTGCCAAAGTTCTCACTGAATGTTGGATATTTTGTTTCAGAAGACATAGAGATATTGTTAGGCTCTAGATGATACTTTTTTTCTGCATAGATATAAAACAAAAAGTACAATAAAGACGCCTTAAAGACTGATCCTATGGTAGAGATGTAATAGTAAAATTAGTCTCCCAAACCCACCGTTAGAGTAATACAGGATTCCAAAATTAGAGACTAGAAAAAACAAAAGAATATTAGATTTTTCAAAACTGGTGTAGAGATACTTTCAAATTGACATAGCTTATCACATCCAAGAACAACTAATACAAAAGTCTCATCATCATGAAATTTCAGAAATGGAAGGCTAAAAAGAAAATCCTTTAAGCATCCAAATTAAAAAAACATAATTCATATACAGAGGGGTAGGAATGAGAGAAGAAGAATATCAGTTCATAACGGCAACATTAGGTGAAATTGTACCTTCAAAATCTGTGAAAAAATTATTTTCAACCTAGAATTCTGCCAATGCAGACTGAAGATGCAAGACCTAAAAAAAACATGTTATGTCCTTTCTCAGAAAAGATCTGGAAGATGTTCTCCAATGCAACAAAAGAGTAGATTAGGAAAATGAACTAAATGGGATCCAAGAAAATTAAAGGAAATCAAAATAAAATCAAATGAAATATATGTATATATGAGTATATATGAGTATATATGTATATATGTTCATATATATGTATATATGTATGAATAATATATGTATATATAAATTTATGTATATAGTCATGTATATATACATGGAATGTGATCAATGACATGGGGAGCTTTTGCAGAGAGCAGGCTCAGTACACAGTTGAGCAGACAAAAAGAGTCTACAAGAAAAGCATATATCTGACAGAGTATGATGTGTTTGAACATAGAGCTAAAACTAATGATGATTTTACAGTACTAACAGGGACTTTTGAAGAAAATAGTATTAGGATATGGAAAAACTATGAAAAAAAACCAAGAGTGATCAACTCCAAGAAAGCAAAAGCGCGTGGGGAAAGAAACATCATAAAATAGCATGTGGCTTGGACATGCACAAGTGTTTTTTAGGACTTTGTTCTAAGAGTTTTTAGGCTTACAGAAAAATGAAGTGGACAGACAGTAAAGATAGTTTCCACAAGCTCACTTAGCTCACACCTATACAGACTCTCAGATTATATGGATTATATGCTATGTTTGTCTAATGTTAGCTGGTAGTATTTAAGTACTCATGTGTTTCTCTGGTTCAGTTTCCTCACTAGCAAAATGGAAGTAATAATTGTGCTTTGATTAGATAAAATATTGTTAGCTTACTCTTAGTGAGAACATGTGTATAAAATAGATATTGTCAAACCTAAAAACACAGGTTAATGTTTTCAGTCCAGGCCAGCTTTGATTTTATGTGAGTCTTGAATTTTGCTTTATCATCAGATCATTGTGAAGACAAACATTTACATGTGAAAAGATGTTGAATTGAAAAATACTTATATATATATATATATATATATATATATATATATAATTGAAAAGACGTGTGAAAAGGGATGAACTGTAATGCAATATGTAATGCTAAACATTTGCCTGTCTTCTGGGATCACACAGACTATCTTAAGGAGCTCAGGTCTTACAAGCAAACTTACATGTAAAGGTATAATACTTGGTGGTAATCTCACTGTGGGCTTAAATTAACAGTGGTGGGCAGGAAATTTTGGCCTCCCTTATTTGGGAAAAATGTTTGGTGAAACACTTCTATTTCCCAGGCAGGTCAAGTTAAGAAAAATTCAAGGAGTCTAGGTATTCAGTAAGAGAGTCCTTACCTAGCATGTATAAGGCACTGAGTTCAGTCTTCTGCCCATATATATATACTTGACGATCACCATCAGGCTGCCAACATTTGGCTTAGCCAAATTGGATTAAAATAAAACAAGAAAAGCCACATATTGTTCTGTTCATTAAATGAAATGATAGTTAAACATACACACACACTCACACACACAAAGTATGTACAAACAATAAAGACCTTAATTTCAGAATGAAGCTGTAGATCAGTGAAAATTATCTCTGGATCAATATAAGTCTGTAGACCACAGTTTGACATATACTAATGCAGAAAACTAACTTTCCAAACTGCATCTTGAAGGAAAAATGAGATAGTGAAAAGAGAAGTCATTTCAAGGAGAAGAGTCTGTGCTTGTGTGTGTGCGCATGTGCATGTGCATGTGTGTGTATGTGTGGTATGTGTGTGCGCGCACGCATGTGTGCGGACGCATGCACTTGAGAGAAACAGAGAGGGAAGAAGGGAGGGAGGGAAGGAGAAAAGGAAAAGAGAGAAAGTGCACAAAAGAAAGGAGAGCATGTATTATGAAGGAACTGACGTGTTCAAAGAAAAAGAAGTTCAGTATGAGTCATGGCAGGATAAAAGTTTTTTTTATTTTTAATTGTGAAAATACTGTACAGAGGGGTTACAATTAAATGGGGAAGATAATGAGTACATTTCTTATCAAGCACTGTAGCCTCCTCCTTTGTTTCCCCTTCCCATCCCATCCTCCCCCCACACCTCCATCCAACCCTCCCCCCCCAAAGTTGTAAAGTTCATTTTTGCCATTTTTCTTGTGTTTTTCTGGCTTACTCGGCCCATTTGAGATAAAGATTGCACCAGTTTTGTGCTAGAACACTATCTTAAGGCAACCATCAACCAAAGTTTGCATTTGTACCGTCAATAGTCTACAGATACAATCTAGTTCAACAGATACATCTATTCAACATCAAACGACTATATGTTAAAGGACTATATGTTGAAGGACTTCGAACCGCAGAAAAGAATTTGGAAAACCAGAAATTATTAGGATTAGGGAGAGATGTGGGTAAAAAATGGGAATAGATTGGTGTGGGGAGGCACAGGGAGAGTTAACTATGTCCTAATCACAGTGCAGGAAATGGGTTGGGTAGGATGCAAGTAGAGAGAGAGAGAAAAAGAAGAGACGGAAAGGGGAATAAAGAGAGACCAGAAAAAGAATAGAAACGTAAAAATTAATGTTATTATAGAGGTTAAAAGACCGTCTATTTAGAGAGGAATGTGAATATGTTCAGAGAAGGGGAGGGACATAGAGGAGATGTGAAAATCTTTAAGGATGGGAAAGGGAGAAGAAAAGATCAGAAGTTCAGTAGAGCTAGATAAAAAACAAAAAGATAATTAAGAAAGAAAGAAAAAGAGAAAGAAGACAAGAACAGAAAGGAAAACTCTCATTCACGTATTCCTAAAATAAAAATTATAAGATGAGAAAAAAAAGTTACTGGAAAACAATTATTTTTTCAGAAGAGGCAAAAATTAAAGATTAATAAAAGTTTTAGAAGGGAAAAAAATTTATATATATATATATATATATATATATATATATATATATATATATGGTAACAAAAAACAAAAAACAAGCAAAAAAAAAAGAAAAGAAGAAGAAAAAAAAAGTCTTTTGATTTTTTTTTTGGGGGGGGAGGAGTGGGAAGAATCCTGTATCTCCCTTTTGTCTGCAACCAGTCTCTTGTTGGAGTCTCTGGTCAGCTTGAGGTCCTGTGGCTTGATTGGTTTCTTAAGTCGGTGGGTTGGAAGAGGCAGAAAAATGCTCTGCTTTACCCAAGATTTTGAGATCCCCCTCCCAGGTTAGTTTTCTGGGAGGGTGGTCTGCTTTGAAAGTCACAAAAGAGGGGGATGTGGTGATGAGGCTAGGTTCTGGGTAGAGTTGAGGCCTTTCAACAAACAGTAGCTTTTCCCTGGGGCTATTGCTATTTTGTGATAAAGCTCACAGCGCCCAGCCTGGAGCCATTCTCAGGGTTTCTGTTTTTCAATTGATTGTGGTGGCTGCTAGAGGGAGGGGTAGCCTCTGGCTCTGGTTACCCAGTGAGGCAAGGCACTCCGATGGCTGGCGCCTGAGCTGGGTGACTTTTCCCTGGATGGAGCTGAGTCTGGCAGGTCACTTCGCCGTTAAGTTCTTGTGACCTGCTAAATGACTCGTTTTATTCCAAGGCCTGAGCTGGAGCTAGCAGCTCCTCCGAGCTTTGTCGGTATCCAAGATGGAGATCACCGGTGCTGGGGGGGGGAGGGGTGGCCTTCCCTCCTCTGCTCCCTGAGGAGTGAGGATGTCGGGCTTGTACTCACGCCGAGTCTTGGATCCTGGGTCGTCTCTGGTCTGCAAACAGCAGGATGATGTTCGCTCCTTGTCGGTTCTTGTTGGTGTTGAGTAGAATCCGCTAGTCCGCTGCGTCTGGCTCCTTCGTCCCCGACTCTCTGTGTCTCAGGTATGACTCCGCGGCGGTGGTCGCCGCCGCGACCCCGCCGCCGAAGCGGCAGCTGATGCGTTTCCTTGGCTTCCCCTCTCTTGTCTAACTCTCTGTCCTGTGATGGCACACTTGGTGTGATTCTCTGGCTTAGGACTGTTCACTGGAATTCTAAACCTACTTTCTATGCGAGAGCTTGTTCAGATTCCAGCTTCTCCTCCGCCATCTTCCCGGAACTCCGTAAAGTTCATTTTTGACGTAACGACTTCTACATCTCATTGTTGCAATGGGTCCACCTGTATCCCTATTTAAACGATTTGTTTTTTCCCTTCCCCTCCACAAATTATAACAACATCAAATACAGTGAAAGCAGAGGTTATACTGTGGGGGAGGGACATACAAAGCAACAAAAAAAATAATCTTATAAATGTGTTAGAAACAATCGCATGAAAGAAAAAAACATTTGAATACATATCTTATGGTTAATTTCCCTAACATCAACTTAACTGACCTTTTCTGCTTGACTCAGACATATACTAGTTATTGCAAATAAGGGAAACCATGGGACCTATGTTTCTTTGGGCCTGGCTTACTTCACTTAATATAATTTATGGCAGGATAAAAGTTTTAATAATGTGTTATAAGGCTGCAAATTTTGAATGACATGAAAATATAGAACAATTCTTTTCAGAATTCTGTGTTTAATCACAGTCACTAGAAAAGCTAACAAACTAAGGGCTGGGAATGTGGTTTAGTGGTAGAGTGCTTGCCTAGCATTCCTCAGTACCACATAAACAGTAAAAGCCAGAAGTGGCACTGTGGCTCAAGTAGTAGAATGCTGACCTCGAGCAGAAGAAGCTCAGGGACAGTGCCAAGCCCTGAGTTCAAGCCCCAGGACTGGCAAAAATAGAAAAAGAAAGAAAGAAAATTAACCGATTTCCTAAAGAAGACAACTATACAAATGAGAGCAAAAAAAATAACAATAGTATATTGAAATTTGAGTCTCTGATTCAGAGTGTGACAGTATATAAATGTTTGATGGTGGTAGTGGTTGTAATAATCAGAGTTGCTAATGATAGTTAATACTGATGAGAATTTCAGCCTTAACTCTTGATAAGATCTAAGCATTGTAGTAGGTATTTTACAAGTGAAGATGGATGTTGCTATTATCCTGATTTTATAGGCTAGGATCCTGAGGAACAAGGAACTCATATGTGACCAATGTCATACAAATGTTACTTATTAAAACAAGAATTCAAACCACCAACAGGGCTCTAATTAGCATAGTGTGCTACCTATCATGGAGTGTTAGAATAGAGTGGAGATTTTTTCTTTTTAAGAAAGATACAAAAGATGTCATGGAACCAGAATGCCAGAATGGCTCTGTTTAGGATGTCTATATTGTAAGAGATGTCCTTTTGTCTTTCTTATTAAAGAAGGAGTTACTTTTCCTCTGCAAAGACATAGCAGTCACAACTTGGAGATATTTATCATAGAAAACTTTACTTATTTCCTACTGGGATTTGATTTTAAAATAATGCTTTCAATACTTGGGTGAGCTCTGTTCTTTATGTAATTTAATTTTTTTTTTTTTTTGGCTGGTGGAGGGGCTTGAACTCTGGGCTTGGGCGCTGTTGAGCCACAGCGCCACTTGGGGTTTTCTAGTGGTTTTTTGGAGATAAGAATCTCACAGAGTTTCCTTCCCAGGCTGGCTTTGAACTGTGATCCTCAGATCTCAGCCTCCTGAGTAGCTAGGATTATAGACATGAGCCACCGGCATCCAGCTTCTGTTCTTTAAATTGCTGCTATTTCATTTTAGAACTTCTAGATCTCAAAGTAGGACCTTTTTCTTTATTCTTTGCTTTTTCTACTTACACCACAGGATATAATAGAAAGTGAATTATTGGAAACTTGCAACAAGCAATTAATCAGTTTTTAGTTGCCCAGAAGAACATCTTATGCTAGATAAGTAATAAGGCATGCTTATTCTATTTATATTATTACTTTTATAGCCCCTGAGGGGACAATGACTGCCATTTTTAAAGTATTTGCATGATAGAATTATTGATTAACTCATACCATTCCATGTTGAAAATCAAAACCATAGTAGAT
The DNA here is from genome assembly GCF_024711535.1 of Dipodomys merriami. NCBI lineage: Eukaryota > Metazoa > Chordata > Mammalia > Rodentia > Heteromyidae > Dipodomys > Dipodomys merriami. Next base: position 17,644,323 of record NW_027202604.1, on the reverse strand, counting down.
ATGTGTAGATTATTAGTAAGAGCCCAAAAGAGGAGAGACAGCAGAAAGCAAATGATCCATTAAGTGTAGGTTTATGTCATATTAATGATAACTTTATAGATCTCCTGATTTTACAGTTCAGTTCTAATGTATCAGTAATGAAGAATAAATGTACTATGTTCAAAAGTACAAGAAGAAGACAAAATATAATTTCAAACTGAGAGCCCTTTGAAGGCATAGACCAAGTCTCCGCATTATTTTTCTCTTTTAGCATGTCTCTACCTGGTATTCTTATACCTGTTGTAAATGTTTGATGAATTAGTGAACTAGAGGTTGGCTATTTATTCAATTATTCATTCATATTCATTGTCTCAATAAATTTTTATGGGTGTCAAGAAATGTGAAGTAATTATTTGTTTAATGGCTACAAAAACATTCTAAAACTACCACATCTACCCTCAGTAGATTCATTGAAGTGGGAGGGGCTTAAGAAAATAAGGCCCATGGAATTGAAGTCACACAAAATGAAACTCAAGGAAAAGCTTTCGATTGTTCTTTCCTTATCAGAATGCCTGTTTACCTTCCTGAAGAAATGGAATGGTTTGGTATTTAAAATATTTACTAAAAGCAACATTCATATTTAATATTACTATATTGAATATTCCTCACCATTTTTTTTATTTCTGAATTTAAAGTTCCCATGGCTAACCAACTATTTTAGGTCACTGTAAATGCCCAGGAGTCAATAGATACCACAAAAATGGATCATGAATATATGTATTTCAAGAATCACATTTTTGTTGTACAGGAAATCTATTGTATTTTATAATTAAACATTATAAAATATATTACAAACTTGCTTCTCAGAAACTTTAAGGACAATTCCATTTATAATAGTATATAAATCAAATGTGCTGCTGTTCCACTTAACCAACGATACTAAAGATTATATACTAAAAGCTATAATGTATTCCTAAAAAGAGTACATCTGTACATCATGTTTACAATAACAATTTTAATAAAAGTGGTAAGGCAGACTGAAATAAATAGGAAGATAGCCATGGACCAAAAGGCTTAATATTATTAAGATGCCAACATTGCCCAAGGTAACTACAAATTCCATTAAATCTCTGTTAAAAATCTTTCCAAGTAGCTTTCTTTGCAAAAAAAAAAAAAAAAAAAAAAAAGGGAAAAAGGAAATACAGATGCCATATTCATGTGGAATTGTAAAGGGACCTAAACAGAACAATCTTGACCATAAAGACAAAAACTGCAAAATTCATACTTTTCAATTTCAAAACTTACTGAAAAACTACAGTATTTAAAACAATTTTATACTTCAAGAGGTTTTGTAGTGGTTTGTAAAAAAGCAGAAAGCTATATATTAAACTCCTGCTCCCTTCAGTTTGCATCTGTTCTTTTTTATCTGAGCTATTCCTTCTTGTGGTCACTTTACAACCACCTTAGGCTTCAGAAGAATAGGGAGTCACCAATAAGTACTTCACCATGTATGGTTGGCTAATGAGGGCAAGTGAACAGATATGGGACTCCTGAACTTTGGGTCTGGGATCTAAATATCCAGTTTATTGACATATAACCCAACTAATTGTGTCAAAAGGGAAAAAAACAGTCCTTAAACAAATGATTTTGCAACAACTCTGTATCTACATACAAAAGAATGAAATTGGATCCTTCCTGCAGTCATTTATTCACTATATTAACTCAAAAAAACCTAAATAGAAGAGGTGAAACTATAAAAATCTAAGGAAAAATGAGATGCATCTTCAAGACTTTGAATTTGACAATATTCATAGATATGACACCAAAAGCACTACAATAACTTAAAAAATAGGTGTTAGACTTCATCAAAGTTAAAAAGTTTTCTGTATCAAAACCATTAGCAAGAAAATGAAACAATCTGTAAAATGAGCGAAAATATTTGCTTAATATTTCCCTATCTAACTAGCTAGCTTATATTCTAATACATAGAATTCTTACAACTCAACCACAGAATGAAAAGATATTCAACATGATTGGTCATTAGGAAAATGCAAATTAAAAATACAGTCAAGAAGCATATCAATCCATTTAGAATGACTATCATTTTTTTACACTGGAAATAAGTATTGGCAAGGATGTGGAGAAACTGGAACCCTGAATATCACTGGTGCACAGTAATAGTAGAAACAGAGTATTTCACCTAGTATGAAAAACAGTGTGGTCCATCCAAGATGATTTTCTGTTTAGTACTCCACTCATTTATGGATTATTGACAGATTTCATCCCACACTAAGATGGATCAACATATATTTCCTGGAACAACAGATCTTTAATTTACTCAGGCCAATAAACCATGTCCTAGAGGTCAAAAGTAATTTCATTAACCTCCCCAACCAAGAAACAGGGCACCTGGAAAGCATTTAATTCTCAAATACTTGTACTTGGTGTAAAAATAATTGCATTCTTACCCTAGGGATGACCTGCTCTTACTCAATTAATAATATATTCTTTTCCTAATAAACTTTTCTATCGGTTTCAAAAAAGAAACAATTATCATAAAACCCTGTGATTCCACACTTAAATGCCCCCAAAGAATGGAAAAAACAGGTAATCAAACAAGTATATTACACATGACTCTAGCAGCACTATCCACAGTAGCCAGAATATGGAAATAGCCCCAACTATTATTAACAGATGAGTATTTAACAAAACAGTTTCATATTTCTATTCAGCCATAGAAGAGAATAAAGTATAGATTCATGTTCTAGTGTGGATGAACCCTGAAGTGTTAACACTTGTTAAAGAAACATGTACAAAGGATCATGTATTATATGGTTTCATTTATATGAAATGTCCAGAATATACAAGTCCATAGGGACAGAACTTAGATTTGTGATTACCAGACTAAAAAACTACCCAAAAGCAGAACACTCCCACAGCCCTGGCCCCTGACAGTGTAGACAGAGACTGGGACTGGAAGCAAGCTACTGTGAAATCTAGACCCAGAGCTCCCATCACCACACTGCTCAGCCCACAGTCATCTCAACAGAGCATGGTGGTGACTGGCCACCAGTGAACTACAGCATATAGATACAGAGTTCTGCCACATCACTGCTGGACAACTCTTAACCAGTTCCAGGACCAGTGAGTACCCCAAGGTGCACCCCCACACGCGGGCTCCAGCAGCCTGTGAAGTGAGTCCCACCTGTAACTGCAGGAGGGCTCCAGCAGCCCCACCTGTGTGCCCAGGGCTGGTGATCAAGCAACCTCTGTCCCCCATCCCTGGCTGAGTGGAGCTGGGAATCACAGCAGCTGGAGGAGTGTCCCTGTTCTCTGGGAACTGATAAACAAATGCACCACAACTGGGATCCTAAACCACCTAGGCCATTGGACCCTGACCAGTACCACAAAAACCCGCTGGGAATCAGCCCAGGCCAAGCAAAGGCGCACCAACCTGTTGAACACCAACAGGCAGAGCTTGGGCTACAGACCTCACAAATCCTGAACACAAATATGGACTGAAAAACTGGGGGAAACTGCTTAATGCATATATGGAGTTTGCTCTGGAATGTTTTGAAAGAAGATAGGGTGGCAGAAGCATAATAATGTGAATGCTCTAAATGCCACCGGATATTTTGCTTTAAAATGGTTAGTTTTAGTGCTAATGTAAATTCTCCTCAATAAATTACTTCTTTTCAAAAAGCTCTAAAGAGCCCTGTGATGTTGGAACTAGTACATGAGAGCATAGGGAAAACACTGGAAGATAAGGTGTAGGTGGTAACTTGCTGAATAAGAACTCCACTAGCTCATCAAAGACCAAGGATTAACCAAGGGTACTGTAACAAAATAAAAGATTTTTACACATCAAACGAGACAATTTCCAGAATAAGAGATAACCCACAGAATGGGAGAGAATCTTGCATATTCATCTGACAAATGATTAATATCCAAAATATATAAAGAGCTCAAAATAAACTTCAAAAGAACAGATAACTCAATAATAATTCATTTAATTAATGAGGAAGTGAATTGTGCAGTTTTGAAAAGAAGTTATGTAAGTGTGTAACAAATATTTAAAGAAATGGTCAACATCCTTAGAAAATGTAAATCAAATGATACTGAGATTCTATCTCACTCCAATTAGAGTGACTATCATCAAGAAAACCACAGCAAATGCTAATGAGGATTGGAGCAGAGGGGGAAGGAACCCTTATTCACTATTGGTTGGAATGTAAATTAGTACATCTACTATGAAAATCAGTATAGAAATTCCTCAAAAAATAGAAATACAACTACTACCTGATCCTGCTCTAGCACCCTGGGCATATATCCAAATAAATATAAATCCACATATTATAAAGGTACCTACACACATTTATAGTATCACTATTGACATAGTCAAACCAGCCTAGGTACCCAACAACTATTGGTTGGATAAAGAAAATGAGACAAAGTGGTACTAATCCATAAAGAATGAAATTATATTGTTTACAGGAAAATGATGGAACTGGAGATTATCACATTTAGGGAAATATGCCTAGCTCATGCTGAATCCAGACTTAAAAGAAAAAAAACCTGACATGACTAAAAGGGAAACCATTGAGGGGCAGAATTTAGAGAATGGGGGGGAAGGAATTTTTTGGAAGCACATTCTATATATGTATGAAAATAGTTTAATGCTTAATGAAACTTACCAAAACTTAAAATGGAGGAAGGAGAAGATTTAAGAAAGAGTAATAGAGATATAGTAAATCTGATGAAGTACATGACACCACTTTGTATAATTAATTTATGCTAATAAAAGTATTTTTGAAAGCTCTAAGGGGTCTGGGAATCTGGCTTAGTGGTAAGAATGCATGCCGAGCATGCATGAAACCCTGGGTTCAACTCCTCATAAATAGAAAATGCCGGAAGTGGTGCTGTGGCTCAAAGTGGTAGAATGCTAGCCTTGAGCAAAAGAAGCTCAGGTACAGTGCCTAGGCCTTGAATTCAAGCCTAGGACTGGCAAGGAAAAAAAAAACTCTGAGGGCATAATCCATTCAAGACAGTGTAGCCAAAGTTTACCTGGAACGCAGTACTTTTCATCAAACATACTATGAGCCGGACACCAGTGGCTCACACCTGTAATACTAGCTACTCAGGAGGCTAAGATCTTAAAATTTTGCCGTTCAAAGCCAAGCCCAGGCAGGAAAGTCCAAGAGACACTTATCTCCAATAAACCACCAGAAAACCGGAAGTGGTGCTGTGGTTTAAGTGGTAGAGCACTAGCCTTGAGTTGGAGAGCTGAGGGACAGAGCCCAGGCCCAGAGTACAAGCTCCACAACCAAAAAAAACCTACCCACTCCCCTTCCCACACACACATATGAATATGTAGTGGTTTTTTATCACTGTAAAATGATAAAGTATTAGACATTTTATATTATTTATAGGAAATACATACCACTCACTACATATTGGGGACTATTATTCCCTCACATATATTAATAATTACTTAAACCTCATTTAATCATCACAGTATCACTATGAAGGAAGTGCTATTTTTATATCTATGTATTATAGTTAAGGAGAGCCAGACACAGTGAACATATTTCCATGACAAGAACCATGGCTGTAATATGATCAGAGGGAATATAAACCAGGGCCAGCCTGCTCTAGAACCTGCACTTATAACCACTATAATATACTTGCTTCTTACTATTTTGCTGTACTTATAGGAAACTCTATAAGGACAGACACTTGAATCCATGCCAGGCCTACAGATAATAGACAGTAATATGGCAAATGAATTATCAAATGGAAATAAATAGACTATTTCATCAAGTACTTGTGTTTACAAAAGGTAAAATTTGATTCTAACTGGGCCCTGTGCTAGGTACTGCAGGCAGCACCAGATAAGTAAGATGAATATAGATGAGTTTGGGACCAGCAAACTGTCATACAATAATATTTATTTAAGCTGTAGGAGCCATAAATTGAAGCATTATCTATAAATAAAATGATGGAAATGATTTGTAATACATAAAGTGCTTTACATATGCAGCCAAATTGATGGCTTTCTTTTTATTGTGAAGGTGATGTGTAGAGTGGTTACAATTACATGTCAGGTATTGAGTACATTTTTTTTTTAACAATGTCACCCTCTCCCTCATTTTCTCCCAGTTTTTTTCTCTCCAGACTTGCCTATCCCTCAGATTGTATAGTTCATTTCCAACATAATGTCTAGTGAGTATCACTGCTGAATTAGTTCATTCTTTATCCCCTCCCCACACACAGTTCTGCGCTTCTCCTTCCCCTCCCCAAATATAAACTTACATACAAGAAAAAAGGTACAGAAATAAACAGCAATAAAAGGGCGGGGGACAGAAAAAAATAACCATAAAAAGTAAAATTTAAAAACCCTCTTATTTCTACTTCTTGGATTTTGTTTCAATAAGCATTTTATGTGATCATATGCACACATCTTTTGAGCCCTTGTGATCCTCTCCTAAGAATATCCTTTGGTGTTAATCTGTGAATGTTTAGAGTCCTGTTTAATTAATCATGACAGAGTGTAATTTTTTGCCTTTTACTATCCATTGGATTTACTTGTAGATTTATAGGCACATTCTAATTATTACAACTGAGGAAAACAATGCAACCTATGTTTCTTTGGGTTTGGCTTACTTTGCTTGATACAATTTTTTCCAAGTCTTACATATGGGGCAATGCCATTCTTTCTGATGGAAGCATAGAGTTCCATTATGTATATATACCACATTTTCTTGATCCATTCATTCACTGAGGGACATCTGGGTTGATTCAGTATCTTAGCTATGGTAGTGAACGTGCTTGTGCTGGTGGCTTTAGTGTGGCCAGGTTTGTGTTCTATTGGATAAATGTCCAGGAATGGCATTGCTGCATCATAGGGGAGCTCTATGTTTAGTGTTTTGAAGAACCTCTACTGCTTTCCATAATTGTTGAACGAGTTTACATTCCCACCAATAGTGTAGTAACGTTCCCTTTTGGCCACATCCCACCAGCATTTGTTATTGTTAGTTTTCTTGATAATGACCATTTTAACCGAGGTGAGGTGAAATCTCAGGGTTGTCTTGATTTACATTTCCTTTATGGTCAGAGATGTTGAATATTTCTTCATCTGTCTATTGACCATTCTTACTGCTTCTGCATTCTTCTTCCAAGAATTCTCTCTTTAAATCTTTGAAGATTTTTTTTGGCAGGGTTAATTTTTTGAGCTATAAGTATATTTTATATATAAGGCCTTTGTTGATGCATACCTAGAAAAGAACTCCCATTCTGTGGACTTTCTATTTATCTTGCTAGCTATGTCTTTTGTCATGAAGAAACTCTTCAGTTGATGCGATCCCATTTATCTGGTTTTTTTTGGATTTGTTGTGATTCTGGATCTTAGCAAGTTTCAACCTGTGTCAAGGAGCCCTAGTGTTTTACTATCCCTTTCTTGTAATAATTTTTGTATATGGTCTTACATTGAAGTCCATTTGAAATTGATTCTGGTCCTGTGTTATAGATAAGAATCTAGCTTCAGTTTTTCTGCACATTTATAGCCAATTCTGCCAGCACCATTTGTTGAAGAGGCCATCTTTCTTCCATCCTTTGTTTTTGGCTTCCTTATCAAAAATTTGGTAGCTGTAGGTCTGTGGGTTCATTTTCTGGGTCTTCTATTCCAATGGTCCGCAGGCCTATTCTTGTACCAGTACCAAACTGTTTTGATTACTAAGGCTTTGTACGAGTTTGAAGTTTGGTATTGATATTCTTCCAGCATTGTTCTTCCTGCTAAGGATTGTTTGTGCTATTTGGGGGTCTTCTATTATTCCATATGAATTTTTGGATTGCTTCTTTCAAATGTTTTTGGGATTTTGATAGGTATTTCATTGAATTTTTAGATAGCTTTGGGCAGTTTTATCATTTTCATGATGTTAATCCTTGCAATCCAGGATCATGGAAGGTTTTTCCATTTCCTTAAATCTGCTTTAATCTATGGGGTTCTTGAAATACAGGATAACTTATTTTTAAAGCTAGTAAGATTCTTATCAGATATCAACACACATAGAAGGGTTCATTTGATGATGCCTTTATGGCCAAAGAAAGGCAAATAAGGTTGCAAAGTCACTCAAACACCCTAGCAATAAATGCTCTCATACTGGTAGGAAAGACATCAAAACCCCCACCATCTGGTTTGGTTTGGATGCAACATGAGACCAAATCTGTGAGCTTTTTCACAGCTTTTTCTAATATCTATTTTGACATTCTAAAGTGACCATTCCAACTGACATTGTTTTTAGATTTATTAGCAAACAGTTTAGATTAGAATATGTCATTATCCAGACAATAATTATGGAACCTGTCTGTTTCCATATATAGACCTGGCCAGAAGATAGAAGTTATCTGAAAGAACAGTGAAGATAAGCCCTTGCCCCCTTGGCATCTGATTAACAGTTTGATTTGTTATCATCTGTGGAGAAAGTGGTGATGCCCAAATAAAATAGACAAGAGTACTTTTCACTATGTATCTCAGCAGTGAACAGCCCAAGAAGAAAAATGGAAGACTCAGCAGCTGTGTTTAATCTAGTTCAGGCTAGTACCAAAACATTTTGCCCATGTAATCTACTAAAGATCTCCATTGAACTATACCAGATATATCTCACCATTCATTCTCTCTCTGGCCTAACATTCCTTCAGTAACACTATGGCTCAGGCCCTGAGTTCAAACTCTGGTACCATTAAAGAAAAAAAAAGCATCTTTTCAAACTCAAAAGAGTTTGAAATGATATACTTAATTTATTTTTCCAAATGTTTTCTATTTTGTGAGTTCATTTATGGCAGTTGCTTCATGTTGATTTTCTAAATGTGAATGACAGGGGAAGGATAGACAAAAGAATACCTGAAAGCTAAAATTTGTATGTCTAGTGAAAATTTAAATGATGAAAACATTAAAAGGGAGAAACCATTACATTGATGTTGACTGTTTAGATTTTTAGTTAAGTGATTCTTTTCCCATTTCATGATCAGGACATTAGAATATAATTAGGAAAATGCAGTGTCTTGGGGTGTGCAAAAACCTCTTCTGATATATGCCTTTTGTGAATGTGGTAATAATATTCCCATTTAAGATGGCTTTTGAAAGGTGATTGGTTGAATTTTTATTGCTTATAAATTTACTAATAAATTTTCCACTAGATTCTAAAAATGGAAATTTTAACTCTAAAATCAAACTATACAACCTGTGATTAAAATAACCACCTAATAAGGGGAAAACAATGCTCGCTACAAAATGTACTCATTACCCTACTGATATAACTGTACAGTATTTTTACAATAAAATATTTAAGAAAAAGAAAATAAATTAAAAAAGGAATTTTTTAGCCTTCTTTAAAAAAAACCACCTAGTTATTTTACCTTGCAGTATCTTTTAGTTGTTGTATTCATCTTCTATATTCATTTTCTACCACTAATCTTCTTATAACTCTTATTTTCATCTAACTTCTACTTTTAGCCATAGCAGTAAGACACCTTTACAAATATAAATACCTGCACAAGATGAAATTACTAAAATACTATAGACATTTTAAGACTTTTAATACATAATTATAAGTAATATTGCTTTCTAGAATATTGATGCCAACTTCTAATTCTACTTGCTACAAATAACAACACTTAATATATTTTCTTTAAAAGAGGTACATGCAAATAAGCAGGATAAAAACACACTAATAGGAAGTAGAAGAATTGCTAAAAATAAGATAAATTAAGTTGAAATATCTGCATAAATATACATGAGTGAAATTAAAATTAAATGTAGTTTAAGTATAATAAATATAATAAACTATTTTTCTTCAAAATATTCCAAGGTAAGACGCTAACATTAGAAAATAGATAAAGGGTATAAGAGAAAACTTTGTAAAAATTTTAAACTTTTTCATCATTCTAAGAGTCTTTTCAAAGCAAGAGGTTAAAAAAAAATGTGCACACTCTGTAATCTCAGTACTCAGTACTTCAGAAGAAGAGGAGTTTCCTATAGCTTGGAATGTATATAGCAAGACCCTATCTTTTTTTTTTAATTTAATTTAATTTTATTTGTGAACATACTGTACAGAGGAGTTACAATTACATGGGCAGGATAATGCGTACATTTCTTACCAAGCATTGCAGCCTCCTCTTTTGTTTACCCTTCACATCCCTTCCCAGCCTCACCCCTCCCCGCCAATCCCAATCCTTCTCCTTCCCCCTCCTTCCCCCCCTTCTCCCCCCCCCACCGATGTTGTAAAGCTCGTTTTGGACATTACAACTTGTACTTCTCATTGTTGCAACAGGTCCACCTGTATCCTTAAACAACTGGTTTTTCCCCATCTCCTCCACAAGTTATACTGACATCAAATATAGTGAAAGCAGGGATTATACTGTGGGGGAGGGACATACAAAGCAACAAAGAGATAATCTTATAAATGCATTAGAAACACATGCATGAAAGAAAAAAAACATTAAAATACATATCTAAGGGTTCATTTTCCTGACATCACATTATCTGACCTTTTCCGCTTGACTCATACATGTAGATATTACAAATAAGGGAAACCATGGGACCTATGTTTCTTTGGGCCTGGCTTACTTCACTTAATATAATTTTTTCCAAACCTTTCCATTTCCTAACAAATGGGGAAATGTCATTCTTTCTGATGGAGGCATAGAATTCCATTGTGTATATATACCACATTTTCTTGATCCATTCATCTACTGAGGGGCATCTGGGTTGGTTCCATATCTTAGCTATGGTAAATAAGGCTGCAATAAACATAGTTATGCTGGTAGCTTTAGTGTGGTCTTGTTTGTAAACATTTGGGTAAATGCCCAAAAGTGGGATTGCTGGGTCATAGGGGAGTTCTATGTGAAGTCTTTTGAGGAACCTCCATACTGCTTTCCCAAGTGGTTGAACAAGTTTACACTCCCACCAACAATGAAGTAAGGTTCCTTTCTGTCCACATCCCCTCCAGCATCTGTTGTTGTTGGAGTTCTTGATTTTTGCCGTTCTAACTGGAGTGAGGTGATATCTCAATGTTGTTTTGATTTGCATTTCTTTTATGGCTAGGGATGTTGAACATTTCTTCATGTGTCTATTGGCCATCCTTCTTTCCTCCTCAGAGAAGTTTCTCTTTAAGTCTTTCACCCACTTATTTATTGGGCAGTTGTTTCTTTGAGGATTTGTTGTTGGGTGGTTTAATTTTTTGAGTTCCAAGTATATTTTAGATATGAGACCCTTGTCCGTTGTATGGCTAGTAAAGATCTTCTCCCAATCGGTGGGCTTTCTATTGATCTTGCTAGCTATGTCATTTGCCCTGCAGAAGCTCTGCAACTTTATGCAATCCCATTTGTCCATCCTTTCTTTGATTTGTTGTTTTTCTGGGTCTCTATTCAGAAAGTTTTGGCCTGAGCCAAGGAGACCTAGGGTTTCTCCTATTCCATCCTGTAATGTTTTCAGAGTGTCTGCTTTCAGTTCAAGGTCTTTGATCCATTTGGAGTTGATTCTGGTGCAGGGTGATATATAAGGATCTAGCTTTAGTTTTCTACAAGTAGTTAACCAATTTTGCCAGCACCATTTACTGAAGAGGCTGTCTTTCTTCCATTCTATTGTTTTAGCTCCCTTATCGAAGATTAGATGGCTATAGGTCTGTAGGTTCATTTCTGGGTTTTCAATTCTATTCCATTGGTCCTGAGGTCTGTTCTTATGCCAATACCAAGCTCTTTTGATTACTATGGCTTTGCAAGACCCTCCCTATCTTGAAAATATTATTCATATAATGTTTGTGGAATCTTAGGCTAATCAATAAAGAATGACATTGCCCCATTTGTTAGGAAATGGAAAGGCTTGGAAAAAATTATATTAAGTGAAGTAAGCCAGGCCCAAAGAAACATAGGTTCCATGGTTTCCCTTATTTGTAATATCTAGTATATGTATGAGTCAAGCGGAAAAGGTCAGATAATGTGATGTCAGGAAAATGAACCCTTAGATGTGTATTTTAATGTTTTTTTCTTTCATGCATGTGTTTCTAATGCATTTATAAGATTATCTCTTTGTTGCTTTGTATGTCCCTCCCCCACAGTATAACCCCTGCTTTCACTATATTTGATGTCAGTATAACTTGTGGAGGAGATGGGGAAAAACCAGTTGTTTAAGGATACAGGTGGACCTGTTGCAACAATGAGAAGTACAAGTTGTCATGTCCAAAAGGAGCTTTACAATGTTGGTGCGAGGGGGGGCGGGGGGAAAGGGGGGGAAGGAGAAGGATTGGGATTGGGGGGGAGGGGGGAGGCTGGGAAGGGATGTGAAGGGTAAACAAAGGAGGAGGCTGCAATGCTTGGTAAGAAATGTACGCATTATCCTGCCCATGTAATTGTAACTCCTCTGTACAGTATGTTCACAAATTAAATTAAATTTAATTTAAAAAAAATAATGTCATTATACTTGTGGATCTCCTGTGGATGAGCTGGAATACTCCCAGAAATCTGAATTGGAGCACACCTATCCAATTTTTTGAAGTCACACTTCTGATACTGAAAAATGAATATAAAGTATTTTCAATGAATTCTCTCATTTATTGCGTAGCTCTGTAAACTTGCTTCATATGTCATGCTTTAATTTCAGTTAATCCTTCCTATAGACACGTGGAAGTAAGCAGTAAAATTATCATACTCGTTTTATAGATATGGAAATCAAGGCAGAAACGTTGAGTAAGTCATCTAAAGTCACACTCTAAAGTGTTTTACTTCAATTGGTTTCATTTATAGAGTATGTTCAGTTGGCAGAAATGGCTAACAGTTTGGGAATGAATGTTTGTCTTTATTTCTAGCTGTATATGGCGTTTCCTTTCCAACAGATGAACCCACAGACATTATTCCACGAAGCTGCCAACTCACAACAGATGTTCCACATGTCACACAGCTGCTGAACATGACTAAACTCCGCCAAACAGAAATAAAATTTGAAGGTCATCCTCTCAGATCAGCAGAATCAGGTATGCTCTGAAGCAAATAAATTGACAAACATTATATGTTTATATTTCCCAGTGAAGTGTGCTTCCTCCAAAGATGTCACTGTACTTCATACTTATGTATTGTTAGCGCAGAACTTGCGATATACCAGGCGAGAGGCTGTAATCTCATAGCACTACTGAAGATAGGAGGATAATAAATGAATACATTGGGTTTGGTGCTTTACTAGGCTTTCTACTTCAAAAGTGAGCTCACATGATGGAGGAGTTGAGAGAAATGAGATGTGCTTTTCAGAAAAGTACCTCTCCTAATACTGACAACAAAACTTTAAATTGTGAAAATGATTCAATAAATGGTAATTACTAATGTGCCCCTGGGAGAGAGCTGTAAGGAGTGTAAAGGAATACAGACAATCAGTAGTTCATTTTCTAAGGGGTAACTACAGTTCAGTTTTAGCCAGTGTTGCCTTGTAAGAATACAAACGAATCTTATTAGATCTGACTTTTCTTTTTGTAAAAACTGGACATTTGAATGTTTATGGTACATTCCTTAATTTAAAAATATTGTCTAAGCCAGTGGCTCACACCTGTAATTTTAGCTACACAGGAGGCTGAGAGTGAGGATTACAGTTTGAAGCCAGCCTGGGCAGGAAAGTCTGTGAGACTGTTATCTGCAATTAACCACCAGAAAACTGCAAGTGGCTCTGTGGCTCAAAATGGTAGAGTGCTAAAGCCTTGAGCAAACAGAAAGCTCAGAGACATCACCATGCCCTGAGTTCAAGCCCCACACACCAACATTATATGCATATAATGTATATAATATATATATGTATACATATATATGTATATATGTATATGTCTTAAAAGTTTTGAAAAAATACTCCAGGAACCAAAAAAAAAATGCCAAAGATATCAGTGTTCTACCTATGGGATAGCATAACTGTTGATCAAATGACTGAACAGTAATCAAGAAATCTGACACTATTTCAGTTTCTCATGTTAGAATCACAGGAGACATTTAAAAACTATTGAAAATAAATATAATTTTCTGCTATCTGTATCTCTCAGAGATTCTGATTTAATTTGGCCCACAATAAGCTTTTGGACTTGTTTTGTTGGTTGGTTTTGGTTTGGTTTTTGGTGTTTAAACTCGCCTAGTGATTCTTATGTACTTTACTGTCAGCATTGAGAACTATTAGATTACTCAATCCCACAAAGGTCTTGTATTCAGATGACACAAACACTGAAGTAATTCAGCAGAAGGTAAAAATGAAAGTCATAAATTATTTGTAGAAAAATAAAGAGATCCTGAAAGTCAATACATATTTATATAAACAAGTATTTATATGAAGTATAAGATTTATGGAAGTATAAGGTGGCCAGAAGACTGAGCCAATGCAAGGAAACAACGAAATGTAGGAGTCAGTGGCCAGGGGATGAACAGGACGAATGGACTAAATGAGCACAAAAACTGTGTTAGGAAAACACTATTAGAGTGTGTCTCACATTCCTCAAGAAGAATGAAAACCTTTAGGAAGTTGAATTTGACAGCCGGATTCAAGATGAATTTTGAAACCAAGTGAGATTATTTCTTTGTTGCTTTGTATGTCCTTCCCCCACAGTATAACCCATGCTTTCACTGTATTTGTTGTCCATATAATTTGTGGAGGGGAAGGGGAAAAACAAGTCGTTTAAATAAGGATACAGGTGGACCCGTTGCAACAATGAGAAGTACAAGCTGTTATGTCGAAACGAATTTACAACTTTGGTGGGAGGGGGAGGGTTGGGGGGGGCGGGAGAGGATGGGAAGGGATGGGAAGGGGAAACAAAGGAGGAGGCTTGATAAGAAATCTACTCATTATCTTGCCCATGTAATTGTAACCCCTCTGACCAGTATTTTCACAATAAAAAATAAAGAAAAAAATTAAAAAAACAGAAAAACAAAATCAAAAAAATAAAAAGAAGTACAAGGGATGGTAGAGGAAAAAACAAAGGAGGGGGTAACAATGCTCTTTAGGAACTGTACTCATTACCTTACTCATGTAACTTAACCCCTCTGTACAGTATCTTTACAATAAAAATATATTAAAAAGTTGAAAAAGAAGTACAACTAAGATGTCTTTGCAGCAATCTAGTCATTAAATAGCCAGGTCTAAGACTAACAAACACTTTGAAAGTGGAAAGTAGTGACTTTGAGAAAAACTGCAGGCAAAAGTGACAGAACTAGTGGATTCTCCCGTAACAGATGGGTAAGAGTGATCAGTGTTTGACAGAGGCCAAAGTAGAAACTAACAGACCAAAATAAAATACAATAAAATAGACATTGATAGTGTAAGCTGAAAAATGAAGTCATTTGATTATCTATATTTATCCTTGGGTACTTTTTATATGTCAATCCTCATCAGTAATAGATGTCCAATATTGCATATTCCTAGAGAATTGGAACTACGTTGTTACATTTTCAGTGTAATCCTGGAAGACTATGTATAAATAGGCACTATACTTTTAACCCTTGTTTTGCCATTTCAAAATTTGCAGAAAAGCAGAAAGTATAGTGAGCAGCTCTGACATATTATTGCCTGCTTCACAGTTAACCAACTTTATGTAGGACTTTTTGATGACAATGAAGGCATTGATAACAGTAAAGTGAAAAATTGTGTATTTATTATATACTATATTTACAGGAAAAAGGTTATATATAATCCATGTTCATTAAAGAGCCTTTGAAAAGATATATAAGGATGAAAATAATGTCACTTCTCAGGCAATATATCAGGTCACAATTTAGTCTTAAGGAATATTTGCCTTAAGGCTGAAATGAGTAGGTTTATTCTAGAGCAAATACCATTATTTCATGTACTGTGATAGATTTCAGAACAGAAATGACTAAGTTGCAAAGCACATCAGATAATAAATGTCCTTTTGTTCTCTTACACTTGCTTAATGTTTTAGCAACTAGTGTCTTTAAATGCCAATGCAAACTTATAGTCAAATACCTTGTGTTTTGTTTTTATGTTCAAAAATACTTAAAACGTATCAGGTTAAAGAGAAATTTAGATAGGGCCTGGGAATGTGGCTTAGTGGTAAAGTGCTTGCCTAACATGCATGAAGCCATGGGTTCGATTCCTCAGTACCACATAAACAGAAAAAGCTGGAAGTGGTGCTGTGGTTCAAGTGGTATAGTGTTAGCCTTGAGCTAAAGAAGCTCAGGGACAGCACCCAGGCCCTGAGTTCAAGCCCCAGGACTGGCATAAAAAAAGAGAAATTTAGATAAATACTAATTTTTATCATTAATTCATTGTTATAACCAAACAGAAACATTTTCTCAGGCCATATTAGAATCCACCTTATAGAATAGGATATTAGTATCTGTTTTGAAAATTACATAAATCAGCCCCCAGTAGTTAACTTGAGTTATATACATAGAAAATTAATAATTGCAATCTCACAGCATATTTCTCTTTTACAGTGAATCCCAGTTACATTTGTATTTATTTGTAAGCGTAGGGCTTATGATTGTACATCTCAAGCTGCATGTTTATGACAGCTAAGATTACATGACTACACACTGTACTTTATGGTTCTTGTACACATACTTTTCATTTGCTGATTTGATATTTGTGGTGTTTTAGCTTACTAAAAATGAGTTTAATAATGATTACTGTTTCATATGTAATATATATATTATTTGAATATGCCCAAGAACAGTATTTTTTAATCATAGATAAGCCAGGATGTATTTCTTTATTTGAACTATTTGTTTTGGAAATGGACTCCCCATGAGGAAATTTGAATTGCATGAGAAAATAACTGTGCTCTTATAATTGACTGTGTAGTGCTCATGTAAATTTTGGTATTTTATTATAAATGCACATATTGAGAGATCCCAATGATGCCTGGAGATAAAGAAGTAGAGTTTCCTATGTATGCTTTCTAGCACTTGCACAATGCCAAGAAAGGAAACCTTAAAACCTATAACTCTTTTGGAGTATGTTTCATTGAATGTCATATAGCTTTATCAAGAGCATTGGCATTAATACATAACATTAATAAAATAATTGTGCTTCCAAAAAGCCAATGATTTCAAAAAGCTACCTTTCTCACTGTTTGCTTTGCCAATTCCAGATTAACTAGGGCTGGGAATATGAATTAGTTGTGGAGTGCTTGCCTATTATGTATAAAGCCCTAGGTTCAATTCCTTAGTACCACATAAAGCAAAAAAGCTAGAAGTAGTGCTGTGGCTCATATGGTAGTGTGCTACCCTTGGGGGAAAGAAGGTCAGGGACAGTGCCCAGGCCCTGAGTTCAAGCCCCAGGACTGGCAAAAAAAAAAAAAAAAAAAAAAAAAAAAAAAAAACAACTAAGACATTCTGTAATTTCTTTTGGCTTTTTAAAAATCCTTGTTTTAGGATTACTTGTTTGTTTTTTAAAGAGATTCCACAATTTTAGTTCCAATATTAGGTAATTCACTGTAAAGCCAAGTCACCTTCTACATTTGAATTATATGTCCTCTTTTTCCACCTCATAAACGTAATATTAGCCATAGCTAGTCACATTCCTTCAATGAAAAACTTACAAGCATGAAAGAATTTAGAATGGATATTGATCAGTATCTCTGAAATCCATTATAACAGATATCACAAACCACTTATAGAGTAAATTTTAACTTTTCTGTGAAATTTCTACCAAATATTGAAAAAATGTTAGTAATATAAAATATGTTAAATATGAAAAAAGCATTGAATCAATTTGGTAATCTTACTATTCTTACAGGACTAATACCAACCTTGTAGATGTTTATGACAGCATTGCTTGTAATAACAAAAACCTAAAGACAAACTGTATTCAGTAGGGTATTGATTTGGTAACCATGCAATAAGATATTATATAGCTGAACATGAATGACTGGCTCTGCCTATGATGGTCTAAAATGTCTCAGAACCATGTTAGTCAGTGAAAAATTGACTCTAGAAGCCCTCATTAGTATGATCCAATTGATACTAATAATAAGAATTTTTTGAGAAAACACAAAAAACTTAATCATTAACTTCACAAACAAGAACCAAAAAGGGCAGTGGCAAAAAAGTCAAATTTTCACTTGGTTAGGTCATATCTTTCTACATTAGAGAACTTTAATTTTCTAATTATATTCATGAGTTATGTCAATGATCTGTAAAAACAATTATTGGGTATTTCTAGTTTCTTTATATTGTCTGTATTTTTTAAGTCCAAGATTTGCTATAAAATTAAAATAAATTCTCTGCTTAATGTCACTATTTTCATTTAAAATATCTACTGGCAGCCAGACATGATTGTGCATACTTATTACCTGAGCACTGAGGAAACAGAAGAAGAAGATCACAAGTTTAAAGCCAGCCAGAGCTACATAATGAGACCTCATCTCAAAAATGGCAAAACATGTATGAGGGATAGAAGAACAATGTATATTGAAAAAAGTATATATAATATCTGCATACTAAATATATATATTTAGAAGGAAATCTAAAATTATTGACAAAATAAAATCTGTTTATACACAATAAATATTAAAGTTATTTCATTTATGGAATAAGGAAATATATAAAATGATATATGTGTGTAGATATGGTTTTCTACACTGTATCAATATTAATTTTTCAGTACCTTAACTGTGACTTTTCAGATGCATATTCACTAGTAGCAAACTTGTGGCTTTAATCATCAATGACCATAAGTGACTTTAATATAACAGCTATATCACCCTGTCTTTACTTTCAGTACAGAATTTATCACTACCTGGCATTTTCTTGTTTGTTTTCTTGTTTTTATCTCTCCCACTAGAATATACTTCTCAAAACTTCAGGGACCTAGTATATAATTAGATTCCTAGCTCCTAGATAAGTACTTAAAACTTACCAGGAGCATAGTTAAACATTTTATTGATTTAAATAAGCAAATAAATGAACAAAGTTGCTAACAAAATTATATGAACAGATAAGAATATTATATTTAGCAATGAATCATCATGGTTATTATCAGAGCTAACACTGAATTTTCCCTGTGTTCTGAGCACTTAATAAACCCATTACATTGATACTCATTTAACCCTACCTTTCATCTTTTATGGAGAGATACTATCACAACCATCATGCTGTAGATGAGGAAATGGGCTCTCAAAGATAGAGAATTAGTGAGTGGTAAAGTTAGGATATAAACAGGAAGATGGGTTTCAGACTGCTCCCTCCAAACAATCTCTTACTGGTAGTTTGAAGCATCATTGACCCAAGAAGCCTAGTCATTTTACAGGAAACAGCACCCCAGTGATGGAAATTACCTACTTATGCCTGTAAACAAGCAGTGCTCATTATTCAGAATGGCAAGTTTTGAAAAAATAAAACAATTTCCTTTAGAAAAAAATTGTTTGCATCTTAAGAATAAGGAACAAAAGGGGCTGGGAAGGTGGCTTAGTGATAGAGTGCTTGCCTTGCATATATGAGGCCCTAGGTTTGATTCCTCAGCACCACATAAGCAGAAAAAGCTGGAAGTGGCACTATGGCTCAAGTGGTAGAGCACCAGCCTTGAGCTAAAGAGCTGAGGGATAGCACCCAGGCCCAGAGTTCAGGCCCCGCGACCAACCACCCCACCCCCACAAAAAAAGTGGTTTTAAAAATAATAATAAAGAACAAAAACTAGGCTAATTTTAACTTTTTATTAAATTAATAGCTTGTACACATTATTACTTTTTCTTAATCAGTCATGGGGCTTAAACTCTGGGCCTGAGCTCTGTCCCTCAGCTCTTCAGTTCAAGGCTAGCGCTTTACCACTTGAACCATTTCCAGTTTTGTGGTGGTGTATTGGAAATAAGAGTTTCATGGACTTTCCTTCCTGGGCTGGCTTTGAACTGCAATCCTCAGATCTCAGCCTCCTGAGTAGCTAGGATTATAGGCATTAGCCACTAGCGCCCAGCCATTATTACTTTTTATCTTGTCAATATATCCTAACTTCATATATAATGTTTTACACTGTCTAAGGCCCTACTCCAGTTTAGTGGAGAACGAGTTGTTATTTTATTGCCTTTCAAAAATGTCTTAAACTTTTTTAACTAGTAAGTCTAAATAGTGGCTTTAGTTATTTGCATCAGTTGAAGACCAATTGTAATCACCCAAAACCTTTCCTAAAAGCTTTGCCATTTACCTATCTGCACTTCCTTCCATTATACTTAAAGAATTTTCAGACTGACAGTCCTCCAACAGTCATTTTTTTAAAAAAGCTTTAATTAAAATGCCTTGCATTGGGCATACACTCTTAACCATTGTATCCCCACATTCCACATGTGCCTTCTTATGTATGTATGGGTTACTTGCCTAGGGCTGAAGTCACCTCAGGTTTCCCTGCTTTTCCTTCCCTAGTACTGAATTATTGTATTCAATAAGTGTTTGTGCTTTTCTACAATCATTAATAATCATTTTTCAGATAGCAAGACAAGTTTTTAGTTAGATAGCTTTATAAAATTACATTAAAATAAGTATTTAATGTGGAAAACTCTTCTGTGATGCCTTCCTGGCCCACTGAAGGCAGGATCATTTGTGATAAAGAATATGGCACAATGAGATGTTGGGACATGTGGATTCTGAGCCCCAGCTCTGAGTATGAACAGATCTGGTGAACTTAGATTCTTCTGCAAACGTGGAATGATGCTATCACAAATATTGGTGTGTATGTGTGAGGGAGTAGAAATTACATAGAGACCCAATATGTGTGATAATCTCCATCATATTTTAGGTCTCAAGTTGAATGTCATTTTCCTGACACCAAAGACTAGATACCAACCTGTTAAATACCTATATAATCCTTTGGAGTGTTCCTTCATAGCTTTTATCCCAGTTATGATAAAAGGGTTACTTTTTAATTATGCATTTGTGATCCAGCTTCCTATAAGACTATAAGGACCTTGGAGAAGATAGCAACCTAAGTGTTTCCTGCCTTATTAAGTGCCTACCAGAGCAAAAGGATGGAAGATGAAAGGAATAAACAACAATGAATAGACCTTGTATGTTGTTAATTACTATTCAAGATGGAAGGTATTAGCAACCTATTTACCTACAAGGCACAGCATTACACATGTTAACATTTATTTCATATAATCTAACAAAAATATGCTATGACTTAAAAATTATTATCTCAATCTTATGGAAGAAGGTGACTCCTAGAGTTGAGTATGTCATCTAGAATAATATTGCTATGCCATTTTTGTGGGTTTTACATTCTCTATAATGGAATATGCTACAATAAAAATTAATACAATTCAAAACCTAGACCTTGGTGCCAACTTTAATTCTGATGTGACTCTTAGATGATAGATCTAAGTCTTGAGCATGACCCCTCAGTGATTAGAGCTGAAAATTCAGCAGGTCTTTCTGATTAAGCTTTGAAAATCCTGCAAACTTAAATGGCTATAATAATTAGAACATTGTATCTTGAGACAAAAATGAATGTTTATTTTTCTAAAAGACAATTAGAGAGTAGACCCTCAGGTTTTACAATCTAACTACAAAGGCATGTACCCCTCAGTAAAATAGCAAAATAATTAATGGTAACATCTCCGACCTACACCAAGTTCATTTTCCACGAATACAAGAAAATGAAATGCCTACAGCATGACTTTAATCTAATCTTGATGTTTAACCTTTTCTATGCATATTGATATTAACTCTGAAAAGAGCTCCTTTTAGAATTCCAAAGGCAAGCATTTCTGCTTGTAGTTATCTTTTATTACAGTTTTTCTCATTATAGAAACTGTCCCTTTCACTTTTTATTTTAGGAACCAAAGATCTAAATTACTTTTCCTTGTAGGTTTTAATTAGGACCCTATTGTAATAAACTTTAATACATAGTTTACTATATTTTATGGAGATAATTATAACAATTAATATGATTATAAACAGAATTATTCAAATGAACCAGGCTTTAGAAATTGATATGTTAACTGTAATAACAAGCTTAAAGAAGGCTGTTAATTAAAGAGATCCTAAATAGTAGAGTATTTGTATACTTTGTTTTGTGGGGAGAAAAACCATACCAAAAAGTACTTTAAAATAAGCTTAAAACTTAAATACACTGATGTGGATCATTTAAGGAAATTTTTAATAGATTCTCTTATAAAAGATAGAACAATGTTTAGTTTTCAGTGATTTAGGAGATAAAATCAGGTTTAGGGTTTTTTTTTTCTTTTTTTGTGGGGTGTGTGTGTGTGTGCGCGTGTGTGTTCTGGGTCTTGAGCTCAGGGCCTTGGCATTCTGCCTGAGCTTTTGTTACACAAGGCTATCACTCTACCACTCAAGTCACAGAGCCACTTCTGGATTTTTTGGTGGTAATTGGAGATAAAAGTCTCACTGACTTTCCTGAAGCCCGGCTAGCTTCAAACCATGATCCTCAGATCTCAGCTTCCTGAGTAGCTAGGATTACAGTCTTGAGCCATGGGTGCCCAGCTACAATCCTCTTTTTAATCTTGCATCATACTACCCATAATTTGGGTGAAGTTTTAGCCTTTGGGTACCATACACTAAGCTGTGCTCAGCAGATAAACAAATACATTAACAAATAAATGGAAGGAACTTGCATTTAGATAAAGCACATGGAGGGGGAAACACATCCAAGAAATCATCCTTGCAAAATACTTGAACACAGGTAGCTAAATGATAGCCAGTACTAGAGACTGTGCTAGTCCTCAGTTCCTCTGTACGACCACATCATGACACATATAGCCCTCTAGCACCCCTAGTAATCATTCCTTTCTGGGAAAGTCCACACTAGATTATTACTTTAAGAAGAGTTTAAATTTTGTTCTTTACATTCTTTGGGGTGGGGGGGGGGTGGTTGGACAGGTCTTAGTTCAAGACTCCAACTCAGTAACTGATGCTTTCACTCATTGTTGGTAGTGCTCTACCAACTGAGCTATGCTTTCAACCCCACGTAATTTTTTTTCTAAATAATAAAAAAGCAAATGGTGCCTATAATAGAATTTGCTAAAAAGCCTAAAATGTCTTTATATTATCAATACTCAGAAACTAACATTGTTTTGTTTATTCAAATGGATTTTTTATAAATGGCCCAGGGAAAAAATTCAGAAACACACATAGCGAAGTCTATTTGGTAAACACTAGGAAATTGCAAATGTGTCCTGAACAGGCATCAAATTGTGGTGCTGTAACAATACTGCCCTGAGACTCACAACTCAGGTAAGCATTGACCTTTTCTTCTGAATTCTCAAATGCTGGAGTCCTCTAATCCTCTCCAGTCTTCCTCCTTGACTTACACTGAAAACCCCCAGGTGGGTTTTTCTTAAAACGCAATTCTAATCATAGTTGGAAATACTAGAATAATTCACTCCAACTTGCCTTCTGACTCATTTAATCACTCATTCATTTTGTTCAGCACAATTCTATTATGTTCCCAATCTCTGTCAAGTCTTGGGGTTAGATATTGGTTAGTTCAGGGTGAAACAGGCCATTAGAAGTACACATTAATAGGATGCCACAGAGATATGCAAAACTGTAGTTCTCAAAAGTTCTGTGATATGAGGGAAATTTTATGGAAGTATCTATTCTGGGCGAACATACCTGAATGAGGAAGATCCAGAAAGAGTTGTCCAGTAAGTGAAGTGAGATCAGTTAAAAATATCAAAAGGGAAAGGCCAAGCCTTCTCATCCTGGAAAACAGCATGTACAGTCAGTGATAAGAAGGACCTTCTGTTGAGCAAACAGAAAAGGAGCAGTATGAGATAGGAGGCTATGTCAGAACAGATTTTTATAGGCAGTATGAAAGGCTTTCTTCTTAATCCTCTGAGCAGCAGAGAAGCCATTGAATAGCTTTAAGTGAAGAAAGAAATGATACAACCACACTTGTGTTTGTACAAGACCTCTCAGGCTGCACATTTTGGAGAACGAATGGGATAGAGCATCAGAGCTTACATGGTAAATCCTTGACAGGTTTTATGGTCATCTGTGAGAAAGGTAATGGTCACTTGGATAGTGGCCTTGGTGGAAGAAAAAGAGAAGTGAGGATGGAACAGGTATGGAGAGGGTGGAAGTGTCCAACTTGACACTTAAGTTCTGACTGCTCATAGTGGATGGACTAAGGTGCTATTCATTAGGCCTGCTTGTTAGTTTGAAGTATTTGAGATAACAGAGAAGAGCTGACAAAGAAGTATTTGGATATAAGCAGTGAAGCCCAGAAAAGAAGGGGATTATAGATATACATTAGGGAATCACCTGATGGCTGAGTTTAACTTACATTAACCAAAATATCTATTCAAACTTATGCTTGAACACCTTCAAAATGACAGCAAACAAACCACCAGTATCTATTACAGCTCTACAATAGAGGCTAATGAGTTCAACTAGCTAGCTAATTGAATTGTTTCATGGTAGTAAGTCAGAATGGATGTGGCCAGTACCTCATATATGTATAGAAACTAATGGCAAAGTGGACTTCCTCGGGCATCTTAATATTCAAACTGTAAATATTATGATGCAAGTGAATATTAAAATGCAAAATGTTGGACACACAGGTTTCTGGTTAGTAACTAGTATAAAAGCCATCACCTTGGTCTACCCTATTAGAGGCATTAGCACACTCTGCCTTTTTGGTGGTTAATTGTGAGAGAAAGTCCCTCTTCTCTAGTTCAATCCAGAGTTCCTTCCATATGATCAGATGCCCAACTTCTTACATCCAATGTCTTCCCTGGAAACCTGAAGGCACATACTACAAAAGACTCTGCATCTTGTCAAGTGTTGAGCAAAGAGAGCATGGGATTATCTAGAAGATCTTAGGAACAAGGAAGTGGCTTCTAATATGCCATTAGCCTGACCTGAGCTCTGCAGCCCAGATTCATGTGGAGGCAGCTCAGAAATGTGATATAGCTGTGTGCTTAAAAGGTGTGGTGCTCATACCTGCACTATCCTGAATGTGCTTTTACCCTAAAACCTTCAGGGAGTCCCCCATTTAACAGCAAATTTAGGATGACCTCCTCTCTTTTTCTTCCCTAAGCAAAACTAGCTGCCCTTTCCCTTCTCTATTCTCTGCTCTTTATTCTGTCTAGTGCTCTTTTATCTCTCATTCTTAACATTTTAATTATTCAAGGTCCATTTTTTATTCTGCAGCTGCTCTGTAAACTGTTTTATTACCTCCTTCACACCTTTGAAGCAAACAATGTCTTACCCATTCTGTGCTACTTACAACCTCTAGTAACTGCCTGAGAAATATCCAATTAAAGATTTATTTAGTTAAGTTGAAGAATTGTCTTTAAATTATTTCCATAAAGAGAAAATAAGATGTACTTTTAGTAGCTTCTCTATTTTCCTTTCAGTTTTGAAGGAAAATATTTGTAGTAGTAGTTCTCAGAGGGTTTTTTTTTTATTTTTGGAAACTTTTGTGGTGCCCTCCTCAACCTTGTTAAAAATACCTTAATCTTGAAGGGTAAACAAAGGAGGAGGCTGCAATGCTTGGTAAGAAATGTATGCATTATCTTGCCCATGTAATTGTAACCCCTCTGTACAGTATGTTCACAAATAAAATAAAATTAAAAAATACCTTAATCTGATGGAAATAATTGTATTTTTAATAAGTGCTGAAGATGGCGATTCAGATCATATACTACCTAGACTACTTTCAGAAGTGTTGTAACATGCTGTTTGTCATTATACCCATTAATGAACTAAGACTTTCCTTTAAACAGACCAGTTCATCAACAGAGCAACAGGTAGCATGCGGAACAGTAAAAACCAAGATGTCTGTCACATAGCTTTTGGATCTAAAGTTCTTGGGCCACCTCCACTGTCTGGCAGAAGGAATCACATGAGACTATCCAGTGAGGTAAGATGGAAGTTTGAAGACTTTATTGAAGAATGAGCTGTAAGGTCAGGGATGAGGCATAAGTTCTAGGGAAAGGAGATGGGAATAAATTTGGAACAGAAAGTTTCTATTTCAAAAGACATCAAAACCTTTCTTTATGGCATGTAAATAATAGTAACATTTTCACCTATTTTAATTATATATTATATGCATTATATATTATATATTCATGAAACTTACATGCAAATATATAAGCACATTTTTCTGTGCTTTCTGTGTTTTTCTTTTCCTTCTAAAAAATGAATTAGAGATGTATCAGACACTATACCATGAATGGATACTTAGATATCATACTTTTTTCATGTCCCTTGAGAATTTCTGACAGATAAAATGATTCTTAATTCAACTCCTACCTGGGATGGTGTGTAGCAACTAATACTTGTTTGTCTTCTATTTTAGGATATTTTTTCTCCTTGCATTTCTAATTTCCTACAATAATTTCTCTATCACTTTTATAACCTTATTTCTTCTAGATTTTTCCTCACTATTTATTTGTTCATTTTTCTCCATAAAAATTCTATAGGAAATAAATGTAACTAATGTATTTTCAGATGTCATATTTATTTCTTTTCCCTTCTAGACAATAAGATCTGTTGGGTCCAAAAGTAGCCAATCATGCCAGCAACCCACAGTAGAGAAGTGTGTTGTGACCAGTGGAGAAATGTCTGAGGAGCAAGGAGATAAAGAAAATATTCACCAAATAAAGCAGAGTATACCAATTCATGGTAAGAAAGAATCTTGCAGAGAGTTAGTGAAAATAGTGAACAATGTTCTTGTTAAGATAAAAAAAAAAGTTATATTCAGGTATAGATATCTTAAATCCGGGAATTACCATTTAATAATGGTGGATATCAAAATACATCTAGAATTTTTATATATACATTATCTTCTGGAATCATTCTATTTGCTAGGTGATTTCAGTTTACTATATCATTGTATGTTTCTATCTTGTGATAATGATGCAGAAGTAAAATAACTTATCATCACTATATTTGGAGAAAGTTCATGTGTATTTTAACTTTGCTTTGTTAAATTTCATTTTCAGTTGGTAAAGTGCTCTTTATTTTCTCTTTAAGCCCTGTAGATAAAAAGAAAGACTTTTGTCTCATTTTATACATTGAAAGTTCCAGTCTAATGAAGAGGCAATATGATTCATAGTTTGTAATCATTAAGAAGGCTTAAGACTGCAATCCAAAACTTAATTCTCTGTCAGTCATTCTACCTTTCCTGCTCTAACTTAGCAACTGTTGAAAATGGGGACATTTGAATTTTTATGATTTGATTTAGAAATTAATAATCATTTTTAAAGGCAATATCCCCCCACGGAATGTAAAACTTTTACAAGCAAATGAATGCCTAGTTATCTAGTCCCAGCTCTATCACTATCTATGCAGACTTGCTCACATCTCTTCCACACTCAAAGTTGTTTCTTTTTAATTTTTTGTTTTGTTTTGTTTTGTTTTGTTTTTGGTTGTGGGGCCTGAACTCTGGGCTGGGCACTGTCCCTGAGCTCTTCAGCTCAAGGAGCACTCTACCACGTGAGCCACAGGACCACTTCTGGCTTTTTCTGTTTATGTGGTGCTGAGGAATTGAACCCAGGGCCTCATGAATGCAAGGCAAGCACTCTACCACTGAGCTACCTCCCAGCCCAACACACTCAAAGTTTTGTTTTCTCACTTTTAAAATGTGTATAGCATTTCTCTGGTACTGGTTGCCTGGTGATGATCTGAATTTTTGGCTGGTTTTTTTTTTAAAGATACCAAGAAGGCATTGCCCATTTGAGAGGCAGTCTGCCTTCCACACAAGATACTTACCGCTGAATCTAAACTTTTGGGGAACCTACAGTGACTGCAGCAGAGAAATAGCTCAGAATAAAGGGAACAGGTACAAAGATGGGGAACTTTTAGTTGATTCACAGGGCTCAGGAAAAGCATCTTTTAGGTTGTCTCTTAGACTAATAATTGCCCCAAGGAGTCATTGTGAAGATTCAGTGAGAAAAACAGTGAAGTATATTATATTGCTCTAAGAAATGAAGGAATGAATATTAAATGCTGCTATGATTACTTAAGATTAAGTTATACTTAAGAACCCTTCTCTAGAGTTCTTTGGGAAACTATTCTCTAAGGTCTAATTGAAAGCATATTCAGCTGCACTTTCTTTTTTAAAGGAAAAATTGTCACTTTCATTTTTTATAATTTTTAACATATCAGGTTGTATAATTAACATTGAGTTTCTTAGCTCCCTATAAACATTCTATTGCACAAATAAAACCCATCAGTAATTTTAAAAGCCTAAAACAAAATCCTTATAACTGGAATTAAAATAAACACCTCTTTTCTGGGAAGGATTAAGTTATGGTTTTGATATTGACTCATATTTTGTCAGAATGATAGATGAGTATTCTCATTGCAGTGATAATTATATTTACTGAATTATTTCAAGTGACATAGTCATTTCTGTACTGGCTTTTGTTCTTTGATATAAAAATGAACCAGCCAGGCTACCTATTATGCATCCACATCCCCCTCAAGAACCATCAACTGATAAGCCTAATAACCGAAGAAGATTCTGGTTAAAAAGCTCCAGCAGACAACGGACAGAGACACCCTGTGGTATGGCAATATTTCAATACTATCTTAGATCTGTATATTATTTGGGGCAATGGAATCTCTCTGCAGGCTGTAAATTTCAAAGGATTATGAACCAATTCATTTAAAATATAAATGTCTGTTCTTTGGGGATTATGGAAATCAAATTTTCTGCAAAAGAATTGCTCTAGAGCCCTAACTGAGATTTTCTGATTAAATTGGTAGTACCACAGAAATAAAGGACTCCCTGCTTTACTTTCAAAAGCTGAATAAAGCTTTTTTAGAGAAAAAAAAAAGGCTCAAATATGATATAGGATGTTCTTGTCTGCAGATTGCTAAAATTGAACTTTATTATACTTTTTCAGATTTTATTTATGTCTTTTCTTTTTAAATGAAGTTCCCTCTTATTGCCAGTTAAGATTTTCAGTCTCTCCCTTTGGATTATTTTCCATAGGATAACAATATGGATTAAAATTTCGGCAACAAGTTAAGCATTAATATAGGTGGCTATTCTTTTAAATAGTGAATTTGAGGCATGTTTGTGTAGATTTGTATGTATGTGCATTAATCAATCCTGAAGCCAGCCCAAAGGGTATCTTATGTACATCTGTTAGCATGATTTCTTAAAAATGTGGGATTCTTGGGTTAGCTGAAATTCAGCCTTCTAAATTTTATACTAGTTTTATAAAAGAGCAGACAGAAAATCTAATATTCAAATAATGTCTGCATTCATTTTTTTAAGGAACTAAAGGAAAGAGCTTGGTTAAAACTCACACTTTGAACTTGGAGAAAGCAAGGGAAGGTTCAAAAAGAACTGTACTCATTACCTGATTCATGAAACTGTCACCGTTCCATATATTGCCTCTACAATAACAATTTTTTGTTGTTGGTGGTCGTGGGGCCTGAACTCTGGGCCTGGGCACTGTTCCTCAGCTCTTCAGCTCAAGACTAGTGCTCTACCACTGGAGCCACAGTGCCACTTCTGGCTTTTTCTGTTTGTGTGGTGCTGAGGAATCAAACCCAAGGCCTCATGCATATGAGGCGAGCACTCTACCACTAAGCCACCTTCCCAGTCCCTTCAATAAAAATTTTTTTAAAACTCATATTTTGTAAGAAGTCTAATTTTCAATTACTCCATCATGTGTGGAACCCAAGAAAGAATAAGACCCTTTAATATTGTATGAGGTTTGGAATTCCTTTTTATTACATATTGTAGAAGTTAAATCTAAAATGTCCCTGGGCAGATACCAAAGAATTTTAAGGTGAACTTCTTAAAACTTCAAACTGAAAAAAATTAATGAATTATGTATTACTCTCATTTGTATTCAAATAAGCAAAATGAAAAGTTTACCAAATTTCTTTCATTCTTCAAAAATTACTTTTTATAAATATCAAAAGAAGTAACTTATTCCAATGAAGATGGTTCTTCGGGAAATAACAAGAATGAAGATGAAGGAGCAACTACCCTCACCACTGTGACCCAAGAAAAAGCAGAGAAAAAAGAACTCAATACTCCAGGACCTCAGTCTGCTGATCTCTCAGGTTGGCATCCTAACTGTAATGCATTTACACCAAATAGTTCAAATCCAGTCAGTATGAAAAGTCGTGATGCAGCCATTGGTTGAAATGGATCATCTTTTGTTAATCTATTTTTTTTAAAAACTTAATTTTATGAGAGACTTTAATGAATGAAAATATTTTTCTTTTCAAGTTATTAGGCCTAAGTTGTGCCATTCACCATGAAAGTTTAAAACTTTGAAGTCTTCCCATGATACTGTCACAATCCCCAAAGACTATCTATTGTTGCAATTTTCCATCTTTTTAGAAATTGAGATGGTGGAAGCCAAGAACACTGAGCCCATCAACATATCTTGCCTAGCAGGTGTGTGCTGCTTTTACAAAGGCAAATTGTTTCTGAGCAAGGGAAAAAAGGAAAATAAATGAAAATTGTTTGTAGTTTGTCAGTCTTATTTATGCAATGTTGAAACCTTCATTAAAATGTTAGATGCAATTAGTGTCTCTAGCATAAATCTAACTGTGTAGAGAAACTAATTAGATGTTTAGGTGATCATTCTTGCATTTATCTTGTTTGCTGCAATATTGTGATTACACAGTAATTTACATATTTTCCTAAGAAAACACACCAAATTATTCATTACAATTGATATGGAAATACTTGAAGTAAAAGTACAAATTCCAAAAAAGCTGTGGTAGTAGTGAGATAATTAGTTACTTTGTTGAAAAAAAATCTCCTTTTATTTTGACTTTTTGACAGTTAATAAAACATTTGGCAAAAGGTCATAAATATTGTTTACTTGCCTAATAAGCATTCCCAACAACTTTTCCTCCAATTACCTTCACATATCCATGCTTATAACACAACACATTGGATTTTTTAACTTTTGCATTTCTGTGCTGTTTACAAAGTGCCTACTACGTGCCTAACAACATACAAAAGGATTTTCTGTCTAAAATAGAAGTGTTCAGTGAACTTGCTCATTTTACTTGCCCATAGCTACACTGACTCAGGAACTTCTTCATAGTCCCTCAGAGAAGATGATTAGAAGATATAGATTCAACCTGCCACTGGTCAAATACCAACAGACTCTTTCTTTGAAAATAGGGGAGTTATACCTTTATCAATTTCCTCTAACTAGTGTATATTTATCACCCAGTGTACAAGCTAGTCAAGGTTAATAATGATGTCCTTAGGTTAACAAACAACTCCAAAGCCAGGCATGGTGGTACCCACCAGTAATCCTATCACTAAGGAAGCAGAAACAGGAGGACCTGAAGTTCAAGTGACTATACTGCAGGTTAAAGGCCATTCTGAACCACACAATAAGATCTTGTCTCAACACAAAACAGATGAATTGTGAGATGTTTTGTATTCGTGCCATCAATATTACTTTTATTAGCTCGGTGGTGATGATTTATGCCAATTATTTTAGCTACTCACAATTTGATCACAGCAGGATCACCATTTGAAGCCAGCCTGGGCAAGAAAGTCCATGAGACTCTTATCTACAGTTAACCACCAAAAACCCCAAAGTGAAAGTGGACCTATGGCTGAAGTGGTAGAGTATCAGCTTTGAGAGAAAAAAAAAAGCCATGGGACAGTACCCAAGCCCCGGCACTGGCATCGCCCCCCAAAAAATTACTTTCATTAAACTTTTGTGATTTTTTTTTTATTTTTCATTTTGCTTTTTGCTTTTGTAGTATAGGGTTTGGAGTTGGGAAGTCTTAGGTGTCTCTTAGTATCTTTTATTGTGATCATAACTACAATGAATCAAGTGTAAATGATCATGTTCATAGTATGGTTCTAGAAAAGTTGCTTACAAGAATTTTTTGTGTATGTGCCAGTATCAGTGTTTGAACTCAGGGACTCTTGCTCTTGCTCAGCTTTTCACTCACAGCTGATGCTCTACCACTTGAGCCACATTGTTAATCCAGCATTTGGCTGGTTAATTGAAGATAGAGCTTCAGACTTCTTTTCCTTGAGAATCTCAGATCTCAGCCTCCTGGGATTATAGACATGAGCCACTAGTATCTAGCAGGATTTTTACCATTGAAATAATGCATTGAAAAAGTACATTTCAAGAAAAATAGAACAAATTGAGAAAATGCTTAATTTTCCCACTGTCATTTTAAAGAAAAAAATAAGCATGCTTTTTAATGATATTATAAACACTATGCTGCAAAACCATTTGGATCGTGATGTTATCATCTATCTTAATATCATATAAAAGATTAAAGTTCTTAATGTTCAATCAAATATCTCAGTAGGCAACATTTTAAAAAATATATGGAAAAAGATTTTCTATGTCAAAACATTCTCCCACAAACTAAACATAAAAAGCACATTTTATCAAGCAGAAGCCACCACTCAGATTAACCATGCTAATATTACTGATATGTCTGTGCAGTTTAGTCTGTGAATTGCCTTATTTCATTCAGGAGAATGAAAAGAAATAGACTGTCAACTGTCATCTTCCTCTGGCTTTTCTCTTCCATCATTTGTAATCCAAACAATGACCAGATACTTTGTTTAAAGAAGCTGGTTAAATTCTGGACCCTGTCCTCCTGCAGTAAGAAGATGCTAGTAATTCAAAATTTTAAACTCTGGATATTTCACCCCTCTGCAATGTCAAATTAATGAGTTTGTACAATAAAGAACTTGCTGCAAGACAGGTGATAATTAATCCAGACTGAGAAATTTCCTGGCTAGTGTTTCAACTCAAATGGAGAGGATGTGAAAATGAGTTGCCTGTAGCTGTGGGCACTGAACTGTGGGTTAAGTGTTTAGCAAACTACAAGATGGTGGATAAATTGTCTTCCTTGGCTTCTGTCTTATTTCAGAAATCTGTTTCAACAAGAAATTTGAACCTAACTATCTGCCTAAAATGACAATTCTATGGAACACTACTCTAATTTTTTGTCATCTTCTCCAAATGTCAGATGAGTGGGTATTTCCTGAAAATGATGATCACACTCCCCATTTAGAATCCAGCAGTAAGTCTCAGCTTCTGGATGACGACTCCTGCATCACTCCACACTTGTGGACAAAAGCCATCAAGAACAGTGAACCAGACCAACAGGCAGATGAAACCCAGATGGTTCGAAAGGACATTTTCACATTTTCATCTAGACCTCGATCAGCACCTCATGGGAAGACGCAGAATATGTCCCCAGAGGAATGTTCCTTTATTTTGGATCTAAAAGAGGATAACAGTATGGTGAGGACAGACATCCAATTGGAGGATGATTTCTATGGCGATGACAGCAGCGAAGAGGTACCCTGCTTAAATCACAATTGTTTCATTAGCTCCAGTAAGCACTAAAACTAGTTGAAATGTAAGGGGAGAAATCAAGTGCTATTTATAAAAATGCAGCAGATTGCTGTCAGTCAACAGTTGCATCGGGTTGTTATGGCAATTCTATTGCTGCCTTTTTATTATCAACATCAATTTCATTTTTAATTATGGGAACCAGCTTTAAGGTTGTTTTTTTAAATTTTAATCTTTGTCTCCCAGAATGAAAAATAATCTACAAGTTAGTTATATGTAAGCAGGACCAGTAAAGCACTAGGACACGTTGTTCTAGATCTCTGGGGAAACTGTGTTGCAGTTGCTAAGCATTCTGATTTGACAGTTTTCTGGCTTCCTCATTTCCCTGCCATCTTTCACCTTAGACCTATTAGGATTCATTATTTTCCATATGGTCCTAGAATTTCAAGAGTTGTACCAATTAAAGTTTAGATAATGAATCATGAATTAGTACTGGGACTTGCCTTAGACAAGGTGTTCTGTTTGGAATTACTTAGACTATAAATGTGTTATAAATTAGTAAATTCTTAAAAAGTTTTCTTAAAAGACTTGTTGAAAATCAAACTGAATATAGTTTGAAAATATTTTGTCAAAAACCTAATACATCTGCCAACCTTATCCCCAAGTGAAATGAATTTATGTATGAAATTTCTTCAATCTTATTTTAAATAAGATTATTTTAATAATCTTACTCTTAATAACACTGAAAATATATTTAAAAGCAAAATATAAAGTCATTAATAAAAATATATAAATCATTTTATATAGAATTTATAGAAATAATGAGAAAAAGCCATGTTTATGTATGCTTACACAGCTTTTGAAATAACTCTTAGGAATCCCCTTTGGATGGTATGATGTAGACTAAATGCATAGCTCCTACCCTCAAAGCCAGTTGAGCACATGGTGGGATTATTCAGGCAGAAATTATGGGATTTGCAACTTTTAATGAATTTCTTCAGCATAGTACGTGGAGTATTATTTTTCACCATATTCTTGCTTGTGAGAATGCTGAAACTAGTAGTAACACCAAACACAGCCCACTGTACGCCCACTTATACATGAATTGGTTTATAACTGTTGCTGGAAAGACTATAAGATTGGATATCTTAGGCATCTAGTTGTGTCTTCATCCCAATCATTAGTTCTTCTACAGTGTAAGTTAGCTGATCTAACCAATTAATATCAGACCATTTTATTGATAGGACAAGTTCATCCTCTTCCTATGTACACACAGCATCATCTTTTTTACCAAACTCAAATGGTTGACTCTAATCATGGCAGGTGGGAAATAATAGTTCTCTGGGAAATGAGAGAAACATGGAGAACTACATTTCAAATAAGACCATGGGGGGAACTTACTGTCTCATCTATATGAAGAATATGCAACAGAAGCAGCAGTAGAGCTTCATGAGAAAAGGAATAATACCAGATCTAAATAGTTAAGTTGGTTATTCTGTTAACTACTCTCTTTAACTGCTAGCTATTCTATTTCTGATCTCCTTTAGTGTTCATTATGTAGCCAGGTACTTAAAATCAACTACATGAAAACTGAAAACAAGTATTTTACCCAAGCATTACCCAAACTCTCACTGCATAGTAGCTTGCTCCCCCTCACCTGTATCTTTTTTTTGGGGGGGGGAGTCTGATCGTGGAGCCTGAACTCTTGGCCTGGACGCTGTCCCTCAGCTCTTCAGCTCAAGGCTAGCGCTCTACCACTTGAGCCACAACGCCACTTCCGGCTTTTTTCTTTTTGCTTATGTGGTGCTGAGGGATCGAACCCAGGGCCTCAGGCATGCAAGGCAAGCACTCTACCACTGAGACACCTTCCCAGCCCTCACCTGTATCTTTTAATGTGACCAGTAGCATTAGCTCCTGCCTGGACTAACTTTAGTGAAAGCCTGTTCAGAGTAGATTCCAGGGAGAGAAGATGAGGAATCTTGCTGTACTATCAAGTTTTAGGATTCTCTAGAGAGCGCAAAATACAAACCAGTATACAAAAATATAATGAACAAAAATGCTCTACTATATTTAAACAAACTCA
This sequence comes from Dipodomys merriami, assembly GCF_024711535.1. Taxonomy (NCBI): domain Eukaryota; kingdom Metazoa; phylum Chordata; class Mammalia; order Rodentia; family Heteromyidae; genus Dipodomys; species Dipodomys merriami. Next base: position 17,608,995 of record NW_027202604.1, on the reverse strand, counting down.
ATTTGTTATACCTTTCTTTTCTTGATTGGTTTTCTTCATTTTTGGAGTGAAGGGGAAGGGGTCCTTGGGAGGGTTAGTTCATTTATTTTCCTGTTGTAAAATTTCATCTATTGACTGTACAAATAAGGAAATATTAAATTATATATTTATGTGGTTATTTATTACAATCTGAAGAAAAAAATCTATTTAGTTTATTGAAATGTCCTTACCATTACTTAGATTATTTTGAATGTTATATCATTAGAGTAACATAATTAGAGTTAAGGAGTTAATTTTAGAATGTTACATCATTAGAGTAACATAATTAGAGTTAAAGAAAACATAATATTATAAATAATGGTGGGCAAATAAGTATAATTAGATTACTTATTGTGCTTGAAGTTTGTAACTTGTAATTAAAAGACTTTTTTTGATGTTAGACCAGTGAGTATTTTTAAAGGAAATTAAATGCTTTTAGTAGTATTAAAAGTAAGTAAATGAAATCATGTTATTATGATAGAAGGAAAGTATATATAGTAGTAAAGGCTAATTAAGAGAAGCTTTCAATGTTAAACTGTCTTTGTAATTTAAGTTGCTAATAATTCCCATCAGAAATAACAATGTGAAGAGCCTCAAAAGTATGAATTTTTGCATTTTCTCTTATCTTACTTTCTGCTAGCATACATTTTATTTCCCATACTGTGCCACATATAACATGTCTGGTATAATTTGGAAGTTGTGTTTCTCATTTGAAAAACACTTTGCAGAAATATGACAAGTTATAAAAATCAAAACTACTGTACAAAATGGATTATCTTAGGAAAACTATTAAAACTGAGTTTCACATTGTCACAGTATCTAAAAAAAAACAGAAGTGTGCTACTGTTTGGTATTTTGGCATTATCTCCAACATGACTCCCAATATATGCACCTGATTTGAAATTTGAATTAGGTATTATTAATACTTTTATCAATCGATTTAATTTTTTCCTAGAAATACAGTTCTGTCATCTTTTTTCCAAAAGCTCTTGTATTACATACAAGAAAATATTGGCAAGGCCATGCAATTTGTCTTGTATAACAGTCCAGTTAAAACATTCATATGTGGACACAAATTATGTGGGCTGACTACCTATCACATTCAAATTAGCTAGAAAGCTTACATATCTTTCTGCATCTAGTCTACCAAGGACAAATACACAAAGAACAGATTAAAAGGCCTTTGTTAGTCCTCTCCTAGTGATGGGGTTTTCAAGTGTTTGTTTTTTTAGCACTCAATAGTTTTCATTTTATTTTATTTCACTTTGTATATTTTTTCCTAATGAGACTGTATTTCTGGATTAAGTTATAATCTACTCACCTTTCCATACTCAACTAATTATTTTGCATTGCTCTATTACACACCTGTATACAGAAAATAGGAAGGATATTTAGTCAAAATGTGGTTGCTTATATTTTGGGGTAGCCTTTACAAAGTTAAATGCTATCTTATATTATGGAAAAGATAAAAGTGTTTCTAATATATTGTCTTGCATTGTTATTCCTGAATTTTATGAATTACAAATATAAATCTACTACATAAATATATTATTTATTTTGTATGAGTCATCCTTCTAAGCTGTTCACATCTACACATCTTTATAGTAATAAAACTCTTCTATGAAAACAAGGCCTAACTTTCTATGATTTGGCTGTGCCTTATTATAGGCAGGTGAGGAAGATTTAAAAAATCTAGTCTAGCTCTCTTTTCTAGCTCTTTTCTCTCTCTTTCCCAGCTCTCTTTCCCAGCTCTCCCAGCTCTCTTTCCCAGGCCTTTCCCCACCGTGTGGAGGACCAAGATGGCCTGGTGCCAACCAGAACGATGAATAAACCTACCCCTTACCTGAAAAAAAAAAATCTAGTCTATCTAGAAACTAACATTCTATCTCTTTTTTGCTAAAAGATATCTTGCTGATGTTGGCTCTGGACAAGAATTTTTGCAAGAAATCTTTAAATGTTCTCAGTTAAAAGAGCATAAAACTAACTTTTTGAGAAATGGACTTCATCTTGAGCAATTAAAAGAATCCCATCATTTTCTCCAAATATTCATATTTCCACCCCATACAAATCCTGTTTTATCTCATTTCTCTGTTACAGTATTGGTTACAGGTAAAGATGTTTACAAAATGCACTTTCTCTAACCGTTTTAATATCAAACATCATACAAGTTAATTCTTTACAACTGCCAACCCTTTATTTCATTTATTTACAAGCTAACAAAAACATATTATAAGATAGTTCTATCATTTTGTCACGTAAAGAAAATTATTCCTTTCACAGTTTCCTGTAACATCTCCTAAATAGAAGTACTTCTTGAAGATAGTTGTTATGAAGACATTTAAGTTACATTGATATACATTTGAATGGTCAGTCTTTAGCACCAAAGAAAAATTAAGTTCTTATTATTCTATGATTGTCTTTAGTCATAATTTATACAAATAACTGTCCTCTTTAATCTTCATCTGCTCTAGCTCTTGTTGCTTGCTAGTGTCCAAATAAAGGGTGTTGTCAATTGTCATTGGACACAAGTAAAAACTGGTTTTTTACAAATTCTAAACTGCAATCAAAAGTAATGTTTGGAATAGTATAGGTGTATTTTAATATAGAACTTTTAAGAATGTCATAGAAGGCTTTTTCATAGTGGACTGAATTAAAATTGTATTTGAAATATAAATAAATATGATCATCCTCTTTCACAAAGGCTGATACAGTGTTCTATCTTGACTCACACAGCATTAAAGTGCCGTTACAAAGAGCTTGGGTCCCATCTGCTCCAAGTAGGTGGTCCTCAAGAGTCATTAAAATTATCTTTTCAAAATTACAACTCAGCAAGAGCAATCATTTTGTACATCCAGAAATGAGTGTCCAAATGCCCATCTGCATGTCCTTCTAAGAAAGAGAGTTCAGCAGAGGAAGTGCGTGCTCCTTGGGGAAATCATTCTCATCTTGAGCATACATATGCTGTGCTACGGTTAATCAGGCAAGCTCTATTGATGTTCCTGGCACTGGGGCATGATTGAATATTTAGCAAACAAATGTTTCTGTGCCCAGAAGACAAATGGTTCAAGAGATTTGGGATTTTTAAAAAAGATACATTAAGTTAAATCAAAAGCATTTTGCATTTGTTCTTCTGAGACACAGATGAGCAGATGATTGGAATGTGAAAATGGCAAGACAACTTCTTTGCTACTCTGACAAATGACATTCAATTGCTGTACAGGTTTTCAGTAGCTAAACGATAAAGCAAAAGGGGGAAAATAGTGATTTTTCAATCAGATCATAGTAAGCTAACTTCTCATGCATGTAACAAATGTGTATAATTTGTCTAGAAAGAAATTAATCCAAAAGCATGTTGAGCCCAAATAAATTACATGTGTGATATCAATAGACAACATGTATGCCTTTTAAGAGAGGCAAAGACATTGCTAAAGTAAAGAATAAGGTGTTGCCAGTGCTCAACCCTTAATTATATCATAAAACTTTTTATTTCCCACTCCCTGTCTTAAATAAAAGCTAACCCATCTAAAATATTAGTTAAATATGGACATTCTTACCTTTCTCAGTAATCACAGTTACTCTTTCTGAATTGGAAATTATCCAGTCAGTGGTTGTAGAGAAGCCAAGACACACACATCTTTGGTCCTGTGCAGATTCCCCAGTTGCTTGTCCTTTCTATATACTTAAAATAGTATGGAAATATATTACCATGGAAAAATGCTCACTGAAATATCCAAGTACAGCCATCCTCTCAGCTGATCTCCAAACAGGGTATAGCTTAATAAAAATGTGAAGTGAATGACTATGTAGATACTTGGGGAACATTTCCAGGGACACAGTGACAAACACAAACATTTTCACCCAAGTAAATAACTGGAAGTAAGAATGCACCATAGGTGTAAAAATAGACTTCTAACAAATTGTTTTTTATGGACTTTCCTAAATGATATAGCAAAACACCTATTTTTCCACATCTCCTCAGAATTTCTCCAAAAGGATATTTGAAACCTTTAAAATTGAAAAGCTTTTATCCCTTTCTGTTTTATGATAGTATTATCTTTGTCAGTATCTTCTCTGCCCTTCAGCTTTTGAAGATAAATTTTAATGATATAGGAAACCATAAAAATTACACATATTAATGGGATGATGTTTCCATATATGCATATGTTGTTTGTTTATCAGACAAAGCATATGTGCTCAAGCTGTTATCATTTCTTTATGGTGAAACTTTTAATAATGTTTTCTCTTAGTTTTTTGAAATTTACAGTAAACTATTATGATCTGTACTTACCCTTTATTGCAACAGCACACCGGATTCTTGCTGTTGTCTATCTGTAACTTAGTACCCTTGAACTATGCATGTCCTCTTTGCCTTTGTCTCTTCTGTTGTGCCTGCAATATGCCATGCACATAGCAGGAGCCTAATAAATATGTATTGAATAAATGTTTACTGCTCCTAAGTCCCACTTGTGTCATATACTAAATATATTTTTGAAGTGCTGGGGATAGAACCTAGAGCTTTGTGCATACTAGACAAGCACTCTACTGCTGTGCTACATCCCTAGCCTAATTTTTATCATGAAAATGAAGTAGAGGTTTTTTTGATCACAGAAATCCCACTGCTAGTTGCTTATAACATTACAGAAAATATAACAAACTGAAGAAGAGATAGCACTGTCCCACAGTCAAAATCAATTTTAAAAGTATTTCTACTAGTTCTACCCATCCTTTCTTACAGCTAAAGTTTAGCAGATGCTTGCTGCACTTTCTGTTTACCCCAGTTGTGGAGGTGGGAGGGAAGGGATGGTGGGGAAAAACAAAGGAGGTGTCAACAATGCTTGATAAGAAATGTACTCATTACCTTGCTCATGTAACTAACCCCTCTGTACAGTAGTTTCACAATTTAAAAAACTTATTTAAAAAAAAGATTAACCTTTGATTCTTTTAGTACCTTTATGGAAAAGAAATTGCAAGAATCACTTCTACTTATTCTCTAGTGATTTCTACTGGGCATTATGTGTCTTTGACAGTCTTTCTGATTTCCTGCCATAACTATGTGAACATCCTCAGGTGCCCAGAATGGTAAAGGATGAGCTTGCCCTGTAAGCAGCTTACAAAAGAAAGAATTGTCCTGTACCTGCAGCCTACAACCATCTTGCCACTATTGCAGTGACAGATATAGTCATATCCAATCATCCTAAATAAATAGAGTTAGATCCTTAGATGCCATATAAGAAAATTATTAAGTGTGACATTCCCTGTCTTTGATGTACCCAGTTGAATGCTCAAATCAGTCTGGCTGTGCCATCATCATTTCCTTAACACCAACACTTTAACATTCCTAATGGCACTGCCTTCATCTCCTAGTTTGCCTCCCTTTCTCCTGTCTCTTCAAACTATCAGGATATGCATAGAAAATAGCCACCAACCCATGCCCATGCTATCTACTTTGTGTCATTTTGGTATTCTCCTGTGTCATTATAGAGTTCTTACATGAGAACTCCTCATCTTCCATATACTCCCCAGATAATAGAGTTATGTACCAGTATACCATTGTATTTCCACATCTGCAGCCATTAGTGCTTGCAAGAGTTGGCCCATTATAAGGAAGGAAGGCAGAACATGACCTCCTCCAATTAAGAGCTCTGATCATATCAATCTCTCCTTTATCCTATGCTCAACCTAGAGCAGACTCTCACCTTTACTTTACTTTTCTTATGAAGGCATGATGATTTTGTTGAGCATGTCTGAGGGGCAGACATTCAGTAAGATGCTCACAGTCCAATCATTCATCTAACAATCTTGTTTTAAAATGCCAGACTTTGGTCATAAATGATTTAGTTCTGTATGGTTTTAAATGGAGGTTAGAGGAAAAACTTACTAAAATTGAATGTTAACATATACCCTCTCAGACAGCAAACATTGTTTTAAAAATATACTCTGCTTTTATCACTTCTACTCTGACCTAGGTTTATCATTTAATACTCAGTTCTTTTATTTTTAAATAAGTGAAATTGAAAACAATCTACCATAAGTACACACAATGGTCACAAAGTTATTCTTTTAACATATTAGTGTATAGCATAAAAATTATGACATAAAATATATTATTTTATGGCAGGAGAATACCATATTTCTCTTTTCTATTATTTACTTTCAAGGAGAATTTTATGTAATTCCTCCTTTCTCAGATCTTAAAATGTTTAACTTAGATTTCCTATTGGTAATCACAGAACTGTATACTTATGAAAAACAATTTTATCTTTCATTTCAGCTTAACAAGCAATTGTATTTAAGAGGAGGTTCATATTTCATAGAAAAAATATACTTTCTGAATTTGTATAATTACTTTCTAAATATACTTTCTAAATTTCTATAATCATGATTTTTATGCTAGAAAAATACTTATAAAACATGTTTCATTGTCTTTTGCTTTTAAACTGCCTGACAATAAGGCTAGTCTACTTGAGTTTAGAATATCATTTCCTCCTGTAAATAAGCTAAGTGCTTAAAATTATAGTTCTTTTTCTTCTCATAGAGTTAGCCAATCAGGAAGTCAAAGTATGTGATTCTTTGATGCTTTAGATAACTTCCTATGGATCTTATTTTAGAACTTTTTTGGAATGAATATGAGTGACTATTTCTCAAATGTTCTTTTGTTACTAGGGATTTTTTAAAAAGTATAATGCTTTATACAGACCAGACAGCAGGATATCTCAGCAAATGATTATTTTGTATCGCCTAGTTGAACCATTATTTTTAGTTGTTCATATTTTTCTTTACAGATTAAAGTAAAATATATGTATATTTTGTCTCATTCACCAAATTTTTAATGAACTTGTTTGTACTCAATATCTTATTCACCATGTATGATGGTCAAATTGTTTTTCATTCTGTTCCCTAATGCAGGATAACCATAGTATCCAGGGTTCTTCAGACCCAATGAATCAGGGTAAACTCGCTCAACAGTAGAGAATATGCTGGGGAAAGTTGCAGTGTGGACAAGATAGATAATATCTAGGAAATGCCTTTACACAAAGACTTCCTTGGTGAAGTAAATAGAAATGACTTTTCAAATTATGTATTATTCAGGGTGTTCTAGAAGAATAGACCTGTACCATGTATATGTAAGAGGGGATTTATTAAATTGGCTTACATGATCACCAGCTGGATAGTCCCACAATGGCTATCTGTGTGTTGTGGAGCTAGGGAAAGAAGTAGCTCATTCAAAAAACTGAAAGCCTCAGAAGGGGAACCAATGATGTCAGCCCCATTCCTAGCCTGAAAGCCTGGATGCTGCCTAGAGAGGCCCTGGAGAAATTCCACATTGAAAGGATTAAGAATCTAGGGTCTGATGTCCATAGGTTATGACAACAGTAAAAGAGTGCCAGCTTCCTACTTCTGCTTTTTGTTCCACTATGCCTGTAGACTACTGGGCAGTGCTTCCTCTATTCATTTGGGGTCTTCTTACTCAGTCATTGACCTACATGTCTTATCCTCTCTGGAAGAATCCTCACAGATGTGCTCACAAGTGTGATCTACCAAGTTTCTAGGCCTCTCCCAATCCAATCAACTTGACAAGTAACATGAATCATCACAAATGAGTTGTTGCCCCAACTCCAGGCCTTTCTACCCCAGTAAAAGGAGCAGATCCTCTCAGAAAATTCCAGATTCCCTTATCAAAGCAAGGGCTCCTAACCAGCTCATCAAGTGACAACTTCAGAAAACCTCCCTAAAAGAAATTTAGGGATGGGCTGGGAAGGTGGCTCAGTGGTAGAGTGCTTGCCTTGCATGCATGAGGGCCTGGGATCGATTCCTCAGCACCACATAAGCAGAAAAGGCTGGAAGTGGCACTGTGGCTCAAGTGGTTGAACACTAGCCTTGAGCTGAATTGCTGAGGGACAGTCCTCAAGCCGAGTTCAGCCCCCATGACCAACAAAGAAAAAAAAGAAAGAAAGAAATCTAGGGGTAGGGAGGACTGGAGTTGGACCCCTGAAATATCAGTAGGTGGCTTTTCTGTCATTCACATGTGTGGGCAGTACTTCCTACTGATGTTCTGCACCTTGCACCCATTTATTTTTCATCATTTAGATGATCAGTAATGTATTTTCCTTCCCATTCAGAAGTGTTTTAGTTCAGTAACAGCAGCTGTTAAAGAGTATATTTCACATCCCAAGGATAATGGAATGCCTCCTGTTTTTAATGAGAAAGATAATTATGTAGTTTTCATCATAATAGTTATTTTTTATTTCCCAGTTACTTCCCATAATTTTAGTTATCACTGCTTGCAAATTATAAATGAAGATCTTTTTTGAGCCAAAAGCTTGCCAGTAAAATTGACAGATTTTCAATAACAATCTACATTAGGAGCCATAAAAACATCATTATTCTATTCACTTCTCTAGTCTCTGTGCAGCAGTTCCCCCAAATAATAAATGATATGAATGAAGGTTAACAGTAAAGCAGTGTCATCGAATAAATCCCTAGGCTAGTTTGATGTCTGCATTCATGTCCATCAGATTGATTTTTTTTCTGCATTAGTACTTTTTTCATTCAGCTCCCATAAGCTTCTCTTGGAAAATACGGAACAAATAAGGTAATGCAGAACAAATGACACTTACATTGCACTTTTTTAGGCATAAAAGACTTTATGTGTCATAGCCAAAACATTCTGTATATGTGTTATAATGTAAAGCTTTGATTCAGTCACATAAAATATAAGTACTTATCAGGGCACTGATGACTCATGCCTGTAATCCTAGCTACTAAAGTGGGTGAGATCTGAGAATCACCAGCAGCTAGTTCCATGAGACTTATCTCCAATTCATAAGCAAAAGGCCAGAAATGGAGTTATGGCTCAAGTGGTAAAACACCATTCTCGAGTGAAAAAGCTAAGTGAAATCACAAGGCCTAAGTTCAAGCCCCAGTACTGTCACAAAAAAATTATAGAAGTTACTTAAAAAATAACGTAGATTGTTACCTAGCACAGATAATGGACATATACACCCTTGTAATAAAATAGTAATAGTTAATATTTCCTGAATGTTTAAGTCATTGTATCACATTTTTTTCATGAAGAATTTTAATTGTCACAAAAACTCTGAGTAATAGACACTTTTAATGCTCCTCTTTTTTTTTTAGATAAGGGAACTGAAGCTTAATACGTTGCACAGCTTCTTCAAGAACCATAACTGCTGCTTAGTTGACAAGGCACCACTTGAATCTAGCTTGTGTGATTCTAAAACCACTACCGATAGGCAATACACTAATGTGTAAACGTGTATTATGAAAGTGGTGGGCTCTCTTCAAGAACTATCCAAATAGAAAACTGATCTATGTGTTCCTTTTTTGATTGTGTACAAGAATTACATAAGGAGGCTTCCTTTGCGGTATTTCATCCTCTCCTTTGCTCTTACTCTTCCTGTTTTTTCTTAAACCAATTCCAGTAGCTTTCATTGTTCTACTTATACACATTCATATAAAGTACTTTGACCAGTTTTCATCCTTATATGGCCTCTCTGTTCTTCCTTCCTCCTCCTGCTAGTTTCTATTCCCCAACATAACCTGTTTTACTTTCTTGTCACTCATTTTATTCATCATTTTTAATGTATATTAATTGTACAAAGGGGTCTCACCATTGTATTTTGTACTTTAGTCAGATTGACCTCCTCTATATGTTCCTTCTTTCATCATCCATCCCCATCCCCTTATGTACAACTTTCAGTGAAATTCCTATGTCATCTATATACATAGACACAATGTATTTCACTATTATCCATCCTCTGTTTTTGTGCCAGTACAATGCTGTATCCTCTAGCATTGCTTTCTCCTCAGGATTACTTTTGTTATTAGGGGCCTTTTATGGGTTGTTTGGTTATACTAGTAGCTAGTAAACTAATGAGCTAGCCTTATAAACTAGTCTACAATATTACATCACTTAACTAAAGCCAATACCAGGTGCCAAGAACAGAACTAACAGGAGTCTTTTAGGAAGTGACCTGATCAATTTTTCCCCAAAATTTTTATACTACCACCATTATGAGAGTCTATTATCCTTAATATCCAGAAAGTTGTTTATTTTCTATCTTCTTATTTTTCTATAAAAATAGAACTAGAGCTCACACAAAATAATAACAAGCTTGGAAAATCTGAACACGGATGAGCTGGAAGTACCTGGCTACTTAACAAAGAACATCATCTAAAACATAATGTTCTGCATAACACAAGTACTGAAAAAAAACTAAAGTTTGGACAGAAAACTAGGAAGTCTCTCCCACTTCATTTTCTTCATTAATGAGTCTCTTATGTTAACAGTTTCCAGAACATTTCGATTGTTTCAGAAGACATTTTTATAGTTGCTCATTGTAAATTACAAAGCTTAAGCCCAACATATCTTGCAGCAACCCTGTAATAAACTGCTATTCCATTTTATAGCTGAGGAGATGGAGTCAGAGCAACAGCTTCCAAAGAATGCCAAGGACAAGAGCTTTTTCTTTGGTGAGGAATAAAGGCACATATGCACTGCTTCCCTTTTATGCAGAAAAGTGTGGCTTACCTGTCAAAACTCAGACTAATATGATTTTATCTGTAACAACCCACATATTAGCCATGATCTGCAGTCACATTTGCAAATTTGACCGTCTTTATTTCATAGGATATAAAATTATTGAAGGCATGAAGCAATCCCACCTAATTTCAAAGTAAAATCACAAGAATTGAGTGTTCTTCCATAAAGACATTTTTTTTTAATTTCATGTTCATAGTGAACAGATTCTGATGCTCAGTACTACACTTACTTAGTGTATGAAGCTAAGAATCTGGGGAAATGAGCTTCTTCAAAGAATGTTGTGAGCTACTATCTACAAGGGGAATGCCTCAAATCCCAGAGAGTGATAGGGATGATTTTTAAACTATTTTATTGACATTTTTACATAACATAAAATTCATCACTTTTATAATATACAGTTCACAGGTGTTTAATATATTCACAGAATTGTGCAACCATCATCATTATCTAACTTTTAGATTTTTTTTTTTGTCTTTTCGTTTTTGGTACTGGGGATCGAACCCAGGACGTTGCACTTGCTAGGCAAGCGCTTTGCCACTGAACTACATCCCAGCCCACTTTTAGATTTTTTTATCCCAAAAGAAACACAATACCCAAATATAGTCACTACCCCAGACTCCTGGCAATCACCAAATCTACTTTTTGTCTCTAAATCTAAATGAAATCATACAATATTTAGCCTTATATGTCCAACCTCTTTTACTTAACAATCTTTTGAAAGTCCAGGCATATTGTAGTACTTGATTCCTTTTCCTGCCCAAATACATTATATTAGATATGTCTATTTCTTGATTGACTTATTACTTGATGAATATTTGGATTGCTTCTACTTTGAGACTATTATGAATGAAACTAGATTAGCTAGTATTTATGTGAACATGTTTTGTTGTGTGAAACTCTACTTTTAATTTTTAAGAAACTATCTTTCAATGTGACTGTACCATTTTACATTCCCACCAGCAATGTATGGGATCCCAATTTCTGCCTTTTGCACTTAAGCCATTCTAGTGTGCATGAAGCAGCATCTCACTGTGATTTTGAGTTTCATTTCTCCAACAGATGGTGTTGAGCATCGCATCATGTTCTTGTTAGACATTTGTGTATCTCTTTTAGATAAATGCTTTTTCTTTTTTGACTAGATTACCTTTTTTTACTTGTAAGAGTTCCTACTACAGTTTAGATGAAAATTTCTTATCAGATAAATGATTTCCAAATACTTTATTTTCTATAGGCTGTCTTTGTGGTGTCCTTTGAAGCACAAATGTTTTAAGGTTTGATGAAGACAAGTTTATTTTTTCTTCCTTTGCTGTGCATTGTATTATATCTGACAAGTTATTGCCTAATCCAGTTACACAAAGATTTACTTCTGAGTTTTTCTAAGTCTTATATTTTTAACTTTTATATTTGGTTCTGTGATCTATATCAAGTCAATTTTTGTGTATGGTATGAGGTAGTTATCTGCCAACATCTTTTTTGTTAATGGATATCCAGTTGTCCCAGCACCATTTGGAGAGAGGGAAGCTGATCTTTCCCCTATTAATTGATCAGATGTGTAAAAGAGTTATTGTTGTTTTTTTAATCTGCTTTCTTGTCAGAATATCCTATCTTGATATCTGTAACTCTGTAATAAGCTTTGAAATCAAGAAGTGCAAATTCTACAACTTTGTTCTGCCTTTCTTCCATGGTTTTGATATTCTGAGTCCTTTATATCTTATATAAATTTAAAGATTAGTCGTCTAGAAAAAACAGAAAAGAAAAAGAAACACAGGCAGGGATTTGCCATGGTTTTGATAAACATGTCCCCCCCCCCCAAAAAAAAAATCTCTGCGTTAAAGTCTTGGTGCCTAGGTAGGGCTATTGGAATGTGCTGTGGACTTTTAAGAAGTTAGAGCCTTTGGAAGGTCCTTGGGTCATTGGCGGTATGCCCTTACAGAGAATCGTGTGGCCCCAGCCCCTTCCTCTTTCTCCTCTCACTTCCTGGCCCATGGTGAAAATAGTTGTGTTTTTTTAACTTTATTTTATTTTATTAAGATGTTGTACAGAGGGGTGACAGTTACATGAGTAAGGCAATGAGTACATTACTTGTTGATCATTGTTACCCCTTCCCTTCCTTGTTGTCTTACTATCCTTTCCCTCCCCCAGCTCACACACTCCTATCCCCACTCCCCCACTTCGCTGCCTGAAGTTGTAAAGTGCATTTCCAATATACTGTCCTGTGGGTATCTTTGTTGCAAAGAGTTATCCTGTGTCCATATTTCAGCATTTAGTTATTCCCCTACCCCTCCCCAGATTAGACATATGTATATACAAGCTGCAGGGTATCAAAATCGAATACAGTGACAACAGGGGATATGCCATAAGGGGAAAAAACATACAAAGGAAACAACAGCAAAAAAATTACATGGTACATTTAAAACAATAACAATACAGACCTCTTGTGTCCATATCTTAGGGTTCATTTCACTTAGCATCATCTTTTTTTTTTTGTTTTTTGTCAGACATGGAGCTTGAACTCTGCCTGAGCGCTGTCCCTCAGCTCTTCAGCTCAAGGCTAGCACTCTACCACATGAGCTACAGCACCACTTCCAGTTTTTCTGGTGGTTTATTGGAGATAAGAGTGTCATGGTC